>NC_138076.1:81313647-81966147 GCF_964212035.1 Myotis nattereri | reverse complement strand
ACTCCAGCACCCCTCTGTCTCACGCCATCACATTCTTTGCTGGTTTTTTCAGCCAGAAGTTATGGTGACTCCTCTTCCTGGTACTGGATCCCTGGACTGGGATGGCTGATGTGGGGCTGAGACTCCTTGCTCCTCAGGGGTGACCTCTGCAGCCAAGATATCCCTCCCAATTTTTAACCAGACGTATGGGTTTGAGACCAGCCAATTGTGCATCTCTGCCCCTCCTACCAGTATGATGTTGCTTCTTTATATCCTTAGTTGTAGGACTTCTGTTCAGCTAGATTTCAGGCAGTTCTGAATGATGACTGTTCTATAGTTAATTTTGATGTGGTTGTGGGAAGCTGCAAGTACTACATTTTCTGCCATCTTGACCAGAAGTCTTCTTTCCATTTTCTTTTGTAGAATATTATCTCATTTACTGCTAAGTAGAAGAACTATGATAGAATTCTGTAATAGAATCCTAGGGCAGGGTTACAAGGGATTTCAGGTTATTGTTCAAAATACTTATTTACTAAAGTTATATGGGTTCTAATTCTAATATAATAACATTCTTTTAGAGTATATTAGTGGATAATTTGTTTTATTAGCTGTTTATTCCCTCATTCTCTTGAAAGTACTTGTTTTGTCCGTTTATATTTTTATTAAGAGATGATGAACTGTGTGAGGATTTGATATGTTATTTGAGGTACTGCATTAAAGTATTTTTTAAAATTTTGGAATGGTAGCGATTAATATTTGGTATTTTGCTGAAAATGAAAATGCACTAGTAATAGAAAATTCACTAATAATAACATTCTATAAACCTATAAAATTCTATAGGTTTCAAGTATGTACTTCTATAATACATCATCTATATATCGTATTGCATGTTCACCACACCAAGTCAAGTCTCCTTCCATCACTATTTATTCCCCCTTTACCCTCTTCTACCTACCGCCACCCCCTTTATCTTTTTGCTTAATCCCTTCATCTTTTTCACCTAGCCCGGCAGTCCCCTGCCCTGTGACAGTTGTCTGTTTGTTCTTTATGAGTCTTTTTCTATTTGTTAGTTTATTTTATTCATTAGATTCCACATATGAGTGAAATATTATAGTACTTATCTTTCTCTGACTAGTTTATTTCACTTAGCATAATATTCTCCAGGTCCATCCAGGCTGTCACAAAGGGTAAGATTTCCTTCTTTTTTTGTAGCCAGGTAGTAGTCCATTGTGTAAATGAACCACAGCTTTTTTTTCAATCCACTCATCTACTGATGGGCACTTGGGCTGCTTTTATATCTTGGCTACCCTATATAATAAAACCCTAATATGCAAATCGACTGAACAGCAGAACGACTGTTTGCTGTGATGCAAACTGACCCCCAGGGGGTAGACACTCAATGCAGGAGCTGCCCCCGGTGGTCAGTGCACTGTCACAGGGGGAGCACCGCTCAGCCAGAGGCCGGGATCACGGCAGGCGTGGGAGTGGGCCTAAGCGGGCAGGCGGACATCCCTCGAACAGTCTGGGACTGCAAGAGGGTGCAGGCTAGGCTGAGGGACACCCCCCAACCCCGTGCACAAATTTCATGCACCGGACCTCTGAGGTTTGCACTGCGTGGGGGAGGGGTGTCCCTCAGCCCAGCCTGCACCTTCTCCAATCTGGGATCCCCCTCACAATCTGGGACGGCTGGCTCCGAACAGCTCGCCTGCTTGATTGCCCCTAACCGCTTCTGCCCGCCAGCCTGATCACCCCCTAACCACTCCCCTGCCAGCCTGATGGATGTCTAACTGCTCCCCTGCCGGCTCTATTGCTCTCTCCTGCCGGCCTGATCGCCCCCCAACTGCCTTCCCCTGCCAACCTGGTCATCCCAGACTGCCCTCCCTTGCCAGCCCAATAGCCCCCAAATACCCTTCCCTGCTGGACTGATCTCCCACAACTGCCCTCCCCTGCTGGCCATCTTGTGGCTGTGGGCGCTGCCATCTTTGAGCACATGGCAGTCAATTAGCATATTCCCTCCTTATTGGCTGTGGGTGCTGCCATCTTTGAGGGTGGGGCAGTAATTAGCATATTCTCCTTATTGCCTGTGGGCACAGCCATCTTTGGGACAGCATGAGGGAATATTAGCATATTCCCTCTTTATTAGATAGGAGTATAGGCCCAGTGCACAAAAATTTGTGCACTCAGGATGGTCCCTCAGCCTGGCCTGTGCCCTCTTGCAGTCTGGGACCCCTCGGAGGATGACCACCTGCTGGCTTTGGCCTGCTCGCTGAGGGATTGGGCCTAAGCTGGCAGTCAGACATACCTCTGGCAACCCAGGAGCCCTCGGGGGATGTCCACTTGCCAGCGGGGACCAGGCCTAGCTGCAGTCGGACAACCTTAGTGCTGCTGAGGAGGCGGGAGAGGCTCCCACCACCACCGCTGTACTGGCATCCATCAGCCTGGCTTGTGGCTGAGCAGAGCTCACCCTGTGGGAGCGCACTGACCATCAGGGGGCAGCTCCTGCATGGAGTGTGTGCCCCCTGGTGGTCAGTGTGTGTCACAGTGACCAGTGATTCCCAGTCGCTCTGCTGTTAGGGTCAATTTGCATATTACCCTTTCATTATATAGGATAGAGGCTTGGTGCATGGGTGGGGGCTGGCTGGTTTGCCCTAAAGGGTGTCCTGGATCAGGGTTTGGGTCCTGCTGGGGTGCCTTGCCAGCCTGGATGAGGGGCTGAGGACCGTTTTCAGACTGGCCACACCCCCTTCAGAGTGGGGGTCTCCGCTGGGGTGCCTGGCCAGCCTGGGTGAGGGGCTGAGGGCTGTTTTCAGGCTGGCCACACCCCCTTCAGGGCGGAGGTTCCTGCTGGGGTCCCTGGCCAGTCTGGGTGAGAGGCTGATGGCTGTTTGCAGGCTGGCCAAGCCCCCCAGTGGGAATCCTCACTCCATGAGGGTGTGGCCTTTCTGAGTGAAGGGCTGATGGCTGTTTGCAGGTTGGTCACAGCCCCCAGCCAATCAAGCTCCCAGTGGAGGCTGGCTGGAAGCAGGTATCTGTGATTTATTTAGCTTCTATAATTGAAACTTTGTTGCTTTTTGCGGAGGCCACAGCCGGTCAGGGCAGGCAGGAAGCTTGGCTTCCTCCATCACCAGGGCAACCAAGCCTCCAGCTTGCTCCAGCTCCGTGGCTGCCGGCCGCCATCTTGGTTGGGTTAATTTGCATATAGTCGCTCTAGTTGGCTGGTCGGCGTGGCTTGGGCGTAGTAAAGGTATGGTCAATTAGCATCTTTGTCTTTTATTAGTGTAGATGTTGCAGTGACCATTGGGATGTATATATTCTTTTGTTAGGCGAATGTGATAACCACTACATTATGGAAACCCGGGTTATATATTCTTCTGAATATGTGTTTTAGGTTTACTCGGATGTATTCCCAGAAGTGAAATTGCTGGGTCATGTGGCAGTTTTATTTTTAACTTTTTGAGGTATTTTAACTTTTCTGCGTTCTGCAGTGGCTGCACCAGTTTGCATTCCCACCAACAGTGCATAAGGGTTCCCTTGTCTTCACATCCTCATCAACACTTGTTTGTTGATTTATTAATGGTTGCTAGTCTGACAGGTGTGAGGTGAATTCTCATAAAAACTTTATGCTGAATCTTGGAGATCTGTTGCACAATCCTGGCTTGTTTTATGTAATACATCAATTCCTGAAATCATTTAAAATGTATATTGGAAATTGGTTACAGTTTGTGGAGGGGAACTATATGGAGAAGGGACAAAAATGTTGTAATAATCCTTGTGATATAAATATGTTCACATATTAATCTATTTTTAATAATAATTTTAAAAATATATCATGGGAACTTGATTAAAGCATTTTAATTTCGATTTTTTTTTTTACCAATCACACTAATTTTGTGTATGTATATATACCTATATTATCTGTATCTAGATATTTTTAAAAATTTTATTATGGTTTATATGAGTGAATGAAGGAATTCCATCACAGTATTTGATCTGGTCCCGGTCTCATCCCCTCAACTTTCTGCTTTCACTTCTGTCCCAGAACAATGCTCAGAGCAGAAAGAACTACAGAATAGTGAATTGAAGATATTTTGAAGTTCTTTTTCTCCCATTAGATGGATATCTGCTTTTTAAACTTTTTATTGACGTATAGTATAAATACAAAAATATGTATAAATCATAAGTGTGCAGTTTGATAAATTTGCACAAAGTAAATATGCATAGGTATCCAGCTTTTGCTTTTTGGTTGAAGCTAAATGGTTGTTGCTTAGAGCAGATGGTGTTGTTCACTAGCTTTCTGAAAAGACTATTCTCATTCAAAACAAAACAAGGGGGGATGGCAGGTAATGTGGGGATAAGGACACATATGTAATAACTTAATACGAAAATTTAAAAAGAACTTAAAAATAAGCCAAAACAAAAAACAAATCGTGCTTGTCATTGTAAGAGTGTAGTAAGCCAAGCCTCCCCCACTTTTATCGAGATGTAATTTACTTATGATGCTATTTAAGATGTACATACTATGTGATGATATCTGCATATAAGTAGTAAGCCAAATTCTAAGTGTTTATTTCTATAAATCAAATATTAAGGACTTTGATTATCAAAATATTTTATTGAATGCTTTGTATATGCCATACAGTACAAAAATGATAAATTCACATGTTATTTAAGCCTTACACCAGCTCTAGAATATAGTATTGCTCTTATTTTAGGTAGACATGGAAACTGAAGCTTGGAGAGGCTGAATAATTCGCCTGAGTTCAAACACCCAGGTCATACATGTGCGTTCGGGCCTATTTGAAGGTCATTGTGACTTTAGAGTCTGAGCACTTACTGTTAATTCTATTTTCACAATGTGTATTTTTAGTGGATTTGCTCCATGGTAAATATAGTCAGATTGTGTCCTGATAGAGTACGGTATTGGGTTTTTGTATTTTTGTTTTTTAAATTAAAAATGAAGGAAGTCATTTCAAAGCAGTGCCCTAGAATGAGGCTTTGGGGCAGCATTCTGATTGGAAGAGAGGGCACAAGAATTCATTTCAGAAATATGTTTACATAGCAGGTGCACTGTTTAGCTTGCATGTTTATTGGTCGACCTTAGAATGGGGACAGCTATTGAAAATTATGGGACAAGTAAGGCCTCCAGGCCACTTTTGGTATTGCCTTTTCTTGAGGTAAAACATGGTAAAAACTACTTGAAAGTGTGCTTATTTTGCACCTATATTAAAGAAGTAATATCTACACTAGGGAATTTAGATTGTATTTAACCTCCTTTTCTTTCAGGAAAACATTTGATAGCTATTTCACCTTAAGCTATTTCATAGAGGACCTTGGCAGGGTGTTTCACAACTGCATGCCAGATTGAGCCCTGTTAGAGAAGCTTGGAGATAAAGTTATTTGAAAGTACTTTTGCTTTTATATCCAAAAACCTATTGAATAAATGATTTAATAGATTTGGGAAAACGGCCCATAGTTTCTTACACATCTACTTAAGGTCTTGGAAAATGGTATGTTGAGGAAGCAAGCAAGCCTAGTTAGGATAATAACATATTGTCCTGTTTACAAATTGGTCACTTTCCTTCTCATTTTAACTTGATGGTATTGCCACAACTGTCATCAACCACACCACATGGCAGCTGTATAGTGAACAATGTTGAAATTTGGGGACCTGTCTCTCTCTCTCCTGCTAAAACTTAGTTTGATTTTTATTATTGCTAAAAAAAATTTGTTAAAATATAGCTTTTGCCCTGGCCAGTGTGACGTGGTTGGTTGGAGTATCATCCCATACTCCGAACCGTTGTGGGTTTGATTCCCAGGTAGCGTACATACCTATGTTGTGTGTTTGATCCACAGTCAGGAGGCGTATAGGAGATAACCGATCAATTATTCTCTCTCCTTTCCCCTCTCTCTAAAACCAATAAACATATCCTCAGGTGAGGATTAAAAGAAAAAAATTTACCTTTCAACTCATCCTAAGGAAAGCTGGTATGTTTATTTTTCTTTCTGGAGCTGTTAAGACCTTCAATAGTTATAAAACAATTGAAAGTCAGTTTATCACACAGTTTAATTTGCTTATAGAAATTGATGCTTTGAAAACTGATCTTTGATAGATTTTAATTCCCAAAAGTGTTTCTATTCCCACCCATCATTTGTAACTTACTTTGGTTCTATTTCAAAATCAACTGGAAAAATAATCTTTAAGTGCCAAACAGCAAGAGATCTCATCTATATATATAAAAGTCTAAGCAACCGTTATGACGGGTCGACCTAATGACTGGTGGATGGGTCGCTATGGTGCGTACTGACCATCAGGGGGCACACGCTCGACACAGAAGCTGCCCCCTGGTGGTCAATGTGCTCCCACAGCCAACCTCCCGCAATCCTCCCCACCCCCCACCCCCACCCCCCGCTGCCAGCCCTAATTGACCCCAGCTGGAACTGGGCGAGACAGCCCCAATCAGCCCCAATTTCAGGCCAGGCCGAGGAACCCTACCCGTGCACAAATTCCTGCACCAGGCCTCTAGTAATATAATAACTTTGTGTGTGGTTTTTTTGTTTGGTTGTTTTTTTTATTACTAGTGTCTCAGACATTTGCATAAATAGGGTTGACTCAATTTAAAGAATATAGTTTTGAATCTTGTAATTCTTTTTTTTTGATTATTTAAATCTTTATTGTTCAGATTATTACATTTGTTCCTTTTTTCCCCCCATAACTCCCCTCCACCCAGTTCCCACCCCACCCTCCTCCTTCACTCCCCACCCACTGTCCTCATCCATAGGTGCACGATTTTTGTCCAGTCTCTTCCCCCATCCCCCTCACCCCTTTCCCCCCCAAGAATAGTCAGTCCACTCCCTTTCTATGCCCCTGATTCTATTATAATCACCAATTCATTCTGTTCATCAGATTATTCACTAGATTTTCAGATTCACTTGTTGATAGATGTGTATTTGTTGTTCATAATTTGTATCTTTACCTTTTTCTTCTTCTTCCTCTTCTTAAAGGATACCTTTCAGCATTTCATATAATACTGGTTTGGTGGTGATGAACTCCTTTAGCTTTTTCTTATCTGTGAAGCTCCTTATCTGACCTTCAATTCTGAATGATAGCTTTGCTGGGTAAAGTAATCTTGGTTGTAGGTTCTTGGCATTGATCACTTTGAATATTTCTTGCCACTCCCATCTGGCCTGCAAAGTTTCTGTTGAGAAATCAGCTAACAGTTGTATGGGTATTTCCTTGTAGGTAACTGAGTTTCTTTCTCTTGCTGCTTTTAAGATTCTTTCTTTGTCTTTTGCTCTTGACATTTTAATTATGATGTGTCTTGGTGTGGTCCTCTTTGGATTCCTTTTGTTTGGGGTTCTCTGTGCTTCCTGGACTTGTAAGTCTATTTCTTAGACCAGGTAGGGAAAGTTTTCTGTCATTATTTCTTCAAATAGGTTTTCAATATCTTGCTCTCTCTCTTCTTCTGGCACCCCTATAATTTGGATGTTGGTACTCTTGAAGCTGTCCCAGAGGCTCCTTACACTATCTTCGTATTTTTGGATTCTTTTTTCATTTTGCTTTTCCAGTTGGGTGTTTTTTGCTTCTTTGTATTTCAAATCGTTGACTTGATTCTTGTGATCCTCTAGTCTGCTGTTGGAACTCTGTATAATATTCTTTATTTCAGTCGGTGTATGCTTAATTTCTAGTTGGTCCTTTATCACAACCTCAAGGGTCTCATTAGATTTCTTGTAGGTCTCATTAAGTTTATCGGCAGTTTCTAGAAAATTCTTGAAAAACCTTAAAAGTGTGGTTTTGAACGCTATATCCAGTAGTTTGCTTTCCTCTATTTCTGTCATTTGTGTCCTTTTTCTTTGTCTCTGCATTTTTTATGCTTCCCTGTGTTGATAAAGTGGTTTTCTGTGCTGAGTGTCCTCTAGGGCCCAGTGGTTCAGCCTCCCCAATTACCTGAGGAGGACACTCTTGGTGCACCCCCTTGTGGTCTTTGTGAACAGTCTTGTTGTAGTTAAGCCTTGATTGTTGTTGGTATCACTGGGAGGAATTGACCTCCAGGCCAATTGGCTGTGAGAATCAGCTGTGTCTGCAGTGGGAGAACTTCTGTGCTAGAGACACCCCTCCGGGGCCAGACTTGCTTCAATGGGGCTTTGGTGCTCACTGAGTCTGCCCCCTGAGTGTGTCCTTTATGGTTCCACGGAGCTGCAAACTGGATGGTCCCACTCTGACCTCTGGGTACATTGGCTCCTGGATCTCTAGGGAGGTGCTAATCTAGCCTCTGCATGAGGCTATCCAGCAAAAGCCTCCCTGCAGGGCTTGGGCGGGGTGGGTCCCACAGGATAAACAGGGCGGGGCTAGAAGTTATGGCTGCTCTCAGAGGCTCTGCTTCTCAGTGTCCTGGTAATCGCTGCAAGCCCCTCTGAGAGAAAGTGGCCCTCGAGTTCCAACCGATGGCAGACAGTCCCGCTTCTCCCGTATGAGTCTGGGTCCCCAGAGACTCGCCTGGAACTGGAGCTCAGAGCCTGAGACTCCCTCCTGATTGAAAACGACAACTGTGCCCTCAGCTGCCAGCCCGCTCTGCATGCACCTCCGCACCTTAGTATTTTACTTCCGCACTGCGCCTCCACTGAGTCTCGGTATCCTTTTCTCTTTCCTTCTAGTTGTAGAATTTCCACTCTGCCAGCCTTCCTGTGGTTCTGGATGATGTCTGTTCCATGTTTTAGTTGTATTTTTGAAGTGGTTATTCAAGGCAGCAAACTCCGGTGTTTACCTATGCAGCCATCTTGGTTTCTCCCTGAATCTTGTAATTCTTTAAAACAGTGGTTCTGAACCCTGCATGCACATTGATTTCACCTGGGTTCAAACACCCAGGGCATGCATGTGCATTCGGGCCTATTTGAAAGTCATTCTGACTTTAGAGTCTGAGCACTTACTATTACATTCTATTTTCACAATGTGTATTTTTAGTGAATTTGCTCCATGTTAGATATTGTCAGATTGTGTCCTGATAGAATAAGGTATTGGGTTTTGGTTTTGTATTTTTATTTTTTAAATCAAAGATGAAGGAAATCATTTCAAAACAATGTCTTCCTAAGACTATTTATTAAGTAAGACCCGCATATAAGTGAACCTGTTCAGTTCAAACCAGTGTTCAAGGGTCAGCTCCTGAGATCTGAAAGCTTTAATACCAGGCCCAGTAACAAATACCCCTAAATATTCTGATGTATTTGATCCAAATTAGGGTCAGGTATTGATAGTTTGAGATGTTTACAAGTATATGTCAAGGTTGATAACCACTGGTGGAGTTTACTGAGGTTCCCAGATTCAAGTAAAAAAGATAATGGAGAGAAGATGCTTAAATGATGTTTTTAATGAGGAGAGGTTTGGAGAATAATTTTTTTTAAGTAGCTAACCCAATAA
The DNA here is from genome assembly GCF_964212035.1 of Myotis nattereri. Taxonomy (NCBI): domain Eukaryota; kingdom Metazoa; phylum Chordata; class Mammalia; order Chiroptera; family Vespertilionidae; genus Myotis; species Myotis nattereri. The sequence goes on along the minus strand of NC_138076.1, from coordinate 81,956,756 downwards.
AATGCACTATTTTTGTTAGAGCATCAGTGATGACTTAACACAAGGTGTTAACTCATGTCTTACAAGGAGATAACCGACTTTATTGCTAAGTATTAGGAATGTGGCCATTTTATGAATAGCTTTGACCTTCCTGAAATTTTTTTTTCTGAAAAAATTTTTTTTAATAAATCTTGGAAAGGGGGTCTGGTTGAAATGATGTAGAAAAAAACAAGGTGGGTGAATAAGGCTTGGTATGGTCTTCAGCACAGAAACTTGAAGAATAATGTCTAATCTCAATTTAGAAATATAGTTATCCCTCAGTATCCACTAGGAATTGGTTCCAGGCTCCCTCTTCCACCCCCAGATACCAAAATCCAAGGATGTTGAAGCTTCTATATAAAAGTGCATAATATTTGCATATAACCTACACATATCCTCCTGAACGCTTTAAGTAATCTCAAGATTACTTGTAATAGTTAATACAATGTAAATGTTAGGTAAATAGTAATACTGTATTGTTTAGGGGGAAAGGAAAAAAGTCTGTACATGTTCAGTCGAGATGTAGCCATCACAGCCCTAATACATAGGACACAGCGTAGCATTTTTTTCGATATTATTTCCCATTTGGACACAGACACATACAGGGAGAACACCAAGTGAAAATGAAGACTAGAACCGATCCTTCCCTCATAGCCCTTAGAAGGAGCCAACTTTGCCAACACTTTGATTTCAGACTTATGGCTAACAAAATTGTGAGACAATACATTTTTGTTATTTAAGCCACCTAACATACTTTGTGATACCTGGTACAGCTACCCTAGCAAACTAGTACATAAGTCCCAATATTTTATTTTTAAAATTTAAATCTAGGAAAACTCAGCATTTGACATCTTACCATACCTTCATTTAAGAGGTTGAGAATAATTTCTCGTGTTGGCCTGGAGGTCAAATCCCGCCCAGTGTTACCTACAACAATCAAGGCTTAACTACAACAAGACGGCGCACAAAGAGAATCATTTCTCTATAAGGAATTTTAGAATGTGAGTGTTTGGTTATGAAGTTCTTAGGTTCCTGACTCAGACTTTAGTCAGTTGCAATCAATCAGTTTAAATGGCAGGCATTTATTATTATGAGCCCAGATCAGTAGCTAGAGTTTCTAGAGTATGTATTTTCCTTCCATTTATGGTAATAGAGAAAGGAGATCTTTCCAGTCATCTGAGAGTGGTTTCTTAGACATACAATTGACCCTTGAACAACATGGGGGTTAAGGGCGCCGACCACCTGTGAGGTCGAAAATCTGTGTATAACTTAAGTCGGCTGTCTGCATAAGTGGATTCTCAACCACAGATAAAAAATACTGTTTTTGACTATTCTCGACTCACAGTTGGTTGAACCTATATATGTGAAACCTGGGGAAATGGAGGGGCTGGCTATTTATGGAACAAGACCTGCATACTAGTGGACCTGTGCAGTTCAATGTTCAAGAGTCAGCTCTATTTTTGTATATAAGGTTGGTGTGTTACCTAAGATTCAGAGTAGGTCTGTTTCTTGTATATGAATTAATAGGACCCTTGAGAAATTAGAGATGAACAACTTTGAATATATATCTTTATTTCAGTGGACTAGAAAAGAATGGCTTATGCTTTTCATGAGAGGACCAGGTATCTTAGAAGGAGAATACTTGGCTAATTTGGGAATGATCCTGGGAAGTCCCTGGGACCTGGGAGGAACTGGCTATACCCATAAGACAGTTAATAGTGGGTTTGGATTGGACAATATTATTTTAAAAATAATATTGAAAGTCATACCTCAATACAATTTCTTACCTATTCTGTCTTTCTAAACAGCCAAGTATATTCCAACAGAACAAAACGCACTTGCCCACCTGGCGTGGCTCAGTGATTGAGTATCGACCTATGAATGGTTCAATTCCTGGTCAGGGCACATGCCCAGGTTGCGGGCTCCGATTGTCCAATTTGGGTCATGCAGGAGGTGACTGATCAGTGGTTCTCTCTCATTATTATAGTCAGCCTTAAACACAGTGAATTTTATATTAAGAAATATAAAAGAAAATGGATCCTGGAGTCAGTTTAAGTTAAGATTCTATCACTTACTAGCTATATGACTTGTGGTAAATTATTTCCCATGTATAAAATAGAAAATCCAATGTATCTCCCTCATAGGAATTTGTGATGGTTAAACAAGGTGGTATAATCAATGTAAAGCAACAAGCAGAATCCCTGGCATATATTAAGTGCTAATAAATGTTAGCTAGTAGCAATAGCAAAGGCAGTTATATGTCCAGGGTACATGCTACTCCTTTCATCTCTCCATTTTGTCCAGAGACAAAATAATCTCTCCTATTGTAATGTTAGAAACTTAAACATAAACTTAGCATCTAAGCCTTTACATCTTAACGAAATAAAACCTGGGAAGTGCCTTTCCAAGACCAGCTAGTGCTCTTCTTTCACGTAAAGTGAGGAAATAAGGTCATGACAGTAGGATTAGAGAAAAGGCCCTAGGTCTCCTGATTCACAATCTTTGTTTTTCACATATTACTACCTTCTAAATCATAGGACCATGTGACCTTTTCATTTTTTAAAAAAACATATATGTTTTTATTGATTTTAGAGAGGAAGGGAGAGGAAGAGAGAGATAGAAACATCAGTGGAGTGCCCCCTACATGCCCCTACTGGGAATTGAACCTGCAACCCGGTCATGTGCCCCAATTGGGAATTAAACCGTGACCACTGAACTACACCAGCTGGGCCTTGTGGATTCATTCTTTTTGTTGTTGTTGTTAATCCTCACCCAAGGATATTCTTTCCATTGATTTTTATGTTTACTTACCTATTTTTTAAAAAATATGTCTATTGATTTTTAGAGAGAGAGGAAGGGAGAGGGAGAGAGAGATAGAAACATCAATGATGACAGAGAATCATCAGTTGATCAGCTGACTCCAGCACAACCCCTACTGGGGATCAAGCCCACAACCCAGGCTTGTGCCCTGACTCAGAATCAAATTGGTAACCTCTTGACTCATGCATGGGTCACTGCTCAACCACTGAGCCACAGTGGCCAGGCTTTCCATTGTTTTTTAGAGTGGAAGGAAAGGGGAGAGACAGACACTCGATTGGTTGACTCCTGCACACACCTCAACCAGGGCTGGGGATTGAGCCTGCAACCCAGGTACATGCCCTTGACCAGAATCGAACCCACGACCCTTCAGTCCTAGGGCTGATGCTCTGACCACTGAGCCAAACCTGCTAAGGCTGGACTTAGTTTTTTTGTTTTGTTTTGTGTTTTTTTAAATATGTTTTTATTGATTTTAGAGAGGGAGAGAGAGATAGAAACATCAATGGTGAAAGAGAACCATTGATCGGCTGCCTCCTGCATGCCCCCTACTGGGGACTGAGCCTGCAACCTGGGCATTGCCCTTGACCGGAATTGAACCCAGGACCCTTGAGTCCACAGGCCAACACTCTATCCACTGAGTCAAACAGCTAGGGCTGGACTCAGTTTTAATTAAGCTTTTGTTTCAAAGGAAACTATTTTTTTCTCTCTACTTTTGTGTGTTTAACATTTTTCTTTAAATAGCTTTAAATTATTAAAATATTTAAACTGAAAGAAAAATGATTATTTAAAACAAGTTAGTATATGGTTGTTTATAGACTGTCTCTGTGATGGAACAAAAACTGGTAACAGTGGTTTCCTCTGGGGAGGAACAGTAATAGTGGAAGAGAAGTGGCTTTGAGTATAATGGTATGTGACAAGGGGCTCCTGAGACCTATTAATTCGGGAAGATAATCAATTCCTCCAATTCACTTATAGCTAGTGGAGTAGGACCAGGAAGAACAGTAGCAGATATCTGTAGTTATTTGAAACTATGTAGATTTGGATAAAATTTTGGAGATATGCCTTGTAATAGCCACACTCTTAACACTTAACCCAAATTTCAGGGGCCAACGAGATTTGGGTAAGGAGGAATACTTTGGTTTCATTTAGGTGAGGACTGCTCCTGTGAATTGCATCTTTGTATGTCTGACTTAGTGGGTGATCCTAGGTAAATTTCTTAACCTAATTTCTAATCTGCCAATAGATGGAAATGGTAAGCCCTATTCTTACCTAGTACATAGGGTTTTTTCAGTATAAATTGAAGTCATGTAAAAATTAACTCAATTCTAGGCTCAGCTTTGTTAGAATACTAGGCGCTTAACTTGAACTTTTAAGGAGAGAAGTGTGTTAACAATCGCATGCTGTTCGTACTAGGTTGTATTGCATGTTCAGTATTCAACTCTCAAAAAAGAGAAAGGGAAAGCCAGAATCAACTATGCTTTGGACACTTTATGTGATACTTTACTGTGTGTGGGTGAGAGAGAGAGACAGTGTAATCTTTGAGCTACTTTCTGTTTAAAACTTATGATTTTGAGAGCCAGTTTACTTCTAACTTCCTCTTTTCTGAAATAGGAAGAAACATTTTGAAATAAAATGATCCTAATATATTTTAGGGTTATTACCTATAAATTTCAGAGCATAGCATTCAAGGAAGCACCGATAATATCTGTTTAGCACCTACACTAAACATGTAATAAATTTAGGCTATTAACTTTTACAATAGAAGTAATAGTTAACCTCAGTGTACAGTGCTACAAACATATACATTTTTAAAAATTGAGGCTGCTTAGTTACAATGAAGCCATAAATAGCATTCTTAATATAACAGACTTACTCAAGGAAAATAAAGTACCTGAAATTATCTATGGGCAGTAACTTTTTCTTACATTTAAGAAGATAATACTTTATGGGGCTATGTTTAAGAAACAGGATAGTTACATACATACTCTTGAGCTATCTTCCCTTAAGATACTTAATTACAAAGGAGAAAATAATAACTTCATAGTGGATAAACCTGGTAGACAATCACCCTAACGAAGTGATAAAAGTTAATATCACTAGTAATTGGACAAATAGCTGGTTTGAACCTTCTGGTATGATGTGTCAGAAAGGACACAACATTACTTCTTCAGCATTCTTGCCAAAAATGCAAACTGAATGTAATCATGAGTTAATATCTCACAAACCCAAATTGGGGGACATTTTAAAGTCTCAAAAGCACCCAGCTGGCGTGGCTCAGTGGTTGAACATTGACCTATGAACCAGGAGGTCACGGTTCAATTCCAGGTCAGTAATACATGCCAGGGTTCTGGACTTTATCCCTAGTAGGGGACAAGCAGGAGGCAGCTGATCCATGATTATCTTTCATCATTGATGTTTCTGTCTCTTTCTCCCTCTCCTTTCCTCTATGAAATCAATAAAAACATTTTTTAAAAAGTCTCAAGAGCATGAAAGAAAGAAAAACTGAAGAACTGCTCTAGATGAAAGGCATAGAAATTTTTCCAGATTAAAAGAGTTGTCATACCTTGTACGCATATATGCTTAACCCATGGATGCAGACAGTGGGGTGATGAGGGCCTGGGGTGGGGTAGTGGGGGTGGGCTAGAGGTAGAGAGGGCGGTGAGGGAAAAAAGGGGACATATATAATACTTTCAACAATAAAGATTAAAAAAAAGGGGGAGGTTGTTATAAACATGATGAAACCTATGAGCCTAGATTGATTGGATCCTGAACCAAAAAAATTTTTTTTTTTTCATTTTTTGAAAAGGACAAGGACATTAATAAGACAATTGCAGAAATTTGCATAAGGCCTGTAGATTTAATAATACTACTATATCACTGTTACTTTTCTGATTTTGATCATTGTGCTATCTTTATATAAGATAATATTCATGTTTTTAGGAAACATACTCTGAATTAGAGTTAAAGGATCAAAATGTCTACTGCCTTCAAATAAATCATAAAAAATATAGATGTAGAAATAATAATATAAAAAGAGAATGATAGATATGATTAAGTGTTAAAATTTAGGGAATATGGATGAAGTTTGTAGGGGAATTCTTTTATAACCTTTTTAAGCCTGAAATTATTTTTAAAAAGGAGATAGTAACTTAATGAGATTTGTCACTAATTGATTTTTCTTTTTTGCATCAATAAGTTGTTTATTGAATACCAGTGGTTTGAAGGATGATGATTTGCAGAGAAATGTTAATATGAAACTGTGGCAAATGAATAATACCATTACAAAATGACAGGTAGAACAATATAAAAAGAGTTGATAAATGTTACAAAGTATTTTTACTATATTTGAAAAGTAATTCTTTTATAGACAGCCCTCATTATTACATTATGATTCATGTATACATTATATCAATACATTCAAAAAACTTTTTTCACATTCAACATTGAATTCTTTGCATAAACAACTGATTTTTGAGAAGGTTTTTCAAAATCCTCTCTGGGTCAGCTTCCTCATCTGTAAAATGAGGTGACTTGGACTAGATTATACTTCAAAAGTCATTTCAGTTCTAAAATTTTAAGATCTTATAACTAGAAAGAAAATGAAAGTTCATTTTCCCATTTGAGTCAAAAGCGGTTGTTAAACACAGCCTGTATGCCAAGTGACAGTGTAATATTTATTTAAACTCACAGATATTTTTCTGTCAAAGAAACCTTTGTTGAGATTTTACTTCATCAGACATTTGTATGCAACTTCTCATGCATTAATGATATGGTAAATTTAATGTAGTTTAAAAGTATACTTTTCCTGTGAAAACTTGGTTGTTAAGACTCAAGATTAATTATGAAAGTTTATGTGGTCTTAATATTCACAGCAGCCTAGAAGGATGGTCAAATACAAGTAGTTGATGATGTAAAAACGAAATTGATGTTCAGTGTAAAATAATTTTTGGTTACATTTAACAAAAGAAAATTTTTGTTGATCCCTTTCCCCCCTCACCTCTCCCAGCTTGGTGATCCAGCTATTTTTCCTGCCGTAATTGTGGAGCATGTTCCTGGTGCTGATATTCTCAATAGTTATGCGGGTCTAGCTTGTGTGGAAGAGCCCAATGACATGATTACTGAGAGCTCCCTGGATGTTGCCGAAGAAGAAATCATAGATGATGATGATGACAACATCACCCTTACAGGTAGGTGTGTGTGCCTCCAGCAGCACCTTACTTCAGCCTAGTTTTAGGCAATGCCTTAGCCCTATAATTTGGTGGTGGGGGGGGGGACATACAAGGTTCCTGACTTGGTTTTGAATAACTCTATTACCTGCAGAAGCTAGAGCCCTGCAGGGAAAAAGAAATTAACCTTTTCTTTCTCATCTGCCTATGTTTCTTAGTGCTTTCTCACCTCTCCTTTCTTCCCTAAGTATATTGAGAAGAATGTGACAAAATAAGGATGCATGCAAGAGGAACCAAACCAAACCAATTCATCAAGTCTTCTTTGAGTACTTATGTACCTAGCTCTATATTCCTGATAACAATGAGAAGTTGTTAGTAGGGAAAAAGGAAAGTTTTGTTTTCTTTTGTTTTTTATTGCCATCACATAAAGCAAAATAGGAGGCCGTGATCCAAATGTGGCATAAGGTGCTGAGGTTTACTAAAGAAGGTTCCTCTTCTGATTCAGTCAGAACTAGAAGGACTTTTCAGAGTTGAAGAGTTCACTATGCTAGTGCTATTTTCTTCAGTTTTAGAAATCAGTGCGTGCACTGGTATTATTATACATTTACATGCTGAAAGCATTTGAGAAAAATCAGTATTTAGAAGCAGAAGTTATTTAAGTATTCTTTTTTTTAATATATTTTATTGATTTTTTTACAGAGAGGAAGGGAGAGGGATAGAGAGCTAGAATCATCGATGAGAGAGAAACATCGATCAGCTGCCTCCTGCACACCTCCTATTGGGGATGTGCCCGCAACCGAGGTACATGCCCTTGACCGGAATCGAACCTAGGACCTCTCGGTCTGCACACCGACGCTCTATCCACTGAGCCAAACCAGTTAGGGCTATTTAAGTATTCTTAAATTAAAAACAACAAAATTAACATTAGTCACAATATTATTAATTAAATCGAGATCTTATCAGTATTTTACCCACTTCATACTAATATCCTTTTCCTGTTCCAGGATCCTATCTGGAATCTCATACTAAATTTAGTTATTTCTTCTCTGTTCCTTCTAGTCTAACAATTTCCTCTGTCTTTCATTGTCTTCCATAACATTGACACTTTTGAGGAAAAGTGGTTAAACATTGTAGAATATCTCTTAATTTTGTGATGTGTTTTCATTGGAATGAGATAAATGTATTTTGGGCAACAATATCATCAAAATGGCATTGTCTCCCTAGTGTGTTATCTATAATAATAAAAGCGTAGTATACTAATTAGACCGGATGTCCTTCTGGACGACTTTCTGGATGAAGCCACAGCAGGCGGGGGCCAAGCCCCTTGCACGAATTTCATGCATTGAACCTCTAGTATTAACATAATTGATTAAAAAATACACTGTCTCAATTAATTCTTACAACAGAAAAAAACCCTGAAATTAGAGAGGTTAAATTACATGATTTGCCTAAAGTCACAGGCCAAGTGACTGAGCCCCCATTGATAAAAAACACTTAATTTGTCTATTTTGTATAAAGCATGTTCTTTTTTAAAAAAAATAAATCTTTATTGTTCAGATTATTACAGTTGTTCCTCTTTTTTCTCCCCATAGCTCCCCTCCACCCGGTTCTCCCCCCCCCTGCCCTTACCCGCCCCCCCCCCGTCCTCAGCCATAGGTGCACGATTTTTGTTCAGTCTCTTCCCGCACCCCCCATACCCCTTTCCTCCCAAGAATTGTCAGTCCGCTCCCTTTCTTTGCCCCTGATTCTATTAAATTCACCAGTTTATTCTGTTCATCAGATTATTTATTCACTTGATTTTTAGATTCACTTGTTGATAGATGTGTATTTGTTCATAATTTGTATCTTTACCTTTGTCTTCTTCTTCCTTTTCCTAAAGGACAACTTTCAGCATTTCATATAATACTGGTTTGGTGGTGATGAACTCCTTTAGCTTTTTCTTATCTGTGAAGCTCTTTATCTGACCTTCAATTCTGAATGATAGCTTTGCTGGGTAAAGTAATCTTGGTTGTAGGTTCTTGGTTTTCATCACTTTGACTATTTCTTGCCACTCCCTTCTGGCCTGCATAGTTTCTGTTGAGAAATCAGCTGACAGTTGTATGGGTACTCCCTTGAAGGTAACTGACTGTTTTTCTCTTGCTGCTTTTAAGATTCTCTCTTTGTCTTTTGCTCTTGGCATTTTAATTATGATGTGTCTTGGTGTAGTCCTCTTTGGATTCCTTTTGTTTGGGGTTCTCTGTGCTTCCTGGACTTGTAAGTCTATTTCTTTCACCTGGTAGGGGAAGTTTTCTGTCATTATTTCTTCAAATAGGTTTTCAATATCTTGCTCTCTCTCTTCTTCTGGCACCCCCATAATTTGGATGTTGGTGCGCTTGAAGTTTTCCCAGAGGCTCCTTACACTACCTTCATATTTTTGGATTCTTTTTTCTTTTTGTTTTTCCGGTTGGGTGATATTTGCTTCTTCGTATATCAGATCTTTGACTTGATTCTTGCGATCCTCTAGTCTGCTGTTGGAACTCTGTATAATATTCTTTATTTCAGTCAGAGTATACTTAATTTCTAGTTGGTCCTTTTTTATAACCTCCAGGGTCTCACTAGATTTCTTGAGGGTCTCACTAAATTTATTGATGGTCTCATTAGACTTATTGAGGGTCTTACTAAATTTGTTAGTGGTTTCTAGAAAATTCTTGAAAAACCTTATAAGTGTGGTTTTGAACTATATAATCAGTAGTTTGCTTTCCTCCATTTCTGTCATTTGTGACCTGTTTCTTTGTCTCCTCATTTTTTATGCTTTCTTGTATGGATAGAGTGGCTTTCTGTGCTAGGTGTCCTATAGGGCCCAGTGGCTCAGCCTCCCCAATCACCTGAGGTGGACACTCTTGGTGCACCCCTTTGTGGGCTTTGTGCACAGTCTTGTTGTAGTTAAGCCTTGATTGTTGTAGGTATCACTGGGAGGAATTGACCTCCAAGCCAACTGGCTGTGAGAATCAGCTGTGTCTATAGTGGGAGAACTTCTGTGCTGGAGACACCCTTCTGGGGCAAGACTTGCTTCAGTGGGGCTTTGGTGCTCACTGAGTCTGCCCCCTGAGTGTGTCCCTTATGGATCTGAGGAGTTGTAATCTGGATGGTCCCACTCTGACCACTGGGTACACTGGCTCTTGGATCTAAGGAGGTGCTAATTTAGCCTCTGCCTGAGGCTACCCAGCAGGAGCTATGGAGCGATCTGCAGATTCTTCTTCTTTGGGGTTTGGAGGTGCCCAGATGAGGCCCAGCTGTGAAGCATTGCAAGCTGCTGTGGGGCTTTGGGCCTTCTTTTGGAAGTTCTGGATCTCTCTGACCCAGCTGCAGTTTGTTAGGTAATTTTCAGATTGCAAAGGGCCAGGCCTTTCATATGCAAAAGCCTCTGTACACAGCTTGGGTGGGGCGGGGTCTCTGGGAATCAACAGGGCGGAGCAAACAGCTACGACTACTCCTCAGTCCTACCCTAAGTGGCCCCAGGTCTCAGTGTCCCACGGTAATCACTGCAAGCACCTCTGAGAGAAAGCCGCCCTCAAGTTCTGTCCGCTGCCAGACAGTCCAGTTTCTCCCCGTATGAGTCTGGGTCCCCAGAGACTCGCCCGGAACTGGAGTTCAGAGTAGTCGGGAGCTTGAGACTCCCTCCCGATTGAAAAGGACAACTGTGTCCTCAGTTGCCAGCCCTTTCCGAGTGCGCCTCCATACCTTTGCACTTTACTTCCGCACCTCCTCTGAGTGTCAGTGTGCTTTTCTCTTTCCTTCTAGTTGTAGAATTTCCACTCAGCCAGCCTTCCTATGGTTCTGGATGATGTCCGTTTTGTCTTTTAGTTGTGGTTTTGAAGTGGTTGTGCGAGGCAGCAATTTCTGGTGTTTGCCTATGCTGCCATCTTGGTTTCCTTCAAGCATGTTCTTATATATTCATATTTTTTGTTTGGAGAAACCCAGTGAAAGTTTTTTGATAAATCTAAATTTGTTTCTCCCTAATGGATAAGGGAATTATATTAATCAGGTTAGAGGTTTCTATTCATTGCTAGCTGTGATCTATCGGTTTTGTATAACCGAATGACCACCACTATGCATATATCTGTTGTGTAGCTAGTGACATTTTTGCAGTGTGTTCTGAATTGTTGATGCCTTATGGTAGCGTTTCTCAATCTGTGGGTTGCGACCCCTTTGGGGGTCGAACGACCCTTTCACAGGGGTCACCTAAGACCATCAGAAAACACATATATAATTACATATTGTTTTCGTGATTAATCAGTATGCTTTAATTATGTTCAATTTGTAACAAAGAAAATGCATCCTGCATATCAGATATTTACATTACGATTCATAACAGTAGCAAAATTACAGTTATGAAGTAGCAACGAAAATAATTTTATGGTTGGGGGTCACCACAACATGAGGAACTGTATTAAAGGGTCACGGCATTAGGAAGGTTGAGAACCACTGCCTAGAGGAAGGCTATATTACTCTCTGTAGGTTTCGAACCAGGGTATTCCTGGTTTTAGTCATCAGGAAAGTTGTTAGTCCTCAAAGAAGAAATAGAGCCTAGGAAAGCAGAAGGAATTGCTTCTTCCTTTTAGGGCTTCATTCTCTAAGGCTTAGACTTGAAGATAGCTGATGATGAGAAACAGACAGGTTCCTTCCTTCCTGGAAAATAGAACTGGTATGGAATGGATCCATAAATCAAAACATATCTTGAAAAACAGAATTTTGTTTTGCATGTTTCTTCTCCTTCCCCTTTCTTATTTTCCAGCTTTAACTTTTCCATCCTTGTTTGAGCAATGTCTCGAGAAAGCAAAGAACTTTGTAGTAGTCCTCCTTAGTCCAGAGTGGGAGAGGGAAGAGTACTGTATTTTAGAAACACTACAGGGGAAGAGAGAAATGGGAATAGAATACTTTATAAACTACACATATTGAGTTCTAGGTAGCACTACAGATTACATTAGGGAATTATTTTTAATATTTACTGTTAGTATTTTAAAATATAATAGCATTGGGTTTGGAGTCATCTTTTGGATACATATGTTAAAATATTTAGAGATAAAATATGGTGTCTTGGATTCCTTCAAAGTAAACCTTGAGGGCAGTGAGTGGCATAAAGATGAAAGAAGATTGATCATGTGTTGATAATGATTGATGCTGAGAATGAGTATGTGAGAATTCTTTATACTATATTCCATAATTTTGATTTTGTTTGAAATTTTCAATAACAAAAAAAATATTTTTGTGGGTTTGAAACTTATGTTAATAACTGCAGCTGTTTATAACACTTGAATTAAAATGTTAATGTTTATCAGAATACTTTTATTTTTATCATTGACTTATTTCATATCAAGTTTGAAATAAATTTGAATCTATAAAATAAATATGCAATGGTAAAATACTACCTTTATCTATTTATATGTTGAAGTGCCACAAAAGGTTTTTGGAAAAAAGGTTGTGTTATTTAAAATTTTTGGAAATAATTTGACTATGAGCTCTTATCTATGTGGAGACTCCTTCCATTACCAGTTTTTGAGCATCTAAAAGTAAAATTTTTAAAGTGCATGGTAGAAATTATATTTCCACAAATGGAAGATAACCATGATGACTTTATTTGTAAATATTTATATTTTTAAAAGCTATCTGTACTTTTTTTTTTGGTTTATTCTTTCCTGTTTCATGTGAGATCCACTAATTTATTTTGCATTTCCCAACCTAACCTAAGCACTGAAGCTGAAGGAAATAATCAGTTTATATCTTAAATCCAAAATCAAGAAAATTAGCAATCGCTAAAATTGAACTTAAACAAATGAACCTAATTATTGAGTTGTTGGGATAATCCTACAGAGAATTATTATTTAGTTATTTTTAAGGGTCGACATTTCCCAGGGGCTGTATATAGCCTAAAAAGCAAAAATAAAACTGTGAACGAGGCACGGCTGCTGGAGTTCAGTGGTCGAGCAGCAACCTATGAACTATGAGGTTGCAGGTCCATTCCTGGTCAGGGCACATGCCTGGGTTGCAGGCTTGATCCCCAGTTGGGGGCATGCAGGAGGCAGCCGATCAATGATTCTCTCTTATCATTGATGTTTCTATCTCTCTCTCCTCTCCCTTCCTCTCTGAAATCAACAAAAATATTTTTTTAAAAAACTGAGAAGGAGCCGAAACCGGTTTGGCTCAGTGGATAGAGCGTCAGCCTGCGGACTGAAGGGTCCCGGGTTCGATTCCGGTCAAGGGCATGTACCTGGGTTGCGGGCACATACCCAGTGGGGGATGTGCAGGAGGCAGCTGATCAATGTTTCTCTCTCATCGATGTTTCTAACTCTCTATCTCTCTCCCTTCCTCTCTGTAAAACATCAATAAAAAAATATATTTAAAAGAGAAAAAAAAAAAAAACCTGAGAAGGAAAGTTAAATTGTTTTCAGTAATTATATTGTTAATAATGTGGTTATTGTTATTTTAAAACTTTGTGTGTGTGAGAGGGATATTAGGGTAACATCAGATAAATAATGAAGTTAATGCCATACGAAGCCAAGATTTATAGATTAAAATATTAATGTGATACAAATGTTAAGTTGTAAAAGTTAAGTAAAGATTCTGTAATTCTATAAATAAATATATAAATTATATAATTCTAAAAATGAATTCTATAATGCTAAATTTGAGTTGAAAATACTAGTATGAACTTTTCATGTATTTTATTATTTTAAAAAAATACTTTCTAGTCAAACATTAGACAACTTGAACATCAATGAGGACAGTAACCACTAATGGATTGAAGCATGTCTAATATGGCAAATCCATGATCTCATAATGATACTTAACCACCAAAATGGTCACCAATAGACAATGCTATTGTTAGTTTGAAAACTAATAAATAAAGTTTAAGAATCAATCAATCTTTCCTATATGAACTATATCACTGAGTGTCTAGATTATTAGATGAGAAATTTCTCTTTATCGTAGGATTTCAGCTCATAAATAAAAAAAGGAATAATAATTTGTTTGCATAATATAACCCTTATCTTTTGGAGAGACATTATGAAACATTTACTACTTATTATTAGGATGTTTAGAATTCACATGAAAATAATATGAAGGTGGGGTTATAGAGTTATAAACAAGAGTTATAGAGTTATAGACAAGATAAGGTTGGCCGTGAGTTGATAATTATCAAAGCTGGGTGATGGATACATATAGGAGTTCATTATATTAGTCTGTTTACATTGACTATGTTTAAAATTCTCCAAAATAATTTTTAGAAAATCAACCCATTCTCTAATTTTGACCCCTGAAAAGGCTTAGAATTAATGAATGATCCAGCAGTAATCAATATCCCGAGTATACAAATTAATGGTATTTAAATGCACTTTCCACTAAAGATACCAGAATACCTGGGAGAAACTCCTGATTCTAAGTTTGGGGCAGAAAATGTACAAGAACAGTCTGTAATATCTTACATCTCAGAAGGCACAGAAGCTATTAGAAATTACTCAGGTCATGTCTAAAAGACCCAGGAACCAGTTTTAGTTCGCAGTGGCCAAAGATGGGGCATTTGGAGGATCATTATGTATTACAATCACAAAGGGCTGAAGAATATCAAATATGTTAAAATCTAGGTATTTACAGTGATATTAACAAAGTAACTTAGTGGTCACTTTTGAAAGATGCTAGGAGCCCATTTATTATTCTGAATTAAGCATTTAATTTGTCTTTGTTGTGTGAACTGTACCTGAAGGTAACCAGATCATTGATGAAGGAAAATTGTTCTTTATAGGAAGTCTAGCTAATAAATGCTGGAGGAATGACAGGATTAGTATTATTTTGGAATCCCTAATGAAATAGTGGCAACTGTCAGTAATAACTGCTAAAGCCATTAGGTGAAAGGCTACTGGAGAATTTTATAATGGAAAGATCATTCTGACAGCCCTCTAATCTGATTCTCAATCTTAGAAGTACTGAAAGGAATACAGTTAGATTTTATAGCATTACTTCAGGAGGCACATAGAATAACACAGCATCACCTTTAAAGTATTCTTGCAACAACAACAAAAAGAATGCGAATCTAACCAAGCTTTTAGATATAACTATCAATTTATTGGCAGGTGGCACTACAGAGGTATAATCAGCAAAATCTAAAATGTGGGAAATTACAGACAGATGATCCTGTTTCTTCTCTGATAAACAGCAAAAAGGAAGAAAAAAGAAAAAGATGAAGACAGTATGCGTTACCAAATGGTAATGCACGAACTTTGTTTGGATCCTGATTTAAACAAATCAACTTTACAAACAAACAAACCTTGAGCCCCACCAGTGTGGCCTAGCATGGGGCTCAGCAGTTGAGCTTTGACCCAGGAACTAGGAGGTTGCTAGTTCGATTACTGGTCAGGGCATATGCCTGAGTTGAAGGTCGATCCCCAGTAGGGGTATGTGCTAGAGGCAGCCTATCGATGAAGTTCCTCTTTAATTGATGTTTCTATCTCATCCCTTCTCTCCGCGCTTTCTCTAAAAATCATTAAGAACATATGTTTTTTTTAAAATTTAAAAATTAAAAAATTAAAAAATAACCTGAGACATTATTAAGCTGGGCCCTTAATACATGCAGTTTATTAGTTTCTCTATTTTTGTATATATTTGAAATTTTTCATTCTAAAAAGTTTGACAATTAAATGCTTTGACATTCTTCTTGTTTGTTCTTAATCAATAGGCAACAAAATTATTATACATTCTAATTTTATCATTTTTATCTACTCAGCAGACTTTAAAATATTTTATAAAACTTGTTTGTATAAATGAATATCTTGAGTGATGTAAATGTTTAGAAGATAATAATTAATTGTTGAGTTATCTGCCACTTATTTGCCTGATGTTTTAAAAATTATTTTTATTAGGATATTTTTCTCAATTCATAGAATTTCAAAGCCTTTAATATCTTTTTAAATCTGCCTTAAATTTACAAGATTTTAAATAAATAAATTTTTACTAGGAAGTGTTACAGTGCCCTGCTTTAATCATTTTGCTGGATTTTTGAGGTATTTACCTTTTCCAATTTTAACTGTTATAGAGAAATACAACTTTTAATATTGTTTTTATAGAATATATGATTAAGATTTGATTTATTTTTCATTATAATTAGGGAAAATTGTCTCCTAATGAGGACTATGAATATTCTCTATCCATCAGTAGTCTCCTAATGAAGTTTTGTGCATCTTTACAAGAACATGAAAAGGAAATAAACTTTTAGAAATAAAATCTAGTTAAAAATCTATTCAAATAGTTTTTTGGTGGAGTCTTTAGGGTTTTTATATACAGAATCATGCCCAGAAAAAGTGGCAGTTTTACTTCTTCTTTCCCTATTTGGATGCCTTTTATTTATTTCTCTTTCCTTATTGCTCTGGCTAGGACTTCCAGCACTGTGTTGAATAAGAGTGCTGAGAGTGGACATCCTTGTCTTGTTCCTGATATTAGGGGAAAAGCTTTCAGTTTTTCACCATTGAGTATATTAGCTGAGGGCTTATCATATATGGCCTTTATATTGTTGAGGTACTTTCCTTCTATTCCTATTTTATTGAGTGTTTTAATCATAAATGGATGTTGTATCTTATCAAATTTTCTCTGTCTATTTATAAGATCATATGCTTTTTATCCTTTCTTTTGTTAATGTGGTGTATTACATTGATAATTTGCATGTGTTGAACCATCCTTGTGCCCCTGGAATGAATCCCACTTGATCATGATCATGATGTATTATTTTTTGATATATTGTTTTATTAGATTTGTTAGTATTTTGTTTAGGATTTTTGTATCTGTATCATCAGAGATATTGGTCGGTAGTTTTCTTTTTCTGTATTATCTTTGCCAGGTTTTGGCCTCATAAAATGTGTTAGGAAGTATTACCTCCTCTTCAATTTTTTGGGAAGAGTTTGAAAAGGATAGGTTTTAAACCTTCTTCAAATGTTTGGTAGAATTCACTGGTGAAGCCATCTAGCCCTGGACTTTTATTTTTTGGGAGGCTTTTGATGGTTGTTTAAATTTCCTCACTGCTGATTGGTCTATTTAGATTTTCCATTTCTTCATGATTTAGTCTAGGAAGGTTATATATTTCTAGGAATTTATCCATTTCTTCCAGGTTATTGAATTTGGTGACTTATAATCTTTCATAAGATTCTAGTATGATCCTTTGTATATCTGTGATGTCTGTGGAGACTTCTCTCATTTCTGATTTTGTTTATATGGGTCTTTTCCCTTTTTTCCTTAATGAGTGTAGCCAGGGATTTGTCAATTTTATTAATTTATCAAAGAACCAGCTCTTTGTTTTATTAATTTTTTGTATAGTCTTTTTGTTCTCTATTTTATTCAATTCTGCTCTAATTTTTATTATTACCTTTCTTCTGCTGATTTTGGGTTGCTTTAATTCTTCCTTTTATAGTTCTTTAAGATGTGATGTTAGGTTGTTTATTTGGGATTTCTCATCTTTTTTTTTTTTTTTTTGAGATCTGTAATGATATAAACTTACCTCTTATTTCTGCTTTTGCTGCATCCCAGAAGTTTTGGTATGTTGTATTGTCATTCTCATCTGTTTCTATATGTCTTTTGATCTCATCCTTTATTTCTTCTTTGACCAAGTCATTTTTTAGTAGTATGTTGTTTGATTTCCACGTATTTGTCGGTTTCTTTACTTCATTTTTGCAGTTGATTTCTAATCTCAAGGCATCATGGTTAGAGAATATGCTTGATATAATTTCAATCTTGAATTTGTTGATGCCAGTTTTGTGACACAACATATGGACTAGTCTTGATAATATTCCATGTGCACTGGAGAAGACTGTATGATTAGATGTTTTGGTATGAAAGGTTCTGTAAATGTCAATTATGTCGATTTGGTCTGGTGTTTCATTTAAGGCTGATATTTCTTTATTAATATTCTGTTTGATTGATCTGTCTAGAACTATCAATGGAGTATTAAGGTTCCCAACTACAATTGTGTTTTGATCTGTTTCTCCCTTTATTTCTGAGGGTAGTTGTTTTATATATTTCGGTGCTCCCTGGTTAGGTACATATATATTAAGAAATGTTATGTTCTCTTCATGTAGTGGCCCCCTTATCATTATAAAGTGTCCATCTTTGTCTCTTGTTATCTTGAAATCTATTTTGTCAGATATAATTATAGCTACACCTGCTTTTTTGTGGGTGTTATTTGCTTGGATAATCATCTTCCATCCTCTTACTTTGAATCTACCTTTGCAACTTAGATGTGTCTCTTGTAGGCAGCATGTGGTTGGGTTTTGTTTTTTGATCCACTCTGCTACTCTGTGCCTCTTTATTGGTGATTTCAAACCATTTACATTCAAGGTAATTATTGATGTATGCCATTTTATCTTTTATTTTCTGGTAGCTCTACTAGAAAAAATAAGCAAATACAGTCAAATTTCAGGGTATAACATCAATGTGCGAAAATCCATTGCCTTTCTGTATATGAACAATAAAACTTCAGAAAAAGAAATGAAAAAAAACCCAAACAATTCCTTTTGCAATTGCAGCCAAAAGAATAAAATACTTAGGAATAAACTTAACAAAGAGCGTGAAATACCTATATACTGAAAATTTAAAAACACTATTAAATGAGATTAAAAAAACACAACAAAATGGAAAAATATCCCGTGTTCGTGGATTAGAAGAATCAACATTGTTAAAATGACCATATTACCCAAAGCAAAATACATATTTAATGCAATCCTCATCAAAATCCCAATGTCATTTTTTAAAAGAAATAGAACGAGAAATCATCAGATTTGTATGAAACCACAAAAGACCTCAAATAGCCAATGCAATCCTGAGAAAAAAGAATGAAGCTGGCGATATCATGCTACCTGACTTCAAATTATACCACACAGCTACGATAATCAAAACAGCATGGTATTGACAGAAAAACAGACTCACAGATCTGTGGAACAGAAAAGAGAGCCCAGCTATAAACCACATGTATATGGACAGGTAATTTTTGACAAAGGAGCCAGAAATATACAATCGAGTAAACATAGTTTCTTCAATAAATGGTGCTGGGAAAGCTGGAAAGCCACATATAAACAAATGAAACTGGATTACAGTTTGTCCCCATGTACAAAAATTAATTCAAAATGGATCAAAGACCCGAACAATAAGTTACATAGAAGAAAATATAGATACCAAACTTATGGACCTTGGTTGTAGGGAACATTTTATGACCTTGACCCCAAAGGCAAGGGAAGTAAAGGCAAAAATAAAAGCTTCTGCACAGCAATAGAAACTGACAACAAACCCGGCTGGTGTGGCTAAGTGGTTGGGCGTCAACCTATGAATCAGGAGGTAACGGTTCAATTCCCAGTCAGGTCGCATGCCCAGGTTATGGGCTCAATCCCCAGTGGGGGGCGGGCACGAGGCAGCCGATCAATGATTCTCATCATTGATGTTCCTATCTCTCTCTCCCTCTCCCTTCCTTTCTGAAATCAATTATATATATATATATATATATATATAAATAATTGAAAAGAAACTGACAACAAAACCAAGAGGCAGCCAACCAGATGGGAGATAATATTTACAAATAGCAGCTCTGACAAAGGTTTAATTTCCAAAATATATAAAGAACTCATATGGAGTGATATAAATATGCATTGGGAAACATTAAGGCAAAAGGTATGTGTGCTCCGCAAAAATGTGTTATTTGAATAAAACCTCAAATTTCAGGATAACCCAATTCTTTGACAATCCAAAGCCTGGAAGTCTTTATGCAGCTAGAGGTCCCTTGGGTTTAGATATCTGGCTCAGTTCTGTTTTTTTACTGTGCCTTAGATATAAACCAGAGTGACCCCAACCCAATGCAGCCAGTGGATTAATTTAGCCTTCAAGGGACTGAGTATGAAGGTGTCGGAAGGGAAAAGAAGATCACCAAAACATTGCCAGACATCCCTTTGTTTATTATTTTAGAAGATCAGAATTTTCATCTTTTAAAATGGAGTGATAGAATTCATATAAAACATACTTAGCATTGTATCATTTTATCTGTGTTTTTGAGGGAACAATAGGAGAGGAATAGGAATCATATGCCAATAATGTTCATAATATTATTGGTTACCTTCATTAATCATTATGGCTAAAAATGATTCTTGTCTCATGATTAGATATGAAGAATATGTCTTAGAAGAATATCTGCAGTCACCTAGAAGAAAGTCATAAAATAAATTCTATTATGTTTACTATAGGATAATTACTTTCTGACTATTTTAATTAGAATTGTAATGATCAAGCATTTTGAGCAGCATGAGCTTATGTTTGTGGGTAATGTGGCCCAATAAACTTGAGAGAAGGTTTTCCTTATTTGGAAAGAAGAACAGTAATTTGATCCAAGTAAATTACATAAATTTATGTAACTCAATAACTGATTAAGAATTACTAGAATGAGATGTTAGATTGATTAATGTAAAAAAGTGAGTATAAAAACATTAATAAAAGCCATAATACTTCTATTTTGTATTTTTAAAATAAAAATGACCAAACCCACTGGAGAATGAGAGAGAAGCCTAAAATAATTCATCCAGCCAATGGTAAATTAGTATTACCTTAAATTTTTTTTTTTCTTTAAAATAAAAAGTTAATGTTGGTAATTAATGACAGACACTATAAAGTTAAATGAAAAAATGTAAATGATATTTAATTTCCTCATAAAATATAGCCATTTTCCACCCTGGTTTTAATAATATCATTAATATCTAGCTTTTACCTGAAATTATAGCCTTTAGAAGTGAGCAGTTTAAAATTTTTATAGAAAAATGTTTTGTCCTAAGTTGGGAAATAAGCTATTTTAAATTCTGGTTTTCTTAGCAAGTGTAATTATTAATTATTATCATATTGAGGAAGATGAATCCAAGTGTTGCTATTTGTCTATGCCATTACCATAGACTCTTAATTATAGGTTATGAAATAAAATTCTAATAATTATATATATATAAAAAAGAACTCATAAAACTCAGCACCAAACAACCCAATAAAAAAATGGGCAGAGGACCTGAATAGACACCTCTCTGAAGAAGACATAAAAACAGCCAATAGATATATGAAAAGATGTTCAACCTCACTAGCAATTAGGGAAATGCAAATCAAAATGACAAGATATCACCTCACACCTGTTAGAGTGGCTATTATCAACAAGATAAGCAATAACAAGTGTTGGGGTCCAACCCCAGCAGGTCCAAGGGTTCCCAAAGGTGTGGACGGAGTCGGTGAAGAAGGAATGACACAGGGGCAGCGTTCATGTGATCAGCAGCCTAGCCAGGTTTTCTAGCCAGGTTCTCCAGCCAGGTTCTGTCTTTATTCTCCTGTTACATCTGTATTTATACCAGTTGATTTTAATCCTATCCATTCTATTCCAAAGGTTAAGGTGTTTGTTATCTCCATTCCAAGGTCACTACTCTATTGTTCTGTTAAGATACAAGGAAGTACAGTGGGACCTTGACTTACGAGTGTCCCAACTAACGAGTTTTTCGAGATACGAGCCGTCTCTCGGCCGATTTTTTGCTTTGAGTTGCGTGTTAAAATTCAGGTTATGAGCCAGCTTCAGATACCCCACCGCTAGCTGGCACAGCAAACATCACAGTGAACGCCACAACATCAGCCCAACATCACGTGTCTCACTCATTCACTTTTTGATTTGACATACGAGTAATTTGAGTTACGAGCTCTGTCACGGAACAAATTAAATTCGTAAGTTAAGGCCCCACTGTAACTGAAGGAGATTATCCTAAGTAAAGATTATGTAGTTTAAGCGTGATTGTTCATAGTTAAAGTGATTAATTACCCGCCTGGCACTTAGTTAAGGGGTTTTATTCCCTTCCTTAGTCCTGTTAATCCCTAACTCCAGGGAAAATATCCCCACCTGGGGAAATAACCTTTCTCAGAGAGGTGACCTTTGTTAAAACACATAACGCTAAGAAGGGGAGCAAACATATTAAGAACAGTATGCCATATACATCAGGTCCCTTGAAACATATGCTGTGCAGATGTTTCTTCCCTGCAGTGACTGTGTCAAGCAGCAAGGATGGACCGGCTTCCTGCAAACAAGTATTGGAAAGGTTGTGGAAAAAAGGGAACTCTCATTCAATGCTGGTGGGAATGTAGACTGGTACAATCACTATGGAAAGCAGTCTGGCGTTTACTGAAAAAACTGAGAATAGAGCTATCATATGACCCAGCAATCCCTCTTCTGGGTATATACCCGAAAAACTAGAAATCACGTATTCACAAAGTATATGCACCCCTATGTTCATTGCAGCATTAGTCATGGTGGTGAAGACAGGGAAACAACCAAAATGTCTTGCATAGTGCTCGCTTCTGTAACACATATACTAAAATTGGAACAATACAGAGGAGATTAGCATGGCCCCTGCACAAGGATGATATCCAAATTCATGAAACATTCCATATTTAATAAAAAAAAATTCCTGTGATAGAGAACTGGATAAAGAGGATATGGTACATATACACAATGGAATACTTCTCAGCCATAAGAAAGGATGAAATACTGTCATTTGCAACAACATGGATGGACCTTGGGAATATTGTGCTAGGTGAAATAAGTCAGTCAGAAAATGCTAAGAACCATATGATTTCACTCAAGTTTCACTGAAACTTGTGAACACAAACAGTGTGGTGGTTGCCAGAGGAAGTGGGGGGGGAAGGGGGTCCTAATATTTGGTGATGGGAGAAATTTTGACTTTGATGGTGCAATATACAGGTCTCATAACATAGAAACCCACACCTGAAACCTATATGGTCATGTCCAATATCACTCCAATAAATTTAATTTAAAAATCTATTCAAGTTCTCTAGTGTTCCTTCTGTAGTAATTCGGAAATGTGACTGCTTGCCTTAAGAGGAAAACTTTAAAGCCTTTGAAAGAGGAAGACTCCATGAAGGGTTGAATTGCTGTTTGAAAAATCCAGGCTAGACTGAAATCCTTGCCTCTTTTTATATTGGCTATCTTCCTGTTTTTTGACCTCCATGTGACCTATAGATATTTGGGTTCATAGATAAAAGTGGAGGGAACCAAACCCACAAGGTTGGAACTTCGCAGTTACTTTTCTTATATTTGGAAGGAGCTTCTCTTCTGGCTTTGCAGATTGTGGGGACTCGCAGCATTAGCCATTTTTTTTATGGAAGAAAATATTCTTTGTTAGGAATTTTTTTCTAATTGAGAGGAGCTGAACTTCTTTGTATGCATCATTCAGGAATTATCCCAGCTTTCTGCTCCTTTAGCAGTTCATCCCTTCCATTCCATCATGGGATTCCTCCCTTGGGAAGGCAGTCAGCCAAATTAATCCTATATAGTAATCCTATATAATAAAAGGCTAATATGCAAATAGACCAAACAGGGGAACAACTGAACACTCAGTTGCTATGACATGCGCTGACCACCAGGTGGTGCGCGGAACATAGCGGGTGTTGGCTGTGGCAGCATGGTGGAGCAGGTGAGCAGGGGCACCTGAACAAGGCAGTGCACCAGTCGCTTCATCGGGGTGAGCCTCTGGTGGTTACTGAAAATTCTTTGCTCCCACATGCTGCAGACCCACCCTGCACTCGCACCTGCTGCTGGCGCCGGAGCTGCCGCTCACACCCACTGCCTGCACTGGCACCCACTGCCGGTGCCCAGCGCTGGTCCCGATCGGTGCCATTAGCGGGTTCGAGTGACTTCTCCACCTCCCCCTGCTCCTGAGGCAACAGCTACTGCTTGCATCCACTGATGGCGCTGGCCCCACTAGCACCTCCTGCTCACGCCAGCCCCAATTGCTCTGTGCTGTGAGCAGGGCTGGCACTGTCAGCGCATGGGAGTGGCGGCGGCGGGAGCGGGTCTGCAGGAAGACAAGAGGGGCTGGGTGGGGGCATGAAGGGTGGGCTGAGACGCGTCCCTGTGCCCACCACAGCCTCGCAGCCCACAGTTCCTTTCAAGGTGCACGAATTCATGCAGTGGGCCCCTAGTTGATGTATAAAAGCCAAGTTAACTAATCTGTTGTTATGTAATTTTTAGCAATTGTATATTTTGTTTTGTAATGGTATGACTACTTATCTTGTTTTTAAAATTTTATTTTTTATCTTCAACTAAGGATATATTTATTGATTTTTTTTTGAGAGAGAGATACATCAGTATGAAAGAGAAACATTGATTGATTTCCTCCCATAGGCGCCCCTATCAGGGATTGAGCCCACAACCTAGATATGTGCACTGACCAGAATTAAACCTGCAATGTATTAGTGTACAGGACGATGCTTCAACCAACTGAGCCACCTGGCCAAGGCTAATTTTCTTTAAATGCATAATACTTATTCTCATTCCCTGCTACTATTATTCTTATTTTAATTTCTTTCTTTTCCTCTTAAAGTACTTATATTCTAGCTATTGTAAATGACTTAGTCTAAGCTCATCTTTTTAGGAAGCCACCTTAACCTACAGCAATACAGTGCCCAAAAGTCAGTCTATTCTACACCATAAAATTAATCACTTACTTCCTTAGACAGTATCTGAGTATCAGTTACCAATAGAAAAGGAAAAGGTCATGTCTTAAACTATTGTATTTTCCACATTTCCTAACACAGTTAAGAGTGATAGGCATTCAATATTTTTTCCAGTTGAGAGTAAGTAAGCATTTTGTAGATTCTTGAAGATCTTCAATCTAAAGAAAATGTGAACTCTTTAAGAAATATTTAGGGTAATAAGTATTATAATCTAATGAAAACGTAAGCTAAATTTTACAGAGCTACTAATTTCTTGGTAATCTGGTTATATTCTTAGTAATGAAAAAGAAAATGATCTTGTTCTGGATTGAATAGGAATGGGAAGAGGACAATGTGTAAATATGTGATCTCTTTCATTTAATTGAGATAAAAGAACTTTTGCTCCTAGTACTATGTTTATATTTATTATTTACCCTTATGTACAATTAAAAGGCTTATATTCATTGAGTTACATACTGTCAGTCCAACTCTGAATCTGAAAGTTCTGAATATAAATGTATATTCAAACTTTTAAAATTAACATGTAATTTTTATCACAATTATAGGGGGGAAATTCAGCAAGTCAGTATAAGGGATTATGGATAATGACTATCACATTTAGGAAACTTGAATTTATCCATGAAAAAAAGGCATTTGTAGCTCTTTATTTAGTTTCTTGGTTCTGACTGTAGAGGTTAAGGGCTAAAAGCCACTCAGGGATTTATTGTGCAACTATTTGGGGCATCTGTCTGGGATGCAGAGAAATGTCAGTTATCTAGCATGTACTTGGATAAATTTTCACTTATATTTTAATATTTTTTAAAAATTAAGAAAAACACTTAAAATTAAGAAAAACTTAAGAAATTAATAGTGGGGTAATTAGTGTTCTACAGTACCAACTAGAGAAGAATGGTACCAGAAGTACCATGATTTTTAATAATGTGATTATGACTAAAACTTTCTGGAGATGGTGGCAATTCACTATAATTATAAAGGAATGAAAGAAGAGTCAGAGAATAACAGAGACCTAAGTTCATTCCAAGAGTGTTGTAATCAGTGTCAGAGGTGAAAGGGACCTAATTTTATAGTATGGAGCAGGGGTCCTCAAACTACAGCCCGCGGGCCACATGCAAATACAAATATTGTATTTGTTCCCATTTTGTTTTTTTTACTTCAAAATAAGATATGTGCAGTGTGCATAGGAATTTGTTCATAGTTTTTTTTTAAAATATAGTCCGGCCCTCCAACGGTCTGAGGGACAGTGTACTGGCCCCCTGTTTAAAAAGTTTGAGGACCCCTGGTATGGAGTCTGCAGAAACAAAATGCCTTACCCAGTGACATACTAGTTTAGTAGCACACCTGGGATTTTTGCCTGCTCTCCTGAACCCTTTCTAATCAAGTCCAATGCCCATCTTATTTATTCTTTTAAAATTTTTTTCGCTTATTGATTTTAGAGAGGAAGGGAAAGAGAGAGACAGACATTAATTTGTTGTTCCACTTATGCATTCATTGGTTGATTCTTGTATGTGCCCTGACGAGGTTGGAACCTGTAACCTTGCGCATTGGGACAACACTCTAACCCACTGAGCTACCCGGCCAGGTCCCTCGTCTTATTTATTTATTTAAAATATATTTTTATTGATTTCAGAGAGGAAGGGAGAGGGAGCGAGAGATAGAAACATCAACGATGAGAGAGACTCATCAATTAGCTGCCTCCTGCATCCCCCTTACGGGGGACTAAGCCTGCAATCCGTACATATCCACTGACTGGGAATCGAACCTTGACCTCCTGGTTTATAGTTGATGCTCATCCACTGAGCCACACCAGCCAAGCAAAAGAGAAACTTTGATTGGTTGCCTCCCAGACTTGCCTTGACCAGGGATTAAACCTGTAACCTCAGTTGTGCCCTGACTGAGAATTGAACTCGCAACAGTTTTGGTGTGCCGGATGATGCTCCAACCAACTGAGCCACCCAGCCAGGGCTTGTTTCTTTTCACCCAAAAGCTTCACATCTTGCAGATTTTTTTTTTTTTACATCTTACAGATTTTTAAAAAAGAAATAGACAAGTATTTAATAGTTATATATAGATTTATATGTTGATATAAATTGAGTATATAAGCCTAAGTATTAAGTGAATGTACCCTAGTTCAAGACATCAGAATCTATGGGTTATAGAGCAACAGGTAGCTTATACTAATTCTACTTTTCTTTCAATGTATTATAGTTGAAGCTTCCTGTCATAATGGAGATGAAACAATTGAAACCATTGAGGCTGCTGAGGCACTCCTCAATATGGATTCTCCTGACCCTATGCTGGATGAAAAACGAATAAGTGAGTGGTGATGTGTTATGATTGTTCATGTTTATAAACTTTGACAAGTTATTCTTGCTATCTCTATTAGGTGAAAAATATTTTAAAAAAAAACAGAGACCATGCTTTATACTTTTTTTGTCCCAAGGACATTTTAAGGTAAAGCACTAGTTGAGGCACCTTTGCAGAAGTGTTCAATTAAACAAGGCTTTTTTCTTTTAATTTGGGAAGTAAGGCCTTTAGGAATAAAAAGTAATTTATGTAGTTGTGAAATAGCAGATTATGCAGAATTTCTTCTCTTAACCTCATTGGTAAAAGTATTAGGATGTTTAGGATCCAAGCTATTATTATTTATTGATCTCTATAGATATTCATTAGTGAATAGGCAAACATCCATTGAAAAGTTTTCTAACACTTCATGGCATAAAATTCATTACCGCATTTGATCTGCTTTTATTTATTTATTGTGGGGGAAGCAAGGGAAAAAGGAAAGTGAGTTTATGTGGAAAGCCAGCAAGCAAAGAAGATGGCGGACTAGGGTCCTAAAGAACCAACTTGAGAAAGTGCTGAATTTGGCTTCTTTTATTTCAAGGGAAGGGGAAAATCAAGGGGTGACTAATGACCACAGGCATCAGGATGTCAGCAAGGGTCCGAGGGGAATGGTGAAACTTCAAATCCGGTTGCCGAGTTCACATTCAGAGGTTCCTATAAATCTATTTTCTCAGCCAAGTTCTCCATCTGCCCCATTTTATGTCGCCACCTCTGCCACTCGACATTCTCTATGATGTGTGGGTGGGCTCCTCATCCCACCACAAACAGTCTGATCTATCTGCTTTTAAATTCATCTTCTCTTGGGCTTTTCTGACAAGAAAATACTTAAGTTCAAAACTATTAATACTAAATCAATTCAAGATGTTTACTGGATATTCTCTATGCACACCAGTGCATTAGACAATAGTGTTTATACAAATGAACAGATATTGCCTCTTTCCTCAGTCTTACAATTTAATTTTGAAAACAGTTATTTATGTAAGTAACTACAAAAAAACAAAAATAAAAGTCATGAGAGAGAGAACAATGTTTTCTGGAAGGAGAGAGAACTCTAGCTGACAACTCCATAGAAAGGCTTTATGGATGGAGAGTTTTGACCTTGGCTGTAAAGGACAAATAAGCTTTTAAAGGGTAGAGGAAATAGGAAAGGATATTCAGAGTAGAAGGAGTGGGTTGAACCAAACACACAGACCTATAAGAAAGAATCAGATGTAGATAAAAATGTTTTGGTATAGCTGAAGTGGAGATAAATTGGAAAGGTAGACTGTGGGAAGCTTCACACGGCATGCTGTGTCAATTTTCTTTTTAATTTTTGGTGTAAAGTTTTTATAGAGAAGAAGAATATGGTGAGATCAGACTTGGGTTTCAGAAGATAACTTTAATAGCACTGTGAAGAGTGGAAAAGAGAAGCAAGAGAGACTGGTGATAGGAAGTCAAGTAAGGGAGATACTGTAATAGTTTTGTCAAGCCTGTACTGGTATAGGATATCTGATTTCAGGCAGAGGAAATAAAAAGCAAGGACTAGATTTAAAGATTTCATTTCTATTTTATTCTTTATAGAAACAAAATTATTTTATGAAATTATTTTGATCTGTAATACAAAGTTGATGATAATTTATTTCCATTAGATAATAATATTTTTAGTTCATCTGAAGATGACATTGTTGTTGCCCCAATCACCCATGTATCCGTCACATTAGATGGGATTCCTGAAGTGATGGAAACTCAGCAGGTTCAAGAGACATATGCACACTCACCAGGAGCCTCCTCACCAGAACAACCTAAGAGAAAGAAAGGTGAGTGGTTAATTTGTTTGGGGAAACAATAAAGTCTTGATGTGGAATCTAAATATAATGTTTGTTTAAGGATACTTCTTAACCAATTAAAACTTACATAAGAAATTGAGGGTACTAAATATAAACTAAGAGGTATTTCTTCACATTAGATTTCTTTTGTAAAAAGTTAGATTATTTTATACATTTAAAATATTTGGTGTATCTTACAGAAAAGCCTCAATCTTTTATCTAAACCCCTTTTCCACACTCAGAAAGAGCTTGGAGATAGGGGCAGGTCAGCTTACTCCCACAGGACATAGTTTGGAAACCACCAGCATAAATTCCAATATAAGATTTCAATGGGAAAAATACGAGTTGGACATCAGCAGGTAAGTAATTGAAGAAGAAAATGTTAGAATGTGTTAAAGGGAATTTTTAACTTTAGGACCATTCTTACATTTTAAAGTCTAACACTCTTTCCATTTTATTTCATTCTTGATTCTGCACCAATTTGTTTCATATTTTAAGTTTAATCTCTCGGTTAATGGCATCACTACCAGCTACCAAGTAACCTAACTTCACGAAAAAGAAGGGAAAATTCCTAGAGCCAAAAATGAAGAGGAACCTGGCTGGTTCAGTGGTTGAGTGTCTACCTATGAACCAGGAGGTCATGGTTCAATTCCCAGTCCGGGCACATGTCTGGGTTGTGGGCTTGATCCCCAGTGGGGGGCATGCAGGAGCCAGCCAATCACTGATTCTCTCTCAGCATTGATGTTTTTATCTCTCCCTCTCCCTTTCTCTCTGAAATCAATAATTTATTTTAAAAAATTAAATTTATTTTTTTAAAAATTAAGAGGAAAATGAAAACAGTAAGAATGAGCTAGCACTGCCGCGGCTGTAAAGGGCTGAGAAGGACATGTCAGTCTTGGTATTTAGGTGGATTGGGTTTTATTGCCCTTGTAGAGGTAGATGCTTAAGTCTTGGTCCAATGCAAGATGGGTCTGGGACAGAGACCTCAGGATGTAATTGGGGTCCTTGAAAGGCTATACCCTCAAGAGAAAAACAATATGCCCATTGGCACAGACAGATATCAAGGAAGCTATGGCTCTGAGTGAAGAAATTCTTTCTTCAAAAATTCATAATCCTAGGCTTGCCTTAACCTAAGTTTACTATTAGACTAGAGGCCTGGTGCATGAAATCCATGCACAGGTAGGGTCCCTAGGCCTGGCTGGCGATCACATTCCCCGCCCCCTCCTTCCCTTGCTCCCTCAGCGCCCCACGGCTTCAGCTGGTCACCTTCCATATTCTGCGCCGTCCCCTGGTGGTCAGCACATGTCACAGCAAGCAATTGAACGAGGGTCAAACTCCCAAGGGGACACTTTGCATATTAGCCTTTTATATATATAGGTGCCGGGGTCCGACCCCAGCGGGTCCAGGGGTCCCCAAAGGTGTGGACAGAGTCGGCGAAGAAGGAATGACACGGAGACAGCGTTCATTTGATCATCAGCCTAGCCAGGATCTCCAGCCAAGTTCTGGTCTGGATCTCCAGCGAAGTTCTGTTTAGGATCTCCAGCCAGGTTCTGTGTCCATGGTCTCTTGCTAGGTTCTCCAGCCAGGTTCTCCAGGTTCTCCAGCCAGGTTCTGTAGCCATGTTCTCTTGCTAGGTTCTCCAGCCAGGTTCTGTGTCCATGTTGTCTTGCTAGGTTCTTCAGCCAGGTTCAGTCAGTAGGTTCTAGGCAGGTTCTCTTGCCAATTTCTGTAGTCAGGTTCAGTCCAGGATCTTTTGCCATGTTCTCTCGCTAGGTTCTGTCTCTAGGTTCTGAGGCCAGTTTCTGTCCAGGATCTTTTGCCATGTTCTCTCCAGCGAAGTTCTTCTGTCTCTAGAGAACGTTCTGTGTAGGTTCTGTGCCAATTTCTGTCTCTCTCTCTCTGTCTCTTGCTGTCTTGTTACAACTGTATTTATACCAGTTGATTCAATCCTATCAATCTCTATTACAAAGGTTAGGGCGTTTCTTATCTCCATTCCAGGGAGTAAAGATTATGTAGCTTAAGCATGATTGTTCATAGTTAAAGTGATTAATTACCCGCCTGGCACTTAGTTAAGAGGTTTTATTCCCTCCCTAACTTCAGGGGAAAATCCCTACCTGGGGAAACAACCTTTCTCAGAGACCTTGGTTAAAACACATAGTGCCAAGAAGGTGAGCAAACATGTTAAGAACAGTATGCCATATATGCCAGGTCCTTTGAAACAGCAAGGATGGACCGGCTCCCGGCATATAGGTTTTAAGCTATCAATATCTTTAGGATTTCCCAAACAAGTAAATTACATAAAAGTGACCCAGGCTAGCAATAACTTTGGGACATCAGACAGAAGCTCTTGTAAAATTGTTCTGGCAAATCATGCATTTAAACCAGGCTGCATGGGATTTCCTCAAATAAAACCCTGTTGAGCACTGACTGGTGTGCTTCAGGGGTTAGAGGATCAGCCCTTGCACTGAAGGGTGGCGGGTTCAAATCCCAGTCAAAGGTGCGTACCTGGGTTCCAGGTTTGATCCCTGCTCCCAGTTGGGGCACGTGCAGGAGGCAACCAATCCAGGTCTGTCTGTCTGTCTGTCTGTCTCTCTCTCTCCCCCCTCCTTCCTCTCTAAAAAAAAGTCAATTAAAAAAATTCTAACCCCACCAGAGTGGCTCAGTGGTTGAGCATCAATCCATAAACCAGGAGGTCACAGTTGGATTCCCAGTTAGAGCACATGCCCAGGTTGCTGGCTTCATCCCCAGTCAGCGGCATGCAGGAGGCAACTGATCATTGATTCTGTCATCATTGATGTTTCTATCTCTCTCTCCCTATCCCTTCCTCTCTGAAATCAAGAAAAACATTTTAAAAAGAAAGAAAATGGTATATATCAGAAAAATACATACAGGTAAATAGGAAGCATAAAATGAGTGATAGGGATAGGAGCTAACAGAATTCTTGGCTTCTAATACTTGTTATCATTAACACAGTCAGCCAGAAGTGTCTGCTCATGAATGGGTTCTCTGCAGATGTTTGCAGTGATGGAAGTCGAGACACCTTGCTGACTAGGTTCCACATTTATACGTTTGGTAGTCTTAAAAGGGTCCTGAAGAGTGATATTTTTGACCCTCTTCTCTCTGACTTATGTTCACCCTTGAGAGAGTCAGCCTCAAGAATGCTGGAGTAAGATGTACTAACTAAAGTATCTATTTATGCTTGATCTTTACTGTTACACATATACTGAATGAGACAGCATGATCATTTCCACCTAAATCACAGGCAACATTGCCAACCAATTGTGATTCAAGATAAGTGGCAAAAGAGGATTACAAGAAGGCTTTAGGGTAGTTGGTTGATTCAGACTGAAGCTGCACAAAATACAGTTTAATACTTCTCTTGGAATGGACATGTTTAGGGGTTGGATAATGGATAACTATAAAGTCTGTTTGCTGTAAACAGAAATATATAGAAAAATGAGATGTTTAAAAATACATAGGAAAATAAAAAATTTACTGTGGTTCACCAAAATTTTGCTTCATTGATTTTTTATATCTAGAGTTTGGGGAAGTTTCCAATTTGAGAACTAACTTTGCAGAACTAACAAAGCTACTTGTCATAAATATATCAAATGGACCCAGCAATATATTTAAAAGAGAGAAAAGCTAAAAATCTGCTTTTTCTACCTTAAAAAACTTAGAAACCTATATGGATTTTTTTAGCTCAAGTTTTATCAGAATCAAGAATTTCCCCTTGAATTTTAAGAAAGCACTGTCAGTATTGACAACTCAAAGATAAGATGCAGTATTTTAAACTTAACCTTATGTTTACAAATGAGACAAAATATCATTTTCAGTGTATTTGTGATCTAACCTACATTAAAGTTGTTTTTACTCAAATTATTTTTTTAGTAAATAGCACTTAAAGAGACCAATATATGTGATCTGTGTATAAAGTGGCACTTAAAATTTAGGATAAAGGACAAAACAGCATTTATAGCTAAATTGTCCACTCCCACTTTTGAGGGTAAATATTTATGCAGAGCTGTTCTGCTTTCAGGGAGAAAAACTAAACCACCACGACCAGATTCTCCAGCCACTACCCCAAACATATCTGTGAAGAAGAAAAACAAAGATGGGAAGGGTAAGTACTATTGTAATTTTCCTATAATACTTATGGGTCAAATAACGTTCAGATTGCTTTAAAATGTTTGCATATTGTAAGCAGAAACTACCAACTTTCTTGACATATTAAAATGGATCTTATTGCTGTCACATGCTTATGAGATACAGTTGCCATTTTCTGTAAAGAGCATGGTTAATAATGTAGCCCAGAAATCCTTTTAAAAGATGTTCACTCACCTGTCCAAATAATCCATTCATTCATATAATAATGAGTCTTTTGGAAGAGTTCAGCCAGGTTAGGTTTTCAGTTTATAGACATTTTATTACATTGTATTGGGGTTCTAGTATTTTAATAACCGCTTCCACATTTGAAGAAAAAATCATCTCAAAGTGCTTTCTCCGTAAGCCATGTCAAATCTAATTGGCAAGATTGCTCTGTTGAGATACCTTATGTGGGGCCAATAAAAAAAATATCTGTATTAGGCCCCAAAATTGTAATTGTTATATTATCAATACTAATGAATTAAGTATTTGTATAATTACAGATGGAACTTTTAGTTGTGTTTTGTTGTGCACTTTCAAATGAAATTTTGGTCAAAGAAATCGCTTTTGTTTCAGGAAACACAATTTATCTTTGGGAGTTTTTACTGGCACTGCTCCAGGACAAAGCTACTTGTCCTAAATATATCAAATGGACCCAGAGAGAAAAAGGCATTTTTAAATTGGTAGATTCTAAAGCAGTATCCAGGTTGTGGGGGAAGCACAAAAATAAACCTGATATGAATTACGAGACCATGGGAAGAGCTCTCAGGTATGTGAAGTTTTTGTAGTTTATTAAGAATATAATTTTCTAAATACTAAAGAAATAGATAACTTTTAAAAAGTTAAAGAATTCAAAAAATGGTGAACCTTATTTATTGAAGTGCTAAAACCACACCGATAATAGAATCAGTGTGCATATAAATTTAAATCTTATTTCAATCTGGGAAAATGTTTGCCTTCCAAAAAAAGATCTTCATGCAAACAACAGATATTTTATTTATAAAGGGATCAGAAAATGTTAAACTATTATCACTTATTATAAATTGACCACAGGCCAGACCTGTTTTGAGCCATTAAACTTAAATTCAGCACAAAATACAAATAGTGGTGATGTAGGAAGTTACTAAGGGGTGCATTTTTAAATGTAAACCTCAGGTATGATTTGTAATATCTGAAGATAGAATAAATCTTTGCTTTAAGGATAAGATTAGACAAAATTTTCAACTAGGGTATAATATTATCCTTTAACTCACTTTAGTTTCTCTTTGGTCTTATAATTTATTCTTCAACATATACATGTATTTGAGAAAAATTTATTAAAAATAGCATGATGTGATAATTTGATAACCTTAAACTACAACTGTGTGTTTAATTACAGTTTTTTTAACACACTTTTGCTTACTAATATAATTTAAATTATTGACAAAATTTGAATCCCTTCTATTTGTGCATCATTAAATTTTATATAAAAAACTGAATTAAGTTTACCGAATCAGATTTAAACTGGTAGGGATGTTACAGGAAACTATGGAAGGGAAATAGTTTCTTGGGTTTGGTACTAGATTGAATTATTCCAGCAAGTTAACAGAAAGGTAGAGGAAGGAAGGAAAGTGAAGGCTAGAATAATCCATATACTTTATTAACAATCCCCTAATTAAAATTGCTTTTAGATTCAGTTGGTAATAAGGACTTTTCTCTCTGTGAGTAAATGTGTGTTTTACATATATTTAGAAAATGTTTTTAATTACACTATCTTATATAAAACAGTTGCTCTTCATTTAGAAATTCTTTTCTCTTGTTTGTTTCCAACTTTAAACTTCATAATTATAAAATTCTTATTTTGGTGAATATTATTTTCATTTATATTTAATTGAATAAAATATTGATGGAATTGTTTGCTTTGAATAGGTACTATTATCAAAGGGGTATTCTGGCAAAAGTAGAAGGCCAGCGCTTGGTGTATCAGTTTAAGGAAATGCCAAAAGATCTTATTTATATAGATGATGAGGATCCGAGTTCCAGCATAGAATCTTCAGATCCATCACTGTCAGCAACAACCACTTCAAGCAGGAACCAAGCAGGCCGATCAAGAGTATCTTCAAGTCCAGGGATAAAAGGAGGAGCCACTACAGTTCTAAAACCAGGGAATTCTAAAGCTACTAAAACCAAAGATCCTGTGGAAGTTGCACAGCCATCAGAAGTTCTGAGGACAGTGCAGCCCACACAGTCTGCATATCCTACCCAGCTCTTCCGGACTGTTCATGTAGTGCAGCCAGTACAAGCTGTCCCAGAAGGAGAAGCGGCCATAATTAGTTGTGTGCAAGATGAAACATTAAATTCTTCAGTTCAGAGTATTAGGTGAGAAAATGAAAATTTACCAGTGTGTATTATTATGTGATGTTCCTGATCCAGAGCCATTATTTGTTAAGTGGGTCTTAAAAATGATACAGATTTCAAGCTAGAATGTTTGGTCAACAGATTGTATCAGACTTGATTGTATCAATGTTTCCTTTATTTTTACACTTTGACATTACTTGATGTTATTCTATCAATTTAAGTCTAGTCTACTATACCCTTTTATAACTGGATTAATTTATATGATAAGGGATCCACATATAAGAAAACCAGAGAATGGTTTCAGATCTATTTTCAGAGTCAGAAGCTGCAAAAATTCAACAAAAATGGACATATCATGACCTTTTGGAATGCATTGAGTTCCAAGATATAAACATTATTCCTTGGGAAAATCCTATTATGGAACAGTTAGTTCCAAAGTTCCAACAGGTAGAAAGGCCAAGAATCTAAGGTCCTCTTTTTCAGGCTTCCAGAGTGGCAGAAGTTGGCTTAATCAAATCAAATTTGCTTCATAGTCTCAGGAAAGATATGAAACAACAGATTGACTAAGAAAACCCTATCTGCTTCAGAGTGATCTTTTGCAGACATTTGGGGCTTGTCTTGTCTGATTTAGAATGGGGGAAATGGAGAGAGGGAGAAAATTAAGGTAATACTCCATTTTTCTCTGTCAACTTCAGTCTTATATTCCAGAATATAAATGCTGGATTTTTGTTCAATTGATCTTGAAGTAAGCAAACATTATCTAGGATCAAGATAGACTTAGGTGGTTCAGTCTTTCTTATATGGTCCATTTAAACCTTTAACATTGTGAAAATTTAATTCTTTTAAATCTTTAGTGGACTTGCAAGGAATAAAAAGATCACTTTTTTTGTTTTAATTGGACAGGAATGATACATCTCTAACTGGCATTAAAGAAGTAATTATTTAGCTCTCTATTTCCTTTTAATGTTTTATTTTCCTCCAGATCTCATTGGTTACATGGTGGACCTTGAAAATGACTTCAGGTTTTCTCACTGAGCAGAATATAGCCAAACAATGCTGTAGTTAAATATTTTACCCTTTGTTCTTCCTGCGTGATCTACAATGATAATCTGCTTTGTGTTGATATTTACTGCTGGGTTGCTGAAAATTACCTGAAAGAGAAGTTGGGGTGTTTCACTGGGCTGGAAAAAGTTTAGCTACATCAGAAAGCAGGTCTAAAGCAAGTTTATTCTGTGTATTTAAAAGGCTAAGTTGACTTGCCCATGAGCGATACATATAAAGCTCTCGCTGGTGCCAATCGCAAGCGTGTGTTTCAGTCTGTCATTGTCAATCGTGAATTTGGTTGAAATTCTATTATAGAGAACGGGTGAATAGTGACATTAAAATATTTCTTCTAATTAATTTCCTTTCCATGTGCATGCATCCGTGCTCCAGGTCACTAGTAAGATTATAATGGAGCTGAATTTCCTGTAAGAAATGGAAAGGATATGTGGTTCAGAAGGAATTATTTTCCTCTGGTAGCAGCGATATTTGAGGAATTTGGCAATATATTCCCATCTACTCAGAACACCTCAATTTTGAGTGTAGATTATAGTCCAGGCAGACAGCAACTGACCTTTTACAGCACAGAGGAGCCTGTGCCCACAATGCTACAACCCTTCCAAATCTAGCTTGATCATATTCAGAATACACTGCTGTAAATTCTTTGATGAGGACCTAATATCCTGTACAAGGACACAGGTCCACAGGAGCTACCTTAGCAAGTATTTAGTGTCACTGACACTTTAGAAAACACTTTTTGTAATAGTGTGGAGCCAGCCTGTACCTGTGCTTCGGAAATGTTTTCAGGTTGTAACGATGAAAAGTATAGATAGGTTTTATTTTTTCCATCAGTTCAATGCCAGAGAGAGCTTTTTGTACTAAATAGGGTCATGGAACCTAAAACAAATTGTCAAAATCAAAATATTGAGTCATCAGTTCTACGCTCTTTCCATGTTAATCAACCTCGTGTGTGTGTGTGTGTGTGTGTGTGTGTGTGTGTGTGTGTGTACCACAAAGATTCTCAATCTGACCACAATAGCCAAAACCACGTTGCCATGATAATCCCCTATGTTCCTTTATCTCTTCATATTGATTTTGATTTTCGGGCCACCTTTCACTCCCTCCTGATAGTCACTATTATAGTTATCTATGCCTAACCCAGCCAATTTCTCCTCACTTTTTCCAGTCAATCCAGTCTACATCTGTGTTCATGGAGTAGCATCTACAGTTTCAGTGCTCTGTTTCTGACTCTGTTGGAAAGAAGTAGGGGAAGGGTTTGTGGGACATTATTTATACAGTCTCAGTTGTGTTCAGTAATGTCCTAGGCCTTCACATTATTTCACCACTCACTCACCCAGAGCAACTTCTAGTCCTGTAAGCTCCACTCATGGTAAGTGTCCCATACAGATGTACCATTTTATCTATGATGCCATATTTTCACTGTACCTTTCTATGTTTAGATACCCAAATACTTACCATTGTGTTCAGTTGCCTATAGTATTTAGTGTATAATAATATGCAGTATATATGTTTGTCGTCTAGGAGGAAGAGGCTATACCAAAAGCCCTAAGTATGTAGTAGACTGCATCATCTAGATTTATGTCAGCAATTTTCAACCTTTTTCACCTCATGGTAAACATAAACTAATTACTAAAATTCTTCAGCACACCAAAAAATACATTTATGCTGATTTGACAAAAAAAAAGTAATCACTTGCCCTTTTTGCTCCAAAGTGACTTTTTAAAAAAAAACCCACAGGTACTCATACTGGTATATAAAGATATCTGGTACCAAGAATTAACCAATCAGACACAACCTTATTATGCAACGTGAACAGTAAAATGCAACAATAGCCTGGTCAGCGTGGCTCAGTGGTTGAGTGTGGACCTACAAACCAGGAGGTCATGGTTCAGTTACTGGTGAGGGCACATGCTTGGATTGCAGGAGGCAGCCGATCAATGATTCTCTCTCATCGTTGATGTTTCTATCTCTCTCTCCCTCTCCCTTCTCTGAAATCAATTTTGTGTGTGTGTGTGTGTGTGTGTGTGTGTATTTTTTTTTAAAGATGCAACTCTATTATATGACATATATATTTATGGTTCAAGACAGGGCATTCACACCAGAGAGCTATTGTTGTGTTAGCTGTTGTCATTTTTTTATTTGATAATCTAAGGGGACAGAGGTCAGTGTCCCTGGTTAAATAGCCAAGTATTGCATGTTTTAAAAACCCTTGTGGGCTCTGGCTGGGTTGCTTACCTGGTTAGAATGTTGTCCTGATATGCCAAGGTTGCAGGTTTGATCCCTGCTCAGGGCACATATGAGAAGCAAACAATGAATGTGTAAATAGTGGAACAACAAGTCAATGTTTCTTTCTCTCTTCTTTCCTCTCTCTAAAAATCAATCAATAAATAAAAAAATTAAAAAGTGATTGAGGCACACCGTGGCACATCAGTTGAAAATCTAATCTATGATGTTCACATGACAACATCGACTAATGATGCATTTCTCAGAATGTGTATCCCTGTCAAGTTTGAGGAATTTTAAAATACCAGTATCTATCCGCTGGTTATAAGAAGCTTAGATTTTTAAAAAGTAGTTAACTATAATATAACCTGTTTATTTTTATTTTTTAATTTATCTTTACTATTGAAAGTATTACATATGTTCCTCTTTTTTTCCCTCCATCAACCCCTTCTATCTTGCACTCGCCTCTGCCTCAGGACTTCACCACACTATTGTTTTTTAAATAATATAATTTCACCAGACACAACTGACAGCTTAATCATTAACTAAGAAAAATATTAGAAATTCCTGTGGTTGAGAAAAGGTGCATAATATTTTATCCTTTAATCACTGAATTTTTTATTAGTGAAAATTGTTTTAGAATTTGCCTAAATAAACCAATATATTTTCATTGTAGATAAGTATATTTTCTGGCAGATGGCAGTCAGGTATGTCAATATAGGAACATTTTTTTTTTCTAATATGAACAAAGTCTAGTATTAGCCCTGATTAGCAATATGGAAAATTTTCAAGTACATTATTGCTTGTGCCACACCTAAGAGAGGGAAGGAGGAAGGAAGAGGTGTGTATTAAAGTGTTATAACTGTCCACAGCCATAATAGATAAAATAGTAAATATTCATCTTTAGCTGAAGCTATTCGAGGACTTTGGAAATGACAGTGTGTTGTAATGGTCAAGAACATAGGCTATGCAGTCGGATGGCTTTTTATCTAACTGGTCACCTTAGACAAACTATTCAATCTCTGTGCATTATTTCCATATGTAAAATAGGATAGTACTTACAGAGCTGCAAGGCTATACATATTTATAGACACAATTGGTATGCTTACTATATGCCAAGTACTATTTTATCAATATGTACATGTACATAAACTCTTGATATGGGAAGCCTTAAAAAAATGATAACTGACTATATAGGGTCAGGTACCATGCATAGGCTCAGATTTCACACAAGCTATCCTGATTCAGGTGGACAGGGGGAGAAGGGAGGCACAGTGCATTTTGGAAAAGTTTCCTGGCTCCCAAAGTTTTTCTGTATTCTTCTGAGTCATCCTTGCCTGCCCAATAATATTAGTACATCTGGCCTTGATTCTTCGCCACACCCTCCCCACCTATGAAATATTCATTACCCAACTTATATTCTCTTCTATCTCTGTTCTTCACAAGAGCTGCTAATATCCTGCTGTATACTAATCCTGACCATGGTGACTTTGGTGGCAATATGAACTTGGGAATCGGTCATCTTACCTGTATGGGTGGGGTCTAAGTCACCCTGTGTCTTTCCACTTCCTTTGAACTTCTGAGTTGCACTGAGTCTTCTTTTCACCTTTATACCTAGCACATTTGTTTTTTACTCCACAATTTCATTTCTCACATATGTGGCAGGCCACATGACTGTAATTTACTAAAATTTATCTGTAATAATCTGGCAATAGTTAACTTGGTTTATGGGGACTAATCTAGCTGTTAACCAATTGAAGTAGCAATAATCTATCTTTTGTAAAATAGCTTTATAGAATTCAAAAGAAATACAGTTGAGGTCCAGATGCTGAGTTTTTTCAATTGCATTTGTTTTTTATTAACAGTGACCATAACTATAAATTTCACAGCTGTGAACTTTTAAAATTAGATTGACTCAACATCATTTATGTCCTTCTTTATTCAATAAGTGGGATTCATAACCTTACACAAAATGGATTTTATGTTAAATTGTACTTTATGACTGCATTTTGTGACAATTATTTGAATCAAAAAACTGGTAAAATCCATGTCTATTTATTTTACCAAAGCTTGGCTTTATTTTTTATTCTCTCTGCCAGCCTAAAGAACCCTCACAAGTTAATTATAGTAATGATTTGTTATATGTAATATAGAGGTCCAGTGCACAGATTCATGCACCAGTGGGGTCCCTCGGCCTGGCCTGCAGGGATCGGGTTGAAACCAATCTCTGGGTCCGGGGTGCAGGTGAAGCAGATTCGGGGCAACAGTGCCCAGCAGCAACCTAACCCATGGCTGATTCCCTGAGGAATCTGGCTCCCTCCTCTACTGGTTGGAGCGTCTGACCCCTGGTGATCATTGCACATCATAGCTACCAGGCAAACAGTTGCTTAGGCTTTTATATATAGAGACTAGAGGCCTGGTGCACGAAATTCGTGCACAAGTGTGTGTTTGTGTGTGTGTGTGTGTGTGTGTGTGTGTCCCTCAGCCCAGCCTGCACCCTCTCCAATCTGGTACCCCTCCAGGACTGCTGGCTCCCAACTGCTCGCCTTCCTGCCTGATTGCCCTTAATCGCTTCTGCCTGCCAGCCTGATCACCCCCTGATCACTCCCCTGCCAGCCTGATCAACACCTAACTGCTCCCCTGCCGGCCCGGTCACCCCTAACTGCCCTCCCTTTCAGGCCTGGTCCCCTCCCAACTTCCCTCTCCTGCCAGCCATTTTGTGGCAGCCATCTTGTGTCCACATGGAGGTGGCCATCTTGTGTTGGAGTAATGGTCAATTTGCATATTACCGCTTTATTAGCTAGGACTAGTGGCCCGGTGTATGAAATTTGTGTCCGGAGTGGGGTGTCCCTCAGCCCAGCCTGCACCCTGTTTAATCTGGGACCCCTCAAAGGATGTCCTACTGCTGGTTTACAGGGACCGGGCCTAAACCGGCAGTCAGACATCCCTCTCACAATCCAGGACTGCTGGCTCCTAACCACTCGCCTGCCTGCCTGCCTGATTGCCCCTAACCACTATGCCTGCTGGCCTGCTCGCCCCCAAATGACCCTCCCCGCCAGCCTGAGCACCCCCAACTGCCCCCCTTGCTGCCTGCTTGACCCCACCTTCCCTCCCCACTGGTCTGCTTGCCCCCAATTGCCCCCTGCTGGCCAGCTCACTCCAAATTGCCCCCCCCCCCCCGCTGTCCTGATCACCTCCAACTGACCCCCACTGATGGCCTGCTTGCTCCCAACTGGTCCCCCTGCTGGTCTGCTTACCCACAACGGCCCAGCCTTCCACCAGCCTGATCACCCACAACTGCCCTCCCCTCTTGGCCTCTAACTGCCTCTACCTCAGCCCCACCACCATGGCTTTGTACAGAAGAACGTCTGGAAGGTCTCCCAGTCTAATTAGCATATTACTCTTTTATTAGTATAGAGGCCTGGTGCATGGTGGGGGCCAGCTGGTTTGACCTGAAGGGTGTCCCAGATCAGGGTGGGGGTCTCGCTGGGGTGCCTGGCCAGCCTGGGTGAGGGGCTGATGGCTGTTTGCAGGTTGGTCAAGCCCCCCCAATGGGGCCCTCACCCCATGGGGGTGTGGCCAGCCTGGGTGAGGGGCTGAGGGCTGTTTTCAGGCTCGCCACACCCCCTTCAGGCTGGGGGTCCCCACTGGGTTGCCTGGCCAGCCTGGGTGAGGGGCTAATGGCTGTTTGCAGGCTGGTCAAGCCCCCCAGCAGGGACCCTCACCCCATGATGAGGGGCTGATGGCCATTTTCAGGCTGGCTACGCCTCCTGGTGACCCAAGCTCCCAGCATCTTTTTTTTTCCCAGCCCCTCCTTGAGCGGAGACCAGGGCAGCCTGGAAGGAGGTATCTGAGATTTATTTATCTTCTATAATTGATACTTTGTAGCCTTGAGCAGAGCCCAGGGCAGGCGGGAAGCTTGGCTTCCTCCATCGCCGGGGGCAACCCAAGCCTCCTGCTCTCTCCAGCTCCTGGCCGCTGTCATCTTAGTTGGGTTAATTTGCATACTCACTCCTGTTTGGCTGGTGGGTGTAGTGGATTGGTGGAGTGATGGTTAATTTGCATGTTTCTCTTTTATTAGTTTAGATGATAGGAACTTAAAATTCATCTGATAATTCTTTTTTTTTTTTTTTTTAATGCTGGCTCCTTCTCATTTATTTTCCACTTAGTGCAAGGCACATGGTTAGGAGGTGTTAGGCAGGCTTGCATGTGGCTTGAGTAGTAAAGAGTGGGCCTCTCTCAACTTCCTTTTTGGTGTTTTGCTGTTTTGATATAAAAGAACCCAACTGCTGCTGCTTGCTGCAGCCAGCCTAGTGAACGCCCTGATTAAATAGCCAGGTATTGCAAGGTAGGGTGAGAGGAAGGGGGATGGATGAGGAGGGGGAGGGGCTCCAAGAGCCTAGCGCCTCTGGAAGTCTGGTGGCTGGTGGTGGCCACTCAGGTGGAAACGGACGGGACCTGCCGATGGAGGAAGGGACTGCGGAAGATTGGCTGGCCATGGGAGGTTGGGTGTGGGAGTGCACTGACCACCGGGGGCAGCTCCTGCGTTGAGCATCTGCACTGACAGTGGTCAGTGCACGTCATAGTGACTGGATGACTGGTTGTTCAGTCATAACGGTTGCTTAGGCTTTTATATATAGAGATGAAGTTTGGTAATTATAGATGAGCACTTTGATGATGTTATTCTTCAAATATTAAAATAATGAGAGTGATTTATACATTTGTTTTAAAATTCCTAATTTTATTTCAAGCAGTTCACACATAAATTTCTTGCCAAACATTTTGACATCTTCCTCCTTCCCCAACAAAATTGTTTTCCTATTTGTGTTAATGTGGCACTTTTTTTTTTTTTTTTTTTTTTACCAGATGCTTTCATAGTTAATGGCCTGAATTT
The DNA here is from genome assembly GCF_964212035.1 of Myotis nattereri. NCBI lineage: Eukaryota > Metazoa > Chordata > Mammalia > Chiroptera > Vespertilionidae > Myotis > Myotis nattereri. The sequence continues at coordinate 81,913,398 of NC_138076.1, read as the reverse complement.
GGCTATTTAATAAGCCTTGGGTTATTTAATTTTATCTAATGGTATTCTTGGGTATTTCTGTATGTACAGTGTATACTGCAGAGTCTGGCATGATGTTAATTATGTTGTGATGGAAATATGGGATGTAGCATTTGAAATACGTAACTCTTATTTTGTCAAAATGACTTGTCAATGTTAATGTTTTAAATGATGTAGAATATGGTAATTTTCTCACTTTTATTCCTTAATCTCAATAGGACTATACAGGCTCCAACCCAAGTTCCAGTGGTCGTGTCTCCTGGGAATCAGCATTTGCATACAGTAACACTCCAGACAGTGCCAATCACAACAGTTATAGCCAGCACAGATCCATCGTCAGGTGCTGGGTCTCAGAAATTTATTTTACAAGCCATTCCATCATCACAGCCCATGACAGTACTGAAAGAAAATGTTGTGTTACAGTCTCAGAAGCCGGGCTCTCCTCCTTCGATTGTCTTGAGCCCTGCCCATGTACAGCAGGTTCTTACTAGTAATGTCCAGTCTATTTGCAATGGAACCGTCAGCATGGCTTCATCCCCATCCTTCAGTGCTACACCCGTGGTGACATTTTCTTCTCGCAGTTCACAGCTGGTTGCCCACCCACCTGGCACTGTAATCACTTCAGTTATCAAAGCTCAAGACACAAAAACTCTTACCCAGGAAGTAGAGAAGAAGGAGGTCGAAGATGATTTGAAAGAAGACACTGAGGAAACCAATCAACAGCCACAGCCTTACGTGATGGTGGTTTCCAATTCCAATGGACTTACTTCTCAGGTAGCTATGAAACAAAATGAACTGCTGGAACCCAACTCTTTTTAATTAAAATTCCAAAAGAATTATGGATGATTGTTTTTTAATTTAACATTTCCAATTGAATGCAAACTACCTGATTCTAAGACGAAATTATAAAGATGTTCCTTTTTGTAGTTTTTAAAAATAATAAGAGTTAGTCTTGACTTTGTTAGATGAGGGAGGAAAACCAAAGTGTTTCTCTTTGTTCGCCAAATGTTTCAGAATTCAGTTGTGAAGGAACAGGCATTTTATACTATGAAGATATTCTTTTGAGATTTTTTTTCAGTTGTTATATCTTAAGCATTTTTAAAGTTGCTTTTAAAATTTTACAATGTCTGATCTTTTCTGATTCTGTTGTAAATACAGTACTTAAATAGAAGACATCAGGAAACTTATATAGGAACTATTTTCATTCCACTTGTGTAAGTTAAGTCTTGACTCTTTCAAATGCAAGACACCTATTTTATGCTTTGTTAAAATTATGATTTCACTAGATTGACTTTTAGTTGGCTGCACAGTATATTGAACTATGAATGTAAAATATAACATTAAAATTGAAATATGCCCATGATGATGGCTGAACCTGTTTCAGAAGCAGGGTAGTATGAAAGCATCAATCTAAGAGTGGCTCTCCTAACTAGTTTTATAACCTTGGGCAAGCCACTGTTCTTTCTGGGCTTCCGTTCTCTGATGAAAGTAAGGAATACATTTGGATTAGACTAGATTGTCTTCAATTTCCTTTATAGTTCTAAATTTATGATTCCAACTCTTATATTTTAGAATTATTATATCAATTAAAACATCAGCTTATTTCCTAATGTAAGTATAGTAAAAATATTGCAGAAAAATAAATGGCCCTAAAAATTAAATTTTCTACTACCTGTAAGATTACTATGAACCTGAATTCTTCATGAACTCTTTAGGCCCCTGTGCACTGTGGCCCATTAGTAAACATACATTGCTAAGTGCTAACTGATACACCGCTGTTCTGAGAGAGTCTAGACTCTTCCTTAAAAGCTCAGAAAACAACCAAGCATTGTGTTAATCTGTTTGAATGATCAGTTGCTATAAAAGCACAATTGCTTTATATTTTGGATCTTTTTAAAAATGAGTGTGTGGGGGGGAATTGCATACAAAGATAATATATATATGTATATCTACGTTTCTGAAATAAATTTTAGATTACTTTTCAACTGTAAATAGTGTACATTTAATTTCACAAGAAAAATTGTTTTCTGCCTATTTTCTAGTATAGGAAAGATAAATTTTTGTAGATGAAAAAAATCATTTTTCTTTAGAGGTCTAATGTATGTTTTCATATTACAGAGTGACTTTGTATTTAAACAAAAATTTAAATTTTGGAATCCTCTAAACATTTTTGTATCTTCAATTGGTTTATTATTAAATAAATCATATGAAAATTCTCATGTTTTCAAGCAAATGTTTCTTAAGAACAAATACACAGAAAATGTTGCTAGTTATAGTGTTAGTAAATGCTCACGTAACAAACTCCATTAGTCAGAATTGCAGAATGTCATTCTCTCCTTTTTCCTTTCTGCCTTGCCAAATGGCAGTTTCCAGACATCACAACAAGTTTCCTAATTCTAGTTAGAAATTAGACTTTAATTATAACAGAATATGAGAAACAGAAAATATAGGAAAATTTCAATCCTATACCTCTATATCCAGAAGTTACTTTCACTAATTAATTTTCTCATGCCAGGTAATATTCTTCCAAAATATCATTTTAAAAGGAGCATTCTTATCTCTGAAGGATCTCAATGAACAAGCCATTCTGAGTTTTCCCAGTTTACTACCCTTCGCTCATGCCCTTTTCTTCTTTTTCCCCACAATTTTCCACTCTTCATCAAACTTAGTATAAAAACACTCATGCTTAACCATTTCTTTGAGTCTTCATTTCCTTACGAAGGCTCCCATGTCACATAAAACTTGTGTTAAATAAATTTGCATTCTTTTCATCTTTAATCGGTTCTTATCAATTTGATTTTTAGGCCCAGTTAGGGACATGAAGAAGGGTGAGGAAAAGTGTTTTCCTCCCCTGGAACTCTCTCTAGGCATCCATCCCTTAACATAATCTTGTCATACTGAACTCCTGAATAGGGGCATAGCTCATTCAGTACTTGGCCTTTGAATATCAAATCATTGATTCAATATGTATTTATTAAGGAGAAGCACTTGTGATGTTACTGTCACTATCCTTAATCTATAACCCTGCTGCTTTCCTCACTTTCCATTCATTCTTTAACCCTTTTTAGTATTGCATTTGCCCTTACTATTACCCTGAAATTACTGTTGCAAAGGTCTCTAAATAGTAATCAATTTCCATATTGGTAGACTTCTATCGTTCTCTTCCTTGTTTTCTCTAGCATTTGACCTTTTATAACTCACTCTTGAAATTCTCTATTGTCTTCACTTTAGTACCCAACTCTTTCCTGTCCTCCTCCTGCCTTCATAACTGTTCCTCTTGAGTTTCTTGAGAGACATTTTCAAAGATTGGAGCTGCCTTTAATTTTATCGAATGGTCATTGTTCTTATTCTCTTTGCTTCACTTTGTCCCCTCCAGTCTATTCTCAATGCAACAGGAGTGCCGTTCCCTGAACACCCTAAGAAGCCATCTCTTCACAGTTTATTGGCTAGATTGGTCATATACCCCTTAAACTAATCGCTGGCCAAAGAAACAGGATTATCATAAATGACTTAGTCATGCGTTGGAAAGATGGACAGCAAACAAAATTGGGGGTCCATCGTAAGGAATAAGGGTGGAGTGATACAACCTACTATCACCCATACACATCATTCTTCTATACATACTGGTACACTTTCAGAAATGTTCATGCCTATGGGAAACATGTATTTCCCAAAGAGAGATCAGCCAAAGGCTCAATTACTTGATCCATTTTCATGACTAGGATCATCAAGGTGATGTGCAAGTCCTCTTTTTCAAATCAGCTATGGCTCCCTAGTTTATTGTCCTCCACAAACACATCTATCTAGTATGAGCACTAGGAAGAATACTTTCCAAGTCTTCTCAGCTTTAGAATACACTACTTGATGGTGTAAGTTTGATGCCCTGTTTCAGGGTCCCCATTTTCCCAGCATTGCGTTCTTAGTGCCTTCCATTCTGCCTCCTCTACCCGGCTTATTATACTACCAGTTTGGGTTCTTAGTCATTAACAATAATGATGGGTTCTGGTTTTCAGAATTTTATTAGAAGAATACTGTATAGCTCACAGAATAGACAAGAGGACTAGAATCAGGGTCAATCTGAGTCACAGCTAGAATCAATTGCAAAACTATACTGCACAACTGGTCTGGAGAGGAATTCGTAGCCACTCTTGTCAAGCATTAAATACTGACTTTTGGCCCTGGCCAGTGTGACTCAGTTGGTTGGGTATCATCCTGTGCACAGAGAGGTTGCTGGTTTGATTCTAGGTCAGAACACATGCCCAGGTTTTGGGTTTGATTCCCAGTGGGGCGCATGCAAGAGGCAGCTGATCGATGTTCTGCTCTCACATCAATGTTTCTTCTCCCTCTCTAAAAAACCCAATAAACTATTCTTTAAAAATAAATGAATACTGAGTCTTGTACCCCTTTCTCTACTGCAACAGGAATTTTATTTTTATGTAGAGAAAATTAACCAGAGTCATTTTTGATGCATTGTGTCGATTAGCTACTAATTTATGTGATTGGCAGAATCTAGGTCAAGTGTCCAGGCCTTTAACTCTAAGGGAAGTTGAGAAAGCGAGTTCAACTTTTCAACTAGTTTGGCTTATTAGCTTCTATAGAAGAAGATGCTGCAGTGGGAACTAAAATTTAGGGAATTTTCCCCCAACATTGAAGGGGACTTAGATTCTTTGCTGCCTAAACAGAATGATCAATCTCCTCTGTAAGGGCAAATCCAGATTTTTGGGACCTGAATCTACGCAATTTGGTGGTTGGGTGGGTAAGGAGGCCTTATTTAGGAAAAGCACAAAATTAGAATACCAAATTAGAGGGTTTGAATCAGTTTATGCAAATGAACAGCTCTAAGGCTGTACTTTTTAACTCCCTGTGCTCCCTCTATTTTCCAGACCTCTGGGTTTGCTGTTACTCTGCTTGGCACAGTTTATTTCATTCTATTTGGCTAACTCCTTCCTGTTCCTCAGGCCTCAGCTTAGACATTACTTCCTCTGAGAGCTTTCTCTGAGCTCTTAAAACCTTGCCACTGCTGTCATGAGCCCTTTAATTTCTCCCAATTGGGCACATATGACACACTAACTGCCTGCTGCTATGTGTTATTCCAACACTAGATTATAAAGAGCAAATGTTATACTCATTTTAGTGCCCTCAGCCCCAAGTGTAATATCTGTACATAGGTGCTCAATACTCATGAAATATGTAACTATACTACATACTAGAGGCACGGTGCATGAATTCGTGCATGGGTGGGGTCTGGCCAGCCCCGCTGATCAGGCCTGGCTGGCCAGGGGGAGGGGATATGGGAGGTTGGCCGCCAGCCCCACCCTCTGGTTGAACTCCTGGTTGAGGGGACAATTTACATATTAGCCTTTTATTATATAGGATTCTCTTTGCCTATTTTCATGCTCGTGTTCTCATATTGCTAAATACTATCTGTATTATGCTGAGCCAGCTCAGCCAAGGGTTCCACAAGCCTGAGTGAGGGCGGTGAAGGAATGCAGAAATGACAAAGATGCCGTCACCGGTTTGGCTCAGTGGATAGAGCGTTGGCCTGCAGACTGAAGGGTCCCAGGTTCGATTCCGGTCGGGGGCATGTACCTTGGTTGCAGGCAGGGGTGTGCAGGAGGCAGCTGATTGATGTTTCTCTCTCATTGATGTTTCTAGCTCTCTATCCCTCTTCCTTCCTCTCTGTAAAAAATCAATAAAATATATTTTTAAAAAAAAGAAAGAAATGACAAAGAGAATAAGCTGGGTCCAGGTGGATCTTCCTGTACCTGGCTGGGGCCACAGAGAGAGATCCAGAGGCAAGCTGAGCCTTTATTTTATAGCCAAAGGTAAACAAGGTAGTGGTCACCATAGTTACAATGTTCTTGAGCTTCACTTGTTTTGGCAGCACTTGCTGCATCTCCCTCAGCCCATTAGCTTCCCAGATAATATCTAGGGAGCATCATAAGGCCAAGCCTAATTATGCTAAGAGGACTGTGCCCTCTAAGCTGGGACTTGTGGCTTTGCCAACAGGTCAGTCCGAGGCTTAACCCTATACCCGCGCCCTACACTGTATGCTGATGATTATTATCAACTTTTACTCAGCAATGAACTTGTTTTAAAAACGTCTTTTTTGACCTATAATTGACATGCAATAAACTGCACATATTTAAAGAGTACAAACTCATGAAATCACTGTAATCAAGCAGTGAAGCTATCCATATATTTGGAGAGCCTTACCCTAAAAGTCTCCTTGTGCTCCTTTGTAATCACTCCTTTCTTGCTGTTCCTCCCTGCTCTTGGCCCATTCCACCACTCAGACAACCACTGATCTGCTTTCTGTCACTATATATTAGTTTGCATCTTCTAGGATTGTATGTACATGGAATTAAACAGTATGTACTATTTTTATCTAGCTTCTTTCACTATCATAATTATTTTGATACTAGAGGCTCAGTGCATGAGATTCGTGCACTGGGGGGGCGGGGGAAGGGGGGAGAGGTCCTTCAGTCCGGCCTGCGCCCTCTCGCAGTCTGGGGCTCCCTGTGGGCTGTTAGACATTCTTAGCTTTGCTGCGAAGGTGGGCTCCTGCCCACTGCTGCTGCACTCACCAGCTGTGAGCCCGGCTTCTGGCTAAGCTACTCCCCCTGTGGGAGCGCACTGACCACCAGAGGGCAGCTCCTGTGTTGAGCGTCTGCCCCCTGGTGGTCAGTGTGTGTCACAGCGTCATACCTCAGTCTTTCTGACATTAGGTCGATTTGAATATTAGCTTTTTATTAGACAGACTAGAGGCCCAGTGCACAAAAATTTGTGCACTGGCGGGGGGGGGGGGGTTATCCCTCAGCCCCACTTGTGCCCTCTCACAGTCTGGGACCCCTCGGGAGATAATGCCCTGCTGGCTTAGGCCTGCTCCCAGGTGGCAGAGGGCAGGCCCAATCCCTAGGTGCCTGCTCCGCAGCCCCTGGTCAGGCTCAGAGCAGGGCTGACTGGGGAGTTGGGGCGCCATCCCCTGTCATGCACAGAGCAGGGCGGATCAGGAGGTTGCGATGCCACCCTCAGTCATGCTCAGGGTAGGGCCGATTGGGGGGTTGGGGTGCCGCCCCCTGTCACACTCAAGGCAGGGTAGATGGGGAGGTTGTGGCGCCACCCCGTCACGCACAGAGCAGGGCCGATCAGGGGGTCGTGGCACCACCCCTGTCACACACAGAGCTGGCCGATCAGGGGGTTGGGGTGCTGCCCCCTATCACACACAGAGCAGGGCCCATCAGGGGGGTTGGGGTTCCGTACCATCACACACAGAGCAGGGTGGATAGGGAGGTTGTGACCTCGCCCTCTGTCACACACAGAACCGCAGGGCGATCAGGGGATTTGGGCGCTACCCCGTCACGCTGCTCCAAGGGCCAGAAGGCCTCGCGGCTCCGCTTGACACCAGGGCAGTGAGGCCTCGCTGCTCAGCTGATCCCGGTGCTGGGAAGCCTCATGGCTCCACTTATCCCAGGCTGGGAGGTCTAGCAGCTCCGCTGATCCCGGTGCTGGGAAGCCTCGCGGCTCCGCTTGACACCGGGGCAGTGAGGCCTTGCTGCTCAGCTGATTTCAGTGCCAGGAGGCCTTGCAGCTCTGCTGATCCCGGGTTTGGGAGGCCTCGCGGCTCCACTGATCCCGGGTTCAGGAGGCCTTGTGGCTCCGCTGATCCCAGGCCGGGAGGCATATTACGCTTTTACTATATAGGATAGAGGCCTGGTGCATGGGTGGGGCCGGCTGGTTTGCCCTGAAGGGTGTCCCGGATCAGGGTGGGGGGCCCCACTGGGGTGCCTGGCCAGCCTGGGTGAGGGGATGATGGCTGTCTGCAGCTAGTCACACCCCCTTCAGGGTAGGGGTCCCCACTGGGGTGCCTGGCCAGTCTGGGTGAGGGGCTGAGGGCCGTTTTCAGGCTGGCGGGTGACTGAAGCTCCCAACCTCTCTTTTATTTCTTTTTTCTTTTTTATTCTGGGATTTTATTTACCTTCTATGGCTGTCACTGGAGCTGAGAGCAGTCTTTAGCTCTGAGGCTTGGCTCCAGCTCTGAGACCTCGACTGCTGAAAGCAGGTTTCTGGACTTTGTTTATCTTCTGTATTTGAAACTTTGTTGCAACTCCAGCTCTGAGATCCCGGCTGACTAAAAGCAGGTTTCTGGGGTTTTGTTTAGCTTCTATATTTGTAACAATGTTTCTTAGAGAGCAGCTCAGAGCCCAGCAGGCAGGCGGGGAACCTAGCTTCCTCCGTCACTGGAGCAAGCAAGCCTCCATGTTCGCATCAGCTGCCTGGCTGCCGACTGCCATCTTGGTTGGCAGTTAATTTTCATATCTCGCTGATAAGCCAATGGGAAGGGTAGTGAAGTTACGACTAATTACCATGTTTCTCTTTTATTAGATAGGATTTCATCCATATTGTAGTGTATATCATTCCTTTCATTGCTGAGTAATATTCCATTACATGGATATACTATGTTTTTCTATTCACTTGTTGATGGGACAATTTGATTGTTTCTCATTTTCAGCTATTAGATTAAAGCTGCTATAAATATTTCTGTACAAATCTTTATATGGACATGTATTTTCATATCTCTTGGGTAATTACCTTGGAGTGGTCTGGCTGTGTCATATGATGTATCATTTTACATTCCCACCAGGAGTGCATGTTTCTTCCAGTTGCTCCTTATCCTCTCCAACATGGTCAGTCTTTTTTTTTTTTTTGTGAGCAGTCATCTGATTTATAAAAAGATGTAACAAAATTTTAAATGAAACAAAATATCATTTTCAAAACAACATCAAAATTATTTTCAAAACACCACCAAAGAGTGAGTGTATTTAACTGTTCTCAGCTCATAACAGCAAATGTGTGAGTGGAGCAATATTGCATGTTGTAGCATGTTTAATAAACCTGCAACAGAGAAATTTGGTTGAAGGAAAGCAGAGAAACTTTGTCTTTTAAGTATTAGAATCGAGGGGCTCCATAATCATCTGGCATCCGCTCAATGTTGTACCTATGGTTAGAAATGTACATAATGGGAACTCCAGGGATCTTCCTGATTCTTCGTTTAAAGTCCCAGTCAACTGTGGCCACAATATAACACTTGTGCTGAGTTACTCTCTGTACTAAGCAGTCATCTGCATAGGTTCCTTTGTGTGTGCATGGTAATCGTTCAAATCTTGGATCCTTGGCGATCCTTAGAGCCACTCGATACTTCTGCCCCAATTTCTCAATTTCAGCCATTACACAGTCAGTTATACAAGGGATACACTTGGCATAGAGACAATCCATCATTGACTGCACTAAGTCCAGTTTGGCCTTAATGGAAAAGTTGATAAAGTTGGTATCAACCAGGATGTGGTAAGGTGGGCCTAGCTGTGTGTTATATTGGAAGAATAAGCAGGAGGGGTGTTGGGGGACTTCTCTTTCTTTGAGTGCACTGGGATCTTTCTTTTCTTTCTTTTTAGGTTTTAATCTATCCTTTTCTTTAAGCCTCTGATCTCTGAGACTAAGCATTCGCTTCATGGTCGCATACTTCCTTGTTTTCTTTTGCTTCTCTGTGTTCATGCTGCACTCTTGTTTCTTCTGGAATCACCGCCCCATGGTCAGTCTTAATTTGCATTTTTCTAATGACTTATGATTTTGAGTACCTTTTCATGTGTTTCTTTTCTGATCCATATATCTTCTTTGATGAAGTGACTGTTAAATTTTTTTTTGCCCATTTTAAAAATTCTATCGTTTTTTTTTATTACTGAGTTTTGAGAAGTCTATAAATCCTGGATACAAGTTGTGGGGAGCCGCTATAGGGTTAAGCCTGGGACTGACCTGTTGGCAAAGTCACAAACAAGTCCCAGCTTAGAGGGCACAGTCCTCTTAGCATAATTAGGCTTGACCTTATAACGCTCTCTAGATCTTACCTGGGAAGCTAATGGGCTGAGGGAAGTGCAACAAGAACAAAAACAAGTGAAACTCACAAGAACCGTGTAACTTTGGTGACCACTACCTTGTTTACCTCTGACTATAAAAACAAAGGCTCAGCTAGCCTCAGGATCTTTGTCTGTGGCCTCAGCCAGGCACAGGAAGATCCACGGAGACTAAAGAGAGCTCAAGAGTTCTGAACACTGTCTCCGTGTAAAACATTCTTCGTTCTTCGCCGACTCCATCCACACCTTTGGGAACCCCTGGACCCCCGGGGTTGGCCCCCGACAACAAGTGTTACTGGTTCTAAGTTGTGTGCCTGACACTTCAAAAAGCTAAAACTCAAAACATCAATCTGGAATAAGGAGAGGTTTATTGATCATGTAGGCGCCAACCAAGAAGATGGGACATCTAGTCCTCAAATCCATATTAAGAAAGTAGAGAGTCCAGGCTCCTTTTATGTTAAGGGAAGGGAAAATAGGAGAGCTGTTGTTGTAAAAACTCAAGTCCCAAGCAGAATTCCTCTAATGATTAGCATGTTTAAAGCAGAAGCTGTTAGCCTGAAGGTCATGGGAACTTAAAGAAGATGAACTCAGAGACCACGCATTTCACTCTGTTACAAAAACTCTTCATCAGATGTGATTCGCAAATATTTTCAAAGTACCAAAACTTTTAAAATTTTGGTAAAGTCTAATTTACTAACTTCTTTTATGGTCATAAAAGACTTGGCTTTTGGTGTCATGTCTATGAAATCTTTACTTACTCCAAGGTCACAGCAATTTTCTTTCCTCCATAAGTTTTATAGTTTTGAGTTTTACATTTAGGCCCAAGATCCATTTTGAGTTAATTTTTGTATGGTGCAGGGTATGTTTGAAGTTCACTTTCTTACTTTTGTATATCCAAAAGTCTAAAAAGAGTATCCTTTCTACCTGGAATTACCTTTGGACTTTTGTTTAAAATCAGTTGTCCATACATGTATGGGTCTATTTATGGACTCTGTTCTATTGATTTGCCTATCTTTGTGCCAATACAGAAGGTTGATGTGTTGGAATCAGGTAGTGTTAGTTATCTAAATTTCTTCTTTTACAAAGTTTATTTGGCTATTCTAAATTTTTGGCATTTTCATTTGAATTTCAGAATCTGTTTTTTTCAACTTCTACAATGAAAAAAAACCTCAATTTTGCGTGAGATCATGTTGAATCTATAAACCAATTTGGGAAGAACCAACATGAGTTGGTCTTTGGACTCATGAACATAAAGTGTCTCTCCATTTAAGTGTTCTTTACTTTCTCTAACCAATGTTTTGTAAGTCTCAATGTATACATTTTGCAATGCTGTGTCAGATATATTTTTCAGTACTTAACATTTTTTATGCTACTGTAAATGTAATTTTTTAAAATTTCAAATGGACTGTTTAATTTTCTTTCCTTTAAATCTTTCCCTCCTATTTTATTGAAGCATAAAGTACACAAATCTTAAGTGTACAACTTGATAAAATTTTATATCTGAACACACTGATATAAGTACATTCCAGCATCCAAGATGGTTCCCTCATAGCCCTTTCCACCTAAATCATCCTCTGATGCCCCTCAAAGTACTTTAAAAAGAAAAATTGCCCAGCTGGTGTGGCTCAGTTGTTGAGCAATGACCTATGAACTATGAGGTCATGGTTCAATTGCCAATTAGGACACATGCCTGAGTTTCAGGCTTGATCCCCAGTGGGGGTTGTACAGGAGGCAGCTGATCAATGATTTTCTTTCATCACTGATGTTTCTCTCTCTTCCTTTCCCTTCTCTCTGAAATCAATACAAAGATATATATTTTTTTTAAAAAGGAAAAAGGAAGCCCAGGAGATAGCACCAGAAAATAAAGCTATTCAGGTAGGACTGCTGAAATTCAAAAGATAAAGGCATAGAAAAATAGAGAAGTCAGCATATGAAAAAAATGTTTGCTTAATAAGGAGTTCAGTGATGCTTAAATATTACACATTGATGTATATAAGCAATAAGAAAATTTAAGGGGTTTTGTCTATTATTTAGGATCCCTACTGTTTCCTAATATTTACTTCAGTTCCCCATTGTTTTACAGTTTAGGAATACTGATATTGGTTCACTCTTAATAAAAGTGTTACAAAGTACAAAAAAAGAATTAAAAATATGAGGATATTGTAAGGAGCCTCTGGGACAACTTTAAGTGTACCAACATTCACATTATGGGGTACCAGAAGGAGAAGAGAGAGAGCAAGAAATTGAAAACCTATTTGGAAAAATAATGACAAAAAGCTTCCCTAACCTGGTTAAGGAAATAGACATATAAGTCCAGGAAGCATAGAGTCCCAAAAAAGATGAACCCGAAGAGGCCCACACCAAGTCACATCATATTTAAAATGCAAGAAGGTGTGTGGGAAGTGATCAACCAAAGAACTTGTATATATATATGCATAACCCATGGACACAAACAATAGCTTGGTAAAAGCCTGGGGTTGGGGCAGTCTAGAAATGGTCAGTGGGGGAGGGGGGTAGGAAGTGGGTACATATGTAATACTTTCAACAATAAAGATTTAAAAAAATTAAAACAAAACAAAACATCATCTCCCTAAAACCCTGTAATCATCCTTGACTCTCCTATTTGCCTCACACACCATATCTAATCTACTATTAAAACCTGCCAGTTCTAACTTCAAAAGAAAATTTAATTAATTAAAAATAAATAAAATGCAAGAAGGTAAAGACAAAGAGAGAATTTTGAAAGCAGCAAGAGAAAAGCAGTTACCTACCTACAAGGGAGCTCCCATAAGACTGTCAGCTGACTTCTCAACAGAAACTTTGCAGGCCACAAGGGATTGTCACGAAATATTCAAACTGATGAAAAGCAGGGACCTACAATCAAGATTACTCTACCAGCAAAGCTATCATTTAGAATCAAAGGATAAAGAGTTTCCCAGACAAAAATGAGCTAAAGGAGTTCATCACCACCCGATCAGTATTACATGAAATGTTAAAGGGTCTTCTTGAAGAACAGAAAACAATATAAATAATAAAATGGTAAAAAAATATAATAAAATGGTAAAATATACATTATCAACATTTAATTATTTTAAATGCAAATAGATGAAATGCTCCAATTGTAAGACATACAGTGGTTGAATGGATAACAAATAAGACCCTTTCATATGCTGTCTACATATGCTGTGTCAGATGAAAAGATACACACAGACTGACAGTCAAATATCTTACAGAAGATATTTCATGAAATTGGAAATGGAAAAAAAAAAGCTGGGGTAATAATACTTATATCAGACAAAATAGACTTTTTAAAAAAGGCTATAACAAAGACAAAAAATGACCCAGCCATTTCATTGTTGGGTATTTAATCAAAGAAATCCCAAACACTAAATCAAATAGACTTGTGCATTTATATGTTTACTGCAGTATTATTTACAATAGCCAAGATGTGGAAGCAACCTAAGTGCTCATCAATAGGTGAATGGATAAGGAAGAAGTGGTGCATATATACAATGGAATATGACTCAGCCATAAAAAAAGAATGAAATCTTGCCATCTGCAAAAACAGGGATGGACCTAGAGGGTATTGTGTTGAATGAAATAGGTAGGGAAAGACAAATGCCATATGATTTCACTTCTGGGTGAATTCTAAAAAGCCCCAAAATAAACCAACAAGCAGAACAGAAACTGACTCATACATAGAGAACATTTTGACGATTGCTAGTGGGGAAGGAGCTTGGGGAGGATGGCAAAAAATGTGAGTGGATTAATAAGTACAAATTGGTAGTTACAAAACAGTCATAGGGATGCAAAGTATAGCTAGGGAATATAGTCAATAATATTGACACTATGTATGGTGTCAGATGGGTACTACATATATTGGGATGATAATTTTGTAAGTTATATTATGTTAATCACTCGGTTGTACACCTGACACTAATATAATATTGTACATAAACTAATTGAGAAATAAAAAATACTTAAAATGAATTTACTGGGGGATATGGCAAATGATGGTGTTTTTTAATAAGACAGAATCAATTGGATATCCATGTGGGGCGAAATAAACCTTGATTTCAACTTCCTACCTTTCACAAAAATTAATTTGAAGTAAATCAGACCTGGATATGCATGGTAAAATAATAAAGCATCTAGAAGAAAACAGAATTTTCTTCATGGCCTTGGCATGGGCAAAGCTTTAATATATACGATACAAAGAGCATTAATCATAAAAGATCAACAAACCCAGAAAGTTTTAACTTAAATATTTCTGTAATTGTTACCTTCCTCTCCATCCTTACAACCACTGAGCTATTTATGAGTCACTTTTGCCTGTGTTAGAGTCCAGAACAAGCCACCCCAAGATGTTCCTTAGTGGTATGCAGATTACTTTGAGGTAAAGGCAATTTTAGCTTCAGGCTCAAGAGAAAATTCTGCCCTCTTCCCCCAAGTACCTAGAACTTGAATTAGAGGCCTTGCTTTTGAGAGATTATCAGCAATAACTTCTTTTGACCTACCTACTATATCAGAGATAACTTCTTTTGACCTATCTAGTATAGGGCAGGGCAAACTACTAACTACTGAATGTCCATTTTTATCATCCTGCAATGACCTTTTGAAGTCCCCAAGGCACCTTATTTCATCCCTAGCTCAGGATGTCTTATATAGCTCAATCCTCCTTTCTATCTCTGAAACTGTAAGGTATGCATGGTCTGTGACTCATGTATGTGATGTTTCCATGCACATAATATTAAATTTGATTTTCTCTTGTCAGTCTGCCTCCTGTTAATTTGATTTAACCAGCCAAAAGAACTAGAGGAAAGAAAGGGGCATTTCCCCCTTCCCCACCCCTGTAAAACAGCAATGGTCTCCCAACTGCTGATCTCTTATTCCCTTTAATCATTCTCCACCCTCCTCCCACTTTGGCCTCATGGGTGGCGGTGGGGCAGAGGGAACCCCTTCAATCATTCTTTTAAAAAAAGTTTTTTATTGATTTCAGAGAGGGAGTGAGAGAGAGAGAAATAGAAACCTCAATGATGAAAGAGAATCATCCCTCGACTGCCTCCTGCAAGCCCTCTACTGGGGATCGAACTCTCAACTGGGAATTGAGCCAGCAACTACCTCCACCTGAAAGAGAGTTCACATTATAGTTTATAACGCAAATCCTATTCTGGATTACCTTTTCCAATTCCATCATCAACTAATTCTAATTCATCTTTTGAGTCTCATAGACTTCCACATCTTTGAGGAATCCATTCCTAGACCTTATATTCCCCTAAGTGACCCACCTTGCTATCACATGACTAGTCCCCTTCTTTCATTTTACCACTTACAACAGCACTGGTTTAAGTTTCTGGAGGGCATTAACATCTTTGAGTCCCAGAGCTTAGTTTAGATTTTGGGTGTACTAACACTCACGTTCATTTACTTTTTGTCTCTACTGGCTGAGCCGCTTACTCCCACTCCCTCTTGCTCCTCCCACCCCTGGCCGGAGTACTTGCTGGAAGCTTCTTCTACCTGATCTGCCAGCGACAAAGACCGGGGAGGGAGAGCCTAACCGACTAGGTTGGAAAGTCAAGCAGCATTGAGACTTCAGCCCACCTTCTTCCTTCCAGTGCCTTCCGCAGGAACAGGGTTTTCTTCTTAATCTGGGAAGCTAACTGGGAAGGAAACCTGCGCCAGTGCCGTTCAGAGGAATGGAACAGTGCCCTTACACCGGAACCAAAAGCCTTCGGTCTGTAGCCTCTGCGGGGCAGAACGACTTCCGGCGACTTCTTTAGGGTTCCCAGCGCAAAGATCCTGGGAGTGACCCGCTGCCATCCGGGAACTTTCACATAACAGCAAGTGACGTCACGGGGCACGAAAGGCTAGTCTGTCTCCAGTAACCAGGAGAGCTGTGGTGAATTGTGACAATGGAGCTCGATGTGGCTTGTTATTAACAGGCATTTAAACGTCCCCAAACGCCACACGTTCCCGAGCGATGACAGTTTATTACCAAAGTCCTTTTAAGCTACTACCCCAGAGGCATCTGTCAGAGTGCGGGCGCGTGGCGTAAGAGGGCCAGCCGAGGCCTCCATTACCATGGCTGCGAGGGGCGGGGAGTAGGAGTGCTGGTCACCAGAAGGGGGCTGGGCCGGGAGACTGGGTCCTCCAAGGTCCCGGCGAGCCCCGCGCCTGCTTTTCGCCTTCCTCCCCTTCTTCCCTCCCCTCCGGTCCGCTCCCTCCGCGGCACGCAGCGTGGCTGCTCGTTGGCTACGTAGAGCGGAAGCTCGGTTGGTGTCTCTCCAGAAGTTTCCCCCTCGGGCGGCGGCGAAGCTGGTAACCTCCGTAGTAGCAGCTGCAGCAACACAACATTGACTAGTAGAGATGGCGGCGGCTGCAGCTGGACCTGCAACAGCCCAAACGTACGTGTTTTTTCTTCTTTTTGCTATTTATTTTCATCCCCTGCCCCCCTTCCCTGGGTTAGCGCGCCCTGCTGAAGTCGTTGCTTTCTTGGCAGGTTTTGCCGGAGCTTCTCAGATGCTCTGATTGACGAGGACCCCCAGGCGGCCTTAGAGGTGAGAGAACCCGTCCCAGCCTCCTCTCCTCTCCTCTCCTCTGGGGATGGCGGCGAACCCCGCCTCCTCCAGCACATGTCTTCCTTTCTGGGGCCGTGTGTGCTGTTTCTGCGGTGTTTCAGCCTCGTGCACAGAGTCAGCCTCCTCTTCCTCGCTTCTCTAGTGGCTCCGCTAACCCAGACCCTGTTCCTGCCCCTCCCATTCCTAGACCGTTTCTTCACCCTCGCAGGTCTTTAGAAAAACGTTGTCTGTTTCTGTAGTTGATATCTCTAGTTGACCGTGAAGGGTTTATTTTTTTTTTAAAATGACATCTGACTAGATGAAGAAGTGAAATCCAAGCTTGATGATATTTAATTCGTTTTTTTCGTTTGACAGTCATCCTTGCCATGCTTATGTCCCAGGCGATGTGCAGAGTGTATATGCCCTGCCACTGTTCATTATTGACTCATTTGTGTATTCCTCAAAACAATATTTTTTTGGAGTTGATGTGTGCGAGGCGCCGACTGCTAGTGATTTAAGTCGTATTTATATATTTAACTGACTTAAAAAAGCACTTTGTGTTTGTGTGACGTGAATGGCTATAAAGCCATAAGAGAAAGTAAAAGGGCAAGAGTTAAATAATACAAAGTAATAAAGAGAGCCCAAGCTAAAGATACACGAGGCAGTGGGTCACAAAATTGAGCCAGGGGTTCCTTGCTTTGAAACACCAGGAGAAGAAACGAAACCCTGTTCTCTTGTTATACTCTAACATACCTAAGGTTAGTAGTTTGAGGCGAGAGAATCTTTTTCCTACCTATAACTTCTGAAAATAATTTGCCACGTGGTAGTAGAGCCTTTCTGAGGAGGTGAGGTTTGAGCAGAGACCTAGGGAATGAGCTGGGAGCTTTGGAGTAAGCATTCCAGGCAATGCTGAGATTCTGATGTAGGAATGAAGCTGGTTTGTACAAGGAGCAGCAAAAAGGCCCATTCGACTAGAGAGGGGTGAAAACAGCAGGAGATGAAGTGGAAAGGAAACCCGAGCTCAGTCCCTTAGTGCCTCTTAGACCAGCATATGTATTTTCTGAATATGAAGGCCTTCAGATAAAGTGGTTGATTAGTCAGTTGTACTATAATATTTCCCAGTGAGGCCTCTGGGGTCAGTAGTAGAATCATGTTCAGGAGGTACGAGAATTTCTCTCCACCATTCCTTATGTCAGCTAGATAGTTATTTTCAGAATTTGTTATCGTTCTCTTAGGTTCAGAGCCTCCTTTGGAAAGTTGCTTTTAAAGGATATTGATGTCTTTATCTCATTTGTTTTGCTTTTTTTATTGTTAATCCTCACCTGAGGATATTTTTCCCATTGATTTTTTTTTTTTTTTTTTTTTTAGAGAGGGGGTGAGACAGAGAGAGAAACATCAATGTGAGAGAGACACATCAACTAGTTGCCTCCTGCATGCACCCCAACTGGGGGTGGGGATGGAGCCTGCAACCGAGGTACCCTCCTTGACCAGAATAGAACTCGAGATTCTTCAGTACACAGGCGGACGTTCTAAATACTGAGCCAAACCGGTTAGGGCTTATTTTACTTTTTATTTTTTTATTGAAGTACTAGAGGCCCGGTGCACAAAAATTTGTGCACTGGGGTGTCCCTCAGCCTGGCCTGTGCCCTCTTGCAGTCTGAGACCCCTCGGAGGATGACCACCTGCTGGCTTAGGCCCGCTCCCCATGGGATTGGTCCTAAGCTGGCAATCAGACATCCCTCTGGCAGCCCGGCAGCCCTCGGGGGATGTCCACTTGCCAGTGGGGAGCAGACCTAAGCTGCAGTAGGACATCCTTAGCGCTGCTGAGGAGGCAGGAGAGGCTCCCACCACCACCGCTGTACTGGCAGCCATCAGCTGGCTTGTGGCTGAGCAGAGCTCCCCCAGGTGAGAGCATACTGACCACCAGAGGGCAGCTCCTGCATTGAGTGTCTGCCCCCTGGTGGTCAGTGTGTGTCATAGTGACCAGTCATTCCCAGTCTTTCTGCTATCAGGGTCAGTTTGCATATTACCCTTTTACTATATAGGATAGAGGCCTGGTGCACAGGTGGGGGCCAGCTGGTTTGCCCTGAAAGGTGTCCTGGATCAGGGTGGGGGTCCCGCTTGGGTGCCTGGCCAGCCTGGATGAGGGGATGATGGCTGTTTGCAGCTGGTCACACACCCTTCAGGGTGGGGGTCCCCACTGGGGTGCCTAGCCAGTCTGGGTGAGGGGCTGAGGGCCATTTTCAGGCTGGCCGGTGACTGAAGCTCCCACCCTCTACTTTTTTCTTATTCTTGGTTTTATTTACCTTCTATAATTGAAACTATGTTGCCGTCACTGGAGCTGAGAGCTGGCTCCTGCTTGCTCTCAGCTCTGAGGCCATGGCCTGCTGAAAGCAGGTAACTGGGGTTTGTTTAGCTTCTATAATTGAAACTTTGTTGCTTTCGGAGCTCAGAGCCGGGCCATGGCAGGCGGGGAACCTTGGCTTCCTCCATCACTGGAGCAAGCAAGCCTCCTGCTCACTTCAGCTGCGTAGCTGCCAGCCGCCATCTTGGTTGGCAGTTAATTTGCATATCGCCCTGATTAGCCAATGGGAAGCGTAGCGAAGGTATGGTCAATTACCCTTTTTGTCTTTTATTAGATAGGATGACATATGTAGATAACACAGATTTGAAGTCTGCAACTAATTTAGTTGTTGTTTTACATATGTGTATGTCACATCTACATATATAATAGAACACTTTCATCCTCAAAATTCATTCTTCTTCCCAGCCAATAATTCTTTCCCACAAGACGAACCTTGTTGTGACTTCCATCACCATCAATTAGTTTTACTTGTTCTTGCACTTAACATAAACAGGATTGTAGACAAGGTACTCAGTTGATTATAGGCACTCTGTCTTGCTTTAAACATGGGATACATTCCAATGTGTGGGATCTAATGTGTGGGATACATTCATATTGTGTGAATCCTAGTTCTTTTTCATTGCCGTGTAGTATTCCATTGTATTAAATGTAGCACAATTTATTATAACAATGGGCATGGAATGAGACTGCTTGGGTTGAAATCCTGGTTTCATAATAACTTTGTAACCTCAGGAAAGTTCCTATTATCACTCTGGATCACAATTCCTGTCTCTAAATTGGAACAAAATAGGACCTTTGAAAGTTTTTTTCTGAAGATAGGTAATGTAAGATACATGTTGAGGCCCCTGAGGTAGGTATTGTAGTTTCTTTGCTCTGTTGTTCTAACCACACTGGCTTTCTTTCCATTACTTGAATTTGCTATGATTAATTCTGTTGAGCAGCCTTTGGACTTGGCAGTTCCTGCCTGAAATATACTCACTGTCTTGTGACCTAGCTCATGTTTTGCGTGGAATGCTCATCACCTTAGATTTCTTGTCTTCTCTGACCATCCTGTATTTAATTTGGGCCCTAATGTAAGCATCAAGAGAGCAAGAAATTTTCCCTGGCCAGATAACTCACTTGGTTAGAGTATTGTCCCAATGTGCCAAGGTTTTGGGTTTGATCCCTCGTTAGGGCACTTTCAAGAATCAACCAGTGAATGCATAAATAAGTGGAACAACAAATTGATGTTTTTCTCTTTCAAAAAAAAAGGGGGGGGGCAGGAATTTTGTGTATCTTGTTTACTACCATTGTGTTCTTAGTGTAGTGCCTGGGAGGTGATAGGCACTCAAATGTGCTAAATTAAATTACTCTTACCATAATTCTTGCAACAACTGTGAGGTGAATATTTGCATTTTCTAACAAGGAAGCTGAAGCTCAAGAGATTTAATTTGCTCAAGGGCATATGGTTCAGAAGTGATAAGTCTCTGGTTTCAATACATTAGGGTCATCTTTTGGAGGAGATGGTAGGATTGGGGGTGTATGATATAATGAAAGGTTTGATACCTGACTTTGAAGTAGCTGACTAAGGATAACTTGGTTGAGAGCATAGCTGGTTAGCATAAGCACGCATTGGCACCAGTTCTGCATGGTTATGTGGTTTTTCTCCATCATAGCTTAGGAAGGGAGAAGGGTTGATATTGTTTATCGTCCATGAATGGGGATTAGCTGTGGCTGGAAGAAAAGAGAAAATGGAAGCAAATTGGGATACCCAGAGCTAAAGGCCTTCAAACTTTCAGTCAGTCTGAGCAAGACTACTTTTGCTTTTTTAAAAAAATATATATATATTGATTTTTTATAGAGAGGAAGGGAGAGGGATAGAGAGTTTGAAACATTGATGAGAGAGAAACATCGATCAGCTGCCTCCTGCATACCTCCCACTAGGGATGTGCCCGCAACCAAGTACATGCCCTTGACCGGAATCGAACCCCGGGACCCCTCTGTCTGCAGGCCGACACTCTATCCACTGAACCAAACTGGTCAGGGCAAGACTACTTTTGCTTTTAATCTTAACAACTGTTTTCCTGTAAGTAGCACTTTATTTTATTTTTTAAATTCAATTTATTGGGTGACATTGCATTTTTTAATAGTCCTTTTTATTTATTTTTTCATTAAAAAATACTCTTATTGTTGAGAGTATTACAGATGCTCCCCTTTTGTCCCCCATTGCCCCCCTCCACCCGGTTCCTGCCCTGTCCCAGGCCTTCACCAACCTATTGTCTGTGTCCATAGGTAATGCATGCATGCATGTAAGATCTTTGGTTAATTACTTCTTCCTCCTCTACTCCCCTCCCCTCCCCTTTGAGATTCATCAGTCTGGCCCATGTTTCCATGTCTCTGATTCTATTTTAGTCACCAGTTTATTTTGTTCATTAGATTTCTTGTTCATTTATTTTGATTTATAGATTCAATGTATTTATTGCCATTTTATTGTTCATATTTGTCTTTTCCTCCTTCTCCTCCTCCTCCTCCCCCCCCCCCTTCCTCCTCCCCCTTCCCCTCCCTTCAATATTTCATGTAATACTGGTTTGGTGGTAATCAATTCTTTTAGCTTTTTATTTTCTGTGAAGCTCTTTATCTGACCTTCAATTCTAAATGATAGCTTTGCTGGGTAGAATAGTCTTGGTTGCAGGTCCTTGCTATTCATCACTTTGAATATTTCTTGCCACTCCCTTCTATGGCATTGTAATTATGATGTGTCTTGGTGTGGTCCTCTTTGGGATCCTTTTGTTTGGGACTCTGCGCTTCCTGGACTTGGAAGTCTATTTCTTTCACCAGGTAGGGGAAGTTTTCTGTCATTATTCTTTCAAACAGGTTTTCAATGTCTTGCTCTCTCTCTTCTCCTTTTGGCATCCCAATAATGCGAATGTTGTTAAGCTTAAAGTTGTTCCAGAGGCTCCTTAAATTAGCTTCATATTTTTGGATTTTTTTTTCTTTTTGCTCTTCTGATTGGGTCTTTTTTGCTTTCTTATATTCCAAATCATTGATTTGATTCTCAGAATCCTCTATTCTACTGTTGAATCCCTGTAATTCTTTATTTCAGTTAGTGTATGCTTAATTTCTGACTGGTCCTTTTTCATGTGATTGAAATTCTCACTAACATCTTTGAAAGTCTCACTAAGTCCCTTAAAGATCTCATTAGATACTTGAGTAACCTTATAATCATTGTTTTGAACTCTGTATCCAGTAGTTTGCTTGCTTCAGTTTCTTTCATTTGTGACATATTTCTTTGTCTCTGCATTTTAACTGCTTCCCTGTGTTTGTTTCTAAGTACTGGGTAGAGCTGCTATGTCTCCTGGAATTAGTAGAGTGGCCTTGTGTAATAGGTGTCTCGTAGGGCCCAGTGGCTCAGCCTCCCCAGTCACCTGAGCTGGGAACTCTAGTTGCGCCCCTGTGTGTCTGTGTACACAGTCTTATAGTTGATCCTTGATTGCTGTTGGCGTCATTGAGAGGAATTGACCTCCAGGCCAATTGGCTGTGAGTACCAGCTGTGACTATAGTGGAAGAGCAGCTGTGCAAGAGATACCCCAGTGGAGCAGGACTTGCTTCAGTGGGGCTTTGGTGCTCACTGAGTCTGCCCTTTGAGAGTGTCACTTGTGGATGTGTAGAGTTGTAATCTGGTATTATCTGAAGCTGTCTACTGGGTGCACTAACTTTGTGCCCTCCCGGGAGGTGCAACGTCAGCCACTTCCTGCAGCCACCTGGAAAGAACTACAGAGAGATCTGCAGATGGTTGCTACTTATATTGGGCACTAGAGGCCCAGTGCATGAAAATTCGTGCATTTGAGGGGGTCTCTCAGCCCGGCCTGTGCCCTCTTGCAGTCTGGGAGCCCTCGGGGTATGCCCACCTGTAGATCAGGCCTATGCTGGCAGTCAGACATCCCTCTGGCAGCCTGGAAGCCCTTGGGGGATGTCTGACTAATGGCTTAGGCCCACAGGGAGTGGGCCTAAGCTGTCAGTCAGATATCCTTAGTGCTGCTGCAGAGGCAGGAGAAGCTCCCACCACTGCTACTGCACTGGCTAGCCATGAGCCGGCTTCAGGCTGAGTGGTGCTTCTCCTGTGGAAGTACACTCACTACCAGGGGGCAGACGCTCAACACACAGGCATGGAAACATGGAACAGACTGATGAATCTCCTGGGGAATGGGAGAAGGGGGAGGGCGGGAAGAGATTAACCAAAGGTCTTATATGCATACTAGAGGCCTGGTGCACAGATTAATGCACTGGTGGGGTCCCTCGGCCTGGCCTGCGGGGATTGGGCTGAAACCGGCAGTCCGACATCCACCGAGGGGTCCCGGATTGCAAGAGGGTACAGAGAGTCCCTTTGTACTCTAGTAGCCAGCAAGCTGTTGTGACAGAAACAGTAGAATTCTGGAAACATGCTACTAGTCAGATGTAGCTAATATAGCCACAACTCATTATTTTATCTTCACTTTTTCTTGTTTTATTGTATATGCTAGTGACCTGGTGCACGGATTTGTGCACGTTGAAAGGAAATTAATTAGAAAATGGCCGGTGGGGTGGGACTGGGCGAGACAGGGCTGGACATGCCCTGGAGCCAACCTCCCGTGGTCCCTCCCTAGCCGGCTGCACCTGGGGTGGTGCTGTGGCTCGAGGGCATCTGCAGAGTAAGTGAGGTCTCTCCAGCGGTGGGGTCCCTCAGCCTGGCCTGCGGGGATAGGGCCGAAACCAGCTCTCTGACATCCCCCAGAGTATGAGAGGGCACTCTGCAAAGTTGCTGTTGTACAGGGTGTGGAACGCAAATGCAAGTGTGCAGTAAACCAGATTCAGGGCTGACAGTGCTCCAGCAACAACATAACCCATGGCTAAAGGTGGAATCGCACGGCCCCATGAGGAATCAGGCACCCTTTTCTCTGGTTTTGGGGTGCATCACCTGAGAACCGCCACTGCCAAGTCACTGCAGCTCGGCAGCTCCTGTGTTGAACATCTGCCCCCTGGTGGTCAGTGCCTGTCATAACGACTGTTTGGACAATCGGAGGGACACTTAGCATATTAGCCTTTTATATAGATTGCTTATTCAAGATAAATTGATTATTGTGCTTTATTCATGACTTACAAGTTTATGTATCATAATGTTCATTAATGCTCAGTAGTTTTTCAGTAACATTTTTTAGTGATAGCCCAGTAAGTCAGTTGCTTAGTTTCTTTAACTGAGTCACCATAAATTGTCCTTTTTAAAAAATATATATTTTTTTTATTAATTTCAGAGAAGAAGGGAGAGGGAAGAGATAGAAACATCAATGATGAGAGAGAATCATTGATTGGTCGCCTCCTGCATGCCCCACACTGGGGATCGAGCCAGCAACCCGGGCATGTGCCCTGACGGGGAATCGAACCACGACCTCCTGGTTCATAGGTCGGCACTCAACTGCTGAGCAGTGCCGGCCAAGCTAAATTGTCTTTCTTGGCCAACATTTGGTTTGTGGGATGTTTTGTGTGTGTGTGTGTGTGTGTGTGTGTGTGTGTGTGTATTATTTTATTTCAGAGAGAGGAAGGGAGAAAGAGAGAGAGAGAAAAAAAACATCAATGATAACCATTGATCGGCTGCCTTGTGCACAGTCCCTACTGAGGATTGAGCCTGCAACCTGGGCACGTAGCCTGACCAGTTATCGAACCATGACCTCTTGGTTCATAGGTTGACGCTCAACTATTGAGCAACACCAGTAAGGCTGGTTTGTGTTTTTAAAGGTTGTTTGCAAATTGGTTTGAAATTCATAATTTTTTACCTGACTTTATTTTTAAGAAAAGGAATGCTATTTATCTTTGTACCTGCAATGTCTGGTCTATCTTTGTTACATTATGTGTGTTTAGAAATAGTTTTTGAATTGATGATATAATCTGTAACAGCCTATTGAACCCATAGTATGTCTGCTTTGCTGAGGAGACATTTGCAGGTTATGTTTGCAGTAGGTCAGTAAGAAGCTATCAGCTGTTTTCAAAATTGAAAGTTTAGTGCATGATGGTATTATTTAACTTAGGAATTTCAAAGTATTAGAAAACATAATACATAGATCAGATGGCATGAAACTTGGAGTAAAGGAACATTACCAAGAGGCAGTGCTATTTGATGGTTAAAGTCCAATTTGGAATCAGACAGACCTGGATTTGAATCCCGACTTTGGCATAGTCTTGCCACTAACTAGGAAGTGAGGGAATGAATATGTGCACATCTGGGGAAAGAACATTCTAGGGGAGCAGCAAATTACCAGAGTCCTGCTGGTGTGTGAAGAACAAGGAGCCATTGGGCTAGATTGGAGGAGCTGAGTGGAACAGTAGTAAGAGATGACATCAGAGAGATAACAGAGTCATATCAAGAATGGCTTTTTAGGTCATTGGAAGGACTCGGGCTTTTGCTCTGGTTCAGCTGGAAAGACATTGAGAGTTTTGACAAGAGACCCAGTAATAGGATCTGGTATTTGTTACTGCTTGGATCAGAGCAGGAAGGGTGAAAATGATAAAAACGGTTTGGAGTTTAGGTATATTTGACTTTAGGGATATGATTACCAGGTATGGAATTTGTTGTTTTGTGAAAATCATCACACTATTAGGTTAAAGCAAAGTCAGTGTGTGTCTTCTGAAATAGTTTAACTTTTAAGAAGACTAGCAAATTCCTAGGGTGTGTGAGTAGTGGGTAGAAAATCACATTGTTCCTGTTTGCCTTCATTTGTTCTAATCATACTATACTTCCCATTATTATTTTTCCAGCTACTTCTTGTATACTGAATGTTCAAGGTGACAAAAATTTTAATCTCTCTACTATCACCTCTTGATCACTTGGTAATGTGAGGTATTATATCTGGGCTTTCAACTGAATACTGTAATTTCTTAGGACACCGGTTTTCAACCTGTGGGTTGCGACCCCTTTGGCGGTCAAACGACCCTTTCACAGGGGTCACCTAAGACCATCCTTCATATCAGATATTTACATTACGATTCATAACAGTAGCAACATTACAGTTATGAAGTAGCAACGAAAATAATTTTATGGTTGGGTCACAACATGAGGAACTGTGTTTAAAGGGCCAGAAGGTTGAGAACCACTACCTTAGGAGGATTGTCTGCATTGATAATGGGTAGTAGAGAGCCAGCTAAACTTAATTGTGTATTTATTGATTCTTTTAACCTTCCTGAACTCTAGATAAACTTTCAGTATTTTTTTCTTTTAATCCTCACCTGAAGATATGTTTTTATTGATTTTAGAGAGTGAGGAAGGGAGAGAGAGAAAATAAATATCAATGTGAGAGAAACATCGATCATTGCCTACTGTATACTCTCCGACCAGGGATTGAACCCAAAACCTAGGTATGTGCCCTGACTGGGAATGGAACCCGTATTCCATTCTAGTTAAACTATTTCAATAGCCACACATTGACTTTGCTCCAACCAAATGAATCACCTGGCCAGGGCTCTTTTTTATTTTATTTTATTGGACAGCTTCATATTTTCTAGGCATTTCAAATTCTGTATGATTTTGAGTCTTCTCCGCATTAGAAGGAGAAAAATCTATGATGGTCAGTGTATATCAACTAAACTCTTCAGAATAAATGAGGTGATAATTACCATTTATTGAGTATCTACTGTAAGCCAGGAACTGTGGGCTTACTGGGGAGAGGGCAGAGAGGGATAGATATTGATCCTCTTGCAAAGAAAAGCTCCTAGCTTGTTTCTGTTATCTTTGCTCCAAATAGCTTATGGCAATAGTTTATTTGATTAAAAATCGTATTTAAGTAGAATTCAGTGACTTTTAGAAAACAGATTACTTATACTCAATATGTTTGTGCTTGTAGGAGCTGACTAAGGCCTTGGAACAGAAACCGGATGATGCACAATATTATTGTCAAAGAGCTTATTGTCACATCCTTCTTGGGAATTACTGTGGTAACTTTTCTTACAAAATATATTGTTTCTTCTTTAAGTGTTAATTATAAATTTTGCCCATGATACAATGAATCAAGTAAAATAGAAATTATCTTTGAGGATTTTTAAATTGGTCTTTCATACAAGGTGAAGTAGCTGAAATGTGACAAACTATGTTAAGCAACACCCATTTAAATTCAATGGATACCCCTTCTTCAGTGGGTAGAGAATTTATACAGATTTTATTTGTGGTTATTGGATATGCTAACAGATTAGCATCATATTTACTGTTTTACAGAGTATTTAAATGAAATGTTCTTATTTGCATTTTTATAAGGAATGTATTTCTTTATTACTTGTTTAACTTTAATTAGTCTGGGTAGGGAAAAATTAAATACCTTGAGTCAAATTGCATGAATGATGTTAATGAGAAAATTAGGTGAGCTTTGTAACACACAGCTTTATTCACTGACTGAGAGCTTAAAAAGTAAGTTAAATACTAGACTAATAGGAAGATATGAGGGTAATATTTATTGGATTATATCTTGAATTAGCTTTTCCTAATTTAAACCACGTGTCCATTTTACCTACTTAAAAACATAAACCTGATTCAAATTTTATGTGTAATATTTGTTAGGGTCTGTAAAAAGCTGACTAAAAACAATTTTTTTTTAAATATATATAGATGCTGTTGCTGATGCAAAGAAATCTCTTGAATTTAATCCAAGTAATCCCACTGCTATGCTGAGAAAAGGGTATGCAATAACTATTCTTTTTGTTGGATCTGGACAATTAATAGGTGTTTAAATTGTTGAATGAATTAGTGGTAAGCTTTATATAAATAGTAAATTCTGTATTCATACATTGTATAGCTGAGATAGGATTCAATTTTAAATATAATTTATGTTTCTATTATTGTATTAACTGCAGTATGTGATAGGAGATGTATACGTAGTATATTTTAAAATAGTGAAGATTGAAGTAACTGCAAGGTATAGATTAAACTGTTCATTATTTGGAATTTACTGCCTTTGACTAGAGAACATTTATTCTTCAACCAAGCTGGACACGAGGCTACATTTAGTCCTATGAAAACTCTCTATCTGTGTATTATTTTACTGCTACTGTTGATTTCCCAGCTTGCTTCTGTTGATGGGACTTTCCTTTAATTAAGGAACTTCTTTAATTCCTTTTTATAACTATGTTTTGGAATAAGCAAGTGTATACAATTAAAATCAAGACATTCCTTCTGATATGGATTCTAAAATTGGATATTAATGGGAATTAGAAGTTACATAGATTATTTTAGAAAACAATACTAGGATTTATTTAAGAAAGAATGCTATTTTTCATAATCTCATGTGTGTGGCATTTATTTTTAATGTGTTCATACAGGATATGTGAATACCATAAAAAAAACTATGCTGCTGCTCTGGAAACATTTACAGAAGGACAGAAATTAGATAGTAAGTATTGGAATTATAAGTTGATCCATTTATTTCTCTTGTTTCTTAAATACTGTAGCTGAATTTTGTTAGTGTGATCTCAATTATGGAAACCTAATTCCATTATTTTTCCTTTTAGTGGTATTTTGTGTTGATTGCAGAATTTGGGTTTACTTAGATATTGATTAAATTGGCCTTTCTTTAGTATTTAAATCCCTGATAAACTTTACCATTAGAAGCTATTTTTTCCTAATAGACAAGTTGCCGGGTTCTTGTTCCAGCATTAAAAAGGGTTCAGCAATCTGGAAAAGGGGCTGTGTGTAACTTAAGAGTCCAGTGACAAAATATAATTCTGAAAGGCATTGGGGGTCAGAGGAGCCTAGCTAAAGAAACTAAGGTCTCTTCGTCTCAGAACCCCATCCTTTTTATTAACAGAAATTGTCCTGAGGCGAGGCAGAGATATGTACTTCAAAGGGTAGGTTTCATTTACAGAGTCCATTGTCAGATTTGAGGAAATGTTAGCCTACAGCTATTCAGGTGTTTGGCCAGTAGGAGGCAATAACATGTAGATTAAGATGCTCTGGGTTGTCTGGCAGCAAACAATCGATGCATCCTTTTCAGGTTTGGGGAAATGCCATCAGCCTTTCCCAACAGGTGACAACATATGTGACTCAGCCCTTGTTGAGTCCCCAAGTTCCATCAACCTTTTGATGAAACGCTTGCAATTATGACATTCTGGAATTGGCTTCCGGCAACAAGTGAAAGTTTAATTCGTTCTGATGTTCAGAAGTCTATTTATTTTAAGTGTTATTCTGATTACTGATGCAGGAAATCGTATAACAAAGATTTCTATTGAGAAGGGAAGTGTTAGTTTAAGTAAATTGTGATACAGGGCACGGAAGAAACATGGAGCTTTGAGAGTGTTGTATTTCATGTCTTTTAAAATAATTTTTTAAAATTTATTTTTTTTAGAGAGTGAGAGGAAGGAAGAGGAAAAAAAACACACACATAGATGTGAGAGCAAAATATATGATAGCCTGCCTCCTGCACACCCCCACCGGGGCTTGAGCCCAAAAGCTGGGCATGTGTCCTGACTGGGAATCAAACTGGCAATCTTTAGGTGCACAGGACGATGCCCACCCAACTGAGCCACACTGACCAGGGCTAAGGTCTTCTTTTTGAGAGAAATGCAAGTTTTCCCTGCCATTTGAAAGTAGAGCCATCCCTATGAAACTTTATAAGCCAGAATGGTGTAAAGTGAAGAAGTAATTATCATTGGTATATATGCAGAATATTTTGAGTATTCCCAATCCCCAAAAATAACATACCAAATAATACATACAACCTACAATAATAGTAATAGATAGTAAAAGCAGCAATGATATGATAAATACACAGCTTGTATAAGGTAGAAATAATATTTGTGCTGTGTGGTTTCACTTATTAAAAAGACTTGACTGATTTCTCATGAAGTATATGATAACAGAACACCACATTTTGTACACCCATCACTCAAGCAATAATCTTCATTTCATCTATACTGGGTGCCAGCTACTTTGTTATTCGCAGAACCAATAGTCACTTTGGCACTTTTCAAGTTTCTTTCTCTCTCTGTGGTGGACGCAGGCAGGTTCAATGTACATAAAATGTCTTTGTTTTGTTCATCACAATCAACATCCTTAATTATGTTCAGTTTTATGCTAAGTGCAAAAACACCCTTACAAGCTCTCGTAGGTTTTTCTAATACCTTAAGATACATCTTGCCAACAGATACACAAAATAAATAGAGATAAAGCACAGATGCGTACAGACATCTTCTTCTGTAAAAGCTAAGTGGCATACTGTGAATTTTCGAAAAGCAAGGGATACCTATATATAAAAATTATCACAGCAGTATGGCTATCTGGACATATATAGAAGTAATAAGAGCCAAGAACAAAAAACCCTGCTAAATATTAAAAGACTGATTGTAAATAATCTCATAGATAATTGTAGACTCATGACCTTAATTGTGTACTGTCATTTTATCTTCATCTTACGATAGAGCATTATCACAATTCTCTAAAGCAATGGCTCCTAACTTCCTGATTTTGATTTTGCTCCCTGGGGAACATTTGGCAATGTCTGGAGAGATTTTTGTTTATCATGACAAGTGGATGGGGAATGTGCTACTCACATCTGATGAGTAGGGACCAGGGATGCTGCTAAATATCCTGCAATGCACAGGACAGTCCCCCACAACAAAGAAATATCTTGTCCAAAATATTAGTAGTGCTGAGCTTGAGAAACCCTGCTCTAAAGTATTGTATGATTATATTTTTAAAAATTTATTCTGTACTGCTTTGAATACTTGTTTTTCTGTTGTGTACCTACTTGAGAAACGGCATTAGGCCAGACTTTGCAAATGGAACCTACAAATTAGGAAGGAAGAGATCTAGGCAATAGGAGTTATTCTCAAATTTGGTTATCCCAAGTGTGATGCTTGAATAATATGGCTGGCTATTCAATTAGCAAATCACTCAGCAAATTCTAGAGTCTAGTGCTTTGATATGTGTTTGAAAACCCTAAAGAGACATGAGTCATTTCATCTTCTAGATTTCTAAGCCCTGTTTCTTATCTTTAGCAACTGAAAGTTCTCTGCCTAAATTCCTTCTTTGAATAAATTATGCTTTGATTATATTAGAATTATTTCAGAGGTGGCCTCAGAAGAAGTTGTCTTCTCTTTGGTAAAATTGCTGTTGAGGATATTTAATTTAAAAACAAATTAGTCTCTTAATTAAATTCTAGGAAAAATTAAAGTATTAGGCTTCTGTTATTATCAGAGAGGATAAACATTTATGACTCATAATATTAACCCCCCCTTCCCTTTATATGGTAGGAAGTTTGGCTTATTTATTGATTACTTTGAATAAAAGGTTATTTAAATCTAGGATTTTGATGTAATTATTCCCCACTAGAATGAATGTGTGGGTGTGTATTAAGACCTATATAGTTAGTTGCATTCCACTTAGAAATTAAATTATAGAAATTAGAAATTATTAGAAAACTTTATTGTAAGAAATTTTTAATCCTTATTTTTCAGAATTATCTTGCCTGCAATTAGTTTGAATTAGTAAATGTTTATTTAAGAGTACTTTTAATAATTTTTCCGAACATATTTTATTAGATTCTGTGATCTTAGCGATTGTCGTTGTTCTGAACCTTCAGAAGTGAATAATTTATATACATGATCACATTGGTATCTGTAAATACACAGTTCACTAACTATAGATAGTTCTTGGCTGCCTTGGAACTTGGAATGAAAAAACTTCACAAAGTATAAAGATGCTTCTTGGTGTTGGTAGGATAGGCATGGTAAGGAGTAGAGCCACTGAAAAAATAGACAGACTAGGTAGGTAGTTTCATTGGAGAGCAAACGGGTTGAGAGAGGCTTCTAGACCACATTCCAGCTGCTGGTTATTAAGCCTCCACCCCTTTCTAACATGTTGGGAATATGATTTCGCTTTGTGAGAGAGGAAGACGCTCCTTTAAGAGGAGAGGGGTGAGGGAAAATGTACGTTATATCTGGGAACTGGTAAGATTGACTGGTTAAAATTAAATTTAAAATAATTAGAATTCTTCAGGATAAACAGCTAAATATTAAGCCTGTTGGTATATTTATAGCTATAACATTAGGATTGCTGCAAGCTCTGTTAGGATAGGTATTTTTGTCTCTCTAATTCACTGCTGAATCCTCAGGGCCTAGAGCACTGTTTGGAACATAGTAGGTAGTCAATAAGTATTTCTTTTTCTTTTTTTTTATAATATATTTTATTGATTTTTTACAAAGAGGAAGGGAAAGCGATAGAGAGTTAGAAACATCGATGGGTGAAAAACATCGATCAGCCGCCTCCTGCACACCTCCTATTGGGGATGTGCCCGCACCCGAGGTACATGCCCTTGACCGGAATCAAATCTGGGACCCTTCAGTCTGCAGGCCGACGCTCTGCCCACTGAGCCAAACTGGTTTGGGCAATAAGTATTTCTTGAATAATATGTTAGTTTTGCAGATGAGTGATTTTACAGTCAGTTTGCTCTTTCTAGGTGCGGATACTGATTTTATTGTCTGGATTAAAAGGTGTCAAGAAGCTCAGAATGGTAAGTATGTAGGTTTCTCATGGTCTTTCAGTTTGAAGAGAAGTAAATGGTCAACATTTTTTATTTAATCAAATTTGTTTTTTACTTTAGAACTTGTAAATAATGCATGTTCCCTTAGATAGGAACTTCTAAAGGTATTCTTTAAAAAAAATTTATAACAGCTTTATTGAAATAGAATTCATATTCTATAAAACTTACCCATTTAAAGTGTAAAATTAAATTATTTGTAGTATATTCACGGAATTGTTCAACCATCAAAAAAAATTGTGCAACCATCACCAGAATCAATTTTAGAACTTTCATCACCCTCTAAAGCAGCGGTTCTCAACCTGTGGGTCGCGACCCCTTTGGGGGTCGAATGACCCTTTCACAAGGGTCGCCTAAGACCATCGGAAAACACATATATAATTACATATTGTTTTTGTGCTTAATCACTATGCTTTAATTATGCTCAATTTGTAACAATGAAAATACATCCTGCATATCAGATATTTACAGCACGATTCATAACAGTAGCAAAATTATAGTTATGAAGTAGCAACGAAAATAATTTTATGGTTGGGGATCACCACAACATGAGGAACTGTATTAAAGGGTTGCGGCATTAGGAAGGTTGAGAACCACTGCTCTAAAGAAACCCCTAACCTTTAGCACTCTTTCTTCTCCATTGCCTCCTAACCCTATTGCTCCCCAGCCTTAAGAAAGCACTAATTTACTTTCTGTCTCTATGGATTTGCCAATTCTGGACATATACATCATCCATTCATATATATATATATGGCTAATATACCAAGTGTCCCCTTGGGAGTTCGACTGGGAGTTTGACTGCTTGCTATGATGTGCGCTGACCACCAGGGGATGGCACAGAATGAAGGAAGACCCTGGCCAGCAGCTGGCAGCTAGAGAAGGGGGCCCTGGCCAGCAGCCAGAAGGCCCCGATTGGCACTGACCACCAGGCAGGCCTAGGGACCCCTGAATTTCGTGCACCGGGCCTCTAGTTTCATATAAATGGAATCATACAGTATATGGGTTTTTGTGACTGGCTCCTTACACTTAGCATAATGTTTTCAAGGTTCAGGTTCCAGTGACTGCCTGACCTACCCCAGTATTCAACTTAAAAAATAGGCATAACCTGTAAAGTGCTAGACCCTTCTCTCTTTGGTGATGGGTTGCATCCTCCTGGGGACTGTCATGCACCCACACAACTTGGGCCCTGTTTTTGTGAGGAGGTTCTCTCCTCATTCCCTTCAGTATGTCCCTGACAATGCCCAGGTCATTTGACTCCTACTCTCCCAAGGAGCGTCTGAGAAGCTGGTTTTTGCTAAAGCTTTTTTTTTTAATCGTTAAAAAATTTTTCAATTATAGTAGACATACATTATTATATTAGTTTTAGTTGTACACCTCGGTATATAACTTACTAGATGATTATCCCAATAAATCTTGCATCCATCTGACACTGTGCATAGTTATTAGAGTATTATTGATTACATTCTCTAGTCTATACTTTATATCCCTATGACTATTCTGTAACAACTAATTTGTACTTCTTAATCTATTCACCTTTTTCACCCATCTGCCCAGTGCCTCCTAACCCTCTAATCTGGCAACCATCAAAATGTTCTCTATATTTATGAATCTGTTTCTGTTCTGCTTGTTTATTTTGTTTTTTAAATTGTTGATAGATGATTGTTGATTAATTGCCATCTTATTGTACATATTTTTATCCTTTTTTCTTCTTCTTAAAGAAGACCCTTTAACATTTCGTGTAATACTGGTTTAGCTTTTTCTTGTCTGGGAATCTCTTTATCTGCCCATAGATTCTAATGATAGGTTTACTGGGTAGAGTAATCTTGGTTGTAGGTCCCTGCTTTTCATCACTTTGAATGTTTCTTTCCAATCCCTCCTGGCCTGCAATGTTTCTGTTGAGAAATTAGCTAACAGTCTTATGGGAGCTCCCCCGTAGTTAACTAACTGCTTTTCTCTTGCTGCTTTTAAGATTTTCTGTTTGTCTTTAACATTTTGCATTCTAATTTTGTGTCTTTGGGTTCATCTTGTTTGGGACTCTCTGTCCTTTCTGGACTTGTATGTCTGTTTCCTTCACCAAGTTAGCAACATTTTCTGTCATTATTTTTTCAGATAGGTTTTCAATTTCTTGGTGTCTCTTCTCCATTTGGTGCCTCTATGATGTGAGCATTGTTATGCTTGAAGCCGTCCCAGAGACTCCTTACAGTATCTTCATTTTTTAAAATACTTTTTTCCTTTTGCTGTTCTGATTATTTTTTGCTTTCTTATTTTCCAAATCTGATATGGTCCTCAGCTTGATCTACTCCACTGTTGATTTTCTGTAATATATTTTTCATTTCAGTTAATGTATTTTTTATTTCTTACAGTTGTTTTTTTTTTATATTTTCTATCTCCATTTTTATGTTTCCTATCTGTTTGTTGAAGCTCTCACTAAATTCATCTCCTCTTCCCCTAAGTTCATTGAGCATCCTTATAAAGAGTGTTTGGATTCTGCATTTAGTAGATTGCTTGTCTCCATTTTGTTTAGTTCTTTTTCTGGCGTTCTGATCTTTTTTTTCATTTAGGATATGTTTCTTTGTCTCATTTTGGCAGCCTCCCTGTGTTTGTTTCTATGTATTAGATAGAGCTGCTGCATCTCTCCAGCTTGGTAGAGCGGGCTAACATAGTAGGTTTTCTGTAGAGTCCAGTGGCATAGCCTCCCTGATCACCCAAGTTGGGCACTCAGGTGCACCCACCATGTGGGCACAGTACACCTTCCTCTTGCAGTTGAGTCTAATTGCTGTTGACACATCAATGGGAGGGATTTACCCCCAGGCCAATCAGCTGCTAGGCCTGGCAGCAACCTCGATCACGGTGGAGGATCAGCTGTGCAGGTGCCCACCCCACAGGACTTAATTCAGTGGGTCTCTGGTGCCTGCACAAACTCTCCCTTGGGTGTTTTGCTTCTGGAGGTGGTTGGGTGATTGTGCTGCAATGTGGCTCTGGGGCCTCCAGGAGGTGCAGGCTAAGGTTAACTACCACCTGTGTTCTGCTTGGGGTCACCTGGTGTGAGCTACAAAGTGATACCCAGATATTGCTACTTGTGCTGGGTTTGAAGGTACCCAGGTGAGGTTAAGCTGGCTACTGCTAGTTCTGAGCCTGGCATCACTTAGCGAGAGGTATGGGGTTCACTGAGGTAAGATACTGCTTGTTTGAGAGATTTTAGAATCTGAAACATGAGCCAAGACAGGTCATTCATATGGAAAAGTCAATGGAAACAGCTTGGGTGGTCCAGAAAGTTGAGTGGGCAGGGCCTCAGAGAATTATCAGTGGGGGACAAACAGTGAGAACCAGGTTGATAGAGTCTGAGATGTGGTCCCTGCTTGCCAGATCTGTGAGGGAAGGGCTCATCAAAGGAATAATGGCTTCTGCCAACAGTTCAGTCTGGGAAAAAGAAGCCCCCCTCCCCCCATCTTGCCAGGCAATTCAGTTCCTTCCCGTAAGTCTCTGGTGCTGTGAGGCCTTTCAGGTTGCTGCCCTGGAGCTTAGAGGGAGTGAATTCCAGTAATTGTGCACAGGCCTTTTAAGAGGAACTGCCTGGTGCTCCAGCAGCCCTCATCTCCCTCAAGTATCAATTCCTGCCAGTTTTTTTCAGCCAGAACTTATGAGAACTTCTCTTCCTAGCACTGGAACTCTGGGCTGGTTGTCCTGGTGTGGGGCTGGGACTCTTTGCTCCTCAGAGGGGACCTCTGCAACTGAGATATCCCTCCCAATTTTTATCTGCTGCATGTAGTTGTGGGACCAACCCATTTGCCATGTCTACTCCTCCTGCCAGTCTTGATGTAGCTGCTTCTTTAATTCCCCAGGTGTAGGATTTTCATTCAGCCAGATTTCAGGCGGTTCTGAATGATGGTTGTTCTGTAGTTGTAATTTTGATGTGGTTGTGGGAGTAGGTGAGTACTGCCTTTACCTACACTGCCATCTTGACTGGAATTCTTCCAAAGGAATTCTGAGTTTGCTATGTTGAAAGGAGGTGTGGATGAATTTGTGTTGCAGTGGTATCACTGGTACGCAATTACTAAGGAGTTAAAATTAAACCAGGATGCAAAATTAAACCACTTTTTAAAATTTAGAATGTATGGAGAATTGGTTTTCTTAATCAGTATGTGTGTGCCATAGAAATCATGTACATAACTTTACCTATAAATGCAGTTATCTGAAAATGTTTCTTTTTTATGTTTTTTAATAGAGTCACAATCAATGGTGGTAAGTCCAAAGTTTTTATCTTTCATGTTTTTACTTAATTACATTATGGCCTTGCATATTTGAGACAGGATAAAGATCAGAATGATCTTTCTCTCAGTTAAATATTAAGCAATACAATTTAAATACTTGTTCATTTTGTAACTGAAATAACATTGGTGAAAAAAGTGTAGAAGTTGTGTTTTTTTTTTAAATTGTTTTTATTGATTTATAGAGATTTGAGAGAGGGAGGGAGGGGGTAAGGTGGGATGGAGGGGAAGAGAGAGAGAAACATTGATCAGCTGCTTTCTGCATGCCCCCTACCAGGGATTGAGCCTGCAACCCCGAACATTGCCCTGAATGGGAATTAAATCCATGGCGTACATGGGATGACACTCAACCGAGCCACACCAGCCAGGGCAGTATAGGAGTTTATAGTCATGAAAATTATTGGGCTCTTTTAAGGCATTTAGTGTGGTTCTAGTTGATTTGGTATATTTTAGTATGGTCAGGATGATTAGTTATTTTCTCTGCTGAAAAGCAACAATTTAGGTTAGTTAATTTCTGCCTTGGAAGTACTTCCAGGGCTTGTTATGGTATGCTAAAACACAAAGATTAAAATTTGGGAATGTTAGAAGATATGTGTGTAATCCTAACTCTTCATAGACAATCACTTAACCTTTTTCAGTATTTCTTTTTCATCCATAAAGAAAGATTTACATTTCTGTCTTCTAGAATTACACTGTGACATTGAGAAAATCACTTGTCCTCTGAGCTTTCTTCATGTGTATACTGGGCCTCATAGAGCAAATCTACTCAGGCAGGCTATTGTGGACATCAGGCCAGTTATGCGCATATGTAGTGACTAGATTTTTGCACATCACCAAAAGTGAGCGATATCTGGCTATTCTTATGTCTCTAGGCTTGTTCATATTCCTAGTGGTGATGAGTAGGTAGGGAATGGATTGAAGGAGCTGTTTAAAAGTTGGCTTTCTTCACCTATTAGTATTTTTGTCCAGGTCTTATAATGTTCGGAATTGGGATTATGTCTGAAAACAACACAGTGGAATTTGAATAACAAAGACTGTCTAGTAACACAAACAGCTTAGTCACAGTGCTTGTTATCACTGCTATAGTTCAATCTAGTTTTGTTTTTATTTTTTTAAAATATATTTTATTGATTTTTTACAGAGAGGAAGGGAGAGAGATAGAGAGAAACATCGATGAGAGAGAAACATCGATTCAGCTGCCTCCTGCACACTCCCTACTGGGGATGTGCCCTCAACCAAGGTACATGTCCTTGACCGGAATCGAACCCGGGACCCTTGAGTCCGCAGGCTGATGCTCTGTCCACTGAGCCAAACCGGTTAGGGCAATCTAGTTTTATTTTGGTACTAAGATGAATCAGTTTTAGTCAGTATCTCCACTTGATATCTAAATTCAGGTGTTTCTCAATAGTTAACGCTAGAGAGTAAATCTGAGTTAGATTCAGCTCTCTCAAGTGGTTTTACTTTCTTCCTCCAAACCCCAACTCCTCCCTTTTTATTTAGTGGCAACTTAGAGGCCACCTATAACACAGGGCAGGTTCTTTAGATTTTACATAGTCTTAACTGGCACATAATGTAGTTTAGGGAAGTATGGATTGGTCAAGATTCACTTTGTTTCTTGATGGGCAAGGTAGGATGTTTGTTGTAGAGACGCCATAAATGGAGTAAGATGTTATCAGGAGGCCACCATGTAAGTGTTGCTTCATATGTTCCAGAGCAGTGTTAATTGCCATTGTTATGACTAAAATAAATTTTTTAAAATATATTTTTATTGAATTCAGAGAGGAAGGGAGAAGGAGGGATGAAACATCAATGATGAGAGAGAATCATTTATTGGCTGCCTCTTGTACGCCCCCTTCTGGGGATCAAGCCTGCAACCTGGCATGTGCCCCTGACTGAAATTGAACCTGGGACCCTTCAGTCTGAAAGCCAGCACTCTATCCACTGAGCCAGACCAACGAGGGTAGAAACATTTTTTTTAATGTTACTATTTTCAGTTTAGAGTCTTGGAACTCAGTCTTGGAACTTGACATTTTATATGTAACCTTTTTCAATCATACCTTTAGAAAGTTGTTTATATGCTTTTTAAAAGAAAAATATTTTCTTAAAATTGAAACTAATAAAATTAAAAAATGCTGAATTACTCTAATTTTTGTGTGAAGCCTAGTGTTATTTAATAATTATGGTCCCAGGCTTTGTCTTTGAAGGAACTACATGTTCTCATGTAGTTTATTCCATATCAAACTATAGCACTAGGTAATTAATAATATGTACATTTGATACACGGTTGCTAGGCTAACTTGGAAAAATCTTTTCTCTTTCAACTTGCCTCAGTCTGTATCCCAGAGGACTCCTCAGTCAAAAATCAAGTAAGTGTTTCTTTTTCATAAAACAATGCATGATAAATATGCCTAAGGGGAAAAATACCCCTGTTGTTTAATAATAAGCAAGTCCTTACCTTGTGATTTTAAGTGCTTCTTAAAATCATATTATAAAAATCATATTATAGCCTGGAAAAACTAATTCTAAGGCTGTTTACTGATTAGTGTTATACTTAAATTAAGGTTAAATTCAGATCATTTGTCTGCTTTAAATT
The DNA here is from genome assembly GCF_964212035.1 of Myotis nattereri. Classification (NCBI taxonomy): domain Eukaryota; kingdom Metazoa; phylum Chordata; class Mammalia; order Chiroptera; family Vespertilionidae; genus Myotis; species Myotis nattereri. The sequence goes on along the minus strand of NC_138076.1, from coordinate 81,874,163 downwards.
TGTTTTGTGTTATGTCACCTTTCCATATATGAAGAAGAACCTCTTCCAATTAAGTTATTAATACACAGGTAAATAAGTTGGTAGTAGGCTTGATAGAATTGTAACTTGACCTGCCTTTTATATTTGGAGTAAATTTTTTATGAGTTGAAAATAACTGTTGTTGAGGGCAGCAGTTATAATAATGAATAAACACCTAGCAAGTATTTGAATTTAGTTTAAATTATTTATTAGCCATGTGTACAACTTGTATTCTGAGGACTGTAACAGAAACACAAGGAATTGATTTGGAGCTTTGCATCCTCACTGAATTTCAGAGGGAAACTGAGACGCTTAAAGTTTATTTCTTTAATCAGGTGCATTTTAATTACCTGAAATGGCTTGGAAATGTTAAAATAATTTATTCATATTCTTTTTTTAAATTAAAAAATGTTTAAACCTTACGCAAGTATATGTTTATTGATTTAATAGCGAAAGAGAGAGAAACATCAGTGTAAGAGAGAAACATTGATCGGTTGCTTCCCGTACTCATCCTGACTGGGATCGAACCCACAACCTAGATATGTTCCAGGACTGCGGATCGAACCTACAACCTTTGCATGGGATGATGCTTCAACCAACTGAACCATCGGCCAGGGCTAATTCATGTTCTTTGTGGGGAGATAGAGGATGATTCTCCAAGTACCAAGTATACAAGGAACTTTGGTGGCAGCAGCAGGGGTAGGATACATAAACATCAAATAGTTATGATTTTTGGAGCATAAAATATTCCAACATTTATTTAATAAATACACTGTGTACCAGGCACTTTGCTTGGTCCTAGGAAAATAATAGTGGCACAATAGATAAATAGCTTTGACCTCAAGGAGTTTATAATCCTATACTAATAAAAGACAAACATGCAAATTGACCATACTTTCACTATGCTGTAAGCCATGCCCACCAGCCAATCAGAGCGACTATATGCAAATTAACCCAACAAAGATGGCGGACGGCAGCCATGGAGCTGGAGCGAGCAGGAGGCTTGCTTGCTCCAGTGATGGAGGAAGCCAAGGTTCCCCGCCTGCCGTGGCCCTGCTCTGAGCTCCACTGAAAGCAACAAAGTTTCAATTATAGAAGGTAAATAAACCCCAGATACCTGCTTTCAGCCAGCCGTGGCCACAGAGCTGGAGTGAGCAGGAGTGGGTTGCCCCTGGTGATGGAGGAAGCCAAGCTTTCTGCAGGCCTCCGCTAAAGGCAACAAGGTTTCAATTATAGAAGGTAAATAAATCCCAGAATAAAAAGAAAAAAAAGGAGAGGCTGGGAGCTTACATCACCAGGGTGCTTGGCCAGCCTGAAAACGGCCCTCAGCCCCTCACCCAGACTGGCCAGGCACCCCAGTGGGGACCCCCCTCCCCACCCTAAAGGGGGTGTGGCCAGCCTGAAAACAGCCATCAGCCCCTCACCCAGGCTGGCCAAACCTCCATGGGGTGAGGGTCCCTACTGGGGTGGACATCCTCCGAGGGGTCCCACACTGCAAGAGGGCATAGGCCAGGCTGAGGGACCCCCCGAGTGCACAAATTTTTGTGCACCAGGCCTCTAGTCTAGTTTAATTTGAATGTGAGGATTCTTTTATTTTTAGAGCTTTCAGTGGGAAAGATACACAGAATCTCTAGGCACACTAGTTTTCCCACATACCTTGAGATTGAAAAAGGATAATGTATTTAATGTTATGCTTGGCAGGATGAGTTAAACTTTAAATTATTTTAATTTTAGCTCATTTGCTTTTACTTTCGTGTGGTCAGAGCTGTTGGTTTCCAGCTTCAGTTAAGACAGTGGTTCTCAACCTTACTAATGCCGTGACCCTTTAATACAGTTCCTCATGTTGTGGTGACCCCAATTTCATTGTTACAAATTGAACATAATTAAAGCATAGTGATTAATCACTAAAACAATATGTAATTATAAATGTGTTTTCCGATGGTCTTAGGCGACCCCTGTGAAAGGGTCGTTCGACCCCCAAAGGGGTCGTGACCCACAGGTTGAGAACCGCTGAGTTAAGAGATCATTGAAGCTGACCTGCATCCAGTGTTACAACTGCCACTGACTGATTGCTTCACCTTTCTGAGCTTGTATCTGTTCATCTGTAAAATTGGGATTAGAAGTGCTTCTTTTAGTATTAGATTGGAATGAGAGTGTGAAACTATTGATGGTGTATAATAACTGTTAGCCGTTTGGAATAAATTTCTTTAACATTAGCTTAAGCACAACACAATTAAACATATAAGTGAATACCCCGAAAATGATGTAAGTATTTAAATCCAATGGAAAGGTTTGGGGCATCCTGTACATTACCATCTGTACTGTTCTATCACTACATATTGTAGGAAATTAGTTTTGTAAAATTATTTGTGTATCATCAGTTGCTGTGCTAGTTTGTTCCTTAAGGTGGAGCTATTGTTTATCAGATTGTAGTTTTTATCTTGACAAAACATAAGCAACAATAAGAAAATTAGAATTTCTGTTTTAAATTTCTTTTTTCTTTTTTAATAGGTATGACTGGTATCAAACAGAATCTCAAGTAATCATTACACTTATGATTAAGAATGTTCAGAAGAATGACGTAAATGTGGAATTTTCAGAAAAAAAGGTCATTAGTGTTTGAACTATTTTTTATGTTGAGAGTAAATACTTTTTTTTTTTTTAATTTATTGCTTAAAGTATTAGAGAGTAAATACTTTTATTTGCAAATATAGTATGTTGCAGAGTAATCTTTAGCAATTTATCAGATATGTCATTTCTTTCTGAGATTATGTGGAAAATGCTGATGGAAATCTAAAGCATTGCTTACAATTTACATCATTTTAAGTTTTGAGATAAGAGTATGTATACGGTAGGTTATAGTTAGATGTACGTTCTTTAGATTTTTAATTCAAAGCAGAACTTGATTAACAAATATAAAAGATGCTAGTAAAATGTGATTTGTTTATATTTGTGTGGTATATACTTCATGAAGAAAGGTCTACTTATTGTATAATTTATGCATCTTAGAATTTAGTAACTATATTAAATGAATATGACTTTTAATATCTTGGTTTCTCAGCATTTAGTAGAAAACTTTATGATAGAGTTAGTGGTAGAAGTAGATGTTTTGCATATGAATATTTTCTTTTATACTGTGTCATTATGCTCACTATTTTCTGTTTCCTTGAGATTTAAATATCAAGTACGTGTTTTGAAACATTATTTTCCACTATTTAACTTAATTGTGTATGTGAGAATCCATGTGAAGGATACCAGGTTTTAAAAATGGACTATTTTGAGGTTCATAAATCTGTGTTTAAAATATTCTGCAACGTATTGAAGTTCTATAATTGTATTTAGTTTAAGTATTTTACCCTTCATTATATAAATTTATAAAACGTGCTGCTAATTTTGTGTTCGTTAGTTGTCTGCTTTGGTGAAACTTCCTGCTGAAGAGGATTACAATTTGAATCTGAGACTTCTTCATTCTATAATACCAGAACAGAGTACGTTTAAAGTACTTTCAACAAAGGTAAGACAATTGAAAAGGGTCGTCAGTAGTAATATTTTCAAAATATAGAAACGTTGGTCAACTAATTACTCATGTGATTATAAGCTTGTAAATCCTTTCAGCTACATATCTCTAAAAGGGACAGGTAAATAATGATAATTTGTGTTTGTTTATTTGTTAATCTTCAACTGAGGATGTTTTTTCCATTGATTGTTAGAGAGTGAAAGGGAAGGAGGGAGGGAGGGAGAGGGAGAGAAAGAAACATCATAGATTGGTTGCCTCTTGCATACGCCCAACTGGGGCTGGGGATCGAACCTGAAACCCAGGTATGTTTTGCCCTTGACTAGGAATCGAACCAGAGCCCCTTCCATGTGTGGGTCGATGCTCTATCCAATGAACAACACTGGCCAGGACAGTAACCATAATGTTTGAGTAACAATTTTCTCCTCCCTAAATTCTAGGACAATCTGTCTCTCTCTCTATATATATGAAAGCCTGATATACAAAGTGTCCCCTCAGGAGTTAGACTGGGAGTTTGATTGCTTGCTATGATGTGTGCTGACTACCAGGGGGCGGTGCGGAGCAAAGGGAGGCTCTGGCTGGCAGCCAGAAGGCCTCAATTGGCCCTGATTGCCAGCCAGGCGTAGGGACGCTACCTGTTCACGAATTTCGTGCACCGGGCCTCTAGTCGAGCATAAAATTCTACTTAATTTCAGTGGTATCTGTATACTTATTAAGATATGTGTAATACTTCTCAATAAAAAGGTTTTCAGGGGAGAACCAAGATGGCGGCATAAGGTATATACCTGTACGTGCCGCTCCCCACAACCACATTAAAACTACAACTAAAAGACAAAACGGCTATCATCCAGAACCACGAGAAAACTGGCTGAGTGGAAGTTCTACAACTAGAAAGAAAGAAAAAAGCTCATTGAGACTGGGTAGGACGTGTGGAGGCATCAAGAGCAGAGGTACGCAGGCGCATGAAACGACTGCAACTGGGCGCACATTTTTTTTCAATCAGAAGGGAGATACAAGCTCCTAACTGCTCTGAACTCGTTTCCAGGGAAACTCTAGGGACCCAGACTCCTCCAGGGAGAAACTGGACTGTCTGGCAGTGGGTCGGAAAGTGAGGGTGGCTTTCTTGCAGAGCTGCTCGCAGGGATCATTGTTACTGTGGGGGCGCAGGACACGGGGATGCGGAGACGCGGAGATGGCTGATGGACAGCCATCACTGTTTGCTCTGCCCTGGTGATTCTCTGAGACCCCGCCCCACCCAATTTACAACCGCACCCAAGCTGTGCGCAGCGGCACAAATGAATCGCCTGTCCTTTCACAGCCGAACCTAACAAACTGCAGCTGGGTCAGAGAGCTCCAAAACTTCCAAACCCCAAACAAAGAGGAGAAATGTGCAGATCTCGTTGTAGCTCCTGCTGGGTGGACTCACGCAGCAGCTGACTTTGCACCTCCTTGGAGATCCAGGAGTCAGTGTACCCAGTGGTCAGACACCAGATTTCAACTCCTCACATCCATAAGTGACACACTCACGAGGCAGACTCACCCTAACAGGTTTGGCTCAGTGGATAGAGTGTTGGCCTGCGGACTGAAGGGTCCCAGGTTTGAGTCTGGTCAAGGGCATGTACCTTGGTTGCAGGTATATCCCCAGTAGGGGCTGTGCAGGAGGCAGCTGATCGATGTTTCTAACTCTCTATTCCTCTCCCTTCCTCTCTGTAAAAAATCAATAAAAATATATTAAAAAAAAAAAAAAAAAGAGGCAGACTCATTGAGCACCAAAGCCCCACTGAAGCAAGTCCTGCCCCATAAGGGTATCTCCAGCACAGCAGTTCTTCCACTATAGACACAGCGGGTCCTCACAGTGAATTGGCCTGGGGGTCATTTCCTCCCAGGGATACCAGCAGCAGTCAAGGCTTAACTACAACAAGACTGTGCACCCAGCCCACAAAGGGGTGCACCAAGAGTGTCCAATCCAGGTGATTGGGGAGGCTGAGCCACTGGGCTCAATAGGACACCTAGCACACAAAGCCACTCTATCAACACAGGGAAGCAGCCAAAATGCGGAGATAAAGAAACATGTCACAAATGAAAGAAAAAGAGGAAAGCAAACTACTGGATGTAGAGTTCAAAACCACAGTTATAAGGTTACTTAAGAATCTTCTACAAACCTCCAAGGAACTTAGTGAGACCTTCAAGGATCTTAATGAGAATGCCAAAAAAATGGAAAAGGACCAGTCAGAAATTAAGCATACACTGACTGAAATAAAGAATAATATACAGAGATCCAATAGCAGACTAGAGGATCCCAAGAATCAAGTCAAAGATTTGAAATACGAGGAAGCAAAAAACACCCATCCTGAAAAGCAAAAAGAAAAAAGAATCCAAAAATATGAAAATAGTGTAAGGAGCCTCTGGGGCAACTTCAAGTGTACCAACATCCGAATTATGGGGGTGCCAGAAGAAGAGAGAGAGCAAGATATTGAAAGCCTATTTGAAGAAATAATGACAGAAAACTTCCCCTACCTGGTGAAAGAAATAGACTTAGAAGCCCAGGAAGCAAAGAGAACCCCATATAAGAGGAATCCAAAGAGGACCACACCAAGACACATCATAATTAAAATGCCAAGAGCAAAAGACAGAGAATCTTAAAAGCAGCAAGAGAAAAAAAGTCAGTTACCTACAAGGGAGTACCCATACAACTGTCAGCTGATTTCTCAACAGAAACTTTGCAGTCCAGAAGGGAGTGGCAAGAAATATTCAAAGTGATGAATTGCAAGAACCGACAACTAAGATTACCCAGCAAAGCTATCATGTAGAATGAAGGTCAGATAAAGAGTTTCACAGACAAGAAAAAGCTAAAGGAGTTCATCACCACCAAACCAGTATTATATGAAATGCTGAAAGATATCCTTTAAGAAGAGGAAGAAGAAGAAAAAGGTAAAGATAAAAATTATGAACAACAAAGCGACAATAAATACATATCTATCAAGTGAACCTAAAAATTAAGTCAATTAAAAAAATATGAACAGAATAAACTGGTGAATATAATAGAAGCAGGGGCATAGAAAGGGAGTGGACTGACAATTCTCGGGGGGAAGGGGGTATGAGGGGTGCGGGAAGAGATTGGACAAAAATCTTACACCTATGGATGAGGAGGGGCTGGGGCAAGGACATGGGGCGGGGTGGGAACCAGGTGGAGGGAAGCTATGGGGGGGAAAAAGAGGAACATCTGTAATAATTTGAACAATAAAGATGTATTTTTTAAAAAAGGTTTTTAAAAAAGATACAATAATCAGCCTCTGTTTCAATTTGATACTGACAGTGACTCTTCTCTTGAACTTGTTTTGACATACAAATACTTTTCTCACCCTACCTTATACTGTTAAAAATATAAACTACTATAAAGATGAATCTGCGCTTTGTTTTTTAGTTCAACTAAATTTTATATTACTTCGATATGAGGGATTAATGAACAGTTTAAATTGCAGTTTGTGTGTATAACTCAGATATTTTTATATTTTTAAAAATAAGTACAATTGCCAAAACCGGTTTGGCTCAGTGGATAGAGCGTCGCCCTGCGGACTGAGGGGTCCCAGGTTCGATTCCGGTCAAGGGCATGTACCTGGGTTGCGGGCACATCCCCAGTAGGAGATGTGCGGGAGGCAGCTGATCGATGTTTCTCTCTCATCGATGTTTCTAACTCTCTATCTCTCTCCCTTCCTCTCTGTGGAAAATCAATAAAATATTTTAAAAAAAAATAAAAAAAAAATAAGTACAATAGCAATGGAATTAAAATTGAGCAGATACTTTATCAATCAAAAGATGTAGATGTAGTATAATTTAGTCAGAAAAATAATGAACTGAAAATAAAAAAACATCTGACTGGTTCTTTGCTTGTCCTATAATTTAACCTTGTCACAGAATGACTAGAGGACTAAATTTTCATCTATAAAAATGAGGGATGTGGTCTAAATGAGCTCTATATTTCTTTTATCTGTAAAATTGTATGAAGGTATATAAATTAATGAGAATAAATGAAATAATAGAGTTTTTTCATTACTACACCTTCTTTATACACATCCTACAATATATTGTGTTGTTAATTATTGAGTGTTAAGTTCTGACAACATGTGACTTTTCTATCATAGAATAGAATTAGGGTCAGCCTATGACATGAAGAGTGGTAACTGGGCCTGCAGAAAGAATAGACACCTGCAGAGGTTTGGAACAGGAAGTACAAAGTAAAGCATTTTTTTTTTGCATGTAGTTAAAAATGATTTGCCTATTTGTTTATTTGAAGATTACAAAGTACAAAGCAGTATGATTATTGGGGAGAGAGGAAACAGAGTTGCTTGGAATGTAGAAAGTCAGAAAAGGGATGAAATCTTAGTCTTACTGACCCCATCCATCTACATAATGTAGAACAAACTTGTCAAAGGCTAACACGGACCAAGTAAGCAAGGTTTAAGTTTATGTGGGCTGCAAAAAAAACAAAAACTTCAATTTTCATAGAAACGTAGGTTTATTTCTATAGAGATATGCTTAATACAAAGGCTGAAATCAAAGAATAATCATTAACATAAAATGATAGAATATTTTAATAAAAATTAATATTTTTTCTTGAACATTAACTTACCAGACACTGAATAACTGCACAAATTAATAAACGTAACGCAAATAAACGTATTTTCCTTGTTCTCCGAAAGTGAAATATTTCCTGTTGCTCACACCAAACAAGTCAGTCCGAGACTAATGGCGTGGCAATCGACTGCTAAAATATTCGCTGCTAGTATTCGTGGAGAAACGGTGCGCCTGAACCTAAGGCGTGTAAGGGAAATGAATGCAACATGATTATAGTAATCAGTCATTAGTGAATGTTTTAGTTCGTTATTAGTAATTATATATAACAGGATATTGTAAAAAGTTATGCAATTTTTAAAACATTACTTGCATACCGTTATATGGCTGGGCCGCAAATATTCGATGTGGGTTGCATGTGGCCCGCAGGCCGAGAGTTTGACATGCTTGGTGTAGAATTGGTTTAATAAAAGAATATAGGGTGAAGTAATTAAGCACAAAACAAGCTAGATTTGGGAGGGATAGTGGTCAGATAATTAGGAGTTTGGCGTTTTTGTACATATTTTTATCAAGAGATTGTCAATGCATGTTCTTTTGAAGTTATTTAATTGTAAATAGATTTGTATGAGTAGATGTTAATTAAATGACTTAAAATTTTGTATTGCCGAGCTACTTCATATACTGCATATATTCTGTAGGTAGATACAAAGAACAGATTGGTTGAAGGTCGCTAGATGGGAGAGGACTTGAGGGGATGAGTGGAAATGGTGAAAGGGATTAAATACAAACTGCCAGTTATAAAAACAGTTACTGGGGTGTAAAGCACAGCATAGGGAATATAGTCAGTAGCATTGTAATAACTATGTATGGTGTCAGATGGGTACTAGACTTATCAGGGTAATCGCTTTGTAAGTTATAGAAATTTCTGGTCACTGTGTTGTACTAATACAATATTTATGTCAACTATAATTGAAAATAAATTAAAAAGACAAGAATAGTGTGTTTGGCAAGTCTGTGTGCCTGGAGTTGAGGATGTAATTAAGCACTGTCATCTCTCAATTTTTTCTGTTTTGAACCGTGTCAGTGCTTGTTGATTTCTAACCTTTCCCCAACCCCCCTTACTCTGTTACTAGTTTGCCTTTTTTTGCTCCTTTCCCGTTTTAAAAAATGCTATATAACTGCTTTTCTTTCTTGCATGCTAATTTACGTGTACATTTTATTTCCTTTGCACTTTAAGTCTTTTTAGGATAAATAGCATGCCATATTAGTGTCTTTGCATATGCTCCAGGTGGGGTTGCCAGATAAAGTACAGGATGCCCAGTTAACTTTATAAACATTGAATAAATTTTTTTTAGTACAAGTATGTTCCATTTGCTAATTTGGCAACCCAAGCCCTGTGCGTTGTACAGAGTGGGTGCTCAATAATTGTTCAGTGAATGAATTTAAATTGGATTCTGATGTTACCCTATGAAGTTGGCAGAGTATTTTCATTCTTAGTTTTACAGATGAAAAAAACCCTGAAGTTCATGGGCTTTAAATGCTTTTCCCAAGTTCACATAGTTACTAAATTGTTCAATCTTGGCCAGGAGGAATGTTTTTACTCCTATAAAGCTCGTGCTTCTTTGCTTAGGTTGGATGTATTCTGAAGGATAACATATATTACTCTGTTAGACTACCAAGTTTTTAAATTGTGTTTTATGGGAACCAGATTGAAAGAATTGAACAGTAAGTATTCAGTTAAGGTCATTAAAAGGTTCTGTGACTTTAAGGAAAACAACACCTAATGAAGCTGTTTTAGTGATTGATGTACTGTTATAAACAAATTAAGTTCCTATGGTATCTTAACTTTATAAGAAAATTATGTTGACCCTGGCCAGTTTGGCTCAGGGGATAGAGCATCAGCCTGTGGACTGAAGGGTCCCCGTTTCAGTTCCGGTCAAGGGCTCGTATCTTGGTTGCAGGCTCCATCCCTGGCCATGGTCAGGAGTGTGAGGGAGGCAACCAATCAATGTGTCTCTCTCATATCAGTATTTCTCTCTGTGTGTCTCACCCCCTCCCTTCCACTCTCTCTAAAAGTCAATGAAAAAATATTCTCGGATGAGGATTAATAAAAATAAATAAATAAAAAGATTTCAATATGTATTAACAAATTGCCTTTAAAAAAAAAAAAAGAAAATGATGTCAAAGGAGATGACATTATTCAAGGGCCTGTCATACTTAATTATATCTTAAGGGAAATGAAAGTTTGAATCCTTTTTCATACAGCAGAGGGAGGCAGTGTTAAAATATTGAAAATAAAATCTTTCTCTGGGTTACTGGGAATTACTTAATGACACTAAGAGGGAAAAGTAGTGAGCTAATTGCTTTTCATATGTGTTCAAATGTCTTGAATCTTTTATGTGAATTGTGAAAAGGATGCATTTACTCAGAAGAATTTGCTTAAAAATAGAGATTCTTTAAACTCTGGGTTTAAAAGCGTTATTTTTTTGCTTTTGAAAATTTTGTCTTTTCTTTTCCACCTTCCAGATTGAATGAATGTTGCATATTCATGTACAACCATTGGTTCAAGTGAAAAATTAATATAATTTGCAATAAAAATAAGAACTACAACACTTTATTTTAAAAATATTTTTATTGATTTCAGAGAGGAAGGGAAAGGGAGAGAGAGAGAGAAACATCAATGATGAGAGAGAATCATTGATCGGCTGCCTCCTTCATGCCCCCTACTGGGGATGGAGCCCGCAACCTGGGCATGGGCCCTTGACTGGAATCTAACACAGGACACTTCCGTCTACAGGCCGACAATCTAGCCACTGAGCCAAACCGGCTAGGTCAAGAGCTAGAACTCTTAAATTAATGAAATAGCTTATTAATTAAATATTTTACAGTGTAATATTTAATGTTTTTCCAAGTCAGAATTCAATTTTTTCCAGTATCTCTGATAATTATTTCTACCTTTTACTGAATACCAGCTTTCATGTATCTGTCTATTAATTGAATTTTCTTTATTAAGAAATTGCAATGTTCTTTTGTTCCGTCTTGTTATTTTCATGACAATATTCTCTGGTCACAATCACAGGATTATAACTTCAATGACAGCTATGCTGTGAAATAATTTTAAAGTTTAATACTCATTCCCTATAAGTAAAAAATTAAAATTCTCAGTATCTTTTGGAATGAATTTTCCCTTGTGGAAATGTTCCTGTATTCCTATTTTAGTCAAAGTAATTTCTCTGTATTATGTCAACATAAAATATAATGGCTTTTAACTGGAAACGTGGGAAATGAAAATGTGTGTCTTTAATTAGAGACAAATAGCTCCCTTCTCCCTTCTTAACCCACTAAAATTTGAGAAGTTTCAGAGTGAATTTCTTAATATTCATAGAATCCTAATTATGATGGAATGGAGTGGCAGTGTCTAGGGCTGCTACTGCTTTTTGTTGTTGTTTTTTGTTAATCCTCGCCCAAGATATTTTTCCATTGATTTTTAGGGTAAGTGGGGAAAGGAAAGACGGAGAGAAACATCAGTGTGAAACACATTGGTTGGTTGCCTCCTGCAAGAGCCCCAGGGCCTGGGCTAGGGAGGAACCTGCAACTGAGGTACATGCCCTTGACCGGACTCCAACCCTGGAGCCTTTGGTCAGCAGGCCTACTACGCTCTATCTACTGAGCCAAACCGGCTAGGGCAGCTACTGCTTTTTTAAATACACAGAGGTGGGGGTTTGGGAATTGTTTTGTCTTTTTGATACAGTGGTGGTGATAAGAGTGAGGGTGTTCTTTTTTTTTTTTTTTTTTTTAATAACATTAGTTGCTGGTGTTTAAAAATTAAAGATCTTGGAGTGTATTCTTGCCACTTTTTCTATTAATGTACATATATTTTTAATGTAAAGGATTTTACTATGCATACTATCTGTAGCTGTCTTTTTAAAGTTAGCCATGCATTAATGTTTTTACTAAAATAGAAATACAGGTACAGTAGAACCTCGGTTCTCAGACCTAATTCCTTCCAGAAGACTGAGAAGCGATTTGTTTGAAAGCCAAATCATTTTTTCCCATTCTTTCTAGAATGTAAAATGAATTAATCCCTTCCAGACCCCCAAATGATTCCGTTTTAACCTTTCTTCTATACATACAGTACTTGTGTAATGTACTGTTTAATCTAAATAAACACTTCTTTTCTTAAATTTATTGAACCACCCCCTACTAGCCTTAAGCACATTTTTCATTTCTATCACTGCCTCTGAAGTGCTATCACTGGCTAACTGCTTTTCGTTTATCCAACCAACAGCAGTTTTTCTGCTTATTCAATTGCCCGTGACTGGTGTTTTGTGAGCACTTTTACACCATTAGCAACATTAGCACTCTTGATGGCCTCTCTGTGTTTATAAAATTGTGCTAATCCTCGATTTTCACAGCAACAGAAGCATTCTCTCCTTTGTTTGATGCCCGAGAGACACTTTTTGTCTTGCTTAGGTATCCGCACGAAAGGGTTGTCAGGTCCAAAACGAAAGTTTTGGTCAACAACCGAGACATTTTCTCTGTGAACAACTTAGTGGAGAACTGAATTGTTCGAGATGGAGGACATTCAAGAAATGAGTTTTTACTGTATTTTTTCATGCCCTTAAATATTCTGTAGCAAAGTATTCATTGTATACATTTACTGTAGCTTATTTAGCCAGTCTCCTATTGTGTGACCTGTGGAGAATTATAGTAGATAACTGTTTTGTTTTGTTTTTGTTATTTTTTTTAATTAAATCTTTATTGTTCAGATTATTACATTTGTTCCTCTTTTTTCCCCCCCATAACTCCCCTCCTTCCAGTTCCCGCCCCACCCTCCGCCCTCACTCCCCACCCACTGTCCACATCCATAGGAGCACGATTTTTTTTTTTAAATATATTTTATTGATTTTTTACAGAGAGGAAGGGAGAGAGATAGAGAGTTAGAAACATCGATGGGAGAGAAACATCGACCAGCCGCCTCCTGCACATCTCCCACTGGGGATGTGCCCGCAGCCCAGGTACATGCCCTTTGCCTGGAATCGAACCTGGGACCCCTCCGTCTGCAGGCCGACGCTCTATCCACTGAGCCAAACCGGTTTCGGCTGGGTGCACGATTTTTGTCCAGTCTCTTCCCGCATCTCCCACACCCCTTTCCCCCCCAAGAATAGTCAGTCCATTCCCTTTCTATGTCCCTGATTCTATTATAATCAACAGTTCATTCTGTTCATCAGATTATTTATTCACTTGATTCTTAGATTCACTTGTTGATAGATGCATATTTGTTGTTCATAATTTGTATCTTTACCTTGTTCTTCCTCTTCCTCTTCTTAAAGGATACCTTTCAGCATTTCATATAATCCTGGTTTGGTGGTGATGAACTCCTTTAGCTTTTCCTTATCTGTGAAGCTCTTTATCTGACCTTCAATTCTGAATGATAGCTTTGCTGGATAAAGTAATCTTGGTTGTGGGTTCTTGGTATTCATCACTTTGAATATTTCTTGCCACTCCCTTCTGGCCTGCAAAGTTTCTGTTGAGAAATCAGCTGACAGTCGTATGGGTACTCCCTTGTAGGTAACTGAGTTTCTTTCTCTTGCTGTTTTTAAGATTCTCTCTTTATCTTTTGCTCTTGGCATTTTAATTATGATGTGTCTTGGTGTGGTCCTCTTTGGATTCCTTTTGTTTGGGGTTCTCCGCGCTTCTTGGACCTGTAAGTCCATTTCTTTCACCAGGTGGGGGAAGTTTTCTGTCATTATTTCTTCAAATAGGTTTTCAATATCTTGCTCTCTCTCATCTTCTGGCACCCCTATAATTCTGATGTTGGTACGCTTGAAGCTGTCCCAGAGGCTCCTTATATCCTCACATTTTTGGATTCTTTTTTCATTTTGCTTTTCCGGTTGGGTGTTTTTTGCTTCCTCGCATTTCAAATCATTGACTTGATTCTTGCGCTCCTCTGGTCTGCTGTCAGGAGTCTGTATAATATTCGTTATTTCAGTCCATGTATGCTTAATTTCTAGTTGGTTCCCCATCATAACATCGAGGGTCTCATTAGTTTTCTTGTAGATCTCATTAAGTTTATCGGCGGCTTCTAAACAGTTCTTGAGAGACCTTAAAAGTGTGGTTCTGAACTCTATATCTTCCACTGACAATTTTGTCCTGTTTCTTTGTCTCCTCATTTTGTTATGCTTCCTTGGTGCACCCCCTAGTGGTCTTTGTGCGCAGTCTTATAGTTAAACCTTGATTGTTGTAGCTAATACCAGGGAGGGTTTGACCTCCAGGCCAAGTGGCTATGAGAATCAGCTGTGTCTGCAGTGAGAGAACTTCTGTCCTCTAGGGAGGTGCTAATCTAGCCTTTTCCTGAGGCTATCCGGCAAATGCCTCTGTGCAGGGCTTGGGCGGGGCGGGTCACACAGGATCAACAGAGTGGGCCGGAGAGAGCAGTTATGGCGGCTCTCAGTCCTGTCCCCAGGGGCTCTGCCTCTCTGAGTCCCAGCACCCGCTGCAAAGCTCGGAGAGAAAGCTGCACTCGCTCTGACCGAAGCCAGACAGTCCCGCTTCTCCCGTTTGAGTCTGGGTCCCTAAAGCCTTGCCCATATCTGGAGCTCAGAGTCTGCGACTCCCTCCCGATTGAAAGCGCCAACCGCGCCCTCTGCCGCCACCCCGCTCCGCGCACTTCGCACCTCAGAATTTGACTTCAGCACTGCGCCTCCTCTGAGTGTCCGTATGCGTTTCTCTTTCCTCCTAGTTGTAGGACTTCCACTCAGCCAGCGTTCCTGTGGTTCTGGGTGATGTCCGTTCCGTTTTTTTAGTTTCACTTTTGAAGTAGTTGTTCAAGGCGGCAAACTCTGGCGTTAACCTATGCCGCCATCTTGGTTCTCTCGATAACTGTTTTGACAGCTGTGTATTAACCAATGGAGTCCTCACAATTTATTGCATAGTATAGTTATATTTATCACCAATTTACAGGTATGGAAACTAAACCCAGAGATAGTAAATATTCCCAGATGTTTCAGTAATGATGATAAAGAGATTGATAGAGCATTCAAGTTATTTGCCAGACACAGTGCTGTCTTCTTTTCATTTGTGGTCTCATTTAATCCTAGTAAGAATCCTAAATGAAGTAGGACCTATTAATCCTGATGTACTGGAGGAAGTGAGGCTCAGTGAAATTAGTTACTTGCTCAGGGTCATATATCTAACAAGTTGCACTGTTGGTGACTTTTTTATAAATATGTAGTGGCCCAGTGCACGAAATTCATGCACAGGTAGGGCCCTTCCTTCCATGCTGCCCCCTAGTGGTCAGCGCACATCATAGCACGTGATCGAACATAATGATTATTGTCTTGTTTTCAACCTCTGCTTATTTCTGAGGAAATAGTAGTTATATCTTTTGGCTCCCTCATCTCTAAAATTTGGATGGTAATCTTTTATAGGATTGTTCCATTGAGTGAGATGATATATGTGAAGCATTTTGTACACAGGGTATAAAATAAGTGCTCAATAAATATTACTACTATTATTACCCTAATTAGATTTTTATTCAGGTTATGGAAGCAGTAGATGTATATCACAGAAAATTCAGAAAAATACAAAGGAGATGAGAAAGTAATCACTTGGTCTTACTACTGATGAAATTTTGACATACTTCCTTCCAGACAATTAGATATTTTTCAATACTTAGGTCTGTTACTACAGATGATAACTGCAGTACTGGATTTTTTTGTTTATGGGAAATGTCTCTTCTGATTTATTTTTTTTTAGAGAAGAACAGAGGCTGTGACCTTTTGTACTAGCATAGTGCCTAGCTTAGAGTAGGCACTCAGTATTTGAATTGAGCTATTAGAACTTTGGAGATTTTCACTTCCTCTTTACTCATTACCATCTGTTGCATTTCAAAAAATGATTATAAAATTATTTGAGTGTGTAAGTAAAGAAGCCAGATGTGCACACTGTCTCAGGGAGGCTGAGCTACTCTGTTATTGGTCAAAGGAGTTTGATACAGCAATTCAGTGTGCAAAGAGCTGAGTAAGAAAATATTGGGAAAATTGCATTCTGAATATTAGGGGAACAATTACTTAATGACTACTATTAGAAACAGGTGGTTCTCAAAAGTTTGTCAGAAAAAAGTAATATATTAGTAAACTGCACAGCTCTATATGTCTTGGAAAGACCCTTTAATTGCCAATCTGTAGCATTAAGTGGAACCTTACTTAGCACTTCTTAAGAAGGTGATGTCTGGTTACCCCATATGGGGTAATGGCTTCTCTTTAAATCTTAAGCTCCTTTCATTGGAAAAAATTAAACTCTCTGCTGTGCAAAGAAGACCTTAGAGATGGGTGATAGTACATATAGAAAACTAAAAATCCATAACAGCAGGAATTCTTATTAGTAACCTATGAATATTGCTTTGGGATATTATGCATTGAAAGCCTTCCCTGTGCAGATGAGAGCAACATTCAAGCACAATACCAAAGTTTTAAGTTAACTTTGAAATTATTTTTTTCAAATTTTATTTATATATTTAAAAAGGAAGGAATACACTTTGTGAATATTTTGGTAAAATATTAAAAAATAAGCTCTGGATATTGAGAAAATCTAGATGTAAAGAATGTCACATTTTCAGGTGATTGGAATAAAATGTTAATTATTATTTAACAAAGTTTAAGAGTTTTTCTCCATTGTTGTAGAAGAGAAAAATAATCATATATTTAACTTTTGGTGCAGTAGAGTCCAACAGATCCTAAGACACTGATGCCTATAAAATTAGAAATTTAAATGATAAAAAAGTATTGGAGATCTGCATCACCTTCATCTTGTGCACAAACATGAAACTGGTTCAACAAGTAGCTATAACTTCCTTTTGGCCCATGAACATAAGTTAGCAAGTTTTACATTCCTTACTAGTTTGTAGTAAAAATTGGTTATGTTTTCATTCTTCACTTGGTTATAAGGTCCTTTAAGGGATACTCAATTTCTTCTATTCTATAATGTGCAATATTATGTTTCCCATGTTGTACAATTTTGACAAATGCTTATAACTGATTAATTGACATCATGTAGTTTGCAAGTGGGGCTGTGTCAAACATAATAGATTCTTTTCAAATGTGCTACATACATGGACATTGCTATTATTTCTCAGGGACCATAGAATAATCTCCCCCAAAATGCCCATCAAAGTTATTTTTTAGTAGTTTTTTTTTTCTGATTATAGAGCTAATTTATTCTCATTGAAAAATTATCAGGAAATATTTTAAAAATAATGTCACTTGTAATTCCATTACTCAGAGTTTTGCTAACATTTTTTACTAATATTTTGTATTTTCCAGATTTTTTTCTTTGAATACATTCATGAATGTATGCATACTTACTTATTTATGGAGGTATAATTGACATATATTAGTTTCAGGTGTATAATGTTTTGATATTTGTTTATATTACAAAATGATCACCACAGTAAGTCTAGTTAACATACATTACCTCATATTGTTACAAACTTTTTCCTTTTTGAAAAATTGTTTTTTGAATTTTTTTTTCTTTAATTCTTTATTGTTTAAAGCAGCTGTCACCAACCAGTGGTCGGAGAGGTCCAAAAGGTTGGCAACTGCTGGTTTAAAGTATTACATATGTCTCCTTTTTCCCCCATTGATCTCTCCCTGGTACTCCCACCCCCCTAGCACATGCCCTCACCCTCCTAGTGTCTGTGTCCACTGATTGTGCTTATATGCATGCATACAAGTCCTTGGGTTGATCTCTTATCCCCCCACACACCCCTCCTTTCTTCCCCCACTCCCCTCACCCTCTGAGGTTTGATGGTTTCTTCAATGCTTCTCTGGATCTATTTTTGTTAATCAGTTTATATTGTTCATTATATTCTACAAATGAGTGAGATCATGTGATATTTACCTTTCTATGACTGGCTTATTTTGCTTAGCATAATGCTCTCCAGTTCCATCCATGCTGTTGCAAATGGTAAAAGTTCTTTCTTTTTTAAAGCAGCATAGTATGCCATTGTGTAGATGTACCATAGTCTTTTAATGCACTCATCTGCTGATGGGCACTTAGGCTGTTTCCAAATTGTGCTGCTATGAACATAGGGGTGCATATATCCTTTGTGATTGGTGTTTCTGATTTCTTGGGATATATTCCTAGAAGTGGGATTACTGGGTCAAATGGGAATTTCATTTTTAGTTTTTTGAGGAAACTCCATACTGTTTTCCACAGTGGCTGTACCAGTCTGCATTCCCACCAGTAGTGTACAAGGGTTCCTTTTTCTCTATATCCTTGCCAGCGCTTGCTGTTTTTTTATTTGTTGATGATAACCATTCTGACAGGTATGAGGTGGTACTTATTATTGTTTTTTGGTTTTTTTAAAAATATATTTTACTGATTTTTTACAGAGAGGAAGGGAGAAGGATAGAGAGTCAGAAACATCGATGAGAGAGAAACATTGATCAGCTGCCTCCTGCACACCTCCCACGGGGATATGCCCTCAACCAAGGTACATGCCCTTGACCAGAATCGAACCCGGGACCCTTCAGTCTGCAGGCCAACGCTCTACCCACTGAGCCAAACTGGTCAGGGCTGTTGTTTTGATTTGTATCTCTCGGATGATTAGTGACTTTGGGCATTTTTTCATATGTCTCTTGGCCTTCTGTAAGTCCACTTTCGAAAAGTGTCTATTTAGGTCCTTTGCCCATTTTGTGATTGAATTGTTTATCTTCCTTTTGTTAAGATGTATGAGTTCCCTATAAATTTTGGAGATTAGACCCTTATTGGATATTGTACCATCCTTGCATCCCTGGAATAAATCCCACTTGATCATGGTGTATGATCTTTCTAATGTAATGCTGGATCAATTTGCTAGAATTTTGTTGAGGATTTTAGCATCTATGTTTATGAGGGATATTGGCCTGTAATTCTCTTTCTTTGTAGTGTCTTTATCTGGTTTAGGGATTAGGGTAATGTTGGCTTCATAGAAAGAGCTTGGAAGTGTTCCTTTTGAATTTTTTGGAATAGTCTGAGGATGATAGGTTTTAGTTCTTCTTTGTGTGGTAAAACTGCCCTATGAAGTCATCTGGCCCAGGGCTTATGTTTGCTGGAAGTTTTTTTTATTACTGCTTCAATTTCCTCCATAGTTATAGGCTTATTCAGATTTTTTACTCTTCCTGATTGAGTTTTGGAGGTTCATATTTTTCTAGGAATATGTCCATTTTCTCTAGGTTGTTAAGTTTGTTGTAATTATGGTGTGTCTTGGTGTGGGTCTTTTGGGGTTCTTCTTGTTTGGGACTCTCTGTGCTTGTGTGACTCTTTTCTTTCCCAAATCAGGGTAGTTTTCTGTTATCGTTTCTTCAAATAGGTTTTCTAATCCTTGCTCCTGCCTCCTGCACACCCCCTACTGGGATCGAGCTCACAACCCTGGCATGTGCCCTTGACCATAATCAAACCCAAAACCCCTCAGTCCGCAGGCCAACACTCTATCCAAGGAGCCAAACCAGGTAGGGTGTTGCTCCTCTTCTTGTCCTTCTGGTATCCCTATTATACATATGTTGCTTTGTTTCATGTTGTCTCAAAGCTCCTTTAGGCTCGCCTCCTGCTTTCTAATTTTTTTCTCCAATTGCTATTCTGCTTGGATGTTTTTTTCTGCCCTGTCTTCTTACTTGCTAATTTGGTCCTCCGCTTCTTCTAGTCTACTATTGAAATCTTCCAATGTGTTTTTTGTAGCTATATCATTCTTCATTTCCTCTTGATTCTTACATAAGTTGTTGATTTTCTCATCCAGCCAGTTTAGGAACTGTATGACCCTTACTCTGAATTCTTTTTTCATTTCATTTAATTCCTTTTCTGGCGGTGACTCCGTTTTTTTCCTTTGGGGATTCTTTGTTTCCCCAGTTTTGCTCTCTCTGAAGTGTCCAGGCATCGAGTTTCTCGGGGCCTGTGGCTGAAGCGATGGGCTTGGTGGAAGGGGCGTGCACTCCAAGCCTCACCAGAGTGCCCAAGCGCTGGAGTTGCACATGTGGCCTGAGGCTGAAGTGGCAGGTTGGTGGGAGGGGAGCGCACTCTGGGGCTCACAGAAGCCTGTGGCCCAAGAGGCCTTAGTCCCGGTGTCTGTGGGTCTGTAGCTGCAGTAGCATGTCTTTGGCCAGAGTGGCTACAGGGTCTGGGATCATGTCTGAGGCCAGTCTGGGTGGTGGTGAGGCTGGGCTTCTAGTCAAAGCAGCTCTCCCCTTCAAGATGGCATGGTTTCTGAGCAAGAACAGCTGCCCTGGGAATCCCTGCAGTGGTAGCAGGGGCTCCCTGTCTAGTAGAGTCCAGCCTGCCAACCCCTGAGTCTCCTGCAGGATATAACTGTCCCTCATTCACACACACACACACACACACACACACACACACACACACCCTGTACACGTGCTCCCTCACTGCCATCCTGCTGGCCACCATCTTGACTCCTCCTCAAATTATTTTTGACTAAGATTAAAATAGAATGATTTGTTAATGGTTGCAGTAAAAATATCTGAAATTGAACTGGTGGCAATTCTAGAATTATTTGCCAAAATCAAGACTTAAACTTCATTTTTAAAGCATCCGAAGTGAAGTAGGTGTAAAAAAGAATTCATAGAAAATTAGTTTTCCCAACCCCCTTTTACCTTTTAAAAATGCTACTTTAAATGGTTTATTATGTGCAGCTATTTCAGTGAATGGATTAAGTATAATTTCTAGTTCAGGTTAACGTTTCTCAGTTCAATCAGGTTGTTACTACAAGCTTTGGCTTTATAAAGGCCTCTCTGTTTGGACTGCACAATTACTCAGGTTATAGTGGCTGTCAGTAGATGCTAGTGCTAGTATGTGTTGCTCTTTGGGTAAAACAAGGAACCTTTTATAGATAGTGCTTAGCATGGAAACATGAGGTTCGAATATAGGGTGCCCTGTGGTGGAGGCTAGTTAAGGATAGTGTTTAAGTATATCCTGCTGGCCAGGTCTTCATTTCCAGATGAGTCAAAAATTAAAGGAGTAAGATGGCAGTTTTAAATTTTAGGATAATATTAATAACATTTTTTAGTACTGCTGTGTCATTGCCAGCTATTCAATTTCTGTCCCTTTTAGGTAAATATCAGCAATGGCAACTTAAAATAACCAGAGTGCAATATTGTGCATGAGAAAATGTTGGTGGTATTTTACTTTATAAAAATTAATTATAGTTTATTTTAGGGAATTCTAGAGATTCTAATGAAATAATTGTTTTTATTTATGTACTAGTAGCCCGGTGCATGAAATTCGTGCACTGGGGTAGGGGGTGGGAAAGGGGCCCCTCAGTCTGGCCTTCACCCTCTCCAATCTGAGACCCCTCAGGGAATGTCCAGCTGCCTGTTTGTGCGCACACTTTTAACAGATAACAGCTCCATTTTTGTTTGTTTCTTATGCTTAAAACTATAGGAATTAGTAAGTATTCAAAATGTGTATACATTTTAGGGGGACACCCTGTATATCTCTAGTCAGCGGTGAAAGAAACCAACAGCAGATTTGGAACCCCCAGACAGGGAACCTCGCTCACTCCCCACATGTCTCCCCACTTCACTTTCCACCTTCGTGGGCAGCAGGAGAATAAACGTTTTCTCTCATTAATTTGGAAAAGCACATCCTGTAACCCGCTGCCTGACAGGAGTGTGCTAGGCCCCAAGCAAGCGAGGCTCAGTCAGGGCAGCCTTCGCTCATGGGTGCTGGCACCCAAAATGCACATTCCTCCTCTACAGTCGCCCCGACTATCCCACTGTTTCACTGAGAGGATGGAATGCCTCTCCACCTCTGGGTTCTTGATCTTGAATGCTGGCTGAAGGCACCTCAGCGAGGGCCGCCTGTGCCCACCAGGTGTGTCTGTCTGCACCTGCTCCTGCCTCAGCACCTGCATTAACCCCCTAGAGGTGATCTCGTAGCTGCACTGGCCTCTGTGGAAACAGGGCATCACCACTCCGCCCTCTCACTGTCATCTCACAAGCACCCACCCTCAGCACCCAGAACACCCAGACACTCTCCAAAGGACGTGAGCACATCAGAGGGGCTGTGTGCACATCCTGTGGGGGTGTTAGGCATGCCGGGTTGATGTAAGTGTGGTGGAGAGGCGGGGGGAACTTGTGCACGCCTTGGCTTGTAACTGTTGCAGTCGCGGGAGGGTGACAGTGTGCTGGGGGATGTTCGCACGCCAGGGGGGGATGTGCACACAGGAGGCCTCAGGCTTTGCAGATCCGCAAACCCCCGTGGTGCGGCCAGGAGGATGTCAGTCTGGCCTGCCACGGTGGCTGTCCCTGCAATCCTGCACCTTCTGGGCCAGGAGGCGGATCTTGCGCAGCCACTCCTGGGTGCTGATGGCCTGTAGGTGCTACTTTAGCTCAGCCTGCAGGCTCCGCTTGGCGCGCTCACAGCTGTGGGGAGTACAGGCTCCCTCCGCCGGCCTGCCTCCCCTGTCCAGAGGCGCTCTGCGCTGCTCACCTGCCCAGAGTGACTGGGGCTGGGTGGAAGCCAGGCGTCCTGCCCTGCCCAACCCTGGCCGATTGCCCTTGTGCGAGCTGTTGCCCTGCCGGGAAGGGTCACAGATCCGGGCCCCGGGACTGCAGACAGCCTCAAGCACTGCCCCCGCCCAGCAGGATCACAGATCCGGGTCCCAGACCACGGACATCCTCAAGCACTGCCCCCCTCCCAGCAGGGTCACAGATCTGGGTCCCGGGACAGTGGACAGCCTCCCGCGCTGTCCCCCGCCGGGCAGGGTCACAGATTCGGGTCCGGGACTGTGGACAACCTTGCCTGCTGCTGCCTGCCTTCAGTATGCAAATTAACTGCCGTGTTTTTGCTTCAGGGTGGGGGTCCCCACTGGGGGGCCTGTCCAGCCTGGATGACGGGATGATGACTGTTTGCAGCTGGTCACACCCCCTTCAGCGAGGGGGTCCCCACTGGGGTGCCTGGCCAGCCTGGATGAGGGGATGATGGCTGTTTGCAGCTGGTCACATGCCCTTCAGGATGGGGGTCCCCACTGGGGTGCCTGGCCAGTCTGGGTGAGGGGCTGAGGGCCATTTTCAGGCTGGTGGGCGACTGAAGCTCCCAACCTCCCCTTTTTTTTCTTTTTCTTTTTTATTCTGGGATTTATTTACCTTCTATGGCTGTCACTGGAGCTGAGAGCCGGCTTTAGCTCTGAGGCCCGGCTGCAGCTCTGAGACCGCGGCTGCTGAAAGCAGGTATCTGCGTTTGTTCTATAATTGAAACAATGTTGCGGTCTTGCTGGTTGAAGCCCAGCTGGCTGAAAGCAGGTTTCTGGGGATTGTTTAGCTTCTATACTTGCAACATTGTTTCTTAGAGTGCAAGCTCAGAGGCCGGCACCGGCAGGTGGGGAACGTTGGCTTCCTCCGTCACTGGAGCAAGCAAGCCTCCTGTTCGCTTCGGCTGCCTGGCTGCCAGCCGCCATCTTGGTTGGCAGTTAATTTGCATATTGCCCTGATTAGCCAATGGTAAGCGTGTTGGAAGTACAGTTAATTACCATGTTTGTCTATTATTAGATAGGATAATTTAAACATATATGTTAAATTAAGAATACTATAATTTTTGTCCCTTTCCCAGTGACATTTGTTTTATGTTTTCTCATTATGAAACAATTTTTTGTTACCTTTCTATGTTGCTAAAAAAAAAAAAATTTGATTACGTAGAAGCCACATCCCTTCCATATCATCACTTAATGATTAAAATATTGAGGTGTAGTTCTGTGATAAGTGTTTTGTTAAGGCATTTTAAAATGCAGGCTTTAAGGATTCACACACTAAATGCAGGTTGTAGAGAGATTACCAGTAATTGCTAATTTAAATTATTCATCTCAGCTAAAGGAGTCAGATAACTAAGGTACGAATAGGCTTTTCTTTTTGTTAAATTTGCCTTTTTACAAACATGTTTTTATTGATTTTTAGAGAGAGAGGAAGGGAGAAGGATAGAGAGAAACATTGATGAAAGAGAAACATCATCTATTGGCTGCCCCCTACTGGGGATTGAACCTGCAAACCAGGCATGTGCCCTGACCTGGAATCGACTTGGTGACCTCTTGGCTCATGGTCGACACTCAAGCATTGAGCCATACCAGCTGGGCAAGTTTTTTCTATTAATAAAAGTAATCTTTTTCTTAGGAAAAAAATGTTAGGATATAAAATTCTAATTTGATTCTTTTTTGTTGTTGTTACTCTTCATCCGAGGATTCCCCCACCCCCCACCCCACTGGTTTTTAGAGAGAGAGAGAGAGAAACATCAATGCGAGAGAGACACATGGATTGATTGCCTCCCACATGTACCCCCAACTGGGCTGGGGATCAAGCCTGCAACCTCAGCCAACACTTTAACCACTGATCCAAACCTCCCATGGCTCTAATTTGATTCTTTTATTATTATTATTGTTATTTTAATCTAATTTGATTCTTAAGCTATTTGCATAATAAATATTACTGTTTACCATCACTATAAATCCTGGTTTTTGCTAGGCTAAAAATGGGGGTGAGGGCATTATTTGAATAAGGAAAAAAGGGTAGACACAAGTTGTATGTGAGTGTATGTTAGGGTAAGGGTAGATTTTAGGGACAAGCCTTGATTAGAGAGTAAAATATGCTTTTAGAATAATGTTGACATTTTATTTTAATAAGTGACTTTAGCTTTCAGGAGCTGTTTATAACCTGCTTTATACCTTTTTTCCCCCATCTATATTTTTCACTGCTCTAACATAAATCTTGGTCTTGAGGCAAATTGGGTTTCTCCCTACTCCCTGATACACTGTGCCCCTTCACACCTCATGGCTCCAGTTTTAGGCTATTTCCTTTGCTTCTGGAGACCTACCCTGTCCACTATAGGAGGTACTCCTTCCTCTCACAGCTCTTCAAAGGTACCCTGAAATCTTACCTGTTCATATATAGGTGTGATGTCTCCTGAGCTTTTAGAACATTTATTTGCCTCTTTAGTAACTTTCATAGAAGGTCAAGAACATGTCTTAAATATTTAAAAAAGTCTCATATCCCTGAAGACTATACCTTGCTCATAGTGGGTATTTAATAAGTATTGCATGAAGGATTGTGAAAATGTTGCTATTGTATTATTTTTTATACAGTGGGATGAATTTTCTCCACTCTAAAACAGGTTAATGTATATGTAAATGTACTAATTCGTTTAGGACAGGGTTTCTTGGTGGTTGACACTGTTCTATTTTGTGCTGGATAATTGTTTTATGGATATTGCCTTGTATGGTTTAGCCTGCCCTACTCTCTCCTCACTAGATGTCAGTAGTACTCCTTGTCCTCATCCAGTTGTGAAGACCAACAGTGTCTCTTACATTGCCAAATGTCCCTGGGGGGTCAGTATGACTCCTGGTTGAGAACATTGCTTTAGAAGAAAAAAAGCATAGGGATTTCAAGATTCTTCTTAATTGTAGTTTATAATGTGTATGTTTTTGAAGGGCTTTTAAGTAAAAACAAATGTTTCAAAATTCTTCTAATTTAACCTTGTATAATTTAAGGAAACTATCTCAAGGACACTATTAATTCTTATAAAACTTTGATGACTTAAGAGAATTGCATTTTTTGTGTCTATTTTACATTGAATGATGGATTTTATTTGGTGTTTTCTGCAGATTGAAATTAAAATGAAAAAGTCAGAGGCTGTAAGATGGGAAAAGCTCGAGGGAGAAGAAGAGCCTAAGCCAAAACAGTTCGTAGCAGGTTTGTTTTCTGGCCTTGATGAGCTTTACATTCAAATTGTGTTATATAGTTGAAATTAAATAGTAATGAGCTTTCTTTTTGTTTTCATTATTTATGTTCCCAATATAAGACACATCAAGTATCATAAGGTTGCTCTATAATGAATACAAATTGGCTCGTCTTATGAAGGATCTGACTTCTTAAACTCTTAAGAGTACAAATGAATGGCAGCAAAAGCCTAGAGAAAATTTGAATTTATTGTTTACCTTGCAGTTTATGATATCAATTGGAGGTTGTTGTTTGTGTGTGTGTGTGTTGGCCTTTCCTATTTGTGCTTTTTTAGTTTTAAGTGGATTAGTAATTTACTGATATATTTTTTCCTCTTTCCTCTCCCTTCTTATTTATTCCTTTCTGTGCTGATATTGTCAACTCTAATTTCCTGGAATTTCAGAGATTCACTGAATAAAGTATTCCTTGCACTATATTGTCTAATATAATGAATTTATATATAATATATTTTTATTGATTTCAGAGAGGAAGGGACGGGGAGAGATAGATAGAAACATCAGTGATGAGAGAGAATCACTGATCGGCTGCCTCCTGCACAGCCCACACTGGGGATTGCAACCCGGTCATGTGTACTGACAGAGAATCGAACTGTGTCCTCCTGGTTTGTAGGTTGATGCTCAACCACTGAGCCATGCCGGCCGGGCTGTTTCAGTTACTTTTAGATATTTCACTGCTTTCTTCTGTAGCAGAAAACATATTTCCCTGTGGAACTTTTTAGAAAACAGATCATGCATTTTTATTATTTTTTATTTTGAAATAATTCTCATAATTATAATAATTCTCATAATTCATAAGTTGCAGAAATAGAGTTTCTATGTACCCTTCACCTAGCCTTCCTGGATGTTAATATTGTAACTAAGCTATAGAATAATTAGTAAAATTAGGAAACTGACACCAATAGATAATTTTTAAGAATGAAATTTGGGGCTGGATAATTAAGAATGGAATTTCAAGTTGGTATTTAAGCTATTTAACTAAGCTTCTGCATCCCACTTTATTTGAAATACATAGTAAAATATTATGTGCTTCTTTTAGAGCTGACTCCCATAGATTTTGGGGCTGAAGTTTATATATAGCTCAAAGAAACACTTTAAATGAAACACTTTAAATGTAGTATCTCATTTAATTCTAACAATGGCCCTATATAGTAGGCAGCCTAGTATTGTTTCTCCTAGTTTACTGGCTCAGAAAGGTTAAGCAGCTTGTTTTAAGATCACCTAGCGTTTTTTATTGTCTAGGACAGTGATGGCGAACCTTTTGAGCTCGGCGTGTCAGCATTTTGAAAAACCCTAACTTAACTCTGGTGCCATGTCACATATAGAAGTTTTTGATATTTGCAACCATAGTAAAACAAAGATGTATATTTTTGATATTTATTTTATATATTTAAATGCCATTTAACAAAGAAAAATCAACCAAAAAAATGAGTTTGTGTGTCACCTCTGACACGTGTGTCATAGGTTCGCCCTCACTGGTCTAGGACTAAAGCCAGGTCTTCAGAGTCTGGGTCTGGTTCTTCTGTTAACCTGTTTTACTGGTTGTTTTTGCATTTTCTAACAATGAAAAGTCTCTGCTGACATGAGTATCTTTGCAGTTATTTGATATTATAGTGAACTAGAGGCCTGGTGCATGAAATTTGTGCACTCGGGAGGGTGTCCCTCAGCCCAGCCTGCGCCCTCTCGCAATCTGGGAGCCCTCGGGGGATGCTGTCAGTCGGACGTCCATAGCACTGCCGTGGAAGCGGGAGAGGCTCCTGCCACCACTGCTATGCCCGCCAGCTGTGAGCCTGGCTTCTGGCTGAGCGGCCCTCCCCCTGTGGGAGCGCACTGACCACCAGGGGACAGCTCCTGTGTTGGTCAGTGCACATCATAGTGATTGGTCATTTGCATATTAGCCTTTTATTATACAGGATGAGCAAGGAAGTCAGGTTACTCTCAGTAATTCATCTACTACCTACAGGTGTTAAAATTTTTCTGAGATCAACTATAAAGGTTTTTTTTAATTTTACAAACTTTTCTAAACTAAATGCTTTGCATATTCATAAAGATGCTATTCCTCCTGTCCTGTTATATTTTTGTAAGGAAGTAATATGCTTGTCAGATACCTGTGTACTGCAAGCTGCAGACTGCAGATAAGGGCACATTGCTTAACCTATCTGGGCAGTGGAAATTCGAACCTGTGTTCCCATCTTTCTGGGAAGTCTCATTAGGATGAATTTAATCCATGTTTCCTAGGCTCTTAATTTTCATGGCAAGTTAAAATTTTTCTTTGGCTACTAGTGATAATGTACAGAGATAGAGGAGATTACTAGTAGAGGAAGGTTGGTAGTATGTGAAAAATAGTATGCTTGCCCTGAATAAAACTGTGTGGTGTGTTGTAGTTTTGTTTTGTTTTGAGGCAAGGATAGGCAGGGAGAAAGTTGGTTTACCAGTGAAGAGAAAGGATGGAAAAACAGAATGAACAATTAGTAGTTTTCTCATTTACTTTGAGGAAGGGGATGTAGAGAGGCAGTAGTGGAAGAAGGACATTTAGATTAGTATTAATGTGTTCTAATATATTGATAGGAAATCTTTGAATCAGTTTTTTTAAATCTCTGTGTTGCATTGTCCAGTATAGTAGCTGATAGCCACATGTACCTATTGAGCACTTGAAATATGACTAGCCTGATTTGAGATGTGCTCTCAGTGGAACATACATACTAAATTTTGAAGACTTAGTATGAAAAAAAGAAATAAATGCCGTAATGTTTTTATTTTATGTTGAAATGATACTATTTTGTGTATATTAGGTTAAATAAATATATTATTTAAATGCATTTCACCTGATTCTTTCTACTAAGGTGGCTACTAGAAATTTTTTAATTATATATGTGGCTCACATATGTGGCTTGCATTATATTTCTATTGGATAGTGAACAGAACTGCTCTTATAGCTACTGGGTAGGTTAGTTACTTTTAAATTATTTGTGTGCCAAGATCTTGATTCCTTTGGTCTTGGGGGCAGCCTTGACAGTGCCCTGAGTCCCTGGGCTGGTATCTGTCTGCCTGCAAGCAGCCTCCATTTATCCCAGGGTGCCCTATAAATACTGTTATTTGCTATGTGTACATAGTGTGGGCATTGAACTCTAGGTCATCCCATATAGTATTTTTCAATATTATGGACCTGATTCTTATTATCTCCTATTGAAGTATTCTGATATTTTTAATGTGGGGAGAGAATGGATGAATTAACTCACTGCCGAATAGGATGGATAATTATTTACATTTGCAGTTTCTTTCTACTCTGGAAGAAATGTAAGTATCTTAGGAAAGGTCACATTTTTAACATTAAAATCTTGTCTATAAGAGAAATTTCTGAATGAAGCAACTTAAAAAACACATTAATTTTATAATTGTACTATCTTTGCAACTTTTCTGTAAATATAAAAAAGTTTCTATATACTTTTCACTTAGTTTCCCCTATTATTAACTTGAAGAATCTGTTTTTCATCTAATTTTGCATAATGTATCAAAAGTTTACATTTTATGGAACTAATTTGTTCAAAAGAGATTGCTATATTTTACATTATGTTGATTTAGTTTTTAGAAGTGTAAATTTAATTATTGATGTCTATCAGAAAGATACTTATTTCAAACATGAAGTACAGTGAAATTCAATCACCTATTATTTGCTAAGGTGTTCTTTACCCCATGGTAACAAAGTTTACATATTCTTGGCATAATCAACACATGTTAATTAATCACTTCTTTTTACTCTGTAGATGTAAAGAACCTATATCCATCATCATCTCTTTATACAAGAAATTGGGATAAATTGGTTGGAGAAATCAAGGAAGAAGAAAAGAATGAGAAGTTGGAGGGAGATGCAGCTTTAAACAAATTATTTCAGCAGATCTATTCAGATGGTTCTGATGAAGTGAAACGTGCCATGAACAAATCATTTGTAAGAATATAAACTTTAAAAATATATATTGTGGTAGTATATTTCAGAAATTTTAAAAGAATAAGATCAAAATTTGAGTCCAAATTGCATGTATTATAGTTGGGAGATCTTTTTGAGTAAGCTTTGTCTGGACATTTCTTCTTGCTCTAAACTTAGAATAATTACTGACGAAGTCGGAACTGGTGGAGGAGATAAGAAACAAGTGGTTTACACCAAATATTTTTTATCATTGAGATAGAACTGGAAAGGCTTAAGAAATATCAAGGTTATAGTGGGTGATACAGAGTTATTCTAGTTACATTTATCAGAATAGCTGAATGAGCTTCCATTGTTTACCTTACAGTAGTTCTCATCCTGTGGGTCGCGAACGATGAAAATACATCCTGCATATCTGATATTTACATTACGATTCATAACAGTAGCAAAATTACAGTTATGAAGTAGCAACGAAAATAATTTTATGGTTGGGGTCACCACAACATGAGGAACTGTATTAAAGGGTGGCGGCATTAGGAAGGTTGAGAACCACTGGATAGTCTCAATGTCAGAGATGAAAAATACAGAAGGGAAACTTCCAGAACAGTGTTGGCAAGTGAAAGTACATATTATTATTCATTGGTTTTTCAATAATTTCTCTATTGATTAAGAAAATTCAGATTTTGCCAGGGCAGCATAAATGTTGTCTGTATTAAGCCTCAAGTTCTGAGATCTCAATGACAAGTCATCACTGTAGAATTATGTAGACTTTTTGCTTGAAGATGTAATCATTTGATTTTTACCAGTAGCATTGAAAATGTAACACACTTTTTTTTAATCCTCACTGAGGATATGTTTATTGATTTTTTTTCTAGAGAGAGAGGGAAGGGGGTTTAGGGGAAGAGAGAGAAGGAAGAAACATTGATGTGAGAGAGAAACATCAATCCATCGCCTCCCGTAGGTGCCCTGGAATGGAATCCATAGTCTTTTGGTGTAGGGGATGATGCCTCCAACCAACTGAGTTACTTGGCCAGGGCTGTAACTCTCTTCTTTTAAGGCATTTATATTACAGTAAATGTTAAAATTAACATTTAATAACTAATATTTAGTTAATCAGTGTGTTTGAGGTTTAGATACTCCACATAAATTACTATGTGGTAACTAGTCATGATTGTGCTTTTCACTGTTGACTTAAAAAATTTTTGTTTTAATTAGACTTTATTTTGAAATAGTTGTAGATTCACATGAGTTGTAAGAAATGAGGAATACTCCTTATATCCTTTAGTCTCCCTCAATTGAAACATTTTACAAAATTGTAGTACAACATTACAACCAGGATATTGACAGTTAAAGTACAGAACATTTCAATTGCCACAGGATCCCTCCTTATCATTTTATAGCCATACTCACTTTGCTCCCACTCCTACCCCTTCTTAACCCTTGACAACCACTAATCTGGCAAGTCTTTGTCAGATATGTAATTCGCAGATATTTCTCACAGCCTGTAGCTTGTCTTTTCATTTTTTTAAAAAAATATATTTTTTTATTGATTTCAGAGAGGACGGGAGGGAGAGAGAGAGAGATAGAAACATCAATGATGAGAGGGTCAATGATTGGCCGCCTCCTGCATGCCCCACACTGGAGATTAGCAGGCAACCAGGTCATGTGCCTTGACTGGGAATTGAACCGTGACCTCCTGGTTCATAGGTTGATGTTCAACCACTGAGTCAGGTTGTCTGGGCCACTTTTTTAATGTTCTTTGCAAAGCCAGAGTATTTCATTTGATGAAGTTTATTAGTTTTTTCCTTTGTGGATCATACTTTTGGTGTCAAATCTAGTATTTCTTAGTCTTGGATCTCAAAGATATTTTTCCCACATTTTAAAAAAATCAAAGTTTTGTAGTTTTACGTATTACATTTAACTCCATATCCATTTTGACTTAAAGTGTGAGACAATGGTTAAGGGTTTTTGTTTGTTTGGTTGGTTTAGCCTGTTTATATTCTATTACTCTACTTGTTAAAAAGATTGTCTTTCCTCCATTAAATTTCTTTTCACCTTTCTCAAAAATCAGTTGAGCATTTTGTGGGAGTCTATTTCTGGGTTCTCTGTTCCATTGATCTACATGTCTCTCCCTTTGTTAATACCACAGCCTTGATTACTATAACTATATAAGTCTTGAAATTGGGCAGATTTATTCCTCCTACTTTATTCTTCATTTTTAAATTGTTTTATCCTAGTTCCTTTGCCTTTCCATATACATTTTAGAATACTTTGTCTATATGTACAAGAAATCCTGTTAGGAATTGCATTGAACTGTATATCAATTTGGAGAGATTGACATCTTTACTGTGTTGAATTTTCCAACCCATTTATTTAGCTTTTCTCTGATTCCTTTCATCAGCATTGTACAGTTTTCAGCATATAAATCCAGTACATGTTTTGGTAGATGTGCCTAAGTATTTAATTCTTTTTTTTTGAGTGATTATAAATAGTATTATATTTGATATTGGTTTGTTGTTCATATCTAGAAATACAGTTGTGTTTTTTAAAAATGTTTGCTTTACATTCTGTGAATTTGTTGAACTTAGTAGTTTTAGGAGATTTTTTTTGTAGATTTCTTTTGATCTAAGAAGAATAGATTCCTTCTGTTTTCTATATCATATTGTTTTCAAATATGGACTGTTTTATTTTTTCCTTTTATCTTCTTTTCTTGATATATTGCACTGGCTGGAACTTCTAGCACTGTGTTGAATAAGAGTGGACATCCCCATCTTCATTCTTTCACTATTAAGTATGTTGTACGTATTTTGTAGATGCTCAACCAAGGTGAAGTTCTGCTCTATTCCTATTTTTTACTGAGCTTTTATATCATGAACAAATTGACTTGTTGAATGCTTTTCTGCATTGATCAATATAATAATGTGATTTTTTTTTTAGCTTTACATGATTAAGATGATTGATTTCTATTGTTGAACCAGCCTTGCAACCCTGGAATAAACCCCACTTTGTCATAGTGTAGAATTCTTGTTATATATTGCTCAATTCTATTTTCAAATACTTTATTAAGAATTTTTGTCTGTATTCATGAGGGAATTGGTCTGTAGTAGTCTCTCTTTTTTTTGTACTTTGTCTGGTTTTGGTGTCAGGGTAATACTAACTTTATAAGAGGATTGGGAAGTGCTTTATCTCCTACTTTTTTTTGGAAGAGCTTGGGTAGAATTGGGGTTCATTATTCTTTAAACATCTTTAAACCAGTGAAATCATCTGAGCCTGTTCATTTCTTTTGAGGGGATTTAAAATTGTTATTTTAGCCCAGCCAGTGTGGTTCAGTGGTTGTGCATTGCCCATGAACCAGGAGGTCACGGCTCTTTTCTCCGCCAGGGCACATGCCCGGGTTGCAGGCTCAATCCCCAGTGGGGGCATGCAAGAGGCAGCCAATCAGTGATTCTCTCTCATCATTGATGTTTCATCCCTCTCTCCCTCTCCCTTCCTTTCTCTGAAATCAATAAAAACATTTTTTTAAAACTTATTATTTTAAATATCCTAATAGCATATAGGACTATTCAATTATCTGTTTCATATTGAGTGACTTGTGGTAGTTTGTGTTTTTGAGGAATTGGTCTATTTTGTGTAAGTTTTTAGTATTGGTAGTATTCCCTTGTTACCCTTTTGATGTCTGCAGGATCTCTGTGGTGATATTCTATTTCATTCCTATAATGGTAATTTGTGTCCTTTCTCTTTCTCTCTCTCTCTCTCTCTCTCTCTCTCTCTCTCTCTCTCCCCCTTTATCAGTCTTGCTAGAGGTTTGTCAACTTTGTTGATTTTTTTTTCAAAGAATCAGCTCTTTGTTGATGTTTAAAAACTTGTTTGCTATTTTTTCTAAATTTTATTAATCTCTATTCTTTGTTATTTTCTTCCTCCTGCTTGCTTTGGGTTTATTTTGCCCCTACCCCCTTTTTTTCCCTGGGTTCTTCATATGTGAGCTTAGATTGTTGGTTTGACTC
The DNA here is from genome assembly GCF_964212035.1 of Myotis nattereri. Taxonomy (NCBI): domain Eukaryota; kingdom Metazoa; phylum Chordata; class Mammalia; order Chiroptera; family Vespertilionidae; genus Myotis; species Myotis nattereri. The sequence continues at coordinate 81,840,366 of NC_138076.1, read as the reverse complement.
TTTTCTCTTTTCTGTTTGTTGTGTGGGTTTATATAATAAACTCTAGAGGCCCGGTGCATGAATTTGTGCATGGGTGGGGTCCGGCTGGCACACCCTGATTGGGGCTGATCATCTGGGCCAGTGGGGGGTGGGGGGGGTGGGAGGATGTAGGAGGTTGGCTGGCCAGCCCTGTCCCCGATCGGGGGGTGGGGGGCTGGAGGTGGTTGGCCAGCTAGCCCCGCCCCCTGGTCGAACTCCAGTGGAACTCCCGGTGGGGAGGTCAATTTGCATATTAGCCTTTTATTATATAGGATTTCTAAGCAGGGTTTGAGCTGACACCCACAGTTTTTGATTGTTATATTTTCATTTTGATTCAGTTCAGGATGTATTTTGCTTTCAGTTGAGACTTGTCTCATAGATTGTTTAGAGGTATGTTTTTTAGTTTCCATTGATTGGAGAATTTCCTGTTGTTTTTCTATTACTGACTTCTAATTATTTCATTGTGGTGTGAGAATGTGTGCCATATGAATTACATACTTTTAAATTTGTTGATGTTTGTTTTATTGCCCAGGATTTGGTCTATCTTAACTAAACTTCCACTTGAAAAGAATGTATTCTGTTGTTATTGAGTGTAGTGTTCTATAAATATCAATTAGATTCTTTTGGTTGTTATTTTTGTTGAATTCCTCTATATCATTGCTGATTTTGTCTTTTCTAAAATTTATTTTATTGATTAAAGTATTACAAATAGTAATACATATGTTTCCTTTTTTCTCCCATTGACCTTCCCCCGGCCTCCCCTATCCCCTGGCACATTCTCTCCCCCACCCCCCCTCGTGTCTTGTGTCTATTGGTTATGCTTACATGCATTCATACAAGTCCTTTGGTTGATCTCTCCCCCTTACCGCCACTCTCCCCTGTCTTCCCTCTGAGGTTTGAGCATCCGATCGATGCTTCGCTGTCTCTGGATCTGTTTTTGTTCATTCAGTTTATGTTGTTTATTATATTCCACAAATGAGTGAGATCATGTGATATTTATCTTACTCGGACTGACTTATTTTGCTTAGCATAATGCTCTCCAGTTCCATCCATGCTGTTGCAGATGGTTAGAGTTCTTTCTTTTTTACAGCAGCGTAGTATGCCATTGTGTAGATGTACTACAGTTTTTAATCCACTCATCTGCTGATGGGCACTTAGGCTGTTTCCAAATCTTGGCTATTGTAAATTGTGCTGCTATGAACATAGGGGTGCATACATCCTTTGTGATTGGTGTTTCTGATTTCTTGGGATATATTCCTAGAAGTGGGATCACTGGGTTAAATGGGAGTTCTATTTTTAGTTTGAGGAAACTCCATACTGTTTTCCACAGTGGCTGCACCAGTCTGCATTCCCTTCAGCAGTGCACGAGGGTTCCTTTTTCTCCACATCCTCACCAGCACTTGTAATTTGTTGATTGGTTGATGACAGCCATTCTGACAGGTGTGAGATGGTACCTCATTGTCGTTTTGATTTGCATCACTCAGATGATTAGTGACTTTGAGCATGTTTTCATATGTCTCTTGGCCTTCCTTATGTCCTCTTTCAAAAAGTGTCTATTTAGCCCTAACCGGTTTGGCTCAGTGGATAGAGCGTCAGCCTGCAGACTGAAGGGTCCCAGGTTCAATTCTGGTCAAGGGCATGTACCTTGGTTGCGGGCACATGCCCAGTGGGGAGTGTGCAGGGGGCAGCTGATCGATGTTTCTAACTCTCTATCCCTCTCCCTTCCTCTCTGTAGAAAAACCAATAAAATATATATTTTTTAAAAAGTATCTATTTAGGTCCGTTGCCCATTTTTTGATTAGGTTATTTATCTTTCAAAATTTTGTTAAGTTGTATGAGTTCCCTGTAAATGTTGGACATTAAACCCTTATCAGAGATAACATTGGCAAATATGTTTTCCCATGCAGTGGGCTTTCTTGTTGCTTTGTTGATGGTTTCTTTTGCTTTGCAGAGCTTTTTATTTTGATGTAGTCCCATTTCTTTATTTCCTTTTTAGTTTCCATTGCCCTAGGACAGTGGTCGGCAAACTCATTAGTCAACAGAGCCAAATATCAACAGTACAACAATTGAAATTTCTTTAGAGAGCCAAATTTTTTAAACTTGGCTCTGTTTCGTTGCTACTTTATAACTGTAATTTGCTACTGTTATGAATCATAATGTAAATATCTGATATGCAGGATGTATTTTCATTGTTACAAATTGAATATAATTAAAGCATAGTGATTAATCACAAAAATAATATGTAATTATATATGTGTTTTCCGATGGTCTTAGGCGACCCCTGTGAAAGGGTTGTTCGACCCCCAAAAGGGTCGCGACCCACAGGTTGAGAACCGCTGTGTTAGAGTCTTCTTATATTTGTTTCCCTCCCTCCCTCCCTCCCTCCCTCCCTCCCAGGTTCTTAGTTGTACTTAATGGGAACAATAGGAAAGAGCACATTTACTCCATGTCCCCAAGAAGAAGAAGTCAGTCTCAGTTTGACTTTCAAGAGCATGCCAGACAAGCAATGTGTGAAATTTCTAAAATAGATTACAGGAGCCACGCCCATTTTCATACAGAAACTTTGCTAATTGTAGTGAACCATGTACATCCATTAAACAAGCCATCGGTTTGGTAGCATTGCCCTGGAACATACTTAGGGTTGCTTCTTTCCTTGTGGGAATACAAAAGAAACAAAATAGGGTCTATCATGTATGATCTTCCAGCCTAGTTGGGACAAAAAGACCATCATTTACAACAAGCATGTCAAAGTCAAAGGCTAACACGGGCCAAATAAGCAAGGTTTAAGTTTATGTGGGCTGCAAAAAAACAAAAACTTCAATTTGCATAGAAACGTAGGTTTATTTTGATAAAGACATGCTGAATACAAAGGGCTGAAATAGAAGAGTAATCATTAACATAAAATGATAGAATATTTTAGTAAAAATTAATATTTTTTCTTGAACATTAACTTACCAGACACTGGATGACTGCACAAGTTAATAATCATAACGCAAATAAACCTATTTTTCTTGTTCTCTGAAGAGAAATATTTCCTGTTGCTCACACCAAACAAGTCAGTCCGAGACTAATGGCGTGGCAGTTGGCTGCTAAAATATTTGCTGCTAGTATTAGTGGAGAAACGGTGCGCCTGTGCGTAAGGCACGTAAGGGAAATGAATGCAACATGATTATAGTAATCAGTCATTAGCGAATGTTGTAGCTTGTTATTAATAATTATTAATTTTAATTGTATATTGTAATTACAATAACAGGATATTGTAAAAATTAAGTCACGCAGTTTTTATTAAAACGTTTCTTACATACTGTTATATTGGCTGGGCTACAAAAATATTCGTTGTGGGCCGCATGCGGCCCACAGGCCACAAGTTTGACATGCTTGATGTACAATATAACCAGAGGAAAATGCTAAATTGTACTACAATCCATAAAAAGAGAGGGTAAATAAATATCAATGAATATGATCATATTATAAACTAAATATGCTTCCTTCAGTCCTCTTAAGAGTAGTTTATTATGTAGACTTGCCCAGTTTTATTCAGTATTTTATTTGAAGCCTACTAGGTGCCAGGCCCTTGTGCTTAGGTCTAGAATATAAGTATTACTAAAATATACTCCTTGTTTTTTAGGAGCTTTAGTTGGAGCCAAGGGTGGGAAACAGATATAAGAAGGCAGACACAAAGTTATAGCAGTGCAGTGTGATACATGTTTTATTTTTGGTAATTATGCTCATACAGAAGACAAATTTTGCAAGTGTAGAGTTCTGATAAGGGTCAAAGAAGGCAATGGAGATGTGGTGACATGATGTGTTTGGAGCATAACTAAAAACAGATAAAGAACTGGGATGAAAAAGAGCATCCCATGTAAAGGGAGCTTGGCAGAGAGTGGGGCAGCAGCTACAGTGAGGTTTCAGTGTAATAGTAGGGTATGTAACTTCACACATTTGTCAATAACACAGCTGATCAATTTTAAATGTTTAGTTTTTGGTAATTCATACTGTTCTTTGTTGTGATCCAAGTAAATGAATTTGTATTGCATTAGATAACAAATGTGCAGAAAAAATTTTAAGGTATTTATGAGTGTGCAAGGGTTAATGGGTAGTATATTCAGTAGATGCTAAATAGATAACCAGTTCTTTACTGAAACACTATATACCTGTGTGTGCACCTTCATTTAAAAAAATTTTTTCAGCACATGCATATATTTGGTACAGAGAGAGCATTAAGAAAGGGCTCTTAAAGTTTTGTCCAACTATTGTAGAAAGAGTTTATTTTGCCTGGTCTTTACTGTCCTTGCAAAAGAAATTGCATCATCATTTTGTATGGGAGCCAATTTTATTTTCATCTGAAGGTAGTTTTTCCACATACAGCTCTATGCTGATTAGGAAAGGGAGACATGGTGCTTTATATGTGAACATGATGCTCCCACCTACGTACTCTAGACTTTTCAGATTTTACAAACATGGTAACTTCTCTGGAAAGCTTAAGATTAAATCAAAATATTGTCTTGAGTTTTTATTGAGCCAAATATTGCTAATATTTGGGACTCTATATTCAAAGATTTTTAGAAGAAATATTTTGATTATATGGTCTAAGAATTAATCTATTTTTATTTCTTATTGCAGATGGAGTCTGGTGGTACAGTTTTGAGTACCAACTGGTCTGATGTAGGTAAAAGAAAAGTTGAAATCAATCCTCCTGATGATATGGAATGGAAAAAGTACTAAATAAATTAATTTGCTATTACTGTATTGCATATATTCACCTAATGCCCATTGTGTATTATTAATATTGCATTCTTGAATTTTGAACACTGAGTATCTTTTTCAAAGATTATACCTCTTTACCTCTCTGTGCTTTAGAAATTATTTTCCTTCAGGTGTTCAAAGAGTCTAATGAAGAATATAGGTCATATTTTATCACTCTATCCTTGAGGATTTTAGACATGCTGAGATGGAGTGAGGTATCATTTGCTACTAGATAGATTAGTTCTATCTAGTTGTGGGAATGGAGAAATTGTCCATTGGGTATCTTGGGTTATTGCCTTATTTTTGATGCAGTGTTCTGTTAATAATTTATCAGACTTGGCAACTTTGGGTGAGCATAGATTTTTCAACTTCAGTGTTATATTGTTTGCTTTAAAACTGCTTTTGAATTGAATTGTAAATACAGTTTTTTCTGTGAAGAAGTTTGGCTTATTTACCTTTTTCTTAAGTTTTTAATGAGAAATTATTTATCACAGGGAATTCCCATTTGGTTCTTTTTATGAGAAGTCTTTGTAATTGCACTGGGATTTTGATCCTTATCTTCCAAATTCCTGTATAAAACACAGACACCTGAGTTTAACATGCTGCAAATTTAACTGTACTGAAAGCCAATCTGTGAAGATGAGAACAGAGTGATTTAAGGAAGCCCAACTTCACTTCGTGCTGCTTTTGCCTTACCAGGATTCCTGAAATTATAGCACTGGTGGTTTAGTTTGGTTTTGTAGGATTTATTTATTTTTTCTTTATTAGAAAACTTTTTCATATCCAGTGGTTACTTTGGTTTCAGCGGTTTAGGGTAGCTGCTAAGAGAGTAAATTAATATGTACCTATTTAGTAACATTTTATGAAAAGGCACTACTCTGCCTTCATAGCTGAGGATAAGATGAATGGAAGGTAAATTTGCCATCATTTCAGCCTCTGAGAGAGTGAGAATTTAGCCTCTTCTAGTCATTTAATAATGAAGTTTAGGGTTGTTCATAAGGAAAATGGTGGAGTGATACCAGAGTATGCCCAAACCTGTTGTTATAGCTATTTAAGCATGGGGGGAGAGGGGAATGTCAGAGTGTTCACTAGTCCTTTTTGCCCGTTTGGAGTACAGGTTACATTTCTTTGTTCTTGAACACTGAAGGTAAAGGTACAATTACGTTCTTGATTGTATGAATTTCTAAAATTTTCCCCTTAGGGAAACTATTAGTGAATTTTTCATTCTCTATGTTAAATTTTCTCAATACCATTAGTCCTAAGTGATCGGTAGGATATTGCTGCAGACGTGATGTCAGGGAAGAATACAGCACTACACCAGAGATAAGAATCTTAGTTCTAGTAAGTCTCTGCCACCTAGTGGCTTTATAATCTTCAACAGGTTTAGCCTTTCTGTCTTAGTTTCTGTGTCTGTAAATAATCTATAGGTCTTAGAGTTATAAGTAGAAGCCCATGATTCTAAATACAGAAACATTTTTGCCAATTAAGAATAACTTTTTTTTCCCTTAGGAATGACACTACTATAATAGAAATTTATTTTTTTGTTTTAAATTTAGTACTAGTTTTTCTTGTATTTTAAAGGATACATTATATATAGTTTGTTTATTGGCGAGGTTTTTTAAAATTTTAAAATATAGTCCGGTCGTCATAGCTCAGTGGTTGAGTGTCGACCTATGAACCAGGAGGTCATGGTTCTATTCCCGGTCAGGGCACATGCCCAGGTTGTGGGCTCGATCCTCAGTGTGGGGCATGCAGGAGGCAGTCTATCAATGATTCTCTCTCATCATTGATGATTTGGTTTTTTTTCTTTTCTTTTTTTTTTTTTTTTTTATTGATTTCAGAAAGGAAGGAAGGGAGAGAGAGAGATAGAAACATCAATGATGAGAGAGAATCATTGACCGGATATCTCCCGCACAGCCCCTACTGAGGATTGAGCCCACAACCCAGGAATGTGCCCTTGACTGGAATCAAACCCAAGACCCTTCAGTCTGCAGGCTGACGCTCTATGCCCTGAGCCAAACCAGCTAGGACTCATCATTGATGTTTCTACCTCTCTCTATCCTCCCTTCCTCTATGAAATAAATAAAAATATATTTTAAAGATTTTTTAAAAAGTTATAAAATATATCTGATCTAGATTTATTATAAAGAAGGGAATTTGAAGTAGTTTAGGCCACTGTCCTAAAATACTGCTTCTCTTTCCTCATTATACATAGTGAAAATTTGTAAGCCTCCAGAAAGTTAAAACTTCATTTTGAGTAAGAACCTTGTAACTTTATCCTTATTTTCTACTCTCTTAGCTTAACTATCATTAATTGGTCTCACTTTCTTTCTAGACTCCCATTTTCAGTTCTCAATTTTTTGATCTCAGCATTCTTGGTTAATCTTTTGTTTCTTTGAAATGTACATTTTTTCACTTAGTATTTATTTTTAAGGTTCAATCCTGGAAGCCTTTTCTTTCTTTTTTTTTCTCTTAATCTTAAATTCTTCATCTATTCTCCTGATTTCTGTCATCACCTATACCTTGATGATTTCCCAGAACTTTCCCTCTATCTTCAAAGAATGGGATAATCTACTTCTTTGAATTCTCCTATCAAGGAATCTCTTAGTTGGCTATAACATAGGTTTGAAATGTCAGGGTCCATTTCAATAATTCTGTCTTGTATCCTAACCCATTTGTAATTGGTTGCTAACTAATAAGTTCACTCATTAATATTGGCAATTACTGGTCATTTACAAAAAATAATCTGCTTTATCTTTATATGGAATGCAGAAAAAGGATGGCTTGCATTAACTACATTTTTTTTTTAACATTTTCATGCTTTAGATTTGTGATATTCACTAACTGCAGAACACTGAATTATTATGGTTCCTGTCTTCCTGACTTTGGGAGAGAATTTCTTAGTAGGCTACTAGGATAGGACAAGGAAGAAAAAAATTGGACTGTCCCATATAAATTTTCTAGATAAATTTCAACAAACATTTAAAATGGGGATATGTTACTATTGTTATAAATAGTCAAATTTAATTTTAATTTAGTTCAATAATTGGATATTTGGTTATCCTTTCCCACATTATCTTTTTTTCTTCTCCAGTTATGTACATTATCACTTTATGCCATTGATCTCTGAGATACATCACTGACCCAGAGCAGTATTGCCTATTAACTTATTATCTGATCCTCCCAGTGCACTTTAATTCTATTGGGATCTTCCTAGTCCACATTAATGTGCATTTCTCTGACTGGTAGCTATTACTGACATTTCCAAAAATGTTAGAAAATTTCTGGGTGGTATGTGTGCGTGTTTTGTTACAAGAGCTACTTTTCTTTGTAACCAGCCCTAAAGAAGTTTACCTCTATACTCATACCTGCTATTATAGTCCCATAGGAATATAGATTTTGATTATCTCTGTCTCGGAGGAACCAAGGAAAAAATAATAATAAAAGCTAAAAGGACAAAATAATGGTTTCTGTGCCAGGGAGTCATGTGTAGTTTTATTTTTTTAATTGTTATTTTTAAAATAATTTTATTTTTCAATTACAGTTGCTATACAATATTAGTTTCCAGTGTACATCATAGAGGTTAGGCATTTATATAATTTATTTATCATCTCAATATATCTAGTACCCATCCAGTACCATAGTTACTAGAATATTATTGACTATATTCCCTATGGTGTACTTGACATCCTTGTGGCTGTTTTTATAACTAGCAGTTTGCACATCTTAATCTCTTCTCCTCCTTGTTTTTGGTTAGTCCACACCCGAGGATATTTTTTCCATTGATTTTTAGAGAGAGTGGAAGGGAGGGGGAAAGATAAAGAGAAACATTGATGTGAGAGAGACACATGGATCGGTTGCCTTCTGCACTGGGATCAAATCTGTGACCTCCAGTCCGCAGGCCGACGCTCACCACCTTGCTGAACCTGCCAGGACTCTTTCTTCTCCTTTTTAATAAGTGGGATCATCAACATTGATCTTGTTTCCTTTGTCTCCAACTATGCATATTCTATTGTAAGATCAGTTTGTACATAGTAATCTCTATAACAAGAGATTTTATTTTGGAAATGACTGAGAACTTGTGGGCAAATTGGAGATACTGAATTACAGATGTTATTATTTGGAGTCATCCTTGTGATTTGCTTCTGAAATTAATTTAACTCTTAGCTTCTCTTCCTACCTCAGTGAACTTACCCCGCCTCCCCCAAACAGCTAAAATCATATGTATTGCTAACCCCTTAGAACAATAGCAGTGGTAGCTATTCTGTACTAGAACTTTTTATGTGCCAGGTGTCACTAAGTGCTTTATATACTCTACCTCATTTATAAAAGCATTGTAAAGTAGTAGTAGCATGCTGTTAGTACATATTTTTAAAAATGAGGCTAAAGTTAAGTTGTTTGCCCAAATTCATTCCATTGATAAGTGAGGAGGAAGCTAGGATTTGAATCCAGGCCTGTCAGACTCCAGTGCCCATGCATTTAACAACTGTGAGCCCACTTCAGGCAAATGAGTTGGGTGTGGAATGATTTTTATTAATAAATCAACTTTTTTGCAATGAAGCAGAGAATGTGCAGGTTGAATTGTTTAATTTTTCTTGTACATGGGGTGGAAAGGTATATTCTTAAAGTTCAGAATATTATCAGTTTCCTAAGTAGGAAAGCTTATTAAGAATATAAATCTTTTGCCTCTTACCTCAAGTAGTCCTGATTTGTGTTGAAAGTGCTATTTTTCTCAAACCCAGATAATTAAGAGAAAAAGGTACCATTATAACTCCTATAGGTGTAAGAAGACTGGCATGTTACGATGATCAACTTTTTTTTAAATGTGGGCACTCTCACACTAGTTTTTATTATACAAATAAAGGCTAAGATTGTTTTTTCTTAAATACGTTTATTAGGTTTAGTGTAGCACTGATTTTTTTTTCAATAAATTTGGAATGATTCAGGTTTAGTTCCTTTGTTCCAATCATGTTAGCATTGTATATACACTGAGTGTCCAGATTATTATGACCACCTGACGTTTGTAGGCAAATTAGCTATAATTTCGTGCAGAAGTTGCTAGAGGGCCAGACCATTATAAACAGGGAAGCAGGTTGTTTACCATGACAGTAGAAGTGATTTTTTTCTAAAGATATGGGTAAACAATGCAATTTAACAGCCTTTGAATGTGGGATATATACTATTATGAGTGGCCAGATTATTATGATCACCCCATCAGTACTTAGTTGGGCCACCTTTTGCCTTCAATACTGGGGCGATTTTTCTTGGCATTGACTCCACGAGATGTTGAAAGGTGATGCAAGGAATCTGACACCATGCCTGATGAATAGCACTGTCCAGTTCTGTGAGATTTGATGGTTGTGGAACCAGCTGCCTAATGGCTCTCTCAACTTCATCCCACAAATGTTCAATTGGATTGAGATCTGGTGATTGTGGGGGCCACCTAAGCAAGGTAAAGTCTCCCTCATGTTCTTGAAACCACTCCTGCACAATACGAGCACCGTGGCATGGTGCATTGTCTTGTTGGAAGAAGCCATCTCCATTGGGATACGCCATCAACATGATAGGATGAACTTGATCAGCAACAATACTTAGGTATGTTGTGCTATTCAGACGTCGTTCCACACGAATTAAAGGGCCCAAATCATGCCAGGAAAACATGCCCCAAACCATAACACTGCCCCCACCAGCTTGAAGGGTTGTACTCATGCATGTGGGGTGGTGCCGGGGTCCTGCCCCAGCAGGTCCAGGGGTCCCCAAAGGTGTGGACGGAGTTGGCGAAGAAGGAATGACACGGAGATAGCGTTCAGTTGATCAGCAGCCTAGCCAGGATCTCCAGCCAGGATCTCCAGCCAAGTTCTGGTCTGGATCTCCAGAGAGGTTCTGCTTCGGACCTCCAGCCAGGTTCTGTGTCCATGTTCTCTTGCTAGGTTCTCCAGGTTCTCCAGCCAGGTTCTGTCCAGGTTGTCCAGCCAGGTTCAGTCACCAGGTTCTAGTCAGGTTCTCTTGCCATGTTCTATCCAGGTTCTGTAGCCAGGTTCTGTCTCTAGGTTCTTCAGCCAGGTTCTCTCGCTAGGGTCTGTCTCTAGGTTCTGTGGCCAGTTTCTGTCCAGGATCTTTTGCCATGTTCTCTCGCTAGGTTCTGTCTCTAGGTTCTGTCTCCAGCTTCTGTCCAGGATCTTTTGCCGTGTTCTCTCCAGCGAAGTTCTTCTGTCTCTAGGTTCTGTGTGTAGGTTCTGTGTGCAGGTTCTGTCTTCTAAGTTCTGTCTTCTAAGTTCTGTGTCTTGCTGTCTTGTTACATCTGTATTTATACCAGTTGATTCAATCCTATCAATCTCTATTACAAAGGTTAGGGCGTTTCTTATCTCCATTCCAGGGAGTAAAGATTATGTAGCTTAAGCATGATTGTTCATAGTTAAAGTGATTAATTACCCACCTGGCACTTAGTTGAGGGGTTTTATTCCCTCCCTAACTTCAGGGGAAAATCCCTACCTGGGGAAACAACCTTTCTCAGAGAGGAGACCTTGGTTAAAACACATAGTGCCAAGAAGGTGAGCAAACATGTTAAGAACAGTATGCCATATATGCCAGGTCCTTTGAAACAGCAAGGATTGACCGGCTCCCGGCAGGGTGCATGCTTTCATGCTGTTTCCTCTAAATTCTCACTCTGCCATCTGCATGATGCAACTGGAAACATGATTCATCAGACCACATGACTTTTTTCCAATGCTCAACTGTCCAATCCTTGTGTTCCTGTGCAAATTGGAGACGTCTTATCTTGGTAACTGCAGACAGCAAAGGTGTTTGAACAGGCCTTCGGCTTCCATATCCCATACGATGCAGTGTACGGCTAATTTGCCTACAAACGTCAGGTTGTCATAATAATCTGGCCACTCAATAATATATATCCCACATTCAAAGGCTGTTAAATCGCATTGTTTATCCATATCTTCAGAAAAAAATCACTTCTGTCGTGGTAAAGAACCTGCTTCCCTATTTATAATGGTCTGGCCTTCTGCGCAAAATTATAGCCAATTTGCCTACAAATGTCAGGTGGTCATAATAATCTGGCCACTCAGTGTATATTCTGAATTTCATCATGTCCAGAATCTTCTAAATGTTACCATTGCTGTGCCTTCGAATTTGAATTTTTAATTCTTTGCATTGAGACTTTTCATACCAATCACATTGACTTTATTTTTTCTTACGATATAGGATTTCATTACACAAAAAGATGCTTTAAAAACAATACCATTTACCCAAAGGCAATTTTTTTTATATCAAAAAGGAGTTAGGAAAATAATCTTCAATGCCTATATATGGGCTTTAAAAAACCATACTCTACATGCAACTAAATAGTAGTGAACTATTGCACATACTATATGCTTGATTCTGTGTTAAGTGCATGAAAAGGCAGTATTGCTTATTGGTTGCTTGGGATCAAATCCTGGCTACATTGTTTACCTAGCTGAGTGACAGTGGTCAGGTATTTGATGTCTGTGCCTCAGTTTTCTTATCTATAAAAATGGGCTGTTAGGAGTTCTTTCAATCCAGAAGCTCTAAAAAGCAGATTTGTGTGTATGTATGACTCTGTGGTACAAAACCTGATGTGAACCTAGGACATGAGTAGTCATATTTTGTTGCAGAAACATAAATATGTTTAACTACAGAATGTTTGCACAGATCCTACTGAGGTGGTTACAAAATAGATGATATACCTATATTCTGAAAAACAAAATTCTGAATTCAGAAACACATGGCTCCAGGGTTTTGAAAGAATTATGTACTTGTCTATGTAAAGAGCAATGCTTCATGTTACAGATAGCATCAGCTTATTGTATAAGCTTTTAGACTGAGAGGTTTAAATCCTATGGAAAGCCTTTCTGTTATATAAGTTGAGTCCTTCAAGATTCAGGATTCTGTATGAGGAAAGTATATCTGCTAGTTAAAATTTGTTAATATAGTTTAAAATTTTATGCTTTAAAAGCATAAGAGTTCATAGAAAAGTTTTTTGCTTTCTGTGAATATTTTAATTTACTTAAGCAGAGCTTAAATATTAAAAGTATTTTCAGCAATACCTTAAAAAGAATCACAAAGTGCTACTGGTGTCAGAAGATACACTTACATAGGATGTTAAGGCACTTCATTTCAGAAATTCTCTGATTTTAATTCAAATCTCAAAACAGTAATACTATTAGGGTTTATAAAAACAAGGTGCAAAAACACTCCCTTGAAAACCATGAATTCTGTCCTATTTCCATCAGTGTAGAGAAGCTGATAGATGTTTTTGCAAGAGTTAAGTTCACCCCCCCCCCCAAAAAAAACAACAACAACAACAAACCACAAACAGATAAGTATGTTCAGGCATCCTGTGGACTCAGTTTTGGGGTTCTCCCCCAATTGCCACTTTTTGCTGATAATTTGTACTCTAAACATTGACCTTTTCTGTGACAAAATTGACTACATACTAACACTTTCATAAAGTTAGCTAGCTTAGGCTAGGGATATATATTTAGTGCCCATGAAATATGCTAAGGAATTAAATGCATTTCCTCGGCTTTACCCTTATTTTGTTATTTATTAGTTACAAAATGATAATTTCTTTCATTTCTACTCTACCACCGAGGCAACTGTTTTATGGTGGAAAGGATAGTAACATGTGAATCTGGAATCTTAAATTCCTAGTTCTGACATTTTAATAATGGTGTGTTTTGTGGACAAGTAACTTAACCCATCTGACTTTTTTTCTCATCTATAACACTGGGATAATTACCTCTCAGGATTGTGAGGATTTGACTTAAGTCCTGACTCAAAGTATGTGACCAATAAACATTACTTCAATATAAAGTCCTTGATTTCTTTTTTCTTCTCAGTCCTGTTGAGTAGTGGCATTCCTGAAAGGAGAATAACAAATCTGACTGGTAATATCTGCTATTCTGGTGCTTTCATTATTCAGCCTCAAGAATATGTTTAGTCTCAGCTGTTACTGCTTCACTGTGTAACCTAAGCTCTAGCCACACAGGAATCCTCTAGGGGTCGGCAAACGTCTTCCATAAGGAACCATATAGGGACTATTTTAGGCTTTGTGGGCCACAAGAGTCTCTGTTGCATATTCTAATTTTCACTTTGTAGACCTCTGATCTGTTTGAATAGCCCATACTTTTCATTCCTTTTACCCAACCTGAGAAGGTTCAGCTTCCTGTTGATGTGTCCAAACTGAACTCATTGCCACCTCCAGGAAAGCTGTTGAATCTTGTGTTACAGTCAAAGGCTGACTTTGTAGCAGTTGGATTGGGTTATTTGCTAATTGTTGAGACATTCAATAGATCCTTTGACAGAGTTATACTAAAATCACAGTGTCTCATGAGCATGTTTGAGAGAGTGATCTATTCTCTCTTTGTTATGTCACTACAGTTGACCCATTTCTTCCCTCATGAGCTTCTTAGAAGTGGAGGGTTGGGGAGGTGGCAGTGGCTAGCTGGGATGGGCCCCCAAATTTGGTTGATGGATTGATGGATGCATGCATTTGCTTACAGTGGTAAGACTGCACAGAATGTCCTTATTCTGTTGGTTCTTTAACCATTTAACTGCCATGATATTTTTTTTTTTTTGTAAAACATATTGATTTTTTACAGAGAGGAAGGGAGAGGGATAGAGAGTTAGAAACATCGATGAGAGAGAAACATCGATCAGCTGCCTCCTGCACACCCCCTACTGGGGATGTGCCTGCAACCAAGGTACATGTCCTTGACCGGAATCGAACCCGGGACTCTTCAGTCACCAGGCTTACGCTCTATCCAGTGAGCCAAACAGGCGAGTGCCTGCCATGATATTTTGAATTTAATTAAAAAAGGTCCGCTGCTTGGTCTATAGACGCTTATGGTGTACAAATGGTTAAGTGTCTGCAGTAAAATGTCCATACTCTTCCAAAATTCCCATTCCATGCATGCTATAGGAATTCTTTGCCACTCCAGCTGTGAATGTTCACTCTTGTTTATGCCTTTGTTATGGCACCTTGCAGTTTCAATAATTTTAGAATTAGAAATGGTGTCTGTTTTGCCCTGTGTGTCCTGCTGAGTTACAATGTTATTTACTTAGCTTTGGATGTTTAATACAGAGCCGAGTGCTTTCACATACTCTAATATACTCAAATATTAGAGCTGTTACTTTACCCCAAATTTAAAAATTAGTTTTTTTAAAAGTTTATTTTGTTTTTTTATATCATGCCTTTGAAGTTGATCATTTATTCATCAATAGTAATTTTTAAAGTGGGTTTTTAACCCATGGCCATGAGAGCTAAGTCTGGCTTGTTCTTAAATTATCTATATTACTAGAGAGAATAGCAGAATAGCAATTAATACAACTAATCAAAACCAATGTAATATCCAATAATTTGTTGTTTTGCCATATAATTTTCATTTAAACTCTACCACCTTTTTTTGGCCCTAATTGTTTTAAAACCAAAATGTGTGAGTTTCCTTAAAGAAAGGAATAAAATTGCCCTAGCCGGTTTGGCTCAGTGGATAGAGCGTCAGCCTGGGACTGAAGGGTCCTGGGTTCGATTACAGTCAACAGCACATGCCCAGGTTGTAGACTTGATCCTCGGTAGGGAGGCAGTCGGTCAGTGATTCTCTCATCATTGATGTTTTTAACTTTCTCTCCCTCTCCCTTCCTCTCTGAAGTAAAAAAAAAAAAAAAAAAGAAAAGAAAGGTCTAAAATCTATTCATCTTTTTAGAAGAAATCTTGAGCCCAAGAAACTTGGGTAGACAAGGGAGGCTGGAGATTTACAAAGACAGGCATGCAATTGGTTTGGGCATATGGAGAGGTCTGGAAACCAAGAGTGAGTCAAGCAATTTCATTTATAGGCATTCCAACTTCTGGCAAGAATTTAAACTGCTTACTAGTCTGGTACATGTTCTCTGGAAAATCCCCCCAAATTTTTGAGATATTGAATGGTATGTGAATCTCTTTGATGAGGTTGCTTACTTTATTTCTTAACACTCTTGAAGTCTCTTTCAAAAGCCATATACTTTTTATTAAAATATATTTGTATTGATTTCAGAGAAGAAGGGAGAGGGAAAGAGAGGAACATTAGTATGAGAGAGAATCCTCATTGCTTAGCTGCCTCCTGCACGCCCCCTACTGGGGATCAAGCCTGAAACCCAGGCACGTGCCCTGCCCAAACAGTGACCTCCTGGTTCATATGTTGGTGCTCAACCACTGAGCCACACTAGCTGGGTTAAAAGCCATACACTTTTTTTCTTGGAGTAGGTTTTCACTTTAATATAGGTAATAGAATAATGAAGATAAGTGAAATATAGTTCATGGTATACCCATTCATTCATCGATCAACATTGAGTGCCAAATATGTGCCAGACACTGTTCCAGACTCTAGGGACACTGGT
The DNA here is from genome assembly GCF_964212035.1 of Myotis nattereri. NCBI lineage: Eukaryota > Metazoa > Chordata > Mammalia > Chiroptera > Vespertilionidae > Myotis > Myotis nattereri. Next base: position 81,824,196 of record NC_138076.1, on the reverse strand, counting down.
GAACAAAGCAAAAGTCCCTGCCTTTATGGAGCTTAACGTATGGGAGGAAATAAACGGATGTATGATGGTAAGTGCTAAGGAAGAACACTGTGCAAAGAGGACAATAGGTGTTGGAAATTTGATATAGGAGACTAAGTAAGAACTCAAGTGAGCAGGTGACCTTTGAATAGACTTGCAGGAAGCGAAGGAATGAGCCATGCAGATACTTGAGAAAGAGCACTCCCAGCAGAAGCTACAGCAAAGGAAGACCTAAATACAGGAGTGAGCAAGGGGTCGAGATAACTGATGATGAGACAGGTAGATCATGTAGGGTCTTGCCAAGTAATACAGATGAGATGATGGTAGCCAAGACCAGAGCTTTTCCCAGCTTAATATAAAATTCTGTTGTCCTCAGAAATTAAAATTTTAATTTCTGTGCTGTAAAAATTTTATCCGTTCTTTTTTTTTTTTTTGCCACTTTGTATCATATGCATAGTCAAATCAAATTTATGAATCTAACGGGTTGCAATGTAGTTTTACTCAGAATACCTGATGGTATTCATGTGACTGAATTTCAGTTGTGGTATATGAGTTAATGGGTATGTGGGAAGCCCTCAGTCTCAATAATCACCTTATTCCTTTTCTGCTTTACACATTAAATTACAGGTAATATCACATTTTAGTGTAAACTTGTTTAGCAAAGCTATTTCTTGTTCTGCAATATAAGTACAGTTGTAGCAGAATAGATGCTGAGACAAAAATGGATTAAATAGAATAACTGGTTCTGAACAGGGACTTCAAAATAAGTGTTGCTTAGGATTTTATGTTTAATAGGATTGTAAAAATCAGATCAGCAGGACATGTTTTTATGGGCCATCTGCCAAGACTAGAAGTAGCTTTGGTACCTAATACTACCTTAATCATATATTTGCATTCCATTTCCTGTCAATATGAGGAGGCACAACAAAAAAATAAAATCAGAATGTTAGAGCTGGAATAAATCTTACTTGTTCAACCTTTGGTTTCATAGATGCATCCCCCCTCCCCCCCGCCATGCACTCTTGTATACTTTTTTCTTTATAACAGTTCTTTAACAAAACACACAGTTAGTGATAGAATCATAATCTAACTCACCTAAACCTTATTTACCCTAATCTTGTACTGATCTTCTGACAGTGATCCCAATTATCAGGCAACTTAAAATTATATGGTATGGGCACATATGCTGCTATATGTAAGCTATAGGATAGTGATTCTCAAACTTAATGATGAATAACCCTAACCTGGGAAGTTTTAAATGCAGGCTTCCCTCCTGAGATTTTGAATCAGTGGGTTTGGGATAGGGCCCAGTAAATCTGTTTTTAATGACTGGTGATATGGACTTACACAATGACATGGGACATTGCCCTTAAAAACCACCGATTTCAAGGAGTGAAGGAGAGAATAAATAGAAATTAGCACTAATCCCTAATCATTTCCAATACATTTTAGAAAAGAGTAACAAGCTGCTTGGTCACTTGTTCCTTTGAAGAATTGTTTCTCCCTTGCATAGATGTAAAGGTAGAGGATAGAGGATCACAATTATTTTTGTTCCTCTATCATTAGAACTGTAGGGTCATTATGATAAAGGCATTGAATCCATGTAACTGTGTGGTACTGCACAATGAAAATCTGTTTTAGCCAGAAAAAAATTTAAATATTTGGACAAGATGCTAGTTTATCACTGCTGAGATACTACTTAAAATGGGGCAGAGGATACTGGCCTGCTCAATATTTATGTAGGGCCATGGCACAGTACAAAATGAGACACCATTTCGTTAGTAACCGGAATTTTCTCAGATGTTGCTTTGTCTAATTACACATAGGTGCTAAGTGAATATTAAAAATTTTGGTGCTGGTTGAGTAGGTCCAATAAATTGTGTTAGGATATATCTTTTTTACTGCATACTTGTACTTCAGTAACTAACAGGTAGGAATATGGTTTTAATTGAAAAGAAACCACTTGCCTTTAAAAGCAATGTGTTGCTAAGAGAAAATTCATGCTTGACTTATTCCAGTCCTTTGACTATGTCAGTATAAAGCAAATTCATTATAAGAAGGTGGGTAATAGTCTAGGATAATGGAATACAGGCATTTGAAACGAAAATTTGTAGCAATTGAATCCACACCTTGGAAGGGTGAAGGCCAGAAGTCACAGAAATCATTTTGGTGTTGTTGTTGGTTTTTTTAAAAAAGTAATTGCAATTAAATTTGCAAATGCTAGAGTGTGTTTTTTTTAAAGTATGTATGTAGATTTTATTTCTTCCAAGTTCTCTAGTTGCCATTAAAATTTGTAGAGCCATAAGATGAGAATAAAGGGTTCTGGTTCAATTATAGGATTTGATAGGAAGAGAATGTTTGTAAAGGAGCAGGCCCAAAGAGAACAGGAATGTAACATAACGTCTGTAAAGTTATTACTAAACTCTTAGAAAGAACTTTGTGGAGGTATGCCTCTTAAAACAAATGTTGCTTTTTTAATAATTTGGTGTTTAAACCTAGGGACTTAGTTATAGCTTAGTGGGTATACTATTTCCATTTCCATTATCTATTTTCATCACTCACAGCCTAATGAAGACTGACTTCTGTATATTTGATTTAAAAGCTATTAAGATGTGGAAAAGGTTTAGTCAGCCAAGCTTTGAAAATAACATCAGCTATTTGCTAGGTTTAGGTTATACATGCATAAATGTATATTCAGATATACTTACAGATATTTGCATAGTAAGTATCTAAAAACCATATGTAAATTGATTACTTTTTAATGTAAGCAGTTTAACAGCTGTGGTGAGTCCTTTTATTGTTAAAAATCAGTCAACACTAACTTAACCTGTAAGTTTGACTCTAATATTGGGCTTTTAAAAAGTGAAACGTGTGTATGCATATAGAATATGAGCATGCATATATGTACAAAAGTCCTTTAATAGGAGTTCAGCTTTCTTTTATAAACACCAAAACTCACTCTCCTTATAAAATGTTTTTGCTAAAGTTTGCATCATTGACTCTCAAATTTATACCTCTATGTTTGAGATACACTGCTGACTATGCATGTAGATTTTTGTTAACTCCCTCCTCCTTCCTCAGTAAATCAGTTAACTTTAAAAAAATTATGACCATTTATATAAAATAAATATTCATAAAACAAATCACCATATTCAGTTTAATACAGAAATAAAATTTATTCCACTCACAAGAAATTTCTATTTTGTAAAAATGTAGCTTGTATTTCAGAGTGTAATAAATCTGGTGTAAGAAATCAACTGTTGAGTGGGTTAAGTGAATATTTTGAATATGTTTACTTTTTTAGTGTCAATAGCTATTTGAAGTGGTGGGGGAAGGAGGTAGAAGGATTAGGTTAACAGGTTTTTTAAATTGAATAAAAGTTTCTTGTCATATTTTAATGAGATACATCAATGTAACAGAACATTTATACATAATAAAACCCAGCAATACCATTTTTTCATTTTCTGTGTGCTTACACAACAACTATTACATCTAAGACCACAGTAGCCCTTTCCAATCTGAGTCAGACCTAAGACCTTGAAAATCAACCTCTGATGTCCATAAGGATTTCTTTTCAACACCACTAAGTATTAAATGAGAAATGCCCTAGCTGGTTTGGCTCAGTGCTTGGAGCATTGGCTTGTGGACCAAGTGTGGTTGCAGGTTCGATTCCCAGTCAAGGGTGTGAACCTCTGTTGCAGCTTCGATCCCTGTTCAGTCTGAGGCCTCATGCAGGAAGCAACCAATCTATCCTTGGATGATGATTAAAAAAAAAGAATTAAATAAGTATCTATCTATATTAGAACAAATACACACAGTTTTCAACACAGCTAATTGGGCTACATTTGCAATTTTGGGCTGGCCTGGTAAAATGTAATCTGTAGATTAGTACCCATTTGTGGAAAGTTTGTATTCTGCAGTGCTCTCTCTTCCTTTATACACTGACTAGTGCCCCAGTGCATGGATTCATGCACATTGAAAGGTAATTAATTAGAAGGTGGCCAGCGGGGCGGGACTGGGTGAGATGGGCTGGACATGCTCTGGAGCCAACCTCCTTGGTCCCTCCCAGCCGGCTGCACCTGGGATGGTGCCAGGGCTCAAAGGGTGTCTGCAGAGTGAGTGGGGTCCCTCTAGCAGGTGGGGTCCCTCGGCCTGGCCTGTGGAGATCAGGCTGAAACCAGCTCTCCAACATCCCCCGAGGGGTCCCTGACTGCGAGAGGGCGGTTCTCGGGTGATGCACCCCGGAATCGGGCTTCCTCCTCTCTCGTTCCAAAAACCGCCACTGCCAAGTCACTGTGGCTTGTCAGCTCTTGTGTTGAGCATCTGTCCCCTGGTAGTCAGTGTGTGTCATAGCTACTGGTTGGACGGCTGAGTGGTTGCTTAGCCTTTTATATATGTACTAGAGGCCTGGTGCACGAAATTCGTGCACTGTGGGGTGGGGTTCCCTCAGCCCAGCCTGCCCCTTTCACAGTCCGGGAGCCCTCAGTGGATGTTCTACTGATGGCCACAGTCTGGCAGCAGAGGCTCGGAGCAGGCGTCGTGTGTGTGTGTGTGTGTGTGTGTGTTGTGTGTCCCCACTGGGGGTCTGCCCCCAGCCACATTGGAGGCTCAGAGCAGGCACTGTGTGTGTGTGTGTGTGTGTGTGTCTGCTGGGGGCCTTCCCCAAGCCACAGCCCCTCTGTGTTGATCTCTCAGGCTCCTGGCCTCCACTGCATGTTGTACTCTCCCTTGAGCTATGGCCAGGATGAGGGTGCTGCTTGCAAGCCAGGCTTTCCTGCTCTCGGATTGCCATGGCGACCGGGGAGCAGGCCCAGCTTGGGCTGCCCACAGGCTGGGCTTTCCTGCTCCCGGATCAGGCCCAGCTGGGGGCTGCCCACAGGCCAGGCTTGCTTTCCTGCTCCCGGATCACCATGGCAACCAGGGAGCAGGGAAAGTTTGGGGCTGCCCACAGGCCGGGCTTGCTTTCCTGCTCCAGGATCAGGCCCAGCTTGGGGCTGCCCTCAGGCTGGGCTTGCTTTCCTGCTCCCGGATCAGGCGCAGCTGGGGGCTATCTACAGGCCGCACTTTTCTACTTACCGATGGCCGGATCACCACAGCGACCCAGGGCCCAGCGGCACTTTCCTGCTCTCCAATAGTCATAGGGTCCTGGCTGGGGATGGGGCTTAGCAGTACGGGGCTTAGGCGGCACGGGGGTCCCAGCTGGAGGCTCAGGTGGCACACAGGGGTCCCGGCTGGGGGCGGGGCTTATGCCCCACGGCCCGGGACTGCACATGGGGCCCGGATGGCACCTCGCGCTGTCCCACCCTGCCTGTAGTATAGGATAGAGGCCTGGTGCACGGGTGGGGGCTGGCTGGTTTGCCCTGAAAGTGTCCCAGATCAGGCTGGGGGTCCCGCTTGGGTGCCTAGCCAGCCTGGATGACGGGTTGATGGCTGTTTGCAGCTGGTCACACCCCCTTCAGGGTGGGGGTCCCCACTGGGGTGCCTGGCCAGTCTGGGTGAGGGCCTGAGAGCCATTTTCAGGCTGGAGGGCAACTTAAGCTCCCAGCCTCTCCTTTTTTTCTTTTTTTTTATTCTGGGACTTATTTACCTTCTATAGCTGTCACTGGAGCTGAGAGCCGTCTCCATCTCTGAGGGCTGAAAGCAGGTTCTGGGTCTTGTTTAGCTTCTATAATTGAAACTCTGTAGCCATCACTGCAGCTCTAAGCTCTGAGGCCAAAGCTGGCTGAAAGCAGGTCTCTGGAGCTTGTTTAGCTTCTATAATTGCAACACAGTTGCTTAGAGTGCACCTCAGAGCCCATCAGCGGCAGGCGGGGAACGTTGGCTTCCTCCGTCTCTGGAGCAAGCAAGCCTCCTGTTCGCTTCGGCTGCCTGGCTGCCGGCCGCCATCTTGGTTGGCAGTTAATTTGCATATCGCCCTGATTAGCCAATGGGAAGGGTGTCAGGGTTATGGTCAATCTGCATGTTTCTCTTTTATTAGATAGGACTAGTAGCCCGGTGCATGAAATTCGTGCACTGGCCTTCACCCTCTCCAATCTGAGACCCCTCAGGGAATGTCCAGCTGCCTGTTTTTGCCCACACTTTTAACAGATAACAGCTCCATTGTTGTTTCTTTCTTATGCTTAAAACCATTGGAATTAGTAGGTATTCAAAGTGTGTATACATTTTAGGGGGACACCCTGTATATCTCCAGTCAGTGGTGAAAGAAACCAACAGCAGATTTGGAACCCCCAGACAGGAAATCTCACTCACTCCCCACATGTCTCCCCACTTCACTTTCCACCTTCGTGGGCAGCAGGAGAATCAATGTTTTCACTCATTAATTTGGAAAGGCACGTCCTGTCACCCGCTGCCCGGCAGGAGTGTGCTAGGCCCCAAGCAAGCGAGGCTCAGTCAGGGCAGCCTTCGCTCATGGGTGCTGGCACCCAAAATGCACATTCCTCCTCTACAGTCGCCCCGACTATCCCACTGTTTCACTGAGAGGACGGAATTCCTCTCAGCCTCTGGGTTCGTGATCTTGAACACTGGCCGAAGGCACCTCAGCGAGGGCCGCCTGTGCCCACCAGGTGTGTCTGTCTGCACCTGCTCCTGCCTCAGCACCTGCATTAACCCCCTAGAGGTGATCTCATAGCTGCACTGGCCTCTGTGGAAACAGGGCATCACCACTCCGCCCTCTCACTGTCATCTCACAAGCACCCACCCTCAGCACCCAGAACACCCAGACACTCTCCAAAGGACGTGAGCGCATCAGAGGGGATGTGTGCACATCCTGTGGGGGTGCTAGGCATGCTGGGTTTATGGAAGTGTGGTGGAGAGGCGGGGGGAACTTGTGCACACCTTGGTTTGCAACTGTTGCAGGCGTGGGAGGGTGACAGTGTGCTGGGGGATGTTTGCACACCAGGGGGGGATGTGCACACCGGAGGCTTCTGGGTTGCAGATCCGCAAACCCCCGTGGTGCGGCCAGGAGGACGTCAGTCTGGCCCGCCACGGTGGCTGTCCCTGTGATCCTGCACCTTCTGGGCCAGGAGGCGGATCTTGCGAAGGCACTCCTGGGCACTGAAGGCCTGCAAGCGCTACTTCAGCTCAGCCTGCAGGCTCTGCTTGGCGCACTCACAGCTGTCACCACCGCCATGTGGGGAGTACAGGCCGCCCTCTGCCAGCCTGCCTCCCCTGTCCAGAGGCGCTCTGCGCTGCTCACCTGCCCAGAGTGACTGGGGCTGGGTGGAAGCCAGGCGTCCTGCCCTTCCCAACACCGGCTGATCCGCCCCTGTGCGAGGTGCCGCCCTGCCGTGAAGGGTCACGGATCCGGGTCCTGGGACCGCCGATAGCCTCAAGCACTGCCCCCCACCCTGCAGGGTAACAGATCTGTGTCTTGGTCCTGGGGACAGCCTCAAGCACTGCCCCCCAACCGGCAGGGTCACAGATCTGGGTCCTGGGACCGCGTACAGCCTCAAGCACTGCCCCCCGCCTGGCAGGGTCACAGATCCGGGTCCTGGGACCGCGGACAGCCTCAAGCACTGCCCCCCGCCTGGCAGGGTCACAAATCCGGGTCCTGGGACCGCATACAGCCTCAAGCACTGCCCCCTGCCCGGCAGGGTCACAGATCCGTGTCTTGGTCCCGCGGACAGCCTCAAGCGCTGCCCCCCGCCCGGCAGGGTCAAAGATCCGGGTCCCGGACTGCGGACAGCCTTGCCCGCTGCCGCCCGCCTTCAGTATGCAAATTAGCCGCCATCTTGTTGCTTCAGGGTGGGGGTCCCCACTGGGGTGGCTTGCCAGCCTGGATGAGGGGATGATGGCTGTTTGCAGCTGGTCACACACCCTTCAGGGTGGGAGTCCCGCTTTGGTGCCTGGCCAGCCTGGATGAGGGGATGATGGCTGTTTGCAGCTGGTCACACCCCCTTCAGGGTGGAGGTCTCCACTGGGGTGCCTGGCCAGTCTGGGTGAGGGGCTGAGGGCCGTTTTCAGGCTGATGGGCGACTGAAGCTCCCAACCTCTCCTTTTTTTCTTTTTGTCTTTTATTCTGAGATTTATTTACCTTCTATGGCTGTCACTGGAGCTGAGAGCCAGCTTTAGCTCTGAGGCCCAGCTGCAGCTCTGAGACCTCGGCTGCTGAAAGCAGGGATCTGGGTTTGTTCTATAATTGAAACAGTGTTGCGATCCTGCTGGTTGAAGCCCGGCTGGCTGAAAGCAGGTTTCTGGGTTTTGTTTAACTTCTATACTTGCAACATAGTTGCTTAGTGTTGCAACTCAGAGGCCAGCAGCGGCAGGCGGGGAACCTTGGCTTCCTCCATCACTGGAGCAAGCAAGCCTCCTGTTTGCTTCAGCTGCCTGGCTGCCGGCTGCCATCTTGGTTGGCAGTTAATTTGCATATCACCCTGATTAGCCAATGGGAAGCGTGTCGGAGGTACGGTTAATTACCATGTTTGTCTATTATTAGATAGGACTAGAGGCCCATTGCAGGAAGATTCCTGCAAGAATAGGGCTTTGCTCCCATCTCTGCTGTTCCTACCCCACCCTTTTCTGCTGCTCCTACCCTGCCCGTCTCTGCCACTTCTCCGCCCATCTCAGCTACCTTGGCTCCATTGCTTGGCTTCCTTCTATGGTGTCTTCAGTCTTTGCTACCAACCGGTATATGCAAACTAGCCGCCATCTTTGTTGGCAGTTAATTTGCATATCACTCTGATTAGTCAATGGTGGGCGTAGTGAAGGTATGGTCAATTTGCATCTGTCTATTATTATATAGGATAGATTCTTCTCTTTCAAAGTAGGCCTTTAGTTTTCTACTTTGAACAAAATTTGAGTCTTCAGTCATTCCTACCTTTAAACCAAACTTGAGTTTCCCCCATCCCTTAAAACATTGGTGTGTTTTTTTCCTAAGTTGCCTTCCTTGGGTACTAAGTGACTTTTCAGAACACAACATAATTGCTTTATCTATATGAAGTAAATTATCTACTAGATTTTCACTTGATTGTGGGGCTTTGAAAAGGGAGCATCTTTTCAGGAGGCAGCCTTCTTTTCTAATGACATGCTTTCTTCCTTGCCAAGTCTGGCACCTGCTCTCACATGGAGAGTTACTAAGGTGATCCATCCAGAATGGAAACTTAACCAGCCCTCTTCTTGCCCTTTCTTTGCCTGAAACCTTTGATTGTGTCCCTATTTCTGACCTACCAAATAAATAAATGAATTCAAAATAACATGCAATATAAGGTATAGTTTTTGCCTACATTTCTATCTTAATATTACCTCAACCTGAAGCCTCCATTTGCCTGCTTGTACTCCACAATTCCCTCCTTCCCCCTCAGTGAATCAGTTAACTTTAAAACCTCTGGCTTTACTAGACTGCTCCCTCTGCCTCGAATGCGTTTCCTCTGTCACTTTCACAAGGCTAACTCATGCTCACTGAAGCTCTAGCAAAGGCGTCATCTTCTCCAAGATGCCCAATGCTGCCATCTTTGTCAAGTCCCTCGGTGTACTGAATCCTGACTAGATCTCTCACAAGACCACACAGGCTCTTCTGTGCCGGGATCAGTCTTTTTTTATTTAGTTGTAGAGCCAAGTACAGGTTGCTGGGCAGTGAGGTGGGAGATGGTGTGTGGAACCATTGGCACATATTTGCTTTGTAGAATGACAACCATTAACCATTTCAAAGATTAAACATGTACAATTCATAACTGCAGGAAGTAGCTGCTGCCTGAGAACACTTTGCCATTACATATAGTTCAGTATGTGTATTTCCTTTGTAGCTTTTTCTCCAGAAGCCTGCTTTGCTGTATATTCCCTTAAATGCAAGAATCTGAGCCTTCATCTGATAACCAGATTTTAAAAATTCTGTATGATCTTACAGACAAATTGGAAAATACTAAATGTACACTACTAAGGTGTATTTAGAATATGAGAATGTAATAAGATCATGGTATCAAGACCTATCATCTTTCTGAATCCTTGTTTTGGAAAACTGATTTTCCTTAAAGTTCTTTATCTCTCAGATTGTGGGATTCAGAACTAATATGCCAAAAATATGAAATACCTGATCCTCTTCCTGATCTGAATATTTCAGTTTCTAAAGACAGCCCTGGTTCTTGTCAGTGTTCCTGAGAGACTTTATGTCATTATAAATAAATAGGCTATTCTTCCTCAGCCGTATCTGCCAAGCCGCAGCCAGCCCTATTACTAGGAGAGTAACTAATTGGTAATTGAACTACATCAACAGCCTGATTTGTATTCCAGAGGAAGAAATCATTACGCTTCTTCATGCCCCGTGAGCACTTATTGAAAAGTGTGTGAAGATCTCTTTTCAGAATGTCAATGAAAGTCCTCTTCCCACAAGTCTGATTTATCTCTGGCTATGTTTCCCCTCGTTAGCCTAATGCTTTTCCGGGAAGTGACTCCTAACATAGGCCAACTACCTGTTATTCACATGCCAGATCAAGAATTTCCCATGAGCTACCACACTGAGGTTTATAATGTTTACTTTCAGGTAAATTCCATTATTTGTCCTGTTTTCCTTCTTTGTTTGTGGTTTGTTTTTTAATGTTTGTATTGATTTTTGAGAGAGGAAGGGAGAGAGGAACATCGATTGGCTGCCTCCCGCTCGCATCTGATCGGGGATCCAGCCCATAACCCAGGCATGTGGCCTGATGGGAATGGAACTGTAGACCTTTTAGTGCACTGGACAACTGAGCCACACTGGCCCGGGCTTGTTTGTGTTTTATCTGGAGACCCTTAAGAGAACATTTGCAAGACTGGGAAGAACAGTAAAGGTTAAGAACAATTGAGGAATTCTATACAAAACAGAACAACTTAATTAGTGACTTGATTTAAAGGAACTCAAGTGTACATGAGAACTTGGACAAATTGTAAATTTTCATGTTTATTTCAAAATGGCTTGGGATGGAAATCTTATGAGCAGGCCTTATGGGCAAAGCAAATAAAAAATAGCAAGTAATAAAAGGATTATTATGACATTTTAGTCTACCCTTTCAGTACATTTGCACATTCTGGATAAAGTTCTGTAAAGCAATGGAGAAATATTCTGTTAACAGTGTCTCAAAGAACATTACTCGGAGTATAAAATACTTTGTGGTCCCTTCAGCATCAAGAGTTTTCATACTTTGGTTGTCTCTTGAGTTACTTCTTCCTTTACAGCACCTGGCATATGACGTGATTTCACACCATGCCCAAGATGCGGGCCACCCACCAGCTACATGGCATGACGATTCTGCAGGCTGACCGGCAACCTTGATAATTATAGGGCCACGGCTGATAGCCGCCCAGGGGCTCACAGATCTTCTGGCAATGGGTGTAGCTCCGCCTGCACTCTATGCAGCAGATTCCCTCGTGGTCCAGTCTAGGGTCGAATGTCATGCCTTCCCCTTCCTGCTGCTGTGAAATAAAAGAATTATTTGGGTTTTCTTCATAATGAGAAGTTTGTAACACATTTTTAAAAAATAAGATCCTGAATCTTCATTGCTATAAGAAAGCAGCATAATTTTCTGTAAGGAGTTTTCAATCATAACCTTATAAGAAGTTCAGAATTTCTTCTAACATCCAGGAACTTCACCTACCTAATCTGTCACTGCAGGAAGGTGTTTTTTGTAAATATTGATGGAGTGTCTCCATGCTTTAATGAGCCATGATCACCACTCAATAGGGACTGATCTTGTTTTAAATAGGCAAACAAAAAGCAGGCATGATTCAAAAGTAGCATTTCTGCCGCTGTTAATTTAAGTCGGCAGGGACTCGGCGCACACTTTGGGACTCACTGTCAGGCCAGCGTGGCTGTCCCAGTTGTGGCTGAGACACCGTGGAGTCACTTAGCTCCTGCCCTTACATCAATGTAAGGGGCTCTAACCCTCAGGAAAAGGCCCCACATAATGTGTGAAAATTCCAGACCGTAAACTGCCTTCTTGTTCCTGTGTGCCATGATTACAGTTACAGAAATAAAGTCATATTGATGAAGTAAAAATTACCTACAAACAGCGTTTTCTCACCACTGGAGAGCACAGCGCTGGAAGGAACTTGTCCCCCTGCCAAGTTTACGAATCTGGCTTTCCTTTTTATGGATATCTAGGGGTATAGTTTCTGTATCCTCTTTAATATGGTATTGAATTTCATTGCTCAGAAGCCCTTATTGTTAAAGTAAATCCTTTGTTCAATTTAAGCCTCTTTCCTGGAGGTAGGTGAACTTGGGCAGATGCAGCACCAAACACAGGCTTGAGCTGCGTGAACTCAGCACCCCTGTCACCTGTTCTGGTATAAAAAGTCTACTCAAATTTTTTGGAGGGAGATGGCGGTTTTTATTATGAAAGATTCAAACATACTGGAAGTGAAGAAAATTGTATACTGGACATTATCTAGATTTGACAATTTCTAACTTGTTAAATTTGCTTGCTTTTCCCCCCCGACCTTTAAAATTCAGTATTGTGATATTTGACCCATAAATACATTAGAATGTTACTTCCCAAATAAGAGAATATTTCCCTACACAATCACACTGCCATTATCACACCTAACAAAATTAACATTCCTGTTAAATTTTTGTCATCAAAATATTTGTCTTCCTCTCATACCATTCTTTCATTTTTCAGACCCCTCCCCCACCCTTTTTTGGCTTATCTAGGACAAAAAAAAAAAAGACAACCATCTCACTAATTGTAGCTGACTCTTCTAGGGTACAGAGGCAAAAAGCCTGTTGACTGAGACATTTTTTAATCTTGAGGGTTCAGTTATTGGGATTAAAATGTTGCAAGGGAATCTCAGGTTGTTGCTCTAAGATACCTTAAAGAAATATGTGAAGGACTGCGGTCATGGAGAGGTGTCTGCTTAAAGGCGAACACAAAGCAAAGGGGAAACTGATGTAGTTGGAGTTTTTAAAAGAATATGGACACTCAAGCCTGGAAGCCAGGTAGATACAGCCCTCCTCCCCACCTGTAAAGGGGCTGATACCTCTTACCCCTTGAACCAGATTCATCTAATCCAGCTACCTGGGGAATAAACTATATTAAATTTTCTGTTGGCCGATTCAGATTTGATTTCCTTTCTTATTCTTTGAGTTTTAGGGAATGAAGTACTGTGGTGTCCTGAGTTTTCTGATAAGCCTTGAGCTATTTAAAAATACTTTTTACTCTAAGTCTTTAGAAAATATATTAGTCTAAAATGATAAATTAGACGCCGAAACCGGTTTGGCTCAGTGGATAGAGCGTCGGCCTGCGGACTGAAAGGTCCCAGGTTCGATTCCGGTCAAGGGCATGTACCTGGGTTGCGGGCACATCCCCAGTGGGAGATGTGCAGGAGGCAGCTGATCGATGTTTCTGTCTCATGGATGTTTCTAACTCTCTATCTCTCTCCCTTCCTCTCTGTAAAAAAATCAATAAAATATATTTAAAAAAAAATAAAATAAAATGATAAATTAGAAAATATATCTGCAGCACATGAAATGGAATAGGCCTGAAGAGGTTGCATAGAAAAAATACAAATGGCTTATCTGTATACGAAAAGATGCTCGATCTTGCATATAATTAAAGACAGGCATGATAAAACAGCTAGGAGATAAATTTTACACCCCCCAAAAACTGGTAAAGCTTCTTTTTAAGTTTGATAATAGAGGCCTTTTATTACTATTTGAACACATGTAGCTAGTATAATTTCTTGGACGACAATATGATATCCTCTATTAAAATATGAAATTCCTATCTACATTGACTCAGCAGACCCAAGAGTCAGTGTTTATATTAAAGATATATTCCCTTGTGTACAAGTGGGGCAGTAAGACTGAGAGCTAACGCAATTTAATGGGTACCATGTGGCAAGCAGTGTGTGGAGTGGGAGCTTCACCTCATTCACCTTCCCACAAGCCTAACAGCAAAAGACAGATAATTTACATGTCCACCAAAGTAGAACTAGTGAAGTTGTACATCTATCCACACAAAGGAATACGATGTGGACATTAAGATGGAGGAGGTAGATCTATATAGGAGACACAATATTCAAAATACCTTATTGTAACTGGAAAGCAAGGTCCAGGAGTTTTTGTATGCTCTTTGTGTTCAATTTGTGTGTGTGTGTGTGTGTGTGTGTGTGTGTGTGTGTACTTAAGCAAAGAAACTGGGCAAGTAGCTATTGTTAAGAGGTTGTTCTGGGGAGGGTGTCTGAGATGGAAGGGAAACTCACTATTAATTGTATACCCTCTTATACTGTTTTTAAAAAGTATATGCATGTATTATTTTTTCCATTAAAACACTAGTTACAATAAATATTTATTTTTCTACTTCCTGCAAAGTATAGTCATAGTAGATAATATTTTGTGGAAGATTTGATAAGTTTTGATAAGTTTTTAACACGTTCCTATCATCCTTCCAAATATGAATTCTCAATAATATTTTGTGGCCCTAACCAGTTTGGCTAAGTGGATAGAGTGTTGGCCTGTGGACTCAAGGGTCTGGGGTTTGATTCCGGTCAAGGGCATGTACCTTGGTTGCAGGCACATCCCCAGTAGGGAGTGTGCAGGAGGCAGCTGATTGATGTTTCTCTCTCATCGATGTTTCTATCCCTCTCCCTCTCCCTTCCTCTCTGTAAAAAATCAATAAAATATATTTTAAAAAAATATTTTGTGGAAGATTTGATAAGTTTTCAGGATGTTAGTATCATCCTTCCAAACACCATCCTTCCAAGCGCAGATTTGAAAGTGCTTTATCTGTGTCTGACCTGCCTGCAGAGTGGGCTGAGAGTCCCCAGGGCTGAAGGTCCTGCCTGCCCGTGTGCACAGGGCCTGCATAAGCACGTTCTCAACAGATGTCTGCTGAATGGGTGAATACAGTGGATACAAAGCGGGGAAAGAATACTTTCCTTCTGTGTGCTGCCCCCAGGGCACACACACTCTTGGAAACATTTTAACATAAATTCCTGGTATGACTTTGTCTTATGGATTTGCCTGTGACTCAAGAAAAGGAGAGCAGGGAAAGCAGCTTTGAATGAGGTTCTCACCGCATTTATCAACCCAGCAACAAACAAATGAAGACGCATTTTTAAAATATTGAGTAAAAGTCTCAGTTGGATACTAAATGTTTGTTTGAAACCTCTAGAAATACTACCACTCCAGTGTTAGGTTTAATGCATTCATCTGAGAATGTGGCACAAGCAGCGTACGCACGTGGTAAGGGTTGTCTGGGTTGAAGGGGTCTGAGTCTTCCTGCACGCTGGGTCTGGTTTTGTTATTCAGTCTTCCAGGGCCTGGGTTGCCCCGTGGTCCACTGCGTGGTCTTCTGGTGGTAGTTGTAACAGTTTGTGTTACCAGTTCTCTTCTTTCCCTCTGAGTTTCTGCAAAAATGAATGAATGAATGAATAAAATAAATGCTGCAAGTTAATTCCTTTATTTGAATAATTAAGGAAGGTCTGTGCTTATCAGGATGAAAAACAAAAAAGGACACATAGACACACCTACATACCACTTAAATTTGTACTGATGATTTTTGTAATAAAGCAGGTTTTAGTATTGAGTTAGTAGTTAAACGTACAGGTAGCTAAAATTTGATTTCATAATACTAACTAAGGTAGATGTTGTAAGATAGCTGACAAAATCCACCCACAATCCTGTTTTCTTTGCCTGCCTCTATACTAGGAGCTAAGAAAGTAAAATACTACTCATTTCCCGAGCCTGCCTGGTAATGAGGAGTGCCAAAATCACACATTTCTGGCCACTGAGACACAAGCAGAACATGCTAGTGGAGTTCTGGGAAAGCTTTTGCTTTCTTGGTAAAAGAGGGCAGATAAGGCGTCCTATGTCTTGTCTTCCTTTCTTGACTGTAGATGTGATGTCCGGGTTAAGGGCGCCGACCTGTGACCAGAAGTGATAGGCACAGGATGATGAGCAGCATGCTATGGGAAGAAAAATGCTAAGGTAGAAAGAGACATGATGACACCACAGAGTAGCTGGTAATGCCAGAAACATATCTCCAGACTTCTGGCTATATGAAAAACATTCCACCTGTAGTTGCTGAAACCACTGCTGGTCAGGTATTCTGTTACTTGCAGCCCTATGAGTTCATAATGGAGTGACTATCCTATATAATAAAAAGGTAATATGCAAATTGACCATCACACCCTCACAAAGATGGCTGCCTGCGACCAGGCCGGCAGGGGGGTTAGTGAGGGACGACCAAACGACTGAACAAACAGGCTGCATGGGACAACCAGGCTGGCGGGGGTTGGGGGGGCAGTTGGGGGTGACCAGGCCAGCAGGGGGGGCAGTTAGGGGCAACCAGGTTGGCAGAGGGGGACAGTTGGGGGAGACCAGGCTGGCAGGGGGGCAGTAAGGGGTGACCAGGCTGGTGCGGGGGGGGGGGGGCAGTTAGGAGCAACCAGGCTGGCAGGGAGGGGGCAGTTGAAGGCAACCTGGCCGGCAGCGGGGGGCAGTTAGGAGCAATCAGGCTGGCATGCAGAGGCAGTGAGGGGTGATCAGGCCAGCAGGCAGGTGGGCAATTAGGAGCCAGCGGTCCAGGATTGTGAGAGGGATGTCCCACTGCTGGTTTAGGCCTGGGGATTGGGCCTAAACCAGCAGTGGGACATCCCCCAAGAGGTACCGGATTGGAGAGGGTGCAGGCTGCACTGAGGGGACCCCCTCCCCCTCCCCCCCCCCCGCCCCGTGCACAAATTTTGTGCACTGGGCCTCTAGTATGTGTATAAAACTTTACAGTTTTCAGGGGATTTATTATCTTGGCTGATTCTTATAAGAAATCCTATGGAATAGAAAAAGCAGATACTTTTATACATGAGAGCATGAGGCTCCAGAAACACCAAGTGACTTAGCCAAGGTCACAGAGGTGATGGAAGAGATAGGAAGTGAAGGTAAACTTCACTCTGACCTCCAGCCCGGTGCTCTAGCTCACCACACTGCCTCATGGTGGGCCCCGCAGCATGGCCTACGGCTGCCGAGTAACAACAATGGAAAAGACCACACAGGGTGGACTTTGGTATCTCTCTGAGTCTCAGTTTCTTCATCTGTAAAATGGGGATAATAATAGTATCTACTGGTATCTCACAGGGTTGTGATAGAGTTAACGAACAATTTGAAGGATTTTAGCATAGTTCTTTTCCCAAGGAACTCATATAATACGCATTCAAATGTTAGGTGGTGGTGATTATAGCATGCTATGTTATTTATGAAAACTTAGATGTGTTTTATAGCTGTGGTTAGCCTCTTGGTTTCTGAGGCATTGTTGGAAAGGCATCAAGGAGACCTGGATTAAAATCGCCTCTTCTTTTAACTTAATGACCTCAGGTGAACTAGTTCATCTCTGTGAACCTTAGTTTCTTCATCCATAAAATGGGATCATTAGTAGTCACGCAGACAGTTGTTGGTAAAGATTAAATGGGGACAATACGTAACAGTGCCTGACACACAACCAAAGCTCAGCAGACATCAGCTGCCACCCTTCTCTCTGACCTTGTCTAGCTACCATTACCGGTGTCCCTTATAATACAGCATGTGACGCTGATGACCTGCCAGCTTCAAGATCCAGGGGTGGGGGCGCTGGACACCCTGGAGTTGGGGGGCTTAGAATTAGGTGATGGGGAGCGAGGCACCCCTTAGAGGAAGTTTTCCCCCCTTAATTTTATTCTAAAATATGACTGCATTTATGAAAGATTGGGAAGAAATCCCATTTAAAATTACTTTTAACTATATTGACACAGTATTATATTAGTTTCAGGTATACAACATGGTGATTCAACATTTACATACCTTACAAAGTGATCACCACAACAAGTCTTTAACCATCTGTCACCATACATAGTTAATACATAAAAATCCCTCATTTTTAATGTCTATGATATTCCATCCTATGGCTACATCAACACTGATTTAATCCTTTTCAAATCTGGAGGGCATGTCGGTGAGTCCCACTGTTCTGGTGTTGGACGTAATGTATGTAATTCTCATATGGATGCTGTGATGATTGAATACTTACAATGTGGTCATGCTGTTGGGCTGGGAGGGGCCACACCACATCTTGGGTGCAGGAAACAAGCCCTTTCCCCAGGAACTCAGGCTGTCAGTCCCTAGCACTGCCAATAGCACCATCTTCCCAAACCCCCCCACGCCCCGTCCTGCTGTGGTTTTACCCTAGCACCTTGCATCCTGCCATATGATTTTCTTATTGTAACTTTGTGTTTATTCCTGTTTCCCCTTGCTAACAACGTAAACTCCCGAGGGCAGGGATTCTTGTTTGTTCTGTTCACCAGTGCATTCCCAGTGCCTGGAACAAGTAAATGGTACATAATAAATATGTCAATAAATGTTTGCTGAATGAATGAGTGAGTGAATGAATGAATGAACTCCCTGGGTAAGAGGCTTGTCCTCAAACAGAAAGTGCTTAGGGAGGGTTACCATCCATGGTAGCAGAGTTGCAGACTTTTGTCCTTGGCTGGAAAAGGTGACACCTAAGGTATTGGAGAAGTAGATCCTGGGTGTGGAAAGCAGGAAGGCCTATTCCATGTAGAGGCAGGTGGGGCATTGAAAGTGAGAACTTGGCCAGTGGCCACAGAATTGTGAGTTAGGGCCACCTACTGGGCAAGAGCAGGATGACAAAAGCAGCTGTCCATTTGGCAGCCCTCTCTCCAGCCCCAACAGTCGGGACAAACACTGCTCATGGTGTTATTTCTTACCGAGCCTGCCTGTGGCCTCAGGGTCCTTCTTAACCCACTCTACCAGGCAGCCATGGCCACTGATGCATAAATTGAATCCTATTTGCCAAGCTCTGGGACAGAATAAGACTTGTGAACGGTAGCATTAAGTCAGCCATGGCAGAATCAGAAGTCTGGATTTTCTAAGCCTTGGTGAGGTTTTTAAAAATAAATTGTGGTAAAATATACATAAAATTTACCATTTAAACCATTTTTCAGGGTAAAGTTCAGTGGCATAAAGTACATTTACATTGCTATGCAACCGTCTATCTCCAGAATAGTTTTCATCTTGCAAAACTGAAACCCTGCAGCGTTAACAGTAACTGCCCATTTTACCCCCAAGCCTGGTTTCAATGCCTGCGTTTTTTCATTATTATTTCCATGCTGCTTTATCTTGATGTTCAATAAAATCTTTTTAGAAAACATATCTCAGCTGTGCTAGAAGAAAGGCTTTTTATCCACACTTGAGCCAGAGCTACAGAGCCAGCCTTTGGGGGGGCCAGAGAGGTGACTGTGGTGGAAATAAAGAGTGAGGACAGCCCTGGGGACAGGGACGAAGGGGACAGAGCCCGGCCTGCGGGGCTCACCTGCCCTTCCCCACCCGGAAACAGCTGCAAGGTGTGCTCCGACCTCGCTCGGAACCCCAGGGCCCCTCATTTATTTTCATGGAACTTGGAGGCTGATGCTTGAGCCCAGAACTTAAAGAATCCCAACCTCTGCCCACAGCCGCATTTGGCTGTCCCATAATCCTAGGTTTGAACATAATAAAGATTCAGCGTCTCAGTCCATGGATTCTGTGCCTTAGGGGGAAAAAAGTAAAATTGCGAAGTGCAAACAACTGAGATGGGGCAGAGTGGAAAGAAGTGGGAGCATCATAAATAGAGACCAGGCCCTGCAGCGGTCTGGGACGTCTGGTCGCTTCCTGCTAACCCTGCTGCCGGCCACTCTGCAACCTCAGGGCGGCCCTTCCTTCTCTCAGAGCTCTCCGGCCAATGACTGAGACCTGCGTGTGCACCCTGATCCCCCTCCCGTCACAGCTCAGGCCTGTGGAGGGGCTCCCAGGGACCTCACACGGACAGGCAGCCTTCCACGCAGCATGAAGAGACTTGAAAATGTTACCTTTCGGATAAGTTGGTTTAAGCCAGAAAATAGGGAGGTCGCCACAGAGTTCTATGACTTTGGCGCTCAAGAAGCTGTTGTCCTTCACGGGCTGGCCTACAGCCACCCAGATAAGAGAACTTTCTTCATACTTAACTGGCATGATCTTGCCTTCCTGTAAGTAAGTGAAAATGAAATGCATTGAGCAAGAAGGCAGTGGAGAGTGGAGCATGCTGAGTATTAAGGTTCACGAGCGGGTAAAAGATTACTCGGCTTTGTAAAAACTTAACGAGAATTCTGGGTGTATGTGTATGCCTGCCTCCCCCCCCCCCCCCCCCAACATACACTTTAAGGTTCTAATCTCTCCTCTTTGTAGCTCTCTCCACAATAGTTAGCACCTGCCCCGCGCCGCACGCCAGCCTGCCTTTGGAAGCTGGAATGTGTGAATATAGAATCCTGAGTAGAAGTGAAAATTACTTGATACCGGCTTTGAGCTTCGGGTTAATCTGATGTTTTTGATCAAAGGTGTTTTTGAGGAAAAGCAATTGAATGGCCCTGGAATCCTACAAAGGATTGAGGAACGCTCCATTTGGAGTGAAAATTCTTTGGGGTTTTGTACTGAACAACAATGGAAAAAGCAAGCGATTGGTTCTTTAATGTCACCAGTTCAAAGTGTTATTTAACATAAACCATTTCTCCCTTTCCCAGCTCTAACAAAACACATTTCAGATGTTCTTCACATCGAGCACACCACTGAGGTTTCAAAGCCAAGCCTGGCGTTTTCTTCTGCAGCGCGATGCTGAGAAAGGGTTGATAACCCAGGAGACCAATTTATTTTGCCAGGTTGTTCCTTTCATGTATTTATTAGTTTGCAATAGTTTGGAGAAATTAAAATGTTTTCTTTTTATTTTGAGCTGAAAGCAGCACTTCGTTTATGCTTTCTCCCCCAGGCTTATGGCTGCATTAGAACAACTCAGAGTTATTGGAGGAAGCGGCTCGCAGGTAATCTAGTTATTTACCTTAAATTAAATGGCTCCATCCAGGAAATGAATGCTCTTTGGGTGTAATAGCTTTTTAAAGTTATACAAAACTGATGAAAAATTTATAAGAGCAAGCGGTGCATGCATCTACCCCATCATAATCGAAACTGTGTGGGGAAAAGGTGGGCTGAGGGGATAATGCATGTAGATGCATCCTACAAGCTAGGAATGTTAAGCAAGCCCATGGCACGGACTGTCAGCTGTCTCCCCAATCTCCTGTCTCCCTCCCTTTCAGGCAGCACAATCTGCTTTGGTTTGAGGCAGCAGTGTGCCCAGTCCCAGGAGAGACTCTTGCTTCTCAGACCCTCCAAGCTGTGGGCACCGTGTGAGCAGTTCTGGACAATGAGGTCCACCCAGGAGGGTGTTGGGGCTTTGAAGCCTCTGCTTTCTTTTCTTTTCTTTTTTTTTTAATATATATTTTATTGATTTTTTACAGGTAGGAAGGGAGAGAGATAGAGAGTTAGAAACATCGATGAGAGAGAAACAGCGATCAACTGCCTCCTGCACACTCCCTACTGGGGATGTGCCTGCAACCAAGGTACATGCCCTTTACCGGAATTGAACCTGGGACCCTTGAGTTTGCAGGCTGACGCTCTATCCACTGAGCCAAACCGGTTAGGGCCAAAAGCCTCTGCTTTCTTGATCAAAGGGAAGTCAAGGTGGTGCTGCTCAGCCTCTCCCTGACGTTCTTACTTGAATGTGTGACTGATGTTTGGAGCTGGAAGGGAAGGCTGAAATAGTCAGAGATGCTGGTCCCTGAGCCTCCACATTGCTTGCTATGGAGCAAACAGATCCTTCTTTGTTTCAGTTACTCTACATGTAGTTTTCTGTTAGTGACAGCCAAACACATTCCTGTGTTACACAAACATATTGTTTGAATTTGGTCTTGTCCATCAGAGGATCCACCACACACATATAAACAAATGAAACACAAGAAAAGTAATTTGCTCCTATGGCCTGAGAAGAAAATCAGATGCAGACAAAGATTTAAATGCACACTATTCACCACAGTGAATTATGTATTCAAAAAATTATTTTGGATTATTATTTTAATTGGTTAAAAAGTGAAGATAGCTGAACAAACAACTTTTAAAATTATAATCATACTAGTGGCCCAGTGCATGGATTGATGCACATTGAAAGGAAATTAATTAGAAGATTGTACAGTAATTACGTTACTGCAAAAAACTACATGTCAAAATAGTATATATAATATCCTATACAATAAAAGAGAAACATGCAAATTAACCATCCCTCTGCTATGTTCAAGCCATGCCCACAAGCCACACCCACCAGCCCATCAGGAGCAAGTATGCAAATTAACCCAACTAAGATGACGGCCACAGAGCTGGAGTGAGCAGGAGGCTTGGGTTGTCCCCGGTGATGGAGGAAGCCAAGCTTCCCGCCTGCCCGCCTGCCCAGGGCCAGCCCTCAGCTCCGCTCAAGGCTACAAAGTTTCAATTATAGAAGATAAATAAATCCCAGAATAAAAAGGAGAGGTTGGGAGCTTGGGTCACTAGGGGGAGTGGCCAGCCTGAAAATGGCCATCAGCCCCTCATCCAGGCTGGCCAGGCACCCCAGTGGGACTCCCTCACCCTGAAGGGGCTGTAGGCAGCCTGAAAACGGTCCTCAGCCCTTCACCCAGGCTGGCCACATCCCCATGGGGTGAGGGTCCCCACTGGGGGGCTTGACCAGCCTGAAAACGGCCCTCAGCCCCTCACTCAGGCTGGCAAGGCACCCCAGCGGGACCCCCACCCTGATCCGGGACATCCTTCAGGGCAAACCAGCCGGCCCCCACCCATTCACCAGGCTTCTGTTCTATATAATAAAAGGGTAATAAGCAAATTGACTCTAATAGCAGAATGACTGGGAATGACTGGTCACTATGACACACACTGACCACCAGGGGGCAGACGCTCAATGCAGGAGCTTCCTGGTGGTCAGTGCGCTCCCACAGGGGGAGCTCTGCTCAGCCACAAGCCAGGCTGATGGCTGCCAGCACACTGGTGGTGGCGGGAGCCCCTCCTGCCTCCTCAGCAGCACTAAGGCTGTCTGACTGCAGCTTAGGCCTGCTCCCCGCTGGCAAGTGAACATCCCCTGAGGGCTCCCGGGCTGCCAGAGGGATGTCTGACTTCCAGCTTAGGCTTGATCCCCTGGGGAGTGGGCCTAAGCCAGCAGGTGGTCATCCCCTGAGGGGTCCCAGACTACGAGAGGGCACAGGCTGGGCTGAGGCCCCCCCCCCCCACCCAAGTGCACAAATTTTTGTGCACCGGGCCTCTAGTAGTATTATAAAATTAAAACGTGTGTGATTGGCACCAGCAGGAGTTTTATATGTATCACACATGTGTGAGTCAACATTTATTTTTAAACTAGAGGCCCAGTGCACAGATTTGTGCACTGGTGGGGTCCCCTAGCCTGCAGGGATCAGGCTGAAACCGGCTCTCCGACATCTGCTGAGGGGTCCTGGATTGTGAGAGGGTGCAGGCCAGGCCGAGGGACCCCACTGGTGCATGATTGGGGCTGGGGAGGGACCAGGGGAGGGCTCCAGGGCATGTCTGGCCCATCTTGCCCAATCCCGATCAGCTGGACCCCAGCAGCAAGATAACCTATCAGTTGGAGCATCTGCCCCCTGGTGGTCAGTGCATGTCTATGTATTGGGTAGCTGCTAAGTCTCCTTGCGTTGATAGAGTGGCCTTGTGTAGTAGGTGTCCTATAGGGCCCAGTGGCTCAGCCTCCCCAGTCACCTGAGGTGGACACTCTTGGTCCACCCCTTTGTGGGCTGTGTGCACAGTCTTGTAGTTGAGCCTTGATTGCTGTTGGTATCACTGGGAGGAATTGACTTCCAGGCCAATTCGCTGTGAGGACCAGCTGCTACTACAGTGGGAGAGCTGCTGTGTAAGAGACACTCTTATGGAGCAGGACTTGCTTCAGTGGGGCTTTGGTGCTCACTGAGTCTGCCCCCTGAGTGTGTTGCTTATGGATGTGAAGAGTTGTAATCTGGTATGGTCTCACACTGACCACTGGGTACACTGGCTCTTGGATCTCCAAGGAGGTACAAAGTCAGCCACTGCCTGGGGCCACCCAGCAGGAGCTACAGAGAGATCTGCAGATCCCTCCTCTTTGAATAGGGTTTGGAAGTACCCAGACAAGGCCCAGCTGTGCAGCAAGGCAGGCTGGTGCTGGTGTGGCCTTTGGCCTTCTTTTGATAGATTGGGGCTCCCTGACCCAGTTGCAGCTTGTTTAACAGGTTTTAGGCTGAGAAAGGACAGGCCATTCATATGCAAAAGCCTCTGTGCACAGCTTGGGTGGGGTTGTAAATTGGGTGGGGCAGGGTCTCAGGGAATCTCCAGGGCGGAGCAAACAGCAATGGCTGCCAGTCAGCCCTGCACTGGGGAGGTCCCAGCACAGGAACAATGACTGCTGTGAGCACCTCCGTCTGGAAGAAAGCCGCCCCTGCTTTCCTGCTCCCATGCCAGACAGTCCAGTTTCTCTCAGTATGTATCTGGGTTCTCCAGAATCTCGCCTGGCGCTGGAGCTCAGAGCAAGCGTGAGCTTATATCTCTCTCCGATTAAAAAAGCAAAAATTGTTTTTAAAAAACCCAGAATATGTACTGCAAATGTACAGCTGGGAAGCTGGTGCTTGTGGAAGGCAGCAGAGCATGGGTTCCATGTCCCCTGGGGATGCTGCCAAGGATTAGAGTCACCACAGGCTTTCTAACAGAAACGGAGTGATCTAAGGGAACGGCAGTGCAGTAAGAGAAGTTCAAAGGCAGAGCAAAGGTCTTGGTGTCACTGTTATGCTGGGCCCTGGGAGTTTGCAGTGGGAGCACAGCCATCTGCTGGGGGGGGGGGGGGGGAAGGGGGGACGGCTCCTGAGGGCACACGGAGGCAGCTCGGAGGGAGGGACTGAGCCATGAAGGCCCGGCACCACCTCACAGGACGAATGGCTGGGGAAACTGGGAGTAGGAAAGAAAACGAGGACACGCTAACGAGCTTTAAACCTCACTGGTTTGTTTTGCGCTTTTGTTTTGTTCTGGGTTCTGAGATACCTTCCGCTGCTGCTCCTCGGAGGGCAAGCAGCCGGCCAGTCTCCAGGCACTTTGCTTACCCTTGTTTTTCCTCTTTTGCCTGAGGGAGCTGGTGCTGGCTCCCCCCTCTCAGGGAGACTGGGAGGACCAAAGGTAATCATAATAAAATTAACAATGATAGCAGCAGCCACCTATTCATTATCTAGTAGTTCTAGGGCCGTGGGGACGGCATGTGTGCCCCTGGTTTGTAGATGACAGAACAGGCTCGCAGAGGTGAAGCCACAGCCACAGCAGTGTCAGAGCCGGATGTGAACCTACATTTTTCGGGCGCCAAAGTCCATGTTTGTTCCACCAGACGCTGCCACAACTCAAATGGAAGACAATAATGAATGTGACCACTTGGTAAACCCTAAAGTATCAAATAAATGTTAGCTATTATTGTTAAATGTGTCTTTAGAACTCTGTGTGCAATCCTTAAAATAAATGTTTATAAAATCAAGCTCAAAGGCAAGCTATTAATAACAAATGGGAGAGTTATGCTTTTAAAAAACCTCACAAATTTGACACATAGAAAAGAAATTCGATACATGTTGATCTAGCTTCATTGGTTGAACTTGAACCAACGGGAAGAAGTTGTGGGGGAGCCATCTCAGCTCAAAGCGGTTGGAACTAACTCCCAGGAAGTTGCCTGACACACAGGTAAGGGAGCGAGATGCCTCGCGGCTGCTTTCCCCGCAGAGGCTGGGGCATCAACTGTTGGGATTTTCAGAGGAACTAAGGCCCCTCTGATGAAGAAAGAGTCTAACACGCGAAGTCCTTTATGTTTTCTTGATCACTGATTGGATAGTTCCCTATCATCTGGCAAATACGGGCCATGTGAAAACATCCCCGTTAAGCACTTTAAAATACGATTTTCCAAAACCACTAAATATGCTACATCATGTAAAAATGACCACTTAGAACCAACCAGGAGGACTAGAATAGTTTCAGTTCCTTTGGCAGAGAAGAGCTAGAATTTATATTGTGGTCTCAAACCTATCGAGGAACCGGAGACAGAAAGGGTTGTGCCTTTAAGCCACATCTGCCAAGCCCATCGGCTGCCCGGGCCGCTGGTACCCACCAGTTCGGAGGCGATGCTCTGCTTGGCCACAGCGCCCACCTCAGGAACGCGTGCCTTCACCTGCGCTTTGATGTAGCACTTCTCTCCTCCTGCAAAACGGATTCCTGTGATACCCTAGAAAAGGAGATAAAAGTTGATCCATCCATTTATCCACCTGTACATTTCTTTAATATATTGCGTGTCTACAGCGAGCCAGGCATTGTTCCAGGAACTGGGTATAGGGATGAACAAGAGAGATGGAAGCTTTGCCCTCATGGAAAGTAACTCTTAGTGTTCTTAACCAAATATAGGAAACTGAGACAGTCAGGTGGTAAGTGCTGTGGAGAAATAAAGCAGGTGTGAGAGAGGAATGGCCAGCTGGGGCTCTTGTCAGTGGGGTCCAGGAGGCCTCCCCAGGGGCGGCATTAGAGCTGAGATGGAGTATGTGAGTTGCTCCATCTTTCCCTCAAGCTCAGGTGAAAGGCCATCCTTTCTATGCAGCTCTCTCCGACCAGGCAAAGGGGGCTCCTTTGCCTCTGACTTCCGTGGGCCCCCCGGCCCCCACGTCTTTACCCCTCCCTTGGCGCTTAGTTCTCAGTGCCTGTACGGTAGCTCCTTGTCAGTGTCATCTCAGGCATAAGCTTCTTGAGATCGCTATCTGAATCTTAGCTCTTTCTTTTGGGCGATTTCACAAAGATTCTCAAAAGATGTTGGTCCAGTGAATTAATTCCACAAATTCAGATGTTTCCTAAGTTACCAAGCCCGGAGTAAATAGTAAAGGTTTCTACAACACCAGGAGCTGAGCTTTGCTGCTAGACCTTACCCAAGGACGCGGGTGTTTGTTTTGTCCCCTGTGAGATATAAACAGTGTCTCCTCGTCTGCCTGGGGACCGGCCTCGGGGGGCGCCTCAGCCCAGGCTCCTCTGGGCTGACAGCAGCGCTGACTCCCCTGGAGCCCATGGGGCAGCTCAGCGCTGTCCCCAGGGTGTTGGCTTTCACCTGCTGTCAACTTCAGGATTAGCGAGTGGCCAGAACAGCATTAAAGGGCTACACATTTTTGCCATAATAATGTAGACACCAACCCAAATCTGCACATCTCAGTATCCTGCTGAGTTGAGACAAATGTCAGGAAGATAAGAACTTGTTCCAATGTCAGTGCCAGGGAGTGGGGGGCAGATCAGCATTTAGGAATCCAGGGGTCCTGGCTCAGGATCCAGCTGTCTCCAATGAGGAGAGAAGCTGAATGGAAGTCATGCGTGAGAATATTCATAGGAAGTGACACCATGTGTCATCTCAGAGCCAGGGGCCCCACAGACGCTGGTAGGTGGCGCACCGGAGAACAGAGAAGGAAAGGCTCACGCTTCCTACGGCTCCTCATGGGTTTGCCTTGGGGCCTAATTGGCCATGTACACACATGGAATACATGTGCCTCGTTTCTCCAGCATCACCCCTCACCCAGAGGTGGCGGCCCGATGCCCACTTGACAGAGGCTGACCGCAGAGGTTTCCGACTCACGGCACCCGAGTCACCTGGAGAGAATGTAAACACACAGGTGCCAGGGCCTCTCCCCAGAGATGCCCATTTAATTGGCCGGGATGTGCGCAGACCCTGGTGTGCTTACAAGTTCCCCACGTGTTGACCAGGCGCAGGCCAGGCTGCGGACCACCTGTTCAGGGGGAAGGAACGCATTCAGGGGAATGAAGTTTTAAGTGACTGATGTCCACGTCACCCCCAGATTCATATGTTGGAACCTAACCCCCAATGTGGTGGTATCTGGACGTGGTGTATTTGGGAGGTGAGGCCCCCGTGAGTGGGATTCGGGCCCTTATAAAAGGGACCTGCTCTGTGAGGACACAGTGAGAAAGAGGACCCAGAAACCAGGCCCTCACTAGACACCCAATCTGCTGGCACCTTAGTCTTGCACTTCCCAGCCTCCAGAACGGTGAGAAACACTTCTCTGTGTAGAAGTCACCGTCTGGGGCATTTGTTACAGCCGCTCCAATGGCCTAGGACACAGCCTGTGGATCCCCGTTTCTTCTCTACCCGTTGCTCCCAAACTTTCCCTTGCACCCATCTCACCAGGAGGCCTTGTTCCATGAAACAGTGTTGGGCCCCACCCCCAGAACTGAGTCAGTCAGTCTGTCAGGAGTGGGGCTCACCTTGGCATTTCTAACAAGCTCTTGGGTGCTGCTGCCGTGGCCTAAGGAACACACCCTGAGAGCCGCTGCTCTCACGGGCCTGCCCTGAAGTCTACTGCTCTGATTCTGCATGTAAATCTGGGCGCCTGGTTTGAAAGACAGAAGGCAGGGGAGGGCGAGAGCTGCCACACGTGTCCTCTCAACTACAAACCCTCATGTCCTCTGAATGGGAGAAGGGCCACGCGAGACACCATATAGCCACTGCCATGTCCCCAGAGGAGAGAGCTGATTCTACTGAAGGATTCCAGCCTGGGCTGTGAGTGAGCGTTGAGTAAGTTCTGACGGTCTGCACTGGGCACGAGAACTGAGTGCCCCAGGGAGGGCTCTGTGAGAGGGAACTCACACACAATAACCACACGTCTAGCTACAAATCCTCATCAAGGAGCCAGATATAATAAGAGAGTAAACAGAGAGAACAGAAAAGCACAAGAAAGCCACGCAAACCTTTTGTTTTCTGCAAAAAATAAGACTGGTGATAATGAAGAAATTTGCTAACAAAGACAATGAGTGAAGAGTCCAATGACCTAACCTCGCTTTATTCTCAACCAGAGATATGTCTATTGATTTTAGGGAGAGAAAGGGAGGGAGACGGAGGGGGGGGGGGTGCGGGAGAAACGTTGATGTGAGAAACATTGATCTGCTGCCTCCTGTACGTGCCCCAACTGGGAATCAAACCCGGAACCTTTTGGTACAAGGATGATGCTCCAACCAAGTGAGCCACCCAGCCAGGGCTGACCTAACATTCTTTTGTCAAAAGTCAGGTAATCTCATGTTAGCCGCATATTTTTTCTTCCTAGGGGATCTCATCTATTTCTGTGGCTTAAACCAGAAGTTCCCAAGGAGGGCAAGGGGTCCTAGCCCAAGGGACACTACAGAAGTCTAGGCCTTCAGTGGACATGGCCCAGGGATGCTGGTCGGCCGGCACAGCCCCGGAAGGTCCCGAGGAACTAGCTGCCTTGGGTCCTGGTGAAAACCTGATTGGAAGTATCTGTGCCTAGAACCTACCACAGTTTTACACATAAACACAAAGTGATTTTTGACATAGTTTTAATGTACAATAGCTTTCCTAGGAACGCAATTACTGTGAAAATAGAGAGAAAATGGTATTTTTGTTCACAGTTGGAAAAGATTGCCTGGTATTTAATCTGCCAGCACACATTTTTCAGCCGCGGTAGTGACAGTGATTCAACTGTCAGAACAGAAACATGACTTCCATTTTATTTTTTCTTTATTTTATCGTTGGGGGCCATAATGATTTTTGAATAAAACCTGGTAGGTAGTTTATCTTTGATTCTCCTCTAGCTCTTTAAATAAAAATTTCCAATATCACACAGTTAAAAGAATTGTATAGTGAACGCCCACATTTACTACCTTGATTTCTAACCGAGATCTTGGTTACATAAACAAGGCCTGAGAGGACTGGTGTAAACCAACAGCACCGATGCTGTCGAGGGTCTAACTTTCTAGAACGGAACTTACCAGCGATGAACTAACCAGCACTTGTGTCCGCAGGGCATTGACGAAGACGCCCTGACTAACTGGCCAGGCTCCTGAGTTGACCTTGGGCTCTGTCTTGGCCTGCTCATTCCAATTTTTGCCAGAATCCTGCTAAGTCAGCCTTGATCTGAGCACCCTTGATATCTGATCAGCCTGGCCTGCCTTTAGCAAAAAAATCCTGTTAGGTCAGTTTAGTAAAGAATTACTCCACCTCTTAGTAATTTTCCATCTACCAACACTCCCACTCTGGCTGTAAATCCGATTTTTCTATATTGTGTTTAGAGCTGAGCCCAGTCCCTCTCCTCTACTACAAACCCCACAGCAGTAGCTCTCCTTGAATAAAACCTGCCTCACCTTCTCTAACAAATGTCCTGAGTCACTTTTTCTTAAACAGCGCAGAACCTGCAGCCCTCTGTTCCATGCTGCTCCCTCTCAGGACGTTCTTTTTACCATCAGTTCTACTAAAATCCCTGTGGGGTCCTGGGTTAGCAGGGGAAGCGTTCACTTACAACTCAGAACCTTTTCCAATCTGGCCCCACCTGCATCCCATCTGCTCACATTGGGCTACTTAGAACTCCAGGGCAGGCCTGTGGATTTGTATTCAGTGTTCTTCCCAAGGCCTGGAAGGCTCTGCCCCTCCTTTTCTGCTGGTTGAGATCCTAATCATTCTTCAAGACCTGGTTCACCTGTCGCCCCCTCTGTAAAGCCTGCTCCAGCCCCTGGTCAGCAGTGATTGCCTCCCCTCTGCTCTCCACGGCTCTCTGCTCCCCGCTCAGTCAGTGCGCTTCCCTGGCTGACCTGCGCCACCTCCGTGTGGGTGTCGGCCTCCTGGGCTGGACTGGAAGGTCTTTGAAGCGGGGAACAAATGTCAGTCAGCTCTGCATCCCCGATGCTTATCACTGTCCCTTGCACACAGTAGGTCCCAATAAATGCTTCTTGATTTTGGTTTAAAATATAGGGGAATTATGCAGGTACCATAGTGGTGGATTCATGTGTTTTCAAAAGTCCAGGTTTGCCCTGGATATTGTGGCTCAGTGGATAGAGCGTCGGCCAGCACACCATAGGGTCTCAGGTTTGATTCCCATTCAAGGGCACGAACCTAGGTTGCAGGTTGATCCCTGGCCCCTGTTGGGTGTGTGCAGGAGGCAACCAATCAATGTGTCTCTCTCACATCTGTGTCTCTGTCCCATCTCTCTCTCTCTCTCTCTCTCTCTCTCTCTCTCTCTCTCTCTCTCTCTCTCTCTGTCTCTCTCTCTCTCTCAGTCCCTCCCACTCCATCCCTTCCACTCTCTCTAAAAATCAATGGAAAAAATATCTTCAGGTGAGGATTAACTACAACAACAAAAAGTCCAGGCTTATTTAAACGCAGAAGAGGTTCTATCCATCACAAAAATGTGCTACTCACCAGTTCTGACTTAGAGAAATGTGGAAGCTATCCAACAGAATTGATCAGTTTATAAAATATGTTTGGTCCTTTCGGCCCAGGAGAACAAAACACATCGATACAATTATTAGAACCAAAGGACTAGAAAACAGAGCTGTAGATTTCGGATTGAAATATTTTAAACGTCTACTCCTGATATCTACACATTTTGATAGAGATGGATCCCTTTTTAGTCAGCTATGCAGCTACCTTTGCATATCTTGGTATTGTGGCACATCATAGGCATTCATAGGTATTCTATATTGAATGATGTGTGTGGGGGGGAGTCACACTTTATAATTTTATATTGAGTAATAGAAAGAAAAATGCTGTTACCTTGTCCTGCGTCTTGCAGTAAAAGCCTTTAATAGGTCCAGAGAAATTATCCCTGTGCACTGACCAGAACCAACCGCAAAGCCATGACTGGACGAGGTGCAGCTGGGCCCATACGGCTGCGGCGCCGTCCCAGGGCAGAGCCGCCTGAACACAGCCAGAGCTTCTTGTTATCAAATATCTAACCTCACCAGGGCTCTAATTTGGCATCTGTTCGATATTCAAAAGGGCCTGTGAGGTGTGTTTTGGTATCGACAAGGGGAGTTCTTTCATTCTGATGAAAATCACCTCTAGTTTTCCTCACCAATCAGAAGAAGGAGGTTGGTGAGATGTTTGTGGGCTGATAAATGATCAGAAGAGACATTATTTTTTCAAGGGCCTTTTCTTCATTACGAAGACTCACCTACTCCAGCTGCAGGTTTAACAGGAGAGCACAAATAGCGGTGCCGC
The DNA here is from genome assembly GCF_964212035.1 of Myotis nattereri. NCBI lineage: Eukaryota > Metazoa > Chordata > Mammalia > Chiroptera > Vespertilionidae > Myotis > Myotis nattereri. The sequence continues at coordinate 81,792,337 of NC_138076.1, read as the reverse complement.
TTCCTTATCTTAGAACGTGAAAGAGAATTTGGTATTTATGTTGGCAAACAGAAAAGTCGGCCTGCAGTGACACGCTGGTTTGCAGATGGTCATTGAAGCATTGATGCTTAGCTTAGTGTCTCAAATTGCCTGTAAGCCGAATTTTTGAAAACAAATGTGGCTTACTTTTTCAAGAGACCAGAATATGCTATCTGTAATAGGCAGTAGTCAGAAAATATATGATGTAATAGGGGAGTTTCTCCATGCTAATTTTCTAGATTAAGCAGGAAAACTACAAAATTGAGAAAAGCATAGGATAGGCCCTACCTGTATTTGATTATTAGGTCATTAAAATCTCCCTCCTCTCCCATCAGCAGATGAGTGGATTAGAAAACTATGGTACATCTACACAATGGAATACTACGCTGCTATAAAAAAGAAGGAATTCTTACCATTTGCAGCAGCATGGATGGAACTGGAGAGCATTATGCTAAGTGAAATAAGTCAGGCAGTGAAAGAAAAATACCACATGATCTCACTCACTTATGGATAATAAAGAACATTATAACCTAATGAACAAAAAGATAGATACAGAGGCAGAGAAGCATCGAACAGACTGTCAAAGTACAGCGGGAAGGCTGGAGAGTTTTAGGGGGGCGGGTAAGAGATCAATCGAAGGACTTATATGCATGCATATAAGCATAACCAATGGACACAAGACACTGGGGTGGGGTGGGGTGAGGGCATGTGCCGGGGGGTGGGGGAGGCTGGGGGAAGGTCAATGGGGAAGTAAGGGAGACATGTGCACTACTATTTGTAATACTTTAAACAAGAAAATAAAATTTAAAAAATAAAAATAAAATCAAATCTCCCTCCTCTCTGTAAGTTCAAAAAAAGAGTTTGTCCTCTTGGATAGCGTGAGTACTTTATTCACCGTGTTGTGGATAACTGCTTGGAAAGAAACAGGTCTTGCACGTGTTTCTGCCAAGACTTCATATAGTTCCAAGAACTGTTCTTTCGATGCCAAAGTGTTGTGGGTTTTTTTTTTTTCATTTTGAAAATATTAAAAACAAACAGCAGTCCTTTCTCAGAGAGAATCTGCCATGAGAACCGGTGACCGTTGGGATGTGTGTGAGAGATGCTTCTCCCTGGATGGGAAAAGCCCCCAGGCTGCCTGGTCAAACTCTCTAAATGCATGAAATATACTTACATTCTGGAAATCATTGACTTCAATGGCCTCTTCAGCTCCACTCCCCATCTTAAAGGTTTCCAGGTTGTTCCCAGCATCTATTTCCATTGACCCATCTTGTAATTTCCCATTGATGCTCATGGTGTAATGGACATTGTAAATCTGGAAGTGAACAGACTAGTGAGCTTTCTTTTTACAGCAACTCAGGGATTATCTCTGGACCTGCAGTAAATGAGTAGCTTTCACATTTGTCAGAGATACATTGAATCACCCTTGAGAGTAATATATTTGTATATGAGAACTTACCTACATACCAATCATTTAATACAATGATTTCTTTAAGGACACCTTAAAAAGTGCTTGCTTCTGCAGCACATACACTAAAACTGGAATGATACAGAGAAGGTTAGCATGGCCCCTAAGCAAGGATGACATGCAAATTTGTGAAGCAAATTCCATATTTAAAAAAAAAAAATGGAGAACACCTTTTAAAAAAAGTAAAACCTTTGGCAGTCTGCAATACAAATTCAGATAGCTCGGTGATTCGCAACCCTGGCTCTGCGTAGATGCATCTGAGTAGAATCTCCAGCTTCCATGCCTGGGTTCCTTCGAACCAGTCACATCAGAATCTACAGGTTTAGGGCTTGGACACAGATCTTTCTTTTTTTTAAAGGAAATTCCACCATGCAGCTAGAGTTGATGGATAAATGGAAATGGATGAGGTAGAAGGTTAACTGGGCTATTAACTGAACAAGTCTGCAGAGGGCACCTCAATTTGAAAGTTTAAAAAATCTTTTGGTTAAGATTTGGCATGGAATGTGGTATAGAGGAAGGACTTCAGACCAGACTGGGATTACTGCATATCGAGCAGCATCTGCAGAGAGCAAGGTCAGTGTGCACAACTGTTTCAGCTCAAAATGGGAGTGACTCATTTTAATGACTCGATGGTGCGGGCGTATGGGGTTGTAGGGCGTTTTGTTATGAGACATGTGGGGGGAGAGGGGAAGGCTTGGCACTGTAGATGGGCACTGGTCCAGGAATCAGAAAGACAGGTGGCCACCCCACTCATCCCTGAGTCTTGGGAGTCGCCTTGAGTGTAAAATGAAGAGATTGGACCTCATAGGTGGTTTTTCTTTTATGACTTTAAAGCTCCGATGTTTCACAGAGGGTGGCAGAGCAGGTGGGACTGTGAGTCCCCTTTCTTTCCACCCACCTACAATTTAAGCAGAGCCACTCGGCTTCTGTTTTATGAACTGGATTTCTGAGTAAAATCTTTTTTTTTTTTTAATATATACTTTATTGATTTTTTTACAGAGAGGAAGGGAGAGGGATAGAGAGTTAGAAACATCGATGAGAGAGAAACATCGATCAGCTGCCTCCTGCACACCCCCTACTGGGGATGTGCCTGCAACCAAGGTACATGCCCTTGACCGGAATTGAACCTGGGACCCCTCAGTCCCCAGGCCGACGCTCTATCCAGTGAGCCAAACTGGCTAAGGCCTGAGTAAAATCTTAAGAAAAATTCTGCCATTAAAATTTTTTTAAAAAAAGTTTACCACTAAATTAGATGATCCCAAGGGCTCTCTTGGTTTAGATGTCTTGGCAGTACACTACTTTAAAAAATAATTCCTGCTCAGTGTGCTGCTGACTGCTAGAATATTCTCTGAGTTGTGGAATAGTAGGTGGGTTTCTTTTCTTCTTTCTTACTTTTTCTGACTTAGAGGCATATATATGCATATATATTTTATATATAATGTAGCTCTTATATGATACTAGAGGCCCAGTGCATGAAATTCATGCACAGTGTGGTCCCTAGGCCTGGCCGGCAATTGAAGTTTGAGCGTCTGGCATGGAAGGGCAGGTCCCCGCTGACCTCTGGGCTTGCACCTGCTTTGGCCTGGCACTGCCCGCTCACCTGCTCCTCCATCCCGCTGTGGGAAACTGATATAGGGTTAAGCCTTGGACTGACCTGCTGGCAAAGTCACAAACAAGTCCTAGCTTAGAGGGCACAGTCCTCTTAGCATAATTAGGCTTGACCTTATAACACTCCCTAGATCTTATCTGGGAAGCTAAGGGGCTGAGGAAGTGCAGGAAGTATAACCGTGGTGTAAACAAGTGAAACTCACAAGAAAAGTGTAACTTTGGTAACCACTACCTTGTTTCCCCCTCACTATAAAAAGCTTGGTGAGCCTGAGCACAGTGGAAGTCCTTCCTCTTGAGTTGGACTCGCTCGCCTGGTCCCCCAATATTCCCAAATTATCTAGTGTCTTTTCTTTTTCATTTGTTGTGCGGCTCCTCTTCCAGACCCGAACCCTGAACCACGCAGGACATGGAGGGAAACACTTACGACATCCCACCACAGTCCTGCTCTCTTTGGGGCCCATCAGGGCCAGCAGTGCCTCCACTGCCTCCTGCTGCCAGTGCGTGCCTTGTCGGGGATGCCTGCCATGTTCCCTGCCGCCCCCTGGTGGTCAGCGCATGTCATAGCGGGTGGTTGAATGACCACTGGAGGGGACAATTTGCATATTAGGTTTTTATTATATAGGATGTAATATATAAATTCTTTAAAGGGGGAAGGAATGAGAACTGATGAAAGACATTTGCTGCTTAGTGTCAGGAGGTCATTACCACAAATAGCTCAGATTCAATTCAAGTCTGATTTTCTTTCTCCTTATGAAGAATGACTGCTACATGAACAAACACTGGGAAAGGATCTGCTGTTACTGGATCATTACTTGTAGAAAACTCATTATTACAAGACCCACAGGGCATGCTTTTATTTTATCAGTGGAGATGCAGAGATGGCTTTGCTAGCCTGTGGCCTTCCAGGCCGCAGCCTTCATTCAGCAGAACAGAAGCTACTGCATGCTAGCTGGCTCCACCATGGCTCCGCGCCCCTCCTCCCTCTTCCTGAGCCACCCTCCCTCAGCTCAGGGTCTCCCAGGCTGGCCCGAGGAGAGAGCCACTTCCTGGGGTTCTGATTTAGTGCAGCTGGAGCAGAGCCCACCAGCCTGGTTTCACTTTGCAGCTCAGGTGGCCCGTGTGGGAAACCTGCTTTCTCTGGCTGAGCCAGTGCTTTCTTGAGGTTCAGACAGCAGACTGTCCTGTCCCTGTGCTCTCTGAGCAGCTACTGTTCATGTGGCTAGCAAAGCCATCTCTGCATCTCCACTGATAAAATAAAAGCATGCCCTGTGGGTCTTGTCAGAAGGAGCAGGCAGACAGTACTGTGAGTGCCTGCTGGCACGGCGTCCTTCACTCAGGCACCAGGAGGCTCTTTCTCTGGAAAGCATTGCACATAAGCTTTCACCAGGGAAGCAATGCAACACTTAAGAAATCAATGATGTCCACCTTTTAGCAGGTCTGAAGGAGACAAGATTTCCACACTAGAAGAATGGCTTGTGGTCGTAAATCTCACTTCCCTCCACCACCACCACCTGTCCTCACCTTCCTCCCAGCAAAACTTCCTGACCAAGCACAGGCATTGCATCCTTTCTCCTGCATCCAGTCCATCCTTTATGCACAGCCCACAGCCTGCGTGGGGCTCAGCGAGAGGTCTGTGCCCCTGAGGCTATGGGGCAGTGGTGGTAAACAGTCTGAAATTATTTCCAAAGTACTGGGCCCCGAGCTCAGAAGGAGGCTGGGCTGATGGAGCAGTAATCACATTATTTCCTCTAAACTGATGGAGCTGCTGGCACCTAAGGCTATTTCTATCCAAGTACAATGAAGTTTATTATTTGCCAAAATTCTGCTCGATATGGTGCCTTTTGCAGCCAAGGATGCTTGCTAATGAGTTTCTAATAAAGCCTGGCTTCTCTGAGATTAATTACATAATGTTTAGGTCAGTTTCTAGAAAAATCGGTCTGAGAAGAAAGGCCCCCAGCAATGATCTCACACCCTATCCCACAGGGTAGGGTTGTCAGCTATCTCATATTGGTGGGAATTTCCCATATTCCAATGCCTCGTTCTATGTACAATAATGTTCTATGTCTGAAACATGGCCTCAGTATATGAGCCTAGGCACTTGTCCCCAATAATTAGCACTCGGATGCTTCATAGTCTTCCAGCTATGAAGGTACTTCAAGTAAACCTGTCCTCCTGGGATTTACCCATATGAAAGGGATAGGAGGTGAATTAGAATTACAGCTGGTTAAGTCAAAATGGAAGAGCCGCCCTAGCTGGTTTGGTTCAGTGGATAGAGCGTTGACCTGCGGACTGAAGGATCCTGGGTTCGATCGGTGGTCAGGGCAACATGTCTGGGTTGCAAGCTCGATTCCTCGTAGGGGGTGTGCAGGAGGCAGCCAATCGATGATTCTCTCTCATCATTGATGTTTCTATCTCTCCCTCTCCCTTCTTCTCTGAAATCAATAAGAACATATGTTAAAAACAAAATAGAAGAGCAGAGCTACAGATCATCCCCAAAGACTGCATAGTCCATTTGGTTGGGGGTGTCTTTCTGTTTGACAGAGACTTGCCTTTGTTTATTATGTTTTGTTTGGACTACTTAGATTTGTGATCAGGGAAAGCAGACCTGTGCATGTGCTGGGCAGAGATGGTGCCAAATTTGCTGTATTTAGTTATTTCATGATTTGCTTTTTAGACTTAAGTAATCTGTATCAGCATCGAATATTTTGGGAGTAAAAAACAAAACAAAAGAAAACAAACCACTGCAGTGTTCTTCATTCTCCTGCCTGTCTAGGAAATAGCAGTAACTTTGATTGTTGGCAATAAAATGTGATACACTTCCTCGGTATTCTTAGAATTTAATACTGCTCTCTTGAACCAGATAATCAAGCGTCTTGCAAGAAAGTAAAAGATATGAAAAAAAGGAGCCCACGCTATTCAGTAAGATCTTTCAATCTCTCTTTTTAGAAGCTTGTCAGTTAGCTGTGTTTGCCTTGAATAATTAAAAGCCAAATAATATTCATTTACATATATTACATGACCAAAATCTTTACCAAAAAATAAAAATAAATAAAACCACACACACACAAAAAAATCCCAAAGCTATTTTTATCTCCAAGTGACCTGTAGCATTGAGGTTTTGTCATCTAAAAGATAGGCTCTACATTCAAATACCATACAATTTCCCAAGGGATGACAATCTAAACTCTGCTATTAATGGAGATGCAGATATTGAAATTGTTCCCATGTTTAGTTGCTGCTTTCAAATATGAGCATCTGGCCCAGCTTCCATATTTAAAATACAAATACATTAAGGCACTTTTCAAATACACACAAAATACTGTGCAATTCTGATCTTACAAATCGATGCTTGTAAATTTGATATAGTCTCTAAAACAGACTCGGCGCTAAATGGCATGCTTATCTACATTAGGCATTTGAGTTAAAAATACAAATTAGGCAGCGACTGCAGAAGATGTGTGTAAAATGGTTGAATTGCTTTCAGCACCATTTTCTCTAAGTACTGGGATTCGTTCACGCTTTGAATTTCATGTGGGAGAGAGGGGGGAACAGAGTCACAGATCCTCTGAGGGCGATGATTAAGAAACTGCCCTTTGTGTGGATCCCAGAGATGGAATTCTTTTCCATTAGTCCAATAAGCTTCTGCCAGCCCCAGGAAATGGTCATCGAGATAAAATGCCCCCTTCCCGTAGGTGAACAAAATTCAGGCTGTTTAAACACACTGTAACTCTGCCCAGTCAAGTTAGAAGCACCTTTTATGCTCCTCGAGGGCCCCTGGAGCTTTAAAATAAATAGTTGCAAACAAAGAAAGTAGGACAGCAGTGCGTGAAACAGTCACCATTAAAACACACGTGACGAGGCCAGTAGGCCAGAATGGATTTTTAAAGAGATTTGCCACTTTTAAGGAAGTTACACATCACCCTTCCCCCTCCCCCAGAGCAGGGTGGAAAAGCACATTACCGAATAGGACACACTTAAAGAAATAAGCAAACAAACAGAAACTCCTGGAAGGTCAAGTTCGTTCCCAACGCTGGCCTTCACTATCTTTGCCCCAGGTTCTTAAATTCCCAGCCTTTCTCAGCGGAGAGAGGCTGTTCCATCTTTCCCCTGAGGATGTTCACCAGGCCAGAGGATGACGGGCCTTATCCAAGGTCACACACTGCCCAGTGGAGCGCCAGCCTGTTCTGCAGAAAAGGGCTTTCCTGGAACCGTCCCATACTTTCCCCCTCTACTCCGCTACTCTACGTTTTAATATTGCCCCTTACAGCCCTGACTTCTTTTCTGCAAAGTGTCCTAAGAGCAGAAAGCAGCGCGGTGGCCTTGGAAGGAAGAAGGCAGAGGTGCCCGGGAAGCCCCGCAGTGGTTCTCAACCTGTGGGCCGCGACCCCTTTGGGGGTCGAACGACCCTTTCAAAGATCGTCGGAAAACACATATATAATTACATATTGTTTTTGTGATTAATCACTATGTTTTAATTATGTTCAGTTTGTAACAATGAAATTAGGGGTCACCACAACATGAGGAGCTGTATTAAAGGGTCGCGGCATTAGGAAGGTTGAGAACCACTGCTAGAGGAAAGCAAATGCTGAGCGGGAGACCTGCCAGCCGCCCAGTGCACCCCCCCGCCCCAGCGCGGTCCGGCGCTCTGGCGCCACCTAGCGGGGAACATGCGTGTGACAGGGAGGACCCCACCACCCCGCGCGCCTCGGGGTCCTGCGCGCCTCCTGCCCTGAGCACCCTCCCCGACTTACGTGATTGTCACTCCCCTTCCAGAAGTAAAAGGCCCCGATGGCCCCGAAGAGCAGCAGCACCGCCCCCGAAATGAGGACCACAGCTCCGACCTTGAGCAGCCGCGTGGGGCTGGAGGGCTTCACGGTCACCGTAGCGTACGCCTGCGGGCGGGGACGGAGGGGTCGGATCCCATCGGCGCCGCCCGCACCGGAGATCCCCGAGCAGCGCCCCCGGAGGAGAGGGAGTGGGGGTGGGGGACAGCTCGCCCTGAGCTCCACCGGGCGCCCTCCTTCGCGGCGCTCCCTCTCGGGCTCCCTGGCACTCAGGCGTGGATGCCCGAGAAGCAAACTTTTCGCGGCGCAGGGCCACCACCCGGTTGATCTGCACTCGCCACCGGCCACAGGACGCCCCCTCCTGACACCCTTTTCCCCTCCCCGTCACACCTGTCTGTGGATCCGGTGACCCCCGCACACACACACTCGCGTGGGGCGTCACCATCCACATTTGGGCGCCCACCTTGCTCCCACCCCCCCACATTCGGTGGCACAAATCCCTGACGCCCTTACCCTGCAAGTGGACTAACCCGCAGCTGGGCTGGGACCCCAGGTACTCACCGGGGGGCTGCAAAACTCGACGTCGTCAGGCCCTCCCAGGGCGATGGGAACTTTGTCCGAGTTCTCCGTCATGGCTGCGGCCACAGGAGGAGACACTGTGAGGCTGGCGCACGCCCTGGGCTCTGTCCGGCTGCCCCGACGTGCAGGGCTTTTCAACTCCCCACACGCGCGCACACGGCGCCCGGGTCCGCCCGGGACAGCCCAGCGGTGCCCACCCCTTCCAGGGCCTCCCCCCTCCCCCGTTTCCTCTCCCGGCCCGGGCAGCAGTGAGAGCCCGTCCCTGCATTCAGGACACACCTTCTCTCTTTCTTGTCTACTGACCCCCTCCCCTGTCCCCAAACAACCACATCCTAGCAAACCAGAATGTGTCACGGGTGGGGGTGGGGATGGGGGTTAGGCGGGTGCTTAGGCCAGGATGCCGAGTCCTGCGTGCGCTGCCACGAAATGCTAAGTTGCCAGGGCTCCGTGGTGCACCTGGCTGGAGGCCTGTCCTTGCACCGGTGTTGGGAAGCCGGCGGAACAGGACAGAGAGGAGAGCAGGGTCCTGCAGGTGGCCAGTTTGCCAGGTTTACACCAGCCTGGAATGGCTGCATGGCCCCTGGGATTAGCACATCTTAGAGATGACCCCTGGTCACCAGTTTCTCTAGGAGGTTTAGGGGAGGGTACAGCAGCAGCAAAAATGGGGGCCAGGCAGAGGGAAGGAGTGGGGAGACCAGAATAGAGTGCATACTGGTTGGTTGTCTAAGTTTAACAAATAACAATGGCAGAACCCTTTCTCCAAACACTGGTATGTCCAAAGGGATAACTAAATAGATTCCTTTGGACATAACAGGAGAGATGCCATCTGCCACTACTAGGAGGCCATGGTACCTCCTTTGGATCCAGGCTTCATTAATTCAGGCTGGCTTCTGGCTTCCTGCAGACTCCACTGCTGATGAGTAAGGGGGTGGGAGGGGGTGGGGTTGCATGCCAGGGGCTGCTTCCTGAGCAGAGGGAGATGGGTGGGCAGGACTGCAGCAGGAGGAAGTGTTACTTGGGAGTGGATGCCGATGAGAGGATGAGAGGGAGGACGTGTGACCAGCAGGATGACACGGGCTGGGGCAGAGGGGAAGACTTCCACAGGGGAATCTGTAGGACTTAGCAGGCCCCCGGCTGGGGATGCTGAGGTTTTGGGCAGCGTGGAAAGAAAACTAATTTTCCTCCTACATTTCTAAGTTCTTCTGGATTGACTAATAATCAAATGAACATGAGAAAGATTATCAGGAGAAAATAACCACTTTTTAAAAAATGTCTGCATATTCGGGGATTCCATAAGAATATTAGCTCTGAAGACAGATGGGGCAGTTGAGGCTTCCATGTCATCTGGAGCTAAGGAAGTGTGTGTGTGTGTGTGTGTGTGTGTGTGTGTGTGTGTATGATGTTGTGGTTTGTGACTTCAAAAAGGCAGGATGGCAATTCACATGGAGATGGAAAATCAAATGGTAAACACATGTTTGCTGCGCCATCTTGAACAATGGGACACAGAGAGGACTTGATTAAAAGGGCCTCATGGCCCTAGCCGGTTTGGCTCAGTGGATAGAGCATCAGCCTGCAGACCAAAGGGTCCCAGGTTTGACTCCTGTCAAGGGCATGTACCTTGGTTAGAGGCTCCTCTCCTGGCTCTGGTCAGGGTTCCCGCAGGAGGCAACCAACCAATGGGTTTCTCTCACATTGATGTTTCTCTGTCTTTCCCTCTCTCTTCCACTCTCCTTAAAAATCAATGGAAAAATATCTTTGGGAGAGGATTAACAAAAACAAAATAAAGGTAAACTTTAAAATAAAATAAAATAAAATAAAACGCCCCCTTCCCCCCCCCCCCCCCGATCTACCACACTTAGTTTATCTTAAACTATAGTTATCTATGGTGATATTGCCCTTACTGGAGCAGGCCTTCTAGCTGATGTTTTTTAGGCTGCCGGGGAAGGTAAAAAGTTTTCCTGGAGTCTTTTGTTTCTTGAAAACAACTAATTTAAAATAATCAATATCCCAAAAGACATCTTTTGGGGTGGCAAATTCTGCTCCCCCTCAAGCCCTAGGACAGCGGTTCTCAACCTGTGGGTCGCGACCCCTTTGGGGGTCGAACGACCCTCTCACAGGGGTCTCCTAAGACCATCGGAAAACACATATATAATTACATATTGGTTTTGTGATTAATCACTATGCTTTAATTATGTTCAATTTGTAACAATGAAATTGGGGGGTTGTGGCATTAGGAAGGTTGAGAACCACTGCCCTAGGAGGATTGGGCCAAAGCCAGTGGAGATGCGGACGTTGTGAGGGGCAGTTTTGAGAGAGTGGATACGGTAAGACTGGTTTTAGACACATTGAGCCTTGGTGGGAGTGGGGTAGGGGGCAGAAGGGGATGGGCGTCCTGAGCCTGCCTTGAATTCAGACCAGCAGACACTAGTCTGCACATCCCGCTAGGTGTAAGGTGCTGAGGGCTCAGTAAGGGATGGTGCCCAGGGCACTGCCACGGCAGAGTTCAAGACCTCCTTTCCCCATGGCACTTGCCACAGGAATTTCAGAAGGATAAAGGGAAGTCACAGAGGGGTTGGGAGATGATCCAAGACAAAGTCACGATGAGAGAAAAAAGGAGAGTTCGGGAAGAATGGGTCAGTGGTGTCAAATGCTGAGACAAATGGAAGCAAGAAGAAGCTGGGTTTCAGGGTTGGGCGTGCACAGGAACCACGGCCACAGTGTCACGTGCTTTATTGGCACAGAAGACATATTGCCAAGGGTTACGGAGTGACTGAAATATTAGCAACTCAGATCACAGTCAAGGAACTAATTGTTTTATACAGAGAGTTCTTAGGAATCCTTAGAAGATCAACAATGCAATAGGACATAGGAACAGACAATCCACAACAGGAGAAATTCAAATGGCTTTTAAACATAAGAAAATGCTCCACCCCATTCATGAAAAGAAAGGCAAATTGAAAGTATTCTTTCTCAGCTACCAGACTGGCAAAAATAAAACACTCATTAAAACAGTCTGCTGAGGGTCCGAAGGGAAATGAGGCGCCCCCCCCCACCCCCATACATTGCTGTGGTGGGTGAATGGGTACAACTTTTATGGAGAGCAATTTAATTCCAGAACGCAAATGCAATTTCATTTCAGTGGACTTAGCCCACAGATGCACTCACAGGGGTGGAAAAATCCTATGTGCAAGGATACTCCTCGCAGCATGACGGCTGGAACAAAAGGCGGTAGCATCTCCAGTGTCCACGGGGAGAATGTATGGTACATCCTCACAGAGCGTTCTTGGCAGCCATTGAAAAGAATGAAGCCGCTTTGGACACACTCATGTAGAACTCGCTAAGATATTTTAAGTGAAAAAAGCCGAGGGTAGGAAATGTGCATAAATGTCTCCATTTGTGTAAAACAAAACACAAACAAGAATATGCATGTGTGCATGCTCTCTGAAAAGAGACACAGGATGGTGGTAGCAGCTTGCCTCTGAGGAGCACAGTGGGGCTTGGAGACACAATGGAAGGAGATGTTTCATTGTGTACCTTCTGGGACGGTTTGAACCCTGAATTATGAACATGTACTAACTACTCAAAAATGAGTGAATTAAAATAATAAATAACAGCGGGTAGCTGGATAGAAAGTGAATGCTGCCAACAGAGGCAGTTCTCTCACGAGCTTTGGCATTGAGGGGAAGATGGGCGTAAGGGATAATAGATCAAGGGAGTTGGAGGGTCAAGGAAAGTCCCCCCAAACCCCCAGGTTGAAAAGACATTTGAAAGCTAAGGGGAGAGGGGCAGGGACAACAAACTGGAAAGTGGGGTGGGTGAGGGGGAGTGATGGGCTCAAAGCAAGCAAAAAGATGAACTTTGAGGAGAGAGGGGCTGGAGGGGGTAAGTGATGATATGCTTTGGGGACCCACGGGCTCTGAGGAGAGGGACACTGAAGAGCAGGTGAAGGGTGGGGGGTGCGGGATGCTGCCTCATTTCAGACAACAAATGAGGCACAGTGTGTGGCCAGAACACAGCAGGGGCTGATTGGGGCACAAGGATGGGGGTGGGCAGGGAGTCCAGTTGCATCCTCTGAGCACGTTTTCCTAAAGTGGCCTATTTTCATCAATCTTAAGGTAATATGTTTCCATGATGATGGTAAGAGTTATAAAAAGACAAATAAGAGCAGCAGCAAGGAAGCAGGGAGGCCATGTACAAGGGCACCAACGGGTGCCCATGTCACAGGCTTGCTCCCCTCGGCCCACTCTCTGGTGGACCCAATCCAGGGGCTCATTCCCAAGAGGTTAGAATCCTCATGCCAGGTTCTGTGCCAGCTCTGGAAACACAGCAACAAGCACATGGGACATGGTCCCTGCTCTTATTTTTTGTTTTTAAATATATTTTATTGATTTTTTTACAGAGAGGAAAGGAGAGGGATAGTTAGAAACACTGATGAGAGAGAAACATTGATCAGCTGCCTCCTGCACACCCCCTACTGGGGATGTGCCCGCAACCAAGGTACATGTCCTTGACTGGAATCGAATCTGGGACCCTTCAGTCCACAGGCCAATGCTCTATCCACTGAGTCAAACCTGTTAGGGCAGGGGTGGGCAACCCCTGGCACGCGTGCCAAACATGGCATGCCAGTAACATTTGCTGGCACGTGAAACCCTCTCTTATAATCTTCCATTTACATTTTTTTTCTTAATATCGACTATTTTATTTTTCAGATAAATTCAGTGTAGGTGCATCTTAGATAAATAAATAATTTTACATAACAAGTTATCTTAAAGACCATAGACATGGATTGATGAGAGAGGGGAAGAGCAATTTCAATAGTGTCGAAAACGAACTATTGAGGACTTGGAATGCCATTCCAGAAAATTTTTTCTGTTTAAAAAACTTTGCAACAGCGTTACTCTCCATGTTTTCATCCACATACGTTTGTGAGTCTTTGTTCTCAGTGATGAATTTTGTTAAGTCTTGTAATAGGAGTAGCCTAATGGATGAAAGTAGTAGCTCATGCATATCTCTGAAGGTCACAAAATACAAACCTGATGTAAAATCTCTGTCATCAGTGATGCAGCAGCAAAAGTCCCACTGATAATATCAAAGAGAGTCATAAAGTTTTCTGTCGCACTATCAGTGTACATGTATACATTAAAAAATAAATGTATTTTTCATTATCATATACTGTGTTTTTGTCGCTCGAATGAATTTTATTATTTCTCCAAGGTTCTTCACATACGTACACCTTAAGAGATATCAAGTAGGCGTAACATGTTCTCAAAAAATTAGGGTTGGCACGCAGAAGAATTTTGAGTCAGAGATTTTGCTGGTTTTGGCACACACTCACAAAAAGGTTGCCCACCCCTGTGTTTGGGCATGGTCCCTGCTCTTGAGGAGCTTACAGAGCAGTGGAAAAGACAGTTTTTCACAGGTAGTCACAGAATAAGGGTGTCACTGCGGCTGTGATAAAGGACATGAGGAAAATGCACGGGGTGCCCCTGTCATGTGACATGCAATCTACTCTGGGCAAGGAAGGGTTAGCACCTGAGGAAGTGCCATTTCAGCTGAGAACCAAAAGAACAGGAATTTTTCAGGTGGAGATGAGAGTCGGGGTGTGGGAAATATGCGGGGGACCATGTGTCAGAAGGCCCTGAGGCAGAAAAGAGCTTGCTATTTGAAGGAAGGAGGGAGCCACAGAAAGAATGGCGGGAGATGAGGCTGCAGAGAGGCAGTGTCTCTGCAAATGAGGCCTTGGCCAAGGTAAGGATTTTAAAATGTTTCCTCAGAGTATTGGGAAGTCATCAAGGGCGTTGACATAGTGAAATGGCATGATCAGGCCTGCATTTTGAAAACACGATTTTGGCCACTGTGGGGTGAAGTGATTCAATTGGAGGAAGCACGAATGAAAGGGGCAGGTTTTTTTAGGAGGCACTTGCAGTGGACCAGTTGAGAGATGATGGTAGTCAGAACTGGGAACATTGTAAGTGATGGAGATGGGAAGGAATGATGGGTTGGAGATCTACCTTGGAGGTAGAATCAGCACGCTCTGGAGACTGAGCACGAGGCGTGTGGGAGGGGCAGGGGGCAGGGGCGATGTGCTTGGTGGTGTCCGTGAAGAAGCAGAAAGGGCCATCTGCTGAGACAGAGAGGCCAGCGGACTGAGCAGGGCCCAGGAAGCATGATGAGAGTTCATAGCAGGTGTCTGAGAAATAGGTTATGGAGTTTATAAGAGCAGTGACCACTTGTGCTGGAGAAGATGAAGCTGCCAATTCTCTCCACAGCACTCGACTGACTCAGAGCAGGAGAGAAGGCCCTGGGTGATGTCGGAGGTAACTGGGTGTGTTAGTTGGGGTTTTCCAGAGAAACAGAACCAATAGGATCTACACTAATAAAAGACAAACATGCAAATTGACCGTACCTTTGCTACACTTTAAGCCACACCCACCAGCCAATCAGAGTGACTATATGCAATTTAACTCAACCAAGATAGCGGGCAGCAGCCACGGAGCTGGAGTGAGCAGGAGGCTTGGTTGCCCCAATGATGGAGGAAGCCAACTTCCCACCTGCCGCAGCCGGCTCTGAGCTCCACTCAAAGCAACAAAGTTTCAATTATAGAAGGTAAATAAACCCCAGATACCTGCTTTCAGCTGGCCGTGGCCATGGAGCTGGAGCGAGCAGGAGGCTTCCCTCTCGCCCGCCCTGGCCGGCTCTGAGCTCCTCTCAAGACTACAAAGTTTCAATTATAGAAGGTAAATAAATCCCAGAATTAAGAAAAAAAGGAGAGGCTTGGAGCTTCCATCGCCAGGGGGGCTTGGCCAGTCTGAAAACGGCCCACAGCCCCTCACTCAGACTGGCCAGGCACCCCAGTGGGGACCCCCAGTTCTAAAGGGGGTGTGGCCAGCTTGAAAACAGCTATCAGCCCCTCACCCAGGCTGGCCAGGCACCCCAGCGGGACCCCCACCCTGATCCAGGACACCCTTCAGGGCAAACCACCTGGCCCCCACCCGTGCACCAGGCCTCTATCCTATATAATAAAAAGGTAATATGCAAACTGACCCTAAGAGCAGAATGACTGGGAATGACTGGTCACTATCACACACAATAACCACCAGGGGCAGATGCTCAATGCAGGAGCTGCCCCCTGGTGTTCAGTGTGCTCCCACAGGGGGAGCTCTGCTCAGCCACAAGCCAGGCTGCCGGCTGCCAGTACAGTGGTGGTGGGAGCCTCTCCCTCCTCCTCAGCAGCGCTAAGGATGTCTGACTGCAGCTTAGTCCTGCTACCCACTGGCAAGTGGACACCCCCTGAGGGCTCCCGGGCTGCCAGAGGGATGTCTGATTGTCAGCTTAGGCCCAATCCCCCGGGGAGCTGGCCTAAGCCAGCAGGTGGTCATCCCCGAGGGGTCCCAGACTGTGAGAGGGCACAGGCCGGGCTGAGGGACCCCCCCCCCCAAGTGCACAAATTTTGTGCACCGGGCCTCTAGTATATATATATATATGTTTATTATGAGCGGTTGGTTCACAGGATTATGGAGGCTGAGAAACCCCACAGTCTACATCTGTAAGCTGAGGCCCAGGAAAGCAGGTGGTGTGAATCCCGATTCAGACCCAATGGGCTGAGAACCAGGAGCAGGGATGGAGGGCAGGAAAAGGTGGGCATCCCCGCTCACACACAGAGGGAAGTTGCCCTTTCTCCACCCTTTTCTTCTATTTGGGCCTCAACAGATTGCGAGATACCCACCCACACTGGTGAGGAGGGATCTTCTGTTCTCAGTCTACCAATTCAAATGCTCATCTCTTCCGGAAACACCCTCACAGATAACCAGAAATAAGGTTTTGATAGCCATCTGGGCCTCCCGTAGTCCAGTCAAGTTGACACACAAAATTAACCACCATGCCTGGCCATGGTGGCTCAGTGGTTGAGTGCCCACCTATGAATCAGAGGTCATGGCTCTATTCCCAGTTGGGGCACATACCCACACATGCCCAGGTTGCAGGCTCCATCCCTGATTGTGCAGGAGGCTGCTGATCAATGGTTCTCTCTCATCATTGATGTTTCCTCTCTCTTCCTCTCTAAAATCAACAAAGATATATTTTAAAAAAATTAACCATTAACTAGATGGGGGAATCCTTTTATATATATACTAGTAGCCCTGTGCATGAATCTGTGCCCAAGTAGCTCGCTGCCACTTGCCTCAGCTGGCCACCCTGCCCACCGCTGCTGGTAACTCTCCGCCACTTGTAGCTTGCTGCCCCGCCCTCCTGTAGCTCTCTGCAGCTTGTAGATTGGTCATGACATGCCATCCAGCTAATTTGCATATTCCTCTATTATTATTATATTAGATTATATTAGATATCACTCACCTAGTGTACACTTTAAATAATCTTACAATTTTATGTGCCAATTATACTTCAATAAAGCTGGGGGTGGGGAAGAGGGAAAAATAACCATCACGGTGGATACTGAATCTGGTCTTGGGAAGGGCAGAAAGAAGGGCAGGAGCTGGGTGAGTCTAGGGTACCATCTGGGAAGGAAGGTTCTGGAAGTAGGGAGGGGCTGATGAACTTGGAGAAGAGGGAAGGAGTGGTGTGATGGTGGTGGCCTGAAGAGGCAGGAGAGGCAAAGCTGTGGAGGCTGTAATCAGAGGGGAAATTCAGAATTTGAGATCTTAGAAGTGGACAGGTTCTGCGTAGAAACGTGGTCTAAAGTGTGGACTTAATGACAAGAGGGGTTGAAGATGAAGACAGTTCTAGGAGCTGAGGATATCGAGGTCAGGGTGTCGGAATAGTGTGGATTTTGAAGTTGAGGTAGGCATGATAGGGATGTGATGGAAAGAAACACTGTGAGGGAAATGCAGAAATTGTAGAGGAAAATGGGGGCATGTTCTGCATGGAGCTCCCTAGTATGAATGGATGTGTAAACTTTGTTCCAAGAGGGCGAGACCGAGGCCTGGAATCGACAGTGGAGAACAGCTTCTTTTCTCCAACCTGTATACACAGACACTCCACGCCCCACGCGCCGCCGCCCCCGCCCCCCCAACTTCCAGGGGAGGGATGGAGAATCACCGTAGAGCTCCAATATTAGTACCATTACTGTAACTATTTTTATACACAGTTTCTATCATGACTGCTTTCGTATGACCCAGCATTTAGTTGAGAAGGGGGCCAGCTTAAGGATAAAGTGGTTAAAGATAAAAGAGGGGATTCCAAAAGAAACCAAAACCAGTAACTCAAAAGATATCTGAATGCTTATGTTCATAGCAGCATTATTTGCAATAACCAAGACATAAAAACAACCTAAGTGTCCATTGATGGATGAATGGGTAAAGAAGTTGTGAACATTACTCATCTATAAAAAAGAGGAAACCCTACCATTTGTGACAACATGGATGGACCTTAAAGCCATTATGCTAAGTGAAGAAGTCAGATAGAGAAAGATAAATACTGTATGGTTTCACTTATATGTGAAATCTAAAAAAACTTGCAAAACACCAAAAACCAAACTCGTAGAAAAAGAGATCAGATTTATGGTTCCAGAGGCAGGGGGTAGGGGAGGAGGAATTGGAGGCAGGTAGTCAAAAATACAAACTTCCAGTTATAAGATAAATGAGCAATAGGGATGTAATGTAAATCATGATTTATAATACATGGGAAAGTTGTTAAGAAAGTAAATCCTACCCTAGTTGGTTTGGCTCTGTGGATAGAGCTTCAGCCAGTAGACTGAAGAGTCCTGGGTTCAATTCCAGTCAAGGGCACATGCCCGGGTTGCAGGCTTGATCCCCAGTAGGGGGCATACAGGAAGCAGCCGATCAATGGTTCTCTCTCATCATTGATGTTTCTATCTCTCTCTCCCTCTCCTTTCCTCTCTGAAATCAAATATATATATATATCTCCTATCTAATAAAGAGGTAATATGCGAATTGACCACCATTCCAACACATAAGATGGCCGCCCCCATGTGGACACAAGATGGCCATTAGGAGAGGGCAGTTGGGAGTGACCAGGCCTGAAAAGGAGGGCAGTTAGGGGAAACCAGGCCTGCAGGGGAGGGCAGTTGGGGGCGATCAGGATGGCAGGGGAGTGGTTAGGGGGTGATTAGGCTGGCAGGCAGGTGAGCAGTTGGGAGTCAGCAGTCCTGGATTGTGAGAGGGCAGCCAGACATTCCTTGAGGGGTCCCAGATTGGAGAGGGTGCAGGCTGGGCTGAGGGACACACACCCCCACACACAAATTTTGTGCACTGGGCCTCTAGTCATATATATATATTTCCTAAGAGCTCTCATCCCAAGGATACATTTTTTCCTTTATTTCTTGTCTTTCTTTTATCTTCATTGTGTTTATCTGAGAAGATAAATGTTAGCTGGATCTATTGTGGTAATCATTTCACAATATAAGTGAATTGAACCATTATGCTGTGTGCTATAAACCTATACAGTGGTGTATGTCAATTGTTTCTCAATAAACTGGAAACAAAGCAAGGGGACCCCAGGGTCACTAACACAGTTTCCCCACTCAGGCAGCTGGAGACTTTCTGGACCTTTCTGATGGGGACACTGATGCCCACAACACAGGGGACTAAGGGCATTTATGTGCGCCTGTCACAGGTGATTAACATTCCCTGCATTTCCCGGAGTCCCTGCATCCTGCCCCCACGGACTGGCGCATGGGTTCTATTTGCTTTTCCTTTCCCACTTCTTGCTGTCCGGCCAGTTTGGAGTTAGTGCAGAGAATATATTTATGTTGGCAAAACGAATAACATTGCATTCATGGTAGATACACTCCAGAAAAAGGGTCCCTTTCCAATACTAAACACCGGGGATTCGTTTATTATCTGCCTTTTGGGATTATCAAAGCAGGGTTTCTTCCCTTTAGGTTAGCTGATTTTGAGTCTTTTAAATTTATGTCAGTCCACAAGGTAGATTAACTTTAATTTGCCTTTGACCACTTGTCCCTACGCTGCCTCCTTCTCATCTGAATGGCGGTGTGTCCAGGGGAGAACAGAGTGTAGTGATGCAGCTGGCGTGTGAATCGCTGGAGCTGCAGCAGCCCCTGTGCCCCTCTGGGCGGCCTGTTGGCTGCATCTCACCCTGCCTCTCTCAGAACTGAAGTCCCTCAGTAGGGCGGGCTTTACGTGGCACCAGTCCCTGAGATAACACAAGAACGTCCCCTCTGTCTGCCTGCCTCCCTCCAGCCTCGCTCCCTCTACATTTGCCTGAGACGCCTCAGTGCCATCAGAGGGAAGCCCACACTCCTCCAAAGCACGTCTGAGGCTCTGGCCACTTTCCCAGTTGCCTCTTTGCTTATTTACGGGTCGTTTTCCCCACCAGACTGTCATGTACGCTTCTGGAAGGTCAGGACTGTGTCTTAGTCACTGTTTTTCATCGGATAGGTGCATAATTAATTAATAATTCAAAAGCAGTGCAGGGGCCATTAAAAACATCTGCCCAGAAAAACTCGCGGAAAAGGCTTGTGCTGCTTATTAGTTGCCTTTGCAGAATCGTGAATGGCCACTTTATGGCATGAGCTACTCATGTGTTTGGCGACCCTCATTTCTAGCTAAAAGTCAGAACTCCTGGGTTGACAGAGGATTTTTGCCTTGCTCCCAGGTAGAAGAAGTCATCCGAGAAATGTCATTTGGATTCTGACTATTGGAGGACTTTAATGATGGGCAGGGACAGTGACATGGGGAATGAAGTATTAGAACTAGTGCAGGAAACCCAGGACTGATGATCACAGCTTATACCATCAAAGGACAGTTGGCATCCAACCAACCTTTTGTTGAAGTTACTTTGTGAATTCCTAATTCCTCTGATAAGACACCAAGACTTGCCGAGGACTATCTTCCATCTTCGGACCCTTTGAATGTTCTGTATGGTGTGTTGAACATGGTAGGTCCTTGGTTAATGCCTACTGAATGATTGAATAAGAATTAAGTTAGTTATCTCCTTGGTGTTGCACATGATTGCTCAAGGGAAGGGAGACAGAATATTCAAGAACTTCTAGACACTGTTCACAACAGAGCAATGACCACCTGCCCCATTCATTGGAATTTGTCCTGGGTTTCTCCCATAGAACAGCTCACCCAATTAACAGTTTATTCAAAATAACTATAACTTTAACGCATCTTGCCTTGGAATAGCTAAGGCAAATGGGCCACACTGATAATTTTCAAGTCTCCTCTTAAATGGGCTTTTATGCTCTTCTCCATCCATATGCATCCAGATACCTTTCCCTGTCAATTGTGAGAAATTCCTTTAAAGAACAGGGACTGTGAAAATAGACAGGAAAAGCTAATTGAATTCTCTTTGCTGAAAGTAATAAAAATAGGAATGGAGAGAAATGAAGATGAGGAGTTCTGAAGGGTCATTAGGTCTGCCTCTCTTTATCATTACTGAGTAGCTAGTGCATGTCAACCTGAGGTGGGCACAGTAAGTGGGTAGGATCCCTGCACAGCAAGTTAATCCATATGCAAACACAGTGACCCCAATTGCTTTGCAATAGAGAGCCACATGGCCTGTACCCTTAAAATACATCATTTGGGCAGCTGCCAGCTGGCTGATTTATCCCAGCTGGCCAGAAACAGCCCTGAGATCATCAGTGCTTTTGTTAATTGAGAGAGAGGGGCAGAGGAATCAAGATATTCCTGGGCACCAGGCATTCATTAGCCACCTGGTCTCCCTAAATTATGATCTGGCCATAATTTTTCCAGTGCATCAACTGAAATTTTAATACTTGGAATGTATTAATAACTCAGAACATGCTATTTCCTAAATAAGCAATGCTCTTCTGAACTTACCAGAGAAGGGAGCCCAGAGGACGGTTAAACAGCACAGATAAATGGTTAAATGGCTCTCTTCTTTCACGAGCAGCGTGGGGTGACCCTGGAAGTTCTATCCACAGCAGCAAATACAACAGATGCGATGCATGAATGAACCTCTGCGTTAATGCCCCTGATTTCTATTCGTTTGCTCTATTCATGTAGTATCTTAACAGGGCCAGCTCTGGAAAAAAATGGTGAAACAGATGGTAGTAGCAGCTAACAATTCTAGAGCACGTACTCTGCACCGTGCCATGTAGAGTATGCCATGCACTCCTCAGAGCAAACTCACGGGATGCTCTTAGCATTGCACAGGGAATTACATGCCCCAAGGGCAGGGACTCGGCCTGTCTTGTTCACCCTTTTACCCCAAGCACCTAGAACAGTTCCTGGCACACATTAGCTACTCAATATATCTGGTCAATGAATGAATGACTCTTCATTTTAGAGGAGGCAGCTGAGGGGTGGCAAAGTCAGTAACTTGTCCAAGTTGTTCAGCTCTAGAAAGTGACAGGGCCAGGAATCACCCCCTCATTCACACCATCCTCAAGCACCTTTTTCTGGGTTCTCAGAGCCAACAGCCTCCCATTCAGGTCTGTTCCTCTCAGTGCTCTGTTCCCCAGTGCTCTGTTACAGACTGAGTGTGTGCTCCCCACCCCCCAGTTCATATATGCCGAAGCCCTTCCCCCCCCCTTCACCCTCCCCCCCGCCATGTGATGCTATATGAAGGTAGAGCCTTTGGGAGGCAATCAGGTTTAGATGAGGTTGTAAGGGTGGAGCTCCCATCATGGGATTCGTGTTCTTTTTTTAATATATTTTATTGATTTTTTTTTTCTTTTTTACAGAGAGGAAGGAAGAGGGATAGACAGTTAGAAACATCCATCAGCTGCCTTCTGCACACCTCCTACTGGGGATGTGCCCGCAAACAAGGTACATGCCCTTGACCGGAATCGAACCTAGGATCTTTCAGTCCACAGGCCAACACTCTATACACTGAGCCATACCGGTTAGGGCAGGATTCGTGTTCTTATAAAAGTGGATCTCAGAGAGACCAGACCTCTCTCCACCATGTGAGGACACAGTGAGACAGGGGCCATCTGCAAGCCATGAAGTAGGTCTTATCAGGAGTCAAATCTGGGAACAGCTTCCAGAACTAGGAAAAGTAAATGTCTGTTGTTTAAGCCATCAGTCTGTGCTATTTTGCTATGGCAGTTCAAGCACACTCAGACAACCCTGGAGGCACACTCACCCACATTTACCTACCCCGTGTCCCATTCATGTAGCTCCGCTTTCTACCGTTCAACAGCAGCTAGTGATGTGATTGGCTTCTTGCCTCCCCTTTCTGCTCCCTGCAAGCCCTCCAACATCTGTTAGCACCTCAGAGTTTACAAAGAGAGTTCACACACGTGATTTCACATGATCCTCAAAACCAGCATGTGAAAAGGCAGAGCAGTCATTACTATCCTCATTTCACAGGTAAATAAATTGAGGGTTGGCAAGGTCAAGTGACTTACCATGGCCACACAGCAAGGACCAGGACTTAGCTCTCTGACCCCCTGCCCAGTGCCCTTCCCTCAGTACCACATTGTGGATAATGTCATAATGTACCAGTCATTCAGGAGCAGGTCCCCTTGTAACTGGAGGCTGGTGGAGAGGCAAGATGTCAACTTAAATGAATGACCCATGTACATCGGCATTTTTGGCATGTGAGTGTAGAGGTTTTGGAGTACCTCAAGGGACTCCGAGTTGGCAGGTGTCTATCTTTCCTATACCTAAGCCGGGGCAGGATTATTTTTCTGAAAATCTCAAAGAGCTGGCAAATAAGTGCACTTGTGTAATCCTCAACTGAGCTGATCTTCAAGCCCCGATCATTCTAAAAAGTGTCACCTGCATCTGCCCCTTCTGACTATTCCTTCTCCACCTGCCACAATACCTCAGAGCCTCACCTGTCCTGCCTGGACCTCTGCTACTCCTCTACCCTGACCAGGCCACCGTCCATGTTGGGGCCAATGTGATCTGTCTGAGTAACATATCCAGTGACCCCTAACCTCCTGCCTTGAAAACCGCATTTGAAGAGCTTTAGGGAGGTGAATGTGGCAGACATAAAAAAGGAAAAATAACCAAAAAACGAAAGCAAAAAACTCCCCAGAAAAACAAAAAAACTTTCTTTGGGAGGGCAGACTTGAAAATTTGTTTTACTCTTTTAAAAAAACTTTACTTGAATTCTCAGGGAGAGGACAATGGGAGCTTTGTGTTTTGTATCATCCAGATCTCACCCTATGCAACTTTCCCTTTGGCTCGTTCATTTGTGTCGTAATAAAACTGTAATTGCAAGTATAGAAAAAACAAACAAACGAACTATCAAAACAACTACTTTTTATTCTCTTTAGAAAGTAATCTCCTTGAGAGCAGAATTTTATCTATTTATGACACAAAGTTGTTAGACATCTAAATACTAAGTAATATGTGAAAGAACAGCCACACCTGATATTCATTCTACCAGGGACTTGGGTATTTGTATATCATAAAATTAAAAACAGAATCTATTTGCATTGATTTTATTTTTTAAAAAATATACCATTAATTTACTCCAAGGAAATAATCCGAAAGAAGGGGGAAAAGTCAATAAAAGTAAAGATTGGAATTGTGGACTAATCTATAATAAAGAAAAACTAGGAGCTATTTAAGAGTGAGTAGTTAAGCCGAAACCGGTTTGGCTCAGTGGATAGAGCGTCGGCTTGCGGACTGAAAGGTCCCGGGTTCGATTCCGGTCAAGGGCATGTATCTGGGTTGCGGGCACATCCCCAGTGGGAGATGTGCAGGAGGCAGCTGATCGATGTTTCTCTCTCATCGATGTTTCTAACTCTCTATCTCTCTCCCTTCCTCTCTGTAAAAAATCAATAAAATATATTAAAAAAAAAAAAAAAGAGTGAGTAGTTAAGTAGATTATGTTGTGTCAATTTGCTGGACTAACATATAGTTGCCAACAATTATAATCATGCACACTGTGTAGCAACAGAAAATGCGTATGATATAACGTTCAGCACCCAAAGTGGAATAGCAAATTGCATAGATACTTGATTACAACTCTAAAAATCATGTTTACATGTGGGCAAGGACTAGCAGGAAGCAAGACAAGGAAAACAGATGATTAGTTCTGCTGATAGGATTGTAAGGGATTTCTCTTCTTTCTGAATTTCTGTTATGTTTTTCATGTTGTTTGTGCGGCTTAAAAGGATGCCATTCAACCCTTTTGGGGACCATTTTCAAGCCTGTCAGTCCCAGGAAGGCACATCAACAGCAGCAAGGACGGCAGTTCCTGAGGACACCTCACTGCGTCTCTCCTGGGCGCCTGGCTCTGCTGGTGGGAATTCTCTGATCCAAACTGAGAACAGCTGTTTGCACAGTTGTTACCAAATAGAACGTTGCTGTGGAAACCCAACCACTGGATGAATATTTATACGTAAATGTGATCCACCGCCATTTACCACAAGGAAAGCAAAACAATAAAAACTCAAGCACAGGCTGGGGAACGTTGGCTGACTGTAGTAGAGGAATCACTGACTGGGGTAGACGTTTGAACTAGAATCAGGGGTGGGCAAACTTTCTGACTCGAGGGCCACAATGGGTTCTTAAACTGGACCGGAGGGCCGGAACAAAAGCATGGATGGAGTGTTTGTGTGAACTAATATAAACTCAAAGTAAACATCATTACATAAAAGGGTACGGTCTTTTTTTTTTTTAGTTTTATTCATTTCAAACGGGCCGGATCCGGCCTGCGGGCCGTAGTTTGCCCACGGCTGATTACTAGATGCTGCCGAGAGCCGGCTGAATCTGAGTCTCACTCAGGATCCACGTGACCTTTACACACACATGGTTGAGGCTCTTAGCTGTTCATAGCCCTCTCCTGCTCCAGGCAGAGGTGGCATATGGTTTAAGGAACAGCACACTGGAATGAATCCATCAAATCCCAGTTCTCTCCCTGGTAGGCTTTGTGACTGTGGACAAGTCACTTTTTATCTCTCTGAACTTCAGTCTAGTCATCTGTGAAATTGGGACATCAAAACCTATCCCTGGACCGGCCAGCATGGCTCAGTTGATTGAGCTTCACCCAGTGCCCTGAAAGGTTGCGGGTCAATATCCCGTCCACACACATTACTGCATTACAGGTTTAATCCCCAGTTGACGTGTGTATGGAAGGCAGCCGATCCATCTCTCTCTCTCTCTCTCTCTCTCTCTCTCTCTCTCTCTCTCTCTCTCTCTCTCTCTCCCCTCTCTGTAAGCATGCCCGGCAGTGAGAATAAAAACAAACAAACAAACAACCTATCCCTGAAGGCTGTTGAGAGGTTGGAAATGAGCAAGCATGTAGTAGGTGCTGAATTAAAGGGAAAAGGAGACACACAATGTGACAGACAGAAGCAAGCCGGAGGGTTTAACACACAGAAGCACAGGAAAAAAGGTAATTTTATTTTATTTATTTTTATTATTTATTTTTCGATTACAGTTGGCATTAGTTTTAACCAGAGATTTAAAGGAGCATATTGAGTACATGAGAAATAGAAAACTGCTGATAACATGGGGCAAATGGAGGAAAGCTGGGCTACTGCCAATTTACAGGTGCGAAAATACTGTTCTCCAGGGAGCAGCTGTAACAAAAACAAACGTGAGCAATTAAGAGGCTCCTAACTTTTTATTTAATTGCCAAACATCAATCGCATAATCTGAGAACCACCACAGGCACCTGCTCTACCTGCTCCTTCTTATTCAAGATTCTGTCGGTGGGACCCAGACCAGCTTTTCATGCTGCCGTTCAAAGGGAAGTTTCCCTAAGGAGCTGCAGCCCAGATTCATGCCAGCCACATGCATCGTGTCAACTAATTTCTGTTTTAAGTCCTCAGCAGTTCTCTTGGGACCAGGATTTCAACTGACATCAAAATTCAGTATTAATTCAAAGACCATCTTCATAGTTATATAAGAATTAATTTTTTTTTTATTGAGAGAGAGAGAGAGAGAGAGAGAGAGAGAGAGAGAGATCAATTTGTGATTGATCCTGAAACCTTGGCATATTGGGATGATGCTCTGACCAACTGAGCTACCTGGCCAGGGACAGTTATATAATAATTTAATAAAACAGAAAAAAAATTTGGACTTTTGCAACGCAACATTAAGCTTTTCTTTTCTCACCCTGCCTTCACTTTGCTTAAGGAAGTAAAAACGTTGAAAGGAAAAGCAGTACTTATTTTGTATAAAACTGTTAAAGCAAGAAGCCATTTCAATTTCTCAAAAGTACATTCTGAGCACACAAGAAACTTCTAATATTTTAGGAATGTGGAAACTAAACTAATGGGCATGTCGTATGAAAAGATTAAATACAGTGTATGGTAAATTCAGAGTCAACACAAAACCCGCTGGGCATTGACGGCATCTGAAGATTGATTTTATGAAGCCTACTGAGCCCAGTTTTGAGCTAAGGCCAGGCTGCGGAAGGGGCTGGACAGAGCCTCTATTCACAGCACTGGGGGATTTGTGTGGAAAGAGTACAGATTTTTCTGACAACCTTGTCTTTCAATTCAGATGAATGAAACACTACTGTTTGGTCATGAGGAAATTTAATAAAAAAGGTTGTCACCAAAGTTGTTTCTCATTGGGTGCAAGTGTGTGGAAATGACAGTCTTTAAATTTTGCTTGAAAAATGAAATTATATTAGACATCAAAATCAATGCCAAAATAAGGTAAACTTTGAATGAAAAAATGAGAAGTGACAGAATGCCAAGTGAAGGCTAATAACCTTTGGGCTTTGCTAGTAGATATACTCTCCTCTCCCACACTGAACCCTGACTTAGATTACTCTGAAAGGGGGTGTTTAGAGTGTACAGGACAACTGGACATCTTGTAGATGGCCACTTGAGTGTCACATTATTTAATACGACCTTACCTGTATTTTCAAGTACATTGGCCACCAAGACAACATTGCTGTCCTAAAGCCATGGCCTTTCTTGGCTGGATTTAAAATGCCAAATATTGTGCTATATGTGGACATATTAAGACTTCTACAGTTCCCAGGGCATATTCTATTTGTAAATCAGTTTAAATTGACTTTATTGGGTAGACCATTGCTCTATCACTCACTGAGCTGCAAGAATCAACATAGAGCCCCAGCTTGTTTGGCTCAGCGGAAAGAGTGTCGGCCTGTGGACTGAAGGGTCCTGGGCTTGATTCCAGTCAAGGGCACATGCCTGGGTTGTGGGCTTGATCCCCTGTAGGGGACGCGTGGGAGGCAGCCCATCAATGATTCTCTCTCATCATTGATGTTTCTATCTCTCTCTCCCCTCTCCCTTTCTCTCTGGAATCAACAAAAAGTATATTTTTTTTAAAAAAAGAATCAACATGGAGCCCAAGGATGCTAAGGCTCTCAAAATATCTGGCTCAACAGTTACAAATCAAGAGCGGAAAGAATTTATTTATCCATCTTCTTCAAGGGCAGATGGTTTAACATAAAGTACAATGGATTTGTAGTTATTAGGTCTGGGTTTGAATTCAAGCTGAAAGAGAGTGAGATTTGGAATTTGGGATGTGGGTCTTGGATGGAACAATGTTACCGACTGTGAAAAACTCATCTCTCAGAGCCTTAGTTTACTTCTGAGAAATGGGCCTACTAATAACATTATCCTCATAAGAGTGTCAGGAGGGTTCCATGGGATACTATTTATTTAAAAGTGTGTTGTATCTTATAAAGCACTGTATTAATTTAGCCATTCTTCTTACTAATTGTGGGACCTTGGACAAACCTCTCACCTTTCTTGATCTTGGTTTCCTTCTTTGTAAAACGGGGAGAGTAATGGCAACCTGTCCACTCCATAAAGGTGCCTTAAAGCTCAAAATGCAATGATGTGAAAAAACTGGGTAGACAGAAAAATACTTTATTATTTTGCCAACTTATAAAAATTAATTTAAAAGATTCAAGTGAAAGTTCTCGAGTGTTATCCACTTTGGAATGACTTGATGATTTCTATTCCTATTTGTTTCGTTCAATCTATAGGTGATTTCCAAGAGTCTAATAATCCCTGAAGTAGTCAATGGCATAATTAGAATTTGGTGGTTTAAGAAAATAATGTTCTCATGTTAGCAAACGGTATTGTTTTCAACTACTTCACAGGAAGCCCCTCTGGTGAAAGTTGGCCCGTCATTGTACCTGCCTTTCTCGTTTTGTAGTTGCTCACGCCAATTTTCTAGTCTCTCTATTGTCTGCTTCAGCAGTGTACAGCTGGCACATGTTGGGCTGGAGCCAACCCTAATTCCCTCAGTGCTCTTTTCACCCTTTGAGATTCAGAGGAGGTGACCTCTGCAAGAAGCTAGGCATTGGTTATGCAGAATCTTTGCAGCGTGGGAGGGGAGCCTCAGAGACACCATGGAAACAGACACCTCAGAACACCTGGACGGAGAGACAGAACATAAGAAATTGTAAAATGTGCCTGTTTGAAGAAAGTCCTCTTCTTGCTGTGCAGCAACATTGCAGCCTTTGAGTTCTTTTATGAACTTTCGATGCTTTTTAGAACCGATGTATGATGATGTTCTTAGAAGAGCCAACATATCTTGAAAGTTTTTGTCATTGCCTTTATTCAAGGATGGCTGGCTCAGCCTTGATGAATCTGTAACACTTCCTTTAGAGAGAAGCCCAAAGACAGACACTGTTGACATTATCTTTGCGATTTCAAATAAAACATTCTTTAGTGAAAGGCAGTCTTGTTCCGATTCCAAGATCTAACAGTGCTGGCTCCCAAGCTGGTCTTTGCATTTGACAGAGGATGTGAAGTACAAGCATCTGTACTCTTCCACAGCCCTGCAAAGTCCTTCCTTAGCTTGTCCTTACTTAATCAAACAGGGCTTTTTCTTTCCTAGGAGATCATGACTTACAAAGAATAACTGGGAGGTCAAAGGGCCATAGGAGCTGGGTGACAATTCCAAGGATTGACCTATTTTCTACATTTCTGTATGGGAAGTACCCAAATGAAAAACAGAAAATGGTCAATTTAGTTAAAATTTGAGACTGTGTAGCAGTGCAATGGACTAAGTCTTTCTGAAAAGTAAAATAGCAGCCAGAACAGCAAATAATAAAACTTGTTAGCAGCTACCCAGGAAGTGAGCAAGGGGATGGCTCGAATTTGTGTGTGTGCATGTATTTGTGTGTGCGCGTGTGCATATTGCCATTGTCAGTAACAGACAAGGGGCAGAATAGCATAGTGTATAGGAGGAGAGGCGGTCTTGGCCTGAATTTATAGCCCCCAAAAGTTACTTAACTCCTTGAGGCTTAGTTTTTTTTTCATCTGCAAGTAGGAGAAATGATAGTATCTACCTCACAGTTTGCCATGAAGACTACATAAGACAGAAGGCATGTAAAGTGCAGCTGCTTCCTGGCCCAGAGCAAGCCCTCGGTAAGTACATGTATCGCCTGTGAATGTAAGTGCTATAAAGAGAAAATGAGCAGGCATCCAGTGTGTTGTGGGTTCAGAGACTGGGTTTTCTGCCTCCAAACCATCAGAAAAGGGAAACATGTACCCTTTTGTTCTAAACTTTTTTCTTGTATTTTTTTTTTTTTGGGGGGGAAGGGGTCAATTTCTTTCCCATGTTTTCATGTTTTGGGATATCTTTTGAATGGCTGTTCATCTTTTCTCTTTTATTTCCCATTTAATAAATTCTAATTTCTGGTAGTTTTTCACAACATTGTCTTCTCCTTTTATTATGCTATTATATTTTTTGTTCTCAAATGGTTCTTTTTAAAAAATTATATTTTTATTGATTTCAGAGAGGAAGGGATAGGAAGAGATAGAAACATCAATGATGAGAGAGAATCATTGATCAGCTGCCTCCTGTACAACCCTTACTGGGGATCGAGCCCGCAACCCAGGCATGTGCCCTTGACTGGAATTGAACCATGATCTCCTGTTTCATAGGTCGATGCTCAACCACTGGACCACACCAGCTGGGCTCAAATGGTTCTTAAAAATAGTATTTTATTCTAGTTTCATTAATGTAATATCTTCTGTTATATATGTGAAGCTTTTAATTATATTTAAAAAGAAGTGTGTTCTTCTATTCCCTGCACTGTCTCTATTTCTTCCATGTTTCCCTGTCCTCTGTGTTGGTTTTGCTCTTCCTTTTCCTGCAGTGGTTTTCCTCACTTGTCTTGGCTCCTTGGCGGTTGTTGACACTTAAGTGTGAGGCCCTAACATCTCTGTGTGCATGGGCAGGATTAGGAATGTGAAGTCAGCAGATGGGGGCTTGGCTCTATGTTGGGGACCCCCAAATGTCTTTATCTGCCTCTCCCTCGGGCCTTATTAGTTTTCTCAAAGTGGAATCCTCATATACTCTTGTTTTAAGGGTTGAACTTTAGCTTCAGCATTTGTGAGCAAGAAGGGAAGAGGGCAGGAGGTTCTAACCTTTACCCGCAGTATTTTCTTTAATTCTCCTTTCCTTAGAAGCACCTCATCTTGAACTCACCTGTGCCTCAGCTCCATATTCTAGCATCTGGCTTATTGATCCTTCAAGAATAAACTTTATCTTCACTCTGGAAAGGTGGAGGCTGTCACGTGGCTATATGGATGGAGCAGGCACCGGGGCACGAACTGCTTCTTTATAAACTCTCAATCAGTCCTCCCTCTGCAGCCCTATGGTGTACCTCTGCCTTCAGGGGGGCCTCGTATTTTCAAGTCTGAAGCCTTTCTGGAGTCCTGGGGCACAAACTGGTGTCTTCCCCTGCAGGCACTTAGACCCAGCTGTTGTTTGTTGTCTCTCTCATATACCAATAGTTTCCATGTCATAAAATGTTATTGAGATTTCTCATTTGTTGTTCTCAGTCCTGGACCGCCGCCCCCCCGCCCCCCCCAATTGCTTTGGTATATTTTTAGCTCTTGAATTCTTTTGCTGTAATTTCATTAGGTTTAGGAGGAAGTAGAGACAAACACCTGTGTCTATTAAATCAGAAGTCCACCCATGAAATTTTAACAATATAAAGGCCCCCAGGCCCTATAGCTAAAGATTCATTCAGGAGCCTGGGTGGGTCTGGGCTTCCTACATCTCAAGGGTTCCTAGTAGGTGATGGGGTGAGCCGGACTTCCCGGCCCACGGAGGCCCAGCGGAGTGTGGCCTTGAACACTTTTCTCAAGCACAGCTGGCTTCTCTCCTTCTTGCACAGCAGTGGGAAATGGCTGAGTGTGGAGAGCATTCATTGGCTGTTTTCTATGTCCCTGGAACTGTGTGAAAGATTCTTTCGGTTGCAGGTGACGGAATCAAGCTTCTCTGGCAGGGCATCTCTGCCCAGTGCCAATAGAGTGGAAAAAGCAGAGACTCGAGTGCCATTCAGTGCCACCCCCACCCAGATCTTCTACCAATTCTTTTCGCTGTGTGCTGGCATCATTCTTCACAAGGCCAGACCACTTCATTGTCAGTTTTGCCTTATATCTTTCCAGATTCTAGTCTAGAGTGGAAGGGTCTCTCCCTCCAACCCCACTTTCCCTGTTCAGTCAAGTATGAACAGTGCTGGAGAAGGCCCACGGTGGTTCGCCTGGGCCAGGTTTTCACCTCCTGGTCAATCATGATAGCGAGGTGGGTTATTGTGAAATGATAGTGGCCTCAGACCTTATAGCAAAGAGGGAGGGATAGTTTTCCTAAGAGAGGAGGGAGAGAGTGTTGTTCTTAGAAAAAGGGAGGGGTCCTGGGTAAAGGGAATATTAGGTCCATTACAGTTCACTCCCTTGGCTATTCAGTACTTGGGCATGAGCGCGCGCGCACACTCACACACACACACACATTTGTGCACAGCTTCTCTCGCTCCTTCTGAGACATTTTCAAAACCTCTCATCAAATATAATGCAGCCATCCTGTGCAAAATCACAAACATGCGTATTTCCTCAGCATTCTGAAGAGTTCCAAAGTCATGTCCAACTCTTAGACACAATTTTGCATCTTTGGTGACATCCATTCCTTTTCATCAGTTCTAGATGTAGCTTCTTATGATCCTACAACTTTTAGCCCAGCGGTTCTCAACCTGTGGGTTGCGACCCCTTTGGGGGTCGAACGACCCTTTCACAGGGGTCGCCTAAGACCATCTGAAAACACATATATAATTGCATATTGTTTTTGTGATTAATCACTATGCTTTAATTATGTTCAACTTGTAACAATGAAAATACATCCTGCATTTTAGATATTTACATTACGATTCATAACAGTAGAAAAATTACAGTTATGAAGTAGCAACGAAAATAATTTTATGGTTGGGGGTCACCACAACATGAGGAACTATATTAAAGGGTGGCAGCATTAGGAAGGTTGAGAACCACTGTTTTAGCCAATATGAAAAGTCAACTCACCCAAGTCCCTGAAGCTCTGGTCTCAGTGGGCCGAGTCCCCAGACATGGCAGGTGATCATTTATCACATAGTTTAACTGGTTCTTACTGAAGGTTGCTATCAGAATGAAGGGATCTTGACTGCCTTCTATGTGTTATTCTGGTCATCTGTTGCTGCACAACAAGCCACTTCAAAATAGTGGTTAAGACAATAGTAATAATTTATTTTGCTCTTGAGTCTGGGGTTGACTGGGCTCAGCTAGGTAGTTCTCACGCGTGTCTCAGACAGCAGCTGGGGCTGGGGTCTGCTCAAAGGCTTCTTTATCCCATGAAGAGTTGTCCGGGTTGGAAAGCCTCCAATAGGTGGGGCTGGAGCTTCTGGGGCTCCTCGGCAGCTCTTCCTCTTCTTGGTCTCGCCATATGGCAGCCTCAGAGATCTCAGCTTCTTACATGACAGCTGAAGGCTCTCAGAGTGAGTGTCCCAAGATAAACTAGCAGAAGCTCTATCCTAATCTCAGAAATTATACAATGTCATTTCCACCACATTTCTTTTTTTTAAAAATATATTTTTATTGATTTTAGAGAGGAAGGGAGAGAGAGAGAAAGATAGAAACATCAATGATGAGAGAGAATCATCGATTGGCTGCCTCCTGCATGCCCTACACTGGGGATCAAACCTGAAACCGGGCATGTACCCTGACCGGGAATTGAAACTGGACCTCCTGGTTCATAGGTCGATGCTCAACCACTGAGTCACACTGGCCGGGCTCCACTACATTTCTGTTCTTCAAGACAGCCACCAAGGCCTGCCAAGTTTCAAGGGGAGGGATCAGATTCTACATCATGATGGAAGAATTTGCAGGCATATGTTAGAATCACCATACTGAGCTTAACTCAGCCAATGCCACATTTTGGGATCTGTCACTTTAAAAATCCCACTTCTGCCTTATACAAGATTCTTCTGGTTGCACGTGACACAAACACAATTTGAATTAGCATATAGCCAATCCACAGAAGGGCAGGGTGACTGATGCTGGGACTTCAACATCCGCCTCTCTGTTCCTTATGAGGTGTCCCAGTGCTGTGCTTAGGACACATGGCCATCCCTGGACAATGACTGTACTTGTCGGGTGTCTACTGTGTCAGCACACCTTGGAAGAGGGGATTGCCTCTTGATCACGTACTATGGTCAAGGTCATATAAAAAAGTAGCAACTCCCGTGTGGCTGCCATTTGAAGGTGTGAGGGAAGGGCAGTTCCCTGAAAGAGGAGGTGCTTTTCCCAGAGAAGATGGGAGTGATGAGCTGACTGAACAATAAAATCCTACTCAACTGTTACATGCGTTATCTCATTTAGCTCTAGCAACAACTACCATGAGGTAAATACTATTGTTATTTCCTTTCAACAAATGAAAAAACTAGGCTTAGAAATATTCAATATGATGTCCAAGGTCACTCAGCCAAGTGTGGCATAGCTTAGTCATTGAGCCCAATTCTGCCCGAATGCAAAGTCCCTGATTTTCACACTTTTCTCCCTGCCCCCTCCCCCCGCCCCCCGCAACCCCCAGCCCATATCCTTCAGTGCAGTCAATGAAGATGAAAGACTAGAGGGACTAGTGGGTGAGAGGGAGCACCCAGGCGCACAGGGCCTTTAACGTCCAGGCCCCTCATTTTGCTCTTTTCTCATACCCAGCCTGCCTTGCTTCCATCTGAGCTGCTGCTCCAAGTGGCCGGGGAGTGGCCTGATTGCTATTGGCTAACTGGTCCAGCTGTCTGCATCCTTCATCCCTTCATTCAGCTGCAGTGAGGTTGGGCTTTCCCCAAAGGCGTCTTGTTAGGTAATGCATGGAAAAGAAACCTAAGGCAATAACAGAGATACAAGGGTTGAGGAGACAGGTGTGATCAGAGTGGTGATTCCTTATCTCAGTTTCACTAAAGTTCTGTCACCAACTACTTTGGCTGCTACCACTCACACAGCCCCAAACCTCTTGTTTCCTTTCCTGTCAATGGCTGGCAGGTTTCCCAGAGGTGTTTTCACCAGCTGGTTCATGAGGCTGGTCCCACCTCTGTGTCATTTTAGTTTCATTGGTCACAAAGGCTAAAGACCAAGACTCACTAGTGGCCACTTGATCTCTGGGGAGGGCACCATCACCCTATGATAATGGCCCTTTCTCACCTGAAGATTGGCAGGCCCGTCCCTTCCATGGTCCAGGGTTGCATGGGATCACATTAGAAGTTCCTGAAGTTCTTCCATTTAGCCCATCTGCAGGGCCCAGATCACTGACATGGCACAACCCAATAGAGGTCAAAGCTTTTGCCTGAGTGTGTGTGTGTGTGTGTGTGTGTGTGTGAGTGTGTGTGTGTGTGTGGTGGGGGCAGGCAGAATTCTGATTGCTTTAATTTCTCAGTCTCAGAATGCCTCACACATATAGTCAGAGGAGGGGGGAACAATAAGAGATTTCTCTCTTCTGGACCTTTGTAGACCCCAATATTATATGAAACACTTCTGTTTGCACAAAACAAAACAAAACAAAACAAAAAACTAGAAGGACCTGAGGCAAGTGTTGCTTCCAAGCTTAGGGCTGGGAAGGGAATATTAAGAGCTAAAAGTAAGGTAAAGTAAATTTACAACAATTTGACAACATAGTTTTAATAAGATTTTTTTTTTCTGGCACAGAAATTCATCAAATCATGGCTTGAAGCAATAGAGAGATGATAAGGAGGGAAACAAGTGTTGAGACATTAGAAGTCACTGTGGTGGGTGCCTTGAATATTATTTATTTGTGAGAGTTGTTACACTGTTGATATTCCCAAGTGCTTTACTGACTTAAATTAAAAATGATTATTTAATGAAGTCAGTTTTTCTGTCTCCTCTTGAGAGAGCAAGTGTTGTGGCTTCCAAGTTGTTGGGGGGGCGGGGGGGAGCAGCGTTGGATTCATGTCTCTGCAAGGCCCTTCTCTCCCACCCTTACCTGCCCCCTGCTTCTCCTCTCCTCAGAGGTGGGTCATTCTTCCCCCGCCCCTCCCACCACTCAGGCTGTGGCCGAAGCCAGGAGAGCTCAGCTTTTCTGCCTCAGAAGAGGAGCAGGCACTGCGAGGGAGAGGGATGGCAGAAGCTGGGGCCCCAGTAGGATGAACGCTTGGACACTTTGGAAGCCCTGTAATTCATTCCGTATTGACTCGTTCCTTCATCCATTTTACAGTGGGGACTAACGAGTGTTTCGATTTTTTGCTTTGAGCTGCGAGCTAAAATTTGGGTTATGAGCCAGCTTCAGATACCCCACCGCTAGGTGGCGCAGCGAATGTCACAGTGAACGCCACAACATCAGCCCAGCATCACGTGTCATTGTAATGGTGAAAATTGATTTGACATACGAGTAATTGAGTTACGAGCTCCGTCACGGAATGAATTAAACTCGTAAGTCAAGGCCCCACTGTACTGTGCATTTACATGCCGAGCTCTATGCTGGGGCTGAGGGTGCAGGTGAGAAGCAGGTAGCCCTGCTTCCTGTCCTCTGATGCTGATCCTCTGTCCTTGCCCTCCCAGCAGGAGCTCTGAAGGTTTGTCCCCGAGTTCAGTGCAGCCCTACTGGACTCCTGGGCAACTCATGGACAAAGTGGTAGTTCAGGTACCGGCTGAGGTGTTCCACTAGTTCAGTGGTCGGCAAACTCATTAGTCAACAGAGCCAAATATCAACAGTACAATGACAAATTTCTTTTGAGAGCCAACTTTTTAAAACTTAAACTATATAGGTAGGTACATTGTTATTAACTTAATTAGGGTACTCCTAAGGCTTAGGAAGAGCCACACTCAAGGGGTCAAAGAGCCACATGTGGCTCGCGAGCCCCAGTTTGCCGCCACTGCACTAGGGAGATGTGGGGTGTATAGGAGCCTGATGTTGTCTCAGGCATTGCACTAAGTGGGTGACTGGCCCCCAGCAATGCCTGGATCTATGACATTCCTGAACTGTACTAACCTGTGAGCATGGGGTCCCTGGGGTTTCTGCCAATCTGCTTTAAATGGGGATAAAATCTGACTTCTTAGCATCAATGACAGATGGTCTGCAAATCTTGGCTACCTCCAGTAACACCAAATAAGAATGATATACACTGTTGTGAAGGGTTTATATTTAGAGTTATCAAATCCTGTCAGCTTTCTACCGCTGCAGTATCTCTCCCAGCCATCAATTCTCTCCTTCCCATCTTTACCATCCGAGTCCAATCCCTCACTATCTCCTGCCTAAGATGATTGTGTCTGCTCTTACTAGTTTTTCTGCCCCCATTCTCTCTGTCTTTACAATCATCCCACGTAATACTGCTGGATTAATCTTCTTAAAGTATAGCTCAGACCATGTCATTCTTTGGCTCAGAAAAATTTTGTGACTTCTTCCTGTTGTCTATTAGATTAAGAGAACACTCTTGGCCTCCTGCAAGGCAGGTCCCCACACTGTGTGGCTGCACCTTCTTCCTGAATTTTCTTCCACAGCTCACGTGTACACACCTGACACTGAACATTCAAGCTTTCCCACACTCTCCTGCTTTTCTTTCTTTCTTTTTTAAAAATATGATTTTTATTGATGTCAGAGAGGAAGGGAGAGGGAGAGAGATAGAAACATCAATGATGAGAGAGAATCATTGATCGGCTGCCTCCTGTATGCCCCCTAACTGGGGATCTAGCCAACAACCCTGGCATGTGCCCTTACCTGGAATGGAACCATGACCTCCTGGTTCATAAGTTGATGCTCAACCACTGAGCAACAACAACTTGGCTCTACTGCTTTTCTGTTTTCCCTTGTCCTAGTCCTCCGGCTGGAATTCTCCTTTCCATGATATTCACCTGCTGGGACCCTGGCTATCCTTCAGGATCTGACTAAGATGGTTCCTTCTTCATAAAAGTCTTGCTGTCCCCAGAATGGGATATCATTGTCCTCATCCTGAACTACCATGGCAAATATTTTTTTCCTCTCTTATGACAATTGTCATAATTAGCTGTGAGTACCTTCTTTGGACTGCAAGCTCATGTGGACTGTGACTTACACAGGCACTCAATAAAAAGGTCTGCTGATTCTGGTGAATGAGCACCTTACCCGTCTGTGTATTCCTGGCAGGAAGTACACATCAGAGCGGCCTTATTATTTTGTGGAAAAAAAATAAACTGAAGCTCCTTAGATGTTCTACCAGTGTGATTATAAAGGAATCTAACCTTATACGTTGCATATACATTCATTGATTATTATAGGGTGCCACGTAGGAGCAGAAACCCAACTCAAAGCAGCTTAGTTAAAAAGAAAAAGATAATTGAAAGTCCATGGATTTGCAAATTGGAAGATGAAGAAACCAGGGTAGTTTCCAGGACCTCAGGGACTGGACTCCACAGCTCTGTGTGCTGTGCAGACCTTAATTGCATCTCATTTTATTTCTCTCTAGGAGTTGTCTTTAATATCAGGGTGGGAAGATGAGTTGTGAGGATGAAGGCATGTGGGAGGACTTATTTGGGTCATATATGATTAAAGAATGTGACTAAGTGGATGACAATCTCAGTCCTACTACTTTTTTTTTTTTAAATCCTCACCCGAGGATTATTTTTCCCATTGATTTTTAGACAGAGTGGAAGGGAGGGAGGAGGGGGAGAGAGACAGAGAGAGAAACATTGATGTGAGAGAGACACATCACTTGGTTGCCTCCTGCTCACTCCCTGACTGGTGCCAGGGATTGAACCTGTAACCAAGGTATGTGATCTTGACCGGGTATCAAATCCTTGACCCTCCGGTCCACTGGATGATGCTCTAACCACTGAGGAAAATCTGGCCAGGGCTGTCCTACTGCCTTTGACCCAAACGATAAGTCCTACTACTTTGGACTCAAACTGTTTATAAGACAATCTCCAGAGCCCCTAATGGTGTCCTCTGGCTCCTGCAGTGGAAGGAGACCTACAAGGGCAGCCTGTCCCTTCCTTTTTCAGGAGTAGGAACTTGAGGAGAAACAAGTAGCAGAGAACTCAGGCTGGGGCTGGTGATGGCTAGTAATGATGGTGGAAGCAGGGAGTGGGGTAGGCAAAGGGCCAAGCTACAGGGAATTCTAGACTAATTCCAGCTCTAGGCAAGGAGCATTGGGATCCAAGCCTTGTCATTAATAGGAGCAACTAGATGACTTGAAGAATAACTAAAGAAGCAGGTACGAGCAATACCTGAATCTGTGAGGCTATGACTGATGATATATAACATACGTCTATCAGAGGTAACCTACATATTTAATGTTGTGAATCTATAAATATTTAACTACTTTCAAATATTTAGCTACTGAAATTGCCTCTCCAAAAAATGAGATTTTTCTGAATATAGGGCAATTTTTCTCAAGGCACAATGTTGTCTAAGCAATTCATTTAAAAATCATTTTTGACAACTTCCCATCGATTGCAAAATACAGCCCATCACATGTTGGGTTCCCTTTGGATACACTGATCAGACAAAGTGTAACAAAAGCCCTGATCTGTCTTTCACCACACAGGATGTCTGAGAGCCTCTTCTGGTTTCTTGGCATTTACAGAGAGGATTCTTCCCTTGCTCTCCCAGTAGGAGTCATGTAAGAGTCCCCTATGGGTAAAATTGTTGTGCCCCAATATAGAAAACATATGCACTTAGGGAATGGTTAACAACAACAACAACAGCAACAACAAAATAATGGGAGATAGATTATTGTGAAAGGGAGGTGAGCAAGGAAAATCTCCAAAACACTTGGCAACAGACATGTTCTCAGGCAGATTCATTCTAGGACAGAATTTTCATGGAAATGGAGACATGGAACTTAATTCCCTCTAAATCTTTCGTGCCCACATATTCTTTGGAAAGCCCTTGCATAGCCCAGGGCTCAGGCTCCACAATCTGCTGTTCTCCACACACATTTGTCTCACATTCTCTGCATTTGAGGCATTCCTTTCTCTCCCAACATCTTCTCTACCTTCAAATTTAAGGGAAAACCCTTTACACAGGCCCCAAACAAAGGGGAGAGGCCTAGGTAAGCTTCCACCTGTCTCTGATAACTCTGTTTCCATTGCCTCCATCTTTAGTATTAGGTTCTCCAGAGAACAGAATCAATATAATATAGATATATAGATATGGAAAGGTCAAGAGGATATTTATTATAGGAATTGGCTCAGGAGAGTATAGAGCAGGGGTGGGCAAACTTTTTGACTCGAGGGCCACAATGGGTTCTTAAACTGGACCGGAGGGCCGGAACAAAAGCATGGATGGAGTGTTTGTGTGAACTAATATAAATTCAAAGTAAACATCATTACATAAAAGGGTACAGTCTTTTTTTTTTTTAGTTTTATTCATTTCAAATGGGCCGGATCCGGCCCGCTGGCCATGGTTTGCCCACGGCTGGTATAGAGGCTGAGGAGTCCTATGATCTGGCCTCTGCAGGCTGGAGGACCAGGAAAGCTGGGGGTGTGAGTCCAAGTCCAAAGGCCCAAGAGCCCTGATCTGAGTCCAAAGGCCTAAGGATCCAGGAGAGCCAATGTCAAATGTCTGAAGGCAAGCAGGAGAAGATGTCTCAGCTCAAGCAGAGTGAGCAAATTCACTCGTTCTCGGCTTTTTTTGTTCTAGTCAAGCTCTCAGAGGATTGGGTGATGCCCACCTGCATTGGAGAAGGTGATCTTCACTCAATCTAGCAATTCAAAACACCAGTCTCTTCCAGAAACACCACGCACACGCACACACACACACACACACACACACACACACACACAGAAATAATAATGTTTTACCAGCCATCTGGGTATCCCTTAGCCCAGTCAAGTCAACACATAGAAAGTAATCATTATTCCTCTACTACCTCCACTTCTGTTCCCATCACAGACTCCTGGATTTCCAGGCTGCTCCTGTCCATCTGAAGCACTGCTGCATGTGTTGTTTGATCAACATCATCACCTACAGACTTTGATTCTGTCTACCGCCCCAGAGAGGCTCAGGGAATTAATGCCCTTTGAAGACATGGGTGCAGGTGTATTGGCAAAGGTACATTCCCAATAACATTGGCAATAGCAATATTAACAGCCAATAGCTATTGAGTGCAATGGCCTTCACACACCTCATCTTGCATTCCACAACAACCCTGAAGGTAAAGAGTATTATGTATATTTTACATTTGAGGCCACTGGATTCTGAAGCCCATGCTCTCCCCTTCACCTCACAATGAAAGGTGTTGAATCACTGTCTGAAAAAGGAGAGAGGCCTAGGATGGCCTGCCACAGAATAATAACAGTCACATGAACCAAAAATCCTGGAGCTCTTGCAGGCACCAGGCCCTCTTCTGAAGGCTTTATAGGTGCGACCTCACTTCATCCTCATGGCAACACTGTGGAGTGTGGTGCTACCATTATCCCACCTATCAGTCAAGGCACAGAGGAGGGAGATGGTTTGCCTAAGGTCACACTGGAAGTGAGTGTTGGAACTGAATTCAAGCCCTCGCTTTCTGGTGTAGGCTGGATGGCCAAGGGCCAGTCCCCTGGGGATGGTGGTTCAGGATTAGGTAGCGGGATTGGCGTGGGCTCCTCCTCTTGACTGGAGAACTACATCACACAGGGCAGCAGCCTCACACATTGCCCTCAGAATGGGTATGAGTTTGAGGAAAAAAATACAGGGATGAAAACAGATGCATGCGACGGCCATGGAGCTGGAGCAAGGTCTTGAGGACCTGTGGCTGGGTCTTCCAAACACAATCAGCTTCCAAGTTACATTTTGGCCTCATCTGCCTCTTCCCTAAATTGTAGGTCACAGGAATCAGCTTGCTGCTTACTCCTTCCTTTTCATGCACTAAGTCTGAAAACCCATTCTCCTCTTCCTCCTGATTCTCAAGGTCAATTTAAAATTTCCCCTCTAATCTGACAATGTTTGTTAGATGCAAACTGTATCTTTGGACTTAGCAATTTCACTTTTAGGTTTTTAAACTAGAAAAAGATTTAATGAGGATTCAAAGATATAAGGTCAAAGATGTTCACGACAACTTTGAAATGCCAAGAAGTGGAAACAACCTACATGCTCATTCATAGGGGAGAGTGAAATAAATTATGATGCCCTCACAATGGAGCAGGTTGAAGCAAATGAAACTGGTATAGCACGGAAAGATATTCATGATATATGGCTAAGTGGGGGGGAAAAGGTTGTAAATCAATATGGGCTGTATGAATAAATTTTCTTAAAAATCTACACTAATAAAAGAG
The DNA here is from genome assembly GCF_964212035.1 of Myotis nattereri. Classification (NCBI taxonomy): domain Eukaryota; kingdom Metazoa; phylum Chordata; class Mammalia; order Chiroptera; family Vespertilionidae; genus Myotis; species Myotis nattereri. The sequence goes on along the minus strand of NC_138076.1, from coordinate 81,750,519 downwards.
AAACATGCAAATTGGTTGTCACTCTGCTACGCCCACCAGCCAATCAGGGCGTGTATGCAAATTAACCCAACTAAGTTGGCGAAGGCCATGGAGCTGGAGCAAGCAGGAGGCTTGGGTTGCCCCTGGTGATGGAGGATGCCAAGGTTCCCACCCCCCTGGCCGCCACTGAAGGAGTGGCTGAGAGCCTGGGTTGGGGGTGACCCAGGCTTCCAGCCCACCCTGGCCTCCATTCAAGGAGGGGCTGGAAAAAAAAAAGGAGGAACTGGGAGCCTGGGCTGCTGGGGGGCGTGGCCAGCCTGAAAACATCCCTCAGCCCCTTAGACTGGCCACACCCCCATGGAGTAAGAGTCCTCACTGGGGGGCCTGGCCAGCCTGAAAACAGCCCTCAGCCCCTCATCAAGGCTGGCCAGCCACCCCTGGGGGAACCTCACCCCATGGGGGCATGGCTGACCTGCAAACCACCACAGGCTACTCTCCCACGCTGCCCCACGCCCCAAGGGAACTCCCACCCTGATTTGGGACACCCTTCAGGGCAAACCAGCTGGCCCCCACCGTGCGCAGGGCCTCTATACTAATAAAAGGGTAATATGCTAATTAGACTGGGAGACCTTCCAGGAGACCTTCCAGATGTTCTTCTGGACAAAGCCATGGTGGCGGGGCCGAGGTAGAGGCTGTTAGAGGCCAAGAGGGGAGGACAGTTGTGGGTGATCAAGTCAGGATGGGATGGCAGTTGTGGGTGATCAGGCTGGTGTGTGTGTGGGGCATTTGGGGTGATCAGGCTGGTGGGGGGCAGTTGGGGGCAAGCAGGCCATCAGTGGGGGTCAGTTGGGGGTGATCAGGACTGTGGGGGGACAGTTTGGAATGAGAAGGCCAGGAGGGGGCAGTTGGGGGAGAGCAGGCTAGCAGGGGGGGCAGTTGAGGGTGAGCAGGCCAGCAGGGGGGGGAGTTGGGGGCAAGCACACTGGTACGGGTTCAGTTGGGGGTGATCAGGCTGGCGGGAGGGCATTTGGAGGCAAGCAGGCCAGTAGTGGGGGGCAGTTGGGGGCGAGCAGGCCAGCAGGAAGAATGATTAGGGGCAATCAGGCAGGCAGGCAGGTGAGCGGTTAGGAGCCAGCAGTCCTGGATTGCGAGAGGGGTGTCTGACTGCCAGTCTAGGCTGATCCCTGTAAACCAGCAGTAGGACATTCTTCGAGGGGTCCCAGATTGGAGAGGGTGCAGGCCGGGCTGAGGGACCTTCCCACCCCCCATGCATGAATTTTGTGCATGGGGCCACTAGTTAAAAAATAAAATAAAACCAGAGGCATAGGAAAAGTTTAGAAATAGACTAAAGTATTGATAACAAATTATCTTTGGAGGGTAATACTATAAGGGACTTTTTCCTTTTCCAATACTTTTGTTATATATATATATATATATATATATATATATATATATATATATATATATATATTGAGTGGCCAGATTATTATGACCACCTGATATTTGTAGGCAAATTAGCTATAATTTTGCGCTAAAGTTGCTAGAGGGCCAGACCATTATAAACATCTGAATAGGACAACATACCTAAGTATTGTTGCTGATTAAGTTCATCCTATCATGTTGATGGAGTATCCCAATGGAGATGGCTCCTTCCAACAAGACAATGCACCATGCCACTGTGCTCGTATTGTGCAGAAGTGGTTTCAAGAACATGAGGGAGACTTTACCTTGCTTAGGGGGCCCCCACAATCACCAGATCTCAATCCAATTGAGCATTTGTGGGACGAAGTTGAAAGAGCCATCAGGCAGCTGGTTCCACAACCATCAAATCTCATAGAACTGGACAGTGCTATTCATCAGGCATGGTGTCAGATTCCTCACATCACCTTTCAATATCTCGTGGAGTCAATGCCAAGAAGAATCGCTGAAGTATTGAAGGCAAAAGGTGGCCCAACGAAGTACTGATGGGGTGGTCATAATAATCTGCCCACTCAGTATATATACACATTTATTTTTTTACAAAAGGAAAATCTCTACCTCCTTAGGGCATCTCCATGTCAGTCCCTCAACACATTGCTGGTACTTTTTTTAAGTCCTTGTTTCAATCTTGGTTGCTTAACCTATTTATCTTTCCTCCTGAACCATGCACTCCTTGAACCCAGCGTTTGTGTCACTTGTTTCTGCATGAGGTTGAACCATATTTAATTGCTGATAGCTGACCCTTGTTTGCTTAGGAAAACAGCAGAACGTCCCGTCTGCTCTCTCCTCAGTGCTCAGTGCAGCACCAGGCTCTTGGCTGAACCGATTTGAAGTGACTTTTCCTTGGCATTTGGTATTTAGAAATAGGCTGGTTCGTTGTCTCACATGAAGATCCTTAAATTTGTTTAAGGTTTTAATGTGTTTTGCTGGATAATTTATACTCGCATTTTGTAAATAGAGTTCAGGTGTGTATATAATTGGTCCATTACTGATAGGTTCATTCAGGGAGAAAGAGATTGGAAATGGAACTTCAAAATAAATCCTAGAAGCAGTAAAGCCTCTGAAGGTGAGGAAAAAATAGGCAAGCCTCTCTCTCTTTCTGGGTCTTGATTTCTTTTTAAGGCTTGTCCCCTAAAGAGATTGAGGAGGCTTGAAAGAAGGCCAGTGTAATTCTTCCACCTGAAGCAAGCCTTTTTCCTGGTGGCTGCGAGAGAGGAGACAGCAGCGGGTGGATGGGGCCCTCCTCATCAGTGAGCTTCTTTAAAGGCAGCCCATTTCCTGGAGGGCTGGCCAAGTTTCTTGGTGAAGGCTTTGTCCTTTCTTCTCTTCATTACAAATAATTATGGCATTTGACCTGAGTACTGGTCTCTGACCTCAAATTTTCCACAGGTTCAGACAAGAGTTCTCTTTTTGAACACAAGAACATATTTCAGATGGTTAATTTGCTACTGGAAATAGTAAAATCAAATAGACAAACTTGGGAACATAGAAGGGAACTCTCTGTTTTAAAGGCCTGGTTGTGTTTAAAGATGAGACTGCCGTTCACCTTTCTCCATTCGTCTTCAGGAAGAAACCGACAGCCATGGATTTGGGGGATGACAGGGACAGGAGCAGAGAGCGTCTCAGGTTTCCCACTTGCCAAGTCTGGGCGGAGTCCATATCTACATGGCTCTGGCAGGAGGTCAGCTTGCTTAGCACGTGAGAGTAGGGTAAAGGCTTAGAAATAGAATGGTAATTCAGCCCTGAACAGACATTGTAAAGTATTTGTATTATTTTTAAACAGAAAGTTATAATCATTTTTTGGTAAAATTGGTATACAACATTATATATATTTCAGATGTACAACATTATAATTTGATACTTATATCATCACTGTAAGTCTAGTTACCAACATCACCATACAATTGATCCTTTTCTCCCGTTTCACCCTCTCTCTGGTCCCCTTCCCCTCTGGTAATCACCAATCTGTTCTCTGTATCTATTAATTTGTTTTTGTATTATTTTGTGTGTGTGTGTTTTTAGATTCCACATATAAGTGAAATCACGCAGTATTTGTCTTTCTTCTAACTTAGTTCATTTAGCATAAAACACTAGAGGTCCATCCATGCTGTCATAAATGATAAGATTTTCTTTATTTTTAAAAAAAAAATCTTTATTGATTTCAGAGAGCAAGGGAGAAGGAAAGAGAGATAGAAACATCAATGATGAGAGAGAATCTTTGATTGGCTGCCTCCTGCATGTCCTCTACTGGGGATCAAGCCCACAATCCAGGCATGTGCCCTTGACCAGAATTGAACCTGGGACTCTTCAGTCTGCAGGCTGATGCTCTATCCACTGAGCCAAACCAGCTAGGGGCAAGATTTTCTTATTTTTAATGGCTGAGTAATAATTTACACACACACACACACACACACACACACACACACAAGAAAATGTGATATATTTATCTCATTTTCTTTATCCATTCATCCACAGAAGGAAACTTAAGTTGTTTTGATATTTTAGCTACCATAATAATAAAAGACCAAGAGGCGTCACGACCAAAATGACCAAATGACCAGTCATCATGAGGTGCATGGAGCATCTCTCAGGCCCTCCCCCGCAGTCCACAGGCTCCGATTGCAGCAAGGCTAGCGGGCCGGTGGGTGGGTGGGTGGGGGCGTGGTGAGGCGGGCACAGCTGTGAGCACAGAGCGGGGTGTGAGCGTGGCATAGCAGTGGGTGGGTGAGCTGGGCAGCGGGGTATTGCGCGCTGGGCCTCTAGTTATAGATAATGCTGGAACACATAGGGATGCAAATATCTTTCTAAATTAGCGTCTTTGTATTCTTAGGATCAATACCTAGAAGTGGGAGAGCCGGTTGTATGGTAACTCTACTCTTGTGTTGTTGTTTTTTAATGTTATTGTTTTTTACAGAGAGGAAGGGAGAGGGATAGAGAGTTAGAAACATCGATGAGAGAGACATCGATCAGCTGCCTCCCTCACATCCCCTACTGTGGATGTGCCCGCAACCAAGGTACATGCCCTTGACCGGAATCAAACCTGGGACTCTTCAGTCCGCAGGCTGACACTCTATCCACTGAGCCAAACTAGTTAGGGCTACTCTTATGTTTTTGATGAATCTCCATAATGGTTTCCACAGTGGTGACAACAGTTTATATTCCCACCAATGGTGTATGTGGGTCCCTTTTCTCCACATCCTCACTAGCACTTATCTCTTGTCTTTTTGATAATAGTCTTTCTGACTAGTGTTAGGTGATATCTCATTGTGACTTTGATTTGCATTTTCCTGATAATTAGAGTTGTTGAGCATCTTGTCATATGCCTATTGGTCATCTGTATGTGTTCTTTGAAAAAATATTTATTCAGGTCCTCTGCCCATTTTTTAATTGGGTTGTTTGTTATTATGTTGTTGAGTTGTGTGAGTTCTTTATATATTTTGGTTATTAACACCTTATCAGATGTATGATTTGCAAAAATCTTTTCTCATTCAGTAGGCTGACTTTTTGTTTTGTTGATGGTTTCCTATGCTGTGCAGAAGCTTTTTTACGTTTGCTGAGGTCTCTCTCATTTGTTTATGCTTGCTTTTGTTTCCCTTGCCTATGGAGTCATATATATATATTAAAAATACCCCTTAGATCGGTGTCAAGGAGCTTACTGACTATGTTTTCTTCTGGGAATTTTTATGGTTTCAGGTCTTACATTTAAGTCTTTAATCCATTTTGAGTAAATTTGTGTGTGTGGTGTAAGATAATGGTTTAGTTTAATTCTTTGCATGTGGCTGTCCAGTTTTCCCAGCACCACTTATTGAAGAGACTGTCTTTTCCCATTGTATCATCATAAGGCGTTTTAAGCAGCTTAAAATCAAAGTACCTTAGAATATTGAAACAAGAAGGAATCTTAGAGATTGTCTAGTTCCCCAAATTTGGCAGGATATTTTTAGGCATTTATAAATAAGGGAGGAGGCGTCCCATGGTTATGTAAACTTGGTAAATAAAGGATGTAGCAGATGCTGCTGGTGCCCCACTTCAGCACAGAGATGGATTCTTGGCAGCCTGTGTCTCTAATCTCTTTGGTGAAGGCCCTTCCTGAAGCCACGGAGGGCCGGTCTGTCCTTACATAACAAACCAAGGGTCCCAGGGGCCAGACACCCACCCTGAGGAGTCCTTAAACTATGACTGGTGAATGAATGTGTGATACATATCCCAGCAATTTCGCCCCTCAGTTGGCATAACTGAGGCCTGTGCTCCACACTGGCTCCTGCAATTTCCCCAGTGGATCCAGTGGATTAAGCTTCAGCTGTGTGACCAGGGCCAGCTGATTTAATAATGCACCCTTCCAAGCTGCCTTCCCTGTCTTGCTTCCCAATTTCCTTACCATGTTTCCTTCACTTCCCACATCAACTACTTGTCTTCAAATCCTTGTCTCAGCATCTGCTTGGGGAGCCCCAAATAAGACAACTGGGTAAAGAACAATGAACATATTTCTTTACTCCAGAACTTTCCAGAAACTTTAACATGCAAATGTGCTTTGCGACTTTCCAAGGAGGAGATACACTCTACAGCATTTCCCAAATATTTGACTACAAAACTGTATCCCCCTTCTATCCCCAGATATCTCTTGAGACCAATATTCCAAGCAAAGTAGTTTGGGAGACAGTCTCTTTAATTTACTGATGAGAATGTTGTCAATCTCCATATTTTACTGGCAAGAGGACTAATCCCAGGAGAGTCAAGGGTTTGTCTGAAGTTTCACAGCTAGCCCTGGCAGAACTCTACCTCAGAATCTAGACTTCCTCTTCTCTCTTCACTGCACAATTTCTCACATTCTAGATCAGCGCGGCATCAGAGTTCTGAGGTTGGAGTTAGGTCTCAGGAGTTCCATCTGGTTGCAGTCACCAGCCAACTGTGCCTCTCTGCTTAGTCACTTAGAGGAATCCTCTGTCTTACCTTCTTCACATATGAAACCAGATAGTTAAGTTAGATGACTCTTTTACTGTGGTAAAGTATATACCACATAAACGTTACCATGTTAACTACTTTTAGTTGTACAGTTCAATGGCATTAAGTACATTCACATTGTGAAACCATTATCACCCAACCCCAGCACCTTTTCATCTTCCCAAACTGAAACTCTGTAGCCATTAAACACTAACTCCCCATCCCTCTTCCCCTCTACCCCCTGGCAACTATCCTTCTATTTTCTGTATCTATGAATTTGACTACTTTAGGTACTTCATAAATGGGAGCATACAGTTTTTGTGACTGGCTTATAGGACTTAGCATAATTTTCTCAAGGTCCATCCATGTTGTAGCATATTGCGGACTTTCCTCCCTTTCTAAGGCTGGATAATATTCCATTGAATGTATATATCACATTTTGCTTATCCATTTATCCATCAATGGACACGGGTTGCTTCCACATTTTAGCTATTACGAATACTGCTGCTATGAACATGACTGTACAATATCTGTTTATGTTTTTGCTTTCAATTATTTTGGGCATATGCCAGGAAGTGGAATTGCTGGATCATATGGTAGTTCTATTTTTAATTTTTTGAGGAACTGCCATATTTTTTCCCACAGAAGTTGTACCATTTTACATTTCTACCAACAGTGTGCAAGGGTTCCAATTTCTTCACAGCCACACCAATACTTGTTTTCTGTGCTTGTTTTTTTTTTTTTTTTTTAACAGTAGATATCCTAATGAATGTGAGGTGGTATCTCATGGTAGATTTGATTTGCATTTTTATAATGATTAGTGATGCTGAAGATATTTTCATGTGCTTATTGACCATTTATATATATATATTTTGGAGAAATTCAAGTTCTTTGCCCATTTTTGAATTGTGTTTGTCTTTGTTGTTGAGTTTTAGTTCAGTATGTATTCTGAATATGAATTTCTTACCAGATATATAAGTTGCAAATATTTTTCTCCCATTATGTGGGTTGCATTTACATGCAAAAAATTTTAGCATTTTCATGAAGTCCAACTTGCATTTTTTGGGGGGTTGGGGTGAGAGGGTTACCTGTGTTTTGGTATCATATCCAAGAAATTATTGCCAAACCCAATGTCATGAAGCATTTGCCTTACGCTTTCTTTAAAGAGTTATAGTTTTAGGTCTTACATGTAGGTCTTTGGTCCATTTTGAGTTAATTTTTGTACATGATATTAGGCAAGGTTCAACTTTTGCATGTGGATATCCAGTTTTCCTATAATTTGTTGAAACTACTATCTTTTCCCTATTGAATGGTCTTGGCACCCTTGTCAAAAAGTATTTGACTACACATGCAAGGGTTTATTTCTGGGCATTCTATTCTATTCTATTGGTCCATATGTTGGTCTTTATGTCAGCACCATACTATTTTGATTACTATAATTTTGTAGACAGTTTTGAAGCCAGAAAGTGTGAGTTATCCAGTTTTGTTCTTATTTTTCAAGATTGTTTTGGCTATTTAGGGCCCCTTGAAATTCCATGTGAATTTTAGAATGGGTTTTGCAAAAAAAGTCATTGAGATATTGATAGTGATTACATGGAAACTTTATATTGCTTTGGTTAGTATTGACATTTTAACAATATTAAGTTTTCCAATCATGAATATGGAATGTTTCCATTTATTTATTTTGTAGTTTTCATAGTATAATTCTTTCACTTTCTTTGTCAAGTTAATTCTTAAGTATTTTATTATTTTTGATGCTATTATAAATTGAATTGTTTTTGTAATTTTCTTATTAGACTAGGGGCCCAGTGCATGAATTCGTGCGCCTTGAAAGGAACAGTGGTCTGCAAGGCTGTGGTGGGCACAGGGGTGGGTCTCAGCCCATCCTCCACACCCCCACCTGGCCCCTCCCACCACGGCCCCCAGTCCCCTCTCTGCCTCTGCTGGAAGCCCCGGTCCTGCCACCACGGCTCCCACGCACTGACGGGGCTGGCCCCAGTTGCACCCGCTGATAGCATGGAGCTATTGGGGCCAGTGCCAGCAACAGGTGTGAGCAGGGCCAGTACCAACAGCAGCTGTGAGCAATGGCTGCTGCCCCAATCACCCATCGGGAGCAAGAGGAGGTGGAGAAGCCCTGAGGGATGATCAGGGACAGCAGCCGCTGCTCGCACCCACTGATGGTGCTGAGTGACCGGGGCTGGCGCCAGGGTGTGAGCGCCAGGCAGGACTACTGTGCATGGGAGCAAAGAATTTTCAGTAACCACTAGAGGCTTGCCCTGATGACAGCAACTGGCGCCCCTGCTCACCTACTCCACCATCCCTCCGTGGCCAACGCCTGCCATGTTCTACGTGCTCCCCCTGGTGGTCAGTGCACGTCATAGTGACCAGTTGTTTGGTTGTTCAGTTGTTCTGCCATTCAGTCTATTTGCATATTAGGGTTTTATATATATAGATTGTTCATTATTATTCATTGTATAAAAATGCAACTGATTTTGTGTGTGTTGATTTTGAATCTTGCTGATTTCACTTATTAACTAATAGATTTTTATGGAATCTTTAGAATTTTCTATATAAATGATCCTATCATCTACAAACAGATAATGTGCTTTGACTGGGAATTGCACTGGCAATCCCTTGTTGCATGGGACAGTGCCCAATCAATTAAGCCACAATAGTCAGTGTGGTTTTGACAAATTCTATTGTCCTATTTTAAGTTTGCTGATTCTTTCTTCTGCCTGCTCAAATTTGCCTTTGAATTCCTCTAGTAAAACTTTCATTTCACTTGTACTTTTCAGCTCCAGAATTTTCTTTTGGTTTCTTTTTAGCTTTCTTTGTTGATATATTTTTATTTTATTCATACATTATTTTCTTGACATTATTTTGTTAACCTCTTTCAGTTCGGTGAACAACTTTAAGGCAATTGTTTTAAAACCTTTGTCTAGCACAGCGGTTCTCAACCTGTGGGTCGCGACCCCTTTGGGGGTTGAACTACCCTTTCACAGGGGTCGCCTAAGACCATCGGAAAATACATATATAATTACATATTGTTTTTGTGATTAATCACTATGCTTTAATTATGTTCAATTTGAAACAATGAAAATACATCCTGCCTATCAGATATTTACATTATGATTCATAACAATAGCAAAATTACAGTTATGAAATAGCAACAAAAATAATTTTATGGTTGGGGGTCACCACAACATGAGGAACTGTATTAAAGGGTCGCGGCATTAGGAAGGTTGAGAACCACTGCTCTAGCCTATCTGTCATCGGGTCTGTTTCAGCAACAATTTCTGTTGATTTTTTCCCCCTTTGAATGGGTCATACATTCTGTTTTTTTGTGTGCATTGTGACTTTTTGAGGAAAACCAGACATTTGAATATAATAATGTGGTAATTCTAGAAATCATATTCTCCCTCTTTCCCAGGGTTTTCTGTGGTTTTTGGTTGTTACTGTTTTATTTTTTGATAAGTCTAGGCTTTCTCTGCTGAAGTTCAGTGTGAGATGTAAACTTAAAACTTCGTAGGGCTTTTCTGAGTCTTTCCCTGGGCATGAGTGGTTATTTTCTAATTTTCCCCCTATATGAAGTTAAAAAAAAATGTCCTAGTCTTTAACGCCGGGGTTCCAAATGGGGAAAAAGATAAAAATGAAGTGGGGGGGGGCAGGGGGATTATTGGTCCTTTAGATCCCCTGGTTGTCACTTTAGTTGGAGGGGGAGGGGATTGCAACAATGGGGGGGGGGGTGCAACAACAATGGCTGCCTGCCTCTGTGTCTGCACCTCTGCTCAGGAGCATCAATCAGTGATCATAGCACAGATCCCTGGAGATATTTGGAGGACGGGGTCCTTTTTACCCACTCTGGCTCCAGCAAGCTGTGCTCAATGGCTCCAGGAACATATGCATAGCTGTCTGTTATGTGGCTGGGGTTAGGGAATCGGTAACTGCTAAGAGCTGAAATGGACTGAAATTAACTGCAATTTACCATCCAAGTCTGCCCCTGGATTTGCAAGCCTTCAATAGATTCCAGAGTTCCAAAATAGTTATATCAGATAGATTCTGCCAGTGAAATTGCTGTCTTGATGGAGAGACAAATTCCTTGTGCTTCCTACCTTGTCATCATCCCAGAATCCTCTGTTTAATTTTTTTGATGAACGGCCATGTTTTCCATAGAGCCTGTACCATTTTATATTCCTGACAGCAATGCACAAGATTTCCAATTTCTCCACATTTTTTCCAGCATTTATTATTTTTTGTTTGTCTATAATATCCACCTTAATAGATGTGAAGTCATATCTCATTATTGTGGTTGATTGTATTTTCCTAATGATTAGTGATGCTCAATATATTTTCATGGACTTATTGGCCATCTGTGTATCTTTTTAATTCAAGTTTTGCCCATTTTAAAATTGTTTTTGTTGTAGCATTGTAGGATATATATATATATATATATATATATATATATATATATATATGTATATATATATATATATATATATATATATATTCTGGATATTATCCTGGTAATCTGAACTTTTTGAGGGTTCCTTCTTGTTTTAACATTTATACATCTTCAAACCACATAATTACCACACCTATGCTAACTCAATAAACCCTACGCTCCCCCACATATAGCTTAGAACATGGTTACTCAAATTGTGCATCAGCGTCATCTGGGAGCTTGTTAGAAATGCAGAATTTTGGGCCTCACTCCAGACATTCTGAATCAGAATCGCATTTGAGTAAGGTCCCCAGGTGATTCACACAACATCGTCGCTTGAAAAACACTGCTTTAGAACACAGTGTGGCTGTGCAAGATAAATCAAGCATTTGTTTTTTGTCAAATTTCTAGTCCAAAATAATCCCATTCTGGCATTCTTGCCCTTTCTGCTGTTAAAAAGCAAGACCAAATTCTGCTGTTCTGGTGGCAAGGTCACGAGTCTATGGCCATTCTTAATTCCGACATGTTGAGATGGATATTTTTTCTCTAGGATTGAATCATATCAATCCATGTGTCTACATCGTTTTCTATGTATTTCTCTTCTCCCTTCTCCATGCTCCAAAAATAAATGTAGCCAGTGGCTGTACCTCCTGTTTCTTTCCAGGGGGAAAAATGGAACAGACTCCCACACTGGTTTTCAGAGGCACATCTGACACTGTGTTTTATTTCTTAGCTGCTCTGCGTAAATTGCTTGTAGGCAATTCTCTTCTTAACCTCCAGCTGGGGCTTTGTGCAGCCTAGGTGTTTATTATCTCAGCAAGTTAGTGACATCAACCCATCCCTTCTCCTGTGGGATCATATGCCTTTAATAAGAATACTCCCCAAGTGTCTGCTTCTGAGCTGCTGGGGTGGGTGCAGTAGCCAAGGTCGAAACCTCTGCACAAGGAACCTTTGAGTCAAGGAGAATTGTCCCTGACACCATATCCTACACGCTTATCTGATCATTAGTATTGAAAAATACCTTAGGCTCAGGTAGACTTCTGGAAATGACAACAATGAACATGATACCTATCCTAATAGACATATTCACCTTGAACATGGGCTGGCTGGTGATTATTGTGTTCCCTCATGGTGAATCTTTCTTTTAATGGCTTACTGAACTCCCACTGATTCAGTCAAAGGTGTCTTTTAGTGATGGGAACATTCCCTTTGTTTATACTTATTTCTGTCACATACAGCACATAGGTAGAAAGAACTGAAACTAAAACACACAGTTAGCTTCTCACCACTCCTCAGAAGGAGCAAACCTGAAAGGAAGGAGGTGGGAGGAAGGCATCTCTTTGTAACCCTGATGCTCAGTGTTTGTCAAAAATCCGTCTGTTTCCCGGCGCTGCTCTCACAAAGCAGCCGCAGGAAAGGGCCTTTTGGGGGGAACGATGGTGTCTGCAGTGGCTCTTGTGTTTGACCAACAACCATTTTCCACCCTTAGATTCGTCCAAGTCCATTGCAGTTATTATGTTCCCTTGATAGTGACGGTTTTGGAATGGCAGGTGGTGAAGTGAGGCATGCTCTGATGCCTGGAGAGGATTCCTTGTTCTATAGAGATGGCTTTTTATTCTCCCCTCAATCTTGTCATATCTGCAGATGATGTCTGGAAGTCCTGCTGCCATATTGCTACGAGCCTGAGGATGAAGCCAGCACTTAGAACAGCATAGCAGAGGCATGGAAGGACCTGAGACCTTGATTATAATGCTGAGTTGCTAGATCCACAAATCCCAACCCATGGCTCTCAGTTTTGTAGGACAGTGAGTTTGCTTATTGTCTAAGTCAGCTTCAGTCAGGTTTTTTGTTTCCTGCAGCCAAAAGCATTAGAATAGATACAGAGAGAAAATATGGACAGTTTCCCAATACTTTGTGTTTTGGATTTATTTAGTTTGCAGTGCTGCAAGTTCATGGAATAAAACAGATCCATATTCCATAATGTATAAGCACATTCCAATGCTGAATATAAATTGAATATAACTTTAAATCTTTACTTACATTTTACACTACCTACCCCATGACTTTCCTTCCTTAACACAGATAGTCAGAAGCGGGCTACTTTATTTTATTGGATGTAGAGGAGTAATTGTGTGTCCAGCACCTCTTTTCTAAGTCTATTTCCTTTGAACTTGGCTGTGGGCCCATTCAGGCGCAGCTCTAACCAGACTTAAGGATCAAATAATTACAATATATGTTTCAATTTCATTAATTTGGGGTTAAGATAAAATAGATTTATAAAAGGAAATTTAAAATTACACTTAAAATTTCAATAACTAACATTAAAAATGAAATGTTAGTTATTTTCTGAATGGTTGGTTCATGCGTATGCTGCATAGTTCAAAGGCACAAAGCGATGTGCAGTGAAAAGAACATCTCCTCTTCCCTTCAGCCACCTAGTTCCCCTTCCTAGAGGCCCTTGTGTTACTGGTTATGAGAGTAAACCTATCTCCCTAATCCACTCAGGCCTCGGTTCAACCTAGGACGCCAGCCTGCTGAAGGTATTTTGAGAAGTTGGATAGGGCCCCAGACTCACTCAGGTTGTGCTCTGGTCTTGACCTTGAGAGAAAGGCTGGGCCCCTGACCTTGATTAGGCCGTTTGGGCTTCTTTTATGGAATGTGGGTTAATAATGACTGCTCTGTTCCTCTCATGTGCTTAATTAAGCCTCGGATGAAATATAATTGCAAAAGTTCTCTGGAAAGATGAAAACACAACAGCAGTTGAATGTAGACAAATGAAAATAGTTTACCCCATTGGGATCCAAAAAAATGGGATAAACATTTTCTTTCATTTATTTTGAATTCTGTTTAATGCTTCAATAATTCATTCATGAGTGAAAATGTAAAGACAAAGCATCGTGGAACTGTTGTCAATGAGTTCTAACTAGTTGGCTTTGCCATTTTTGACCCCTTCTGAGGTACAGGAAGCTTTAGAATTTGGGTAGCAGCTTTTGTTCTTGTTCTTTTTTTTTTTTTTTTCCATTCCAGGCATTGAGCACTTAACTGGCACCTCAGTGCAGGCGTGAAGAATGGCAGAGCAAGACCTGGTTTATACAAGTTCTGGGTGGTGGTTACCTGGTGGTGGGTCAACCCGCCTGGGAGGGGAAGCTACTGCAGCTGGTTTCGTGGTCCTAGGACTTCGGCGGGCCCGTCCAGGTGTGCATACAGTGCATGTTTGTGTGCCGCGCAGTGGGGTGGGGACAGTGAACAGCTACAGTGGGGGGACAGGGTGGTGGCATCAGGACTGCACATGCTGAGCCTGACTCCTTACAGAATGAGCTCGCTGTCCTCGGAGAGGAATACAGCCCAGCCTCTGTTTAAACGGGGGGCTTTTGGGAATATGCCGAGCTGCAGGCAGAACTGAGGGAGACTGAGTAGGAAGGACCCAGAGCTGCCAGGGCTTGGCGTGGTTCGGTAAATGAGGGCTGACTGGTAGGGAAAAAGCCCGCATTGTGAGGGGCCCACTGCGGCTGCCAGGGGAGGCCTGGGACTGGAATGTGGATCCGGGCGGCCAGGCGAGCTGTGTTTACTCTGGCAGCCGCCTTGGTAAACCCACACCAAGCCCCAGCCCGGCACTTCAGGTATGAAAGGGCGCTTCACCCTGGGCACCGTGATTTCATTAGCCTGCTGGCACTTGTGGCTCAGGCTCTGCTTAGATTTTGAGCCGGGCAGAGACACTGCCCCATTGTGGAAGGCTGCCGTGACCGAGGGACACTCTGATTCTTTTTTATTATATTTTCTGAAAACCAAGACTCTCTGTATTAGCACTCAAACTACTGTCCTCAGATTGGGCCAAAATTTTGTGGTTACCATAGCAACAGCAACTTCTTCTACCTAAGAATGATTTCTTTTTCTCAGATGTAATGCGGCGTCTGCAACTACACCCACTCCCCTCCCCTCAGCCCACGTCTGTGAGTAGGTCCCTGTGTGCACAGGCGGTAATTTCTGGAATGGGGGTGTGGGGGTGCCACTGCTGCTGTTGACAGTGTCATTCCTGTTGCTTCCCACCTCCCCCTGCCCAGGTCCAACCTCAACACAATATTTGTGAATTTGGCAAAATTGGGCTTTAACAGTTTACCCCCTGCCTTTACATCTTTCCTTTTCCAGTTCAAGTAAAGTCAGCAAACTTACCGAAGCAGCGTAACTCAGTGCTTAGGCACAGGGTCCAGATTAAGGTTGCTGAGTTTGAATTGCAGCTTCCACATTTACTAAGTTTATGTCCTCAGGTAAGGTGAGTCCCTTAGTTTTCTTGTCTCTAAAATGGAGCTAATAGTAGTACTTTCCTCATAGGGCTTCAGGGAGGATGACATCCGGATTATGTGTGCAAAGTTCTCGGCGCCATGCCTGTCATGTAGTGAAAACTCACAAATAAGCTATTAGTTATTTTGATGTGTCAGCTGTGTACAGATCTTTTAGGCTGAAACCATACAAAAGGCAGCCAGCAGAAACAGGTATCTGTAACCATAGGCCATAGTTCAGGGGTGGGCAACCTTTTTTGTGAATGCGTGCCAAAACCAGCAAAATCTCTGACTCAAAATTCTTCTGCGTGCCAACCCTAATTTTTTGAGAACATGTTACCCCTACTTGATATCTCTTAAGGTGTACGTATGTGAAGAACCTTGAAGAAATAATAAAATTCATTCGAGCGACAAAAACACAATATATGATGATGAAAAATACATTTATTTTTTAATGTATACATGTACACTGATAGTCAGACAGAAAACTTTATGACTCTGTTTGATATTATCAGTGGGACTTTTGCTGCTGAATCACTGATGACAGAGATTTTACATCAGGTTTATATTTCGTGACCTTCAGAGATATGCACGAGCTACTACTTTCATCTGTCAGGCTACTCCTCTTATGAGACTTAACAAAATTCATTACTGAGAACAAAGATTCACAAGCGTATGTGGATGAAACCAAAACACTGGTCGGATCTAGGAAGGCAGGGAGAGTTAAGGCAGAGCCATAGAAATTGCTCTTCCCCTCTATCGTCAATCCGTGTCTATGGTCTTTAAGATAACTTGTTATGCAAAATTATTTATTTATCTAAGATGCACCTACACTGAATTTATCTGAAAAATAAAAAGTCAGTATTAAGAAAAAATTGTAAATGGAAGATTATAAGAGAGGGTTTCGCGTGCCAGCAAAAGTTACTGGCGTGCCATGTTTGGCACGCATGCCAGGGGTTGCCCACCCCTGCCATAGTCCATTCTAGCATTAGGGCAGGCATACCTGGCTTCTCCACCTCTCCATGCCTTCTAGTTACTGGGTCATGAGTTGCTCTCAATGTGTTTGTGTAGCCCACAATCAATATGCATCATCCTGGCTTGACCTGACCTTGGTAACTAT
The DNA here is from genome assembly GCF_964212035.1 of Myotis nattereri. Taxonomy (NCBI): domain Eukaryota; kingdom Metazoa; phylum Chordata; class Mammalia; order Chiroptera; family Vespertilionidae; genus Myotis; species Myotis nattereri. The sequence continues at coordinate 81,734,285 of NC_138076.1, read as the reverse complement.
TGTCTTTCCGAAATCCATCCTTACATATGCGGTGTGTGTGTGTGTGTGTGTGTGTGTGTGTGTGTGTGTGTGATTCAGGTTCATAGTTGGCAAGATATAGTCTCCAAAGCTGAGTGTTTATTGCTCATGCTGTTGGGCATGCCTAGCATTTCTCCAAACGAGTCACTGACTCCCTTCTGTCAGATCACCCACTCCCGGTGGCCATGATGTCAGGGCTCAGGCCAGTGTGTCTGCTGTTTCAGCCGAGAGCTACACTGCTCAGGAACAGTCCCATTCCTACCCTGCAGCTGAGCTCTCCCCATCACAAGGCAGACTCTCTCAGCACCCTGGGACCTGACCCCTTCTTGTCTGATGGAATTTTCCATGTAGTTTCGGTGGTGCTTACAGATCTCCATTCTCCCCCATCCAAAAGGCTGCCTTCGATTCAACCTGGGCATGAGTCAGCTTGCACTAGACTGACACCTAAAGGACCAGGTGGAGAGCTGAGCCAGCTGTAGTTGCAGAAACAAAATCCCCGGCCAAGCCCCCAAGTTCATTTAAACAGCAGCAAAATGGTCTGCGATCATATTGTGCCCTAAGTTCTTATGTAGATCTATGTTATAAGGAATAAGAGCCATCGTCAGCGGTAGCTAGGAAGTGCTTGAATTGTGGCTGGTCTGAATCAAGGAGGGCTATATGTATAAAATATGCACTGTATCAAGACAGTACAAAAGGGAAATGGTATAATTAATATTTTATATTGATTACATGTTGAAATGATAATACTTTGGATATAGTGGGTTGAATAAAAATATTACCAAATTAATTTCACCTTTTATATTTTCACCTTTTAATATGGCTGCTAGAAAATTTAAATTACATCTGTGGCTAGAAAAATTTAAATTACATGTGTGGCTTGCATGTGTGACTTACATGATTTTTCTACTGGATGCTGCTGCTCTAGATTGTAGTCTCTTTCCAATAAGTTAGAATCAAGGAAAATACATATTACTCTAGGTATTTTGATCAGAGAGGGCTTTAACACAGGGAATTGGGTGCTTACAAAACTAGGGCTGGAGGAACAGAAGTCAGCAGCAGGTGTATGTGGGGGTGGGTCTCTTAGCCTTCAGGTTGACTGCTGGCTTTCAGAGACTCTGAAAGGAAGCATTCTCAGAGTAGAGGTCAGAAAACATAGGAGAATGCTGCTAATAGTCCTGTTGTCGGTGGAAATCAGGCTCTTTCAAGGGATCATGAAAAAACATTTCACAGACCCACACACGGGAAATTGTGGTGTAGCAAGATGATTTATTTGTGATGCAAAATCAAAGGAGTTCCCCTCCTGGGTTCCCAATGTCCCAGCTCTGTCTGTCACACCGTGGGAAAAGTCCAACCTTCTGCTTCCTCTTAAAGCTTAGTCCTTTGGAGCCCACGTGGTCTGCGGGCCCTGGTTGCTGCTAGACCCGCATGGTCTTGTGCTTTCGGTAAGAGAGCCCTCAACAAATGGGCGAGTGCGTTACTGGGTGAGCCAGAGAAAGAGCTCTTTGATCCCCTGGGGTTTTAACCAGTAGTTTTTTCAAAATAACCAATCAACTTCCCAAGCTTTCTGGGGCTTCTTATGGGCCCACTTCCTAGCCAATGATCTCTTTCCTAGGTTAGACTGACAGGCCTCTATGGTCAAGCACCTCCCCTCCCTGCGCCATTTACTCCCTTCTTCTCTTCCCAGCCCTCCCCCCGCCCCCTCCTGCCCAGCCCCCATCCTGTAAGGGAGAGTGGGCTGCTCCCTACATGGGGGAAGGAAGGGTTGTTCAGCTGTAGCTTCCTGGTGAAGAAAACAAGCTCATTAGTCTCAACAATGCCCGATTCCTTTTGCTTCTTTCTTATTAATATTTAGCTAACTGCGATAACAGTCCCAGCTGCCCCACAACACCCAGGATGTTGGATGGTTGGCAAGAGCTTTGTTGGTTTCTGCAAAAACTTACATCTGACAAAGTCCATGTGTCCACTGTTGGTGCTGAAGGGAGAGTAATAGATCCTCTTGCCTCTAGAGCTTCTGCCTTCCAAATCTCATGTAAACACATCCCTTTGGCAGAATGCAAATCATATCCAGGATCCTGGATGCTATGTAGTCATTAATATTCCAGCCCTGTGATATACAGGAAAGCCAGAAAAGAATGCTCCTCACTGTTGAAAGTAAACAGATGAAAACAAAGCAAAATAGCCTCAATATTCAGCACATCCCTCAAGGAGAGCCATATTGATCTTGAGGCATGGCATAAGTGTTTAATGAAATTGAAAAAACTGCCTTCTGTGTGCATGTAGATATTTATGATGGGTCCAGTATTTTGCTATTGTAGATTATGTTGCAATGGACATTTTCATGTATGACTCTTGTTTTTATTAAGATATTTTCTAGGGATAGACACTCAGATGTCTGGTTGCTGTGAACTGTTTAATTTCATCATGTTGCTTTCCAAAACTTGTGCTCCAATCTATATTCATACATATTTAATATATACAAGGATTCTATATGGAGAATAGCTTTTTATGGCAATGACATTGACCCTATGCTTTATCATTCTTTGCATATATTTGTTCAAATTTAGTGTATAGAGGGCGAGTCCAGTTTTCTTTGGATGCTGGTGAGACAACAACAGGGTCAGGAATGGGGCTAATGGACTAGAAGTCATGATTTCTCTCATCACTCAAGGCCTCCAGCTGCCAAGAACTTCGTCCAGGTTAAGCCTTCCTCTCTGTTTTATGTGTTTTCCCTTTAAGATGAACTAAAAGGAGTGGCAAACTTTGAATCACTGAATACTTCCTGCTCCCAGTGAACATTAAGGATAATTGCATAGACATTTGACGCTTCTCTCAGAGAAGGAAATACTAAGTGGTAATAGCTAAATGAACCTTTTATTTTCTTCCCTGTATTTTGTGTTTCATGATGGGGACCCATACGGTGATGGGCTTATGTGTTTATGAATTATGTTCTAAGAACAAATATATAACTTATTTCTCTATAAGGGGAAGATGATTTAAAGGATGCAAATAAAACGTAGAATCAGGTCAGCGCAGGGTTTGGGTTTCCTTACCTGGAAAGGGTGATAAATAACAGGCTACCTCATGAGGTTGTTGTGAGGATCAATGATCTCATACATACACGGTGCTTATCAGTGTGCCCGGCCCTTAGTAGGTGCTCAGGAAATGGTGGCTGCCTTTGGGACAGGACATGGTGCATTTTGTTTTATGATTACTAGTCAAGTGAAGAGGCTGTTGTCACTTAACTGGGAAATGTAATGATCTGTAAAAGGCTTGCAGCCATTCCGGGGTTTATGATAGGATGATGTGTACAAGGTGCCTAGAATTACAATGTGTTGTGTCAAAGGATAACTGAGCTGCAGGGTTCTTTCACATTATTTAGTGATATCATTTTACAGATGAAGAAATGGAGGCCCAAGAAAATAGATGAGGGACTCATGATTTTCCAGACCAGTATCTTGCCTATTCTATAAGGGCACCACACCCAACAGCTGGCCAATGTCATGAGCATGAGCCAGAGGCAGCGGTGGGGAGGATATGCTGTCTCTGACATCGCCCCATTCCTAGGCCAAAAAAGGGGAGAGATACTGTAGGCTAGGGAGCCAGGTTCTCTGAAGCAGTGATTCCCATTTTTTTCTTTTTTTTTTTTTGAGAATGAGGATTACTTTCCAACATCAATACATTGCATAGACCTGCCCCCTTCCATTATGCTATAGAAGTTATAGATTCAATAGCTAATGTTAGAGAATACCAGCAATTTACAATGGAGATGTACATGCATTTGAAAAGTGGTTGTACCTATATTATTTGTTCAGACTTCAAATAATGATTGGATAGCATTTAGATTCATGAACGCCTTGCAATACCTCCACCATCTTAGCAGATGGCTGCCACTTCCATTACCATGGCAGGGGGCGGGGGGGGGGGGGGGGGTTGGTTCCCTTTATTTTCTGAAAGTTCCAAAAGGCTGAAACTAATGTAGGGGTAATGTAGCAAAAACAAAGAGGAGCAGCAGCCTAAAACATTCTGGTCCTTTCTCCAAAATGGCCCCAGGCTAAGCTCTCAGCTTCAAGGAATGAGGTTTGAATAGAAAAACACAAAACAAAACCACACAAACAAAGCTCTTTCTTGTTCTTTCATATAAATGTAATGGTAACTGATACCCAGTTAGGAATGTTGGCCCCAAAAGTCTGAGAGCCAAAGTATTTGGAGGCAGTTCTGGTTCATTAACTGCAGTGAAAAACACAGAGTGCCAGTCAGAGCTGGAGCTGCGGCAGCCGGACTTGCATGTTTTCTGATATTAGATAATATTTACACGACAGGAATAGACTCAAGTTGTAAAATTTTGACTCCATTTTGCCCATCCCCAGGCAGGGCTGGGAAATGTGGGAAGAGAGAAGAGTTCCTGGGAGATGGTTCTGGAGGGCACGGACCTCTGAGGGCACCTCCCCCCTAAGGGGCGGTTTGGGTGGTCTGGTCAGTGAGAAGGGTGTCCGTGGAGGGAGAGCTCCCCCTGCTTCCCACAGTGTCCTGAGAGAAGACGGTGGGAGGGGCTTCTGGTGGGAGCAGCATGAAAAGCTGGTGGTTCCTCTCCACAAAATAAGCAGAGAACTGGAAAGGATGTTAAAAACAGCCACTTCAAAGCAATGTAAATTGACCAAAGGCAGACAACAAATTGAGGAGGTTTTATTCTTTAAAACGACTGCCCTGCTGGAGCTTTGGGTAGGAACTGCAGGAGTCTGTGGCCTCCTTGCCAGGAGCTGCTTCCATGCCCTTCCACCTGCTCAATTGGTCAGAACTGTAGTTTTAAAAGTGTGGGGCTGACCATGAAAATGAGCAACTTTGCTGCCAAAATGGGTAGTCACAACTCAATCTGGTGTGTGTGTGTGTGTGTGTGTGTGTGTGTGTGTGTGTGTGTGTGGTGTAAACATGTGGCTTTGCTGGCTAAGAGCAAAGGGCTCAATTGGGAATGAATGGGACTTTGCTACCCTAAGATTTCCTTCTTGGTTGGAGTGAGTGGTGGACCAGCCAAAAGTGTCACGGGGGAAGTCCTGGAAATGAGAGAGTGCTCCAGGGAGGCGGAGAGAAGTTCTCCACATATTCCCGACTACCTGGCTGATTATTCGTGCATGGAGGTGACCCAGGGGAGCCCCAGGAAAACTGCAAACCAAGGAGAACTGAGATCTGGCTGCAACTTTCAATGTGTTCTTTAACCCCCACACGGATCTACTGGCAGTGAGATGGAGACCGTGGCCAGGTGACTCCCGGTCTAGTGCCCCTGTGTTGGAGACACTGGAGAATCTGGAGACAGTGAAGTGCTGGTACTAGCTGTCCGTTTCGCTACATGCTGTCTTGGGTGTTTCATGATGGTGATGTTGAGGCAGTGTAGAAAGAAAGAGTGTGCTAGAAAGAATGTGGGTTAGGATTAAACAGAATGGAGTATTAATCCCAGCTCTATCATTTGTGAATTTGGGTGAGTTGTGCAACATTATTGCTCTTATTCAATCATTAGAAAAGTCTGGTGAAGTAGACATTATTACTCTCCATATGTCCTAGGATGCAATGATGTGAAGAGCTTTTTAATCTGCAAAACAGGTTTTTTTGGGGGTGAAGTTTGTATACTGTAATGGTTATAATAATGTACATACTACATGGTAGTTGTTCAATAAATACTTTTTTGTTTGTTGTTGTTATTGTTGAAGATGCAGAAGAAGAATTATGTTGGATAAACCCAGAGAGCTTATCCTCCCAGATGGTCAGTAAGAAAATCAAAAGATACTGGTATTAATGCTTATGGCCCCTGACTGGTTTTCTATTATTGCCAGAATAAATTACCACAGTGGCTTAAAACAACACAAATTTGCCTGGCTGGTGTGTTGAGTGGTTGAGTGTTGACCTATGAACCAGGAGGTCATGGTTTGATTCCTAGTCAGGGCGCAGTAGAGGTGCGCAGGAGGTAGCTGATCAATGTTTCTCTCTCATCATTAATGTTTTTTTTTAAAATATATTTTATTGATTTTTTTACAGAGAGGAGAGGAGAGGGATAGAGAGTTAGAAACATATATGAGAGAGAAACATTGATCAGCTGCCTCCTGCACACCCCCCACTGGGGATGTGCCCGGAACCAAGGTACATGCCCTTGACCGGAATCGAACCTGGGACCCTTCAGTCCGCAGCCGATGCTCTATCCACTGAGCCAAACTGGTTAGGGCTCATCATTAATGATTCTATCTCTCTCTCTCTCCCTCTCCCTTCCTCTCTGAAATCAATAAAAACAAACAAAGAAAGAACAATTGTATATTCCTATGCAATTTTGTAGTTCAGAATTCTAGGCACAGTGTGGCTCACCTGGGTCCTCTGCTTAGAGCTTCATGCAACTGAAGCAAGGGGTGGGCAAGGCTGGGTTTCTTTCTGGAAACTGAGGGCATGGGCCCACTTCTAGGCTCATTCAGTTGTTGGCTAAATTAAATTCCTGGCAGCTGTAGGACTGAGGTCCCTGTGTCCTTGAAGGCTGTCAGTCAGAGACCTGTCTTTATTAGAGATCCTTGCTGGGGCTGCTTGAATTCCTTCTCAGAGTCTCCATGTGACTCCCTCTAGTAACAGGGGATTGAGCCTCTCATGCTTAGAATTTCTCCAGCTTCTCCTTCTGCTGCATCTCTCTGACCACATTTGGCCTGCATGCACAGTCCAGGCTGGTCTCCACACTCTACAGTCTGCTATGTTAATCACAACTGCAAAGGCCCCCATTCACAGCGTCTGGGGATTAGGGCAGGGTCTTCACTGGAGGGAGTGCACGGTGCCTCTCATGGCCTCTCAGGGGGGAGCAGGCATAGGCAAACAGGAAGACACTTTCATATGAAACCAGGAGCAACCAGATGTTAGGAAACATGACTGTGTGTAGATTTGGATTAGTGAGGCTCTCTAGTGGCCCTCTGTTGTTGTTGTTTTGTCCACCCAATATCCCTTTCTTGGGGGGAAATACTCCTTTTTCATCCTCTGTGGGTTTTTTTTTTAATATATTTTTAATATATTTTATTGATTTTTCACAGAGAGGAAGGGAGAGAGATAGAGAGTTAGAAACATCGATGAGAGAGGAACATCGATCAGCTGCCTCCTGCACATCTCCCACTGGGGGATGTGCCCGCAACCCAGGTACACGCCCTTGACCGGAACCGAACCTGGGACCCTTCAGTCCGCAGACCGACGCTCTATCTACTGAGCCAAACCAGTTCTGGCTCCTCTGTGGTTTTTATGGAGCTGCCAATCACAGGATTCTACCCATTTGGCCACAGGGATAGGATGTGATCCAAAATGGGCCAATTAGACCATCTCTTTCCCAAGAATTGACTCTTGAGAGGAGACACACAGACATTGGAATCAAATAGAGAGGGGTCTTGGAACATCAGGGTCGAAAGCTCATGGGAGCAGCCTTCATTCAGTCCTCCCTGAGACCTGAATCATCGTCAACACTGGGACCCTCCCCCATACATCCCTTTTCTGGCTCAGGTTACTCACAGCTGGTATCTGCTGCTTACATCAATGAATGTTAACTCTTATATTGTCCCTCCATATCACGGCCACTACCATCATCACATAAAAGCACATTTATTTAGGTCTCCTTCGTCAGAACTGTGCTGGGAATGTATTGCTAACAGTTTCTAATCTCCGTATGGGAGCTTCTTACCTTGAGCTGTGCCTTGTTAACACTTCCTTCATTAACCCTGATAGAACTGAAACAGACAAACAGAAAAGAATTTAATAACGTGCAATACCACAGAAATCCTGTTACATTAAAGGTATCAGCCAGGCAGACAGAAATCACTACTTCTTTTAACGTTTTATTACCTACCACATATAATTTACAACCACACAATATAATTCTCCTTCAAGATGATGGTTTGAATCATAAAATTGTAAATATGAAATGTACTATTTATTTCAGAGGGAAAGTAGCAATACAACCAGTCTTGTTTATTTTTATGATTCAGTGCTTTAAGGGGTAAGTCTACATTACACAGCACATTCACAGAATGCCTCATCCCCTGACGACGAGGGGGTCCATGAGGTGTTATAGTACATAAGAATTAAGATTCAAATTGCCTACAAGTCATGAACAGTTGTACTTCTCACATGATGAGTGAAGAAGTGTTCTGAGTGACTCACAGTTATACGAAGGAGGACTGAAGGTGGCCACTGCTCCTCTTGCCTTGGGTTGGACCATGATTCTTGAAGGCAGGAGGGTTTAGGATCTGTTCTAATTACTTGGAAGGCAGTGACTCTGGATGGGCAGGAAAAGTGGCCCTTGCTTGGTGCTCCTAAGAAAAGCTTTGATGTGAAGAATTCAATATTGTTTGATTCTTTCTGGACAGGTATAGCAAATTACTTTTCACCCACCTTCTCACAAGGTCAGACAGCCAGTGCTCAAGTTGCTGCTCTGTGAAGATTAGTATGCAACGAGTCTGCCTGCCGAAGTATCTGCCAGACCCCTCACACTGTCTCTTCAGACCCCAGGAGCCCGGTTTCTCTAAAGAAGAAATTTGGAGATACAGTTTACTTGCTCAGTCTAATTTCTCTTTTAGTCAGGAGGACAATCTCTCAAAGACAATTCAGTCCAATTGTCTTTGTAATAGTAATACAGACACCATACCACCGCGTGTATTTATATCACAGTGCCTTTCCAGAGGGAGGGGACACTTTGAAGGTCCTCTCTCATTCCAGGAGGCAAGGCACAATTGCTCCCTCTTGAACTCCCACGAGGCTGAGTGAGATTAACCTGAAAAAACTTGATCTTCACAAAATCATCCTGACACTGTGATCTTCTCTGAGCTCATAAATGGACCTTTTGATGCTACATTCTATTGAGAGTTTTTCTTTTTACTTTCCTCCCTCCTTTCTCTTTTTATAAAGGCTTTATATTTTTTAGAGCAGTCTTAGGCTCACAGCTAAATTGAAAGGAAGGTACAGAAAATTCCTATATACCTCCTGCCTCCACACATGCATAGACTCCCCCATCAGCAACAATCCCCACCAGTGGTACATTTGTTACAGTTGACGAACCTACATTGACGCATCCTATCACGCAGTGTCCTTGATTTACCTTAGGGTTCACTCCTGGTGTAGTATATTCTATAGATTTGGACAAATTATAGTGTCCTATAGAGTGTTTTTACTGTCTAAGAAATCATCTGTGCTCTGCCTAACTCATTGCTCCCCTCCCACCCAGCCCCTGGTCTTCTTACTGTCGTCATAGTTTTTCATTTTCTAGAAAGTCATATAGTTGGAATCATAGTATGTAGCCCTTTCAGGTTGGCTTATTTCACTTAGGAATATGCATTTAATATTCTTCCATGTCTTTCTGTGGCTTAATAGCTAATTTCTTTTCAGTGCAGAGTAAAAATCCATTGTTTGCATGAACCACTGTTTGTTTATCCATTCACCTACTGAAGGATATCTTGGTTGTGTCCAAGTTTTGGAAGTTATGAATAAAACTTCTAGAAACACCTATGTGCAGGCTTTTGTGTGGACATAAATTTTCAACTTCTTCAGCTAAATACCAAAGAATGCAATTGCTGGATCGTATGGTGGGAATATATTTAGTTTCGAAAAAAACAGCCAGACTATCTTCCAAAATGGCTGTCCACTTTTGCATGTCTACCAGCAATGAATGAGAATTCCTTCTCACCAGCATTTGGTGTTTTCTCTCAGTGATCAGGATTTTGGCCATTCTAATAGGTGTGGAGTGGTATCTCGTGTTTTTCATTATTGTTGTTTTTAATTCTCATCCGAGGATATTTTTTTCCATTGATTTTTAGAGAGAGTGGGAGGGAGGGAGGGTGGACAGAGGGAGGGGGAAACATAAATGTGAGGGAGACACATCGATTGGTTGCTTTCCACACACTCCCAACATGGGTCGGGGATCAAACCTGAAATCCAGGTAGAAGCCCTTGATGGAGAATTGAACCCTTGACTTTTCAGTGCAAGGGCTGATGCTCTAACCACTTAGCAACACCAGCCAGGGTGGGTATCTTATTTTAATTTGCATTTCCTTGATGTCATATGATATAGAGCATCCCTTCCTTCCTTCCTTCTCTCCTTTTTGCCTCCCTTCCTTTCTTTTCTTCTTATAGTAAGACTAGAGGCCCAGTGCACAGCCCGGCCTGTGCCCTCTCGCAGTCTGGGACCCCTTGGGGGATGACCACCTTCTGGCTTAGACCCGCTCCCCAGGGGATTGGGGCTAAGCTGGGAGTCACACATCCCTCTGGCAGCCTTGGGGCCCTAAGGGGATGTCCACTTGCCAGTGGGGAGAAGGCCTAAGCTGTAGTTGGACGTCCTTAGTGCTGCTGAGGAGGAGGGAGCGGCTCCCACCACCACCGCTGTACTGGCAGCCGTCAGCCTGTCTTGTGGCTGAGCAGAGCTCCTCCTGTGGGAGCACACTGACCACCAGGGGGCAGCTCCTGCATTGAGCGTTTGCCCCCTGGTGGTTAGTGTGTGTCATAGTGACCAGTCATTCCCAGTCATTCTGCTGTTAGGGTCAATTTGCATATTACCCTTTTATTATATAGCATAGAGGCCTGCCTGGGTGCATGGGTGGGGGCCAGCTGGTTTGCCCTGAAGGGTGTCCCGGATCAGGGTGGGGGTCCCGCTGGGGTGCCTGGCCAGCCTGGGAGAGTGGCTGATGGCTGTTTGCAGGCTGGCCAAGTCCCCCAGCAGGGACCCTCACCCCATGAGGGTGTGGCCATCCTGGGTGAGGGGCTGATGGCTGTTTGCAGGCTGGCCAAAGCCCCCAGCCACCCAAGCTCCCAGTGGAGGCTGGTTTGAAGCAGTATCTGGGATTTATTTATCTTCTATAATTGAAACTTTGTTGCCTTGAGCGGAGGCCACAGCTGGCCAGGGCAGGCAGGAAGCTTGACTTCCTCCATCACCAGGGCAACCAAGCCTCCTGCTTGCTCCAGCTCCGTGGCTGCCCACCACCCTCTTGGTTGGGTTAATTTGCATATAGTCACTCTGATTGGCTGGTGGGCGTGGCTTGGGCATAGGAGAGGTGCGGTCAATTTGCATGTTTCTCTTTTATTAGCTTAGATGGAACAGTTATGATAATGTACTTACAATCATCTACAAGGCATTTATTTTCAAGTTTTTAAAAATGTAGTGATACTTTTTCAGTCTGGGGGGCTATCAGCAGTCCTCTGGACTCGCATAAAATATTAGTGGCCTGGGCAGTGACTCCTAAGTGCCCTGGATGTATTGTTTTTCTCTGCAGTGAGTAGGCCAGCACTCCATTCCTTTAACACAAATGCATTGTTATTGACTAGTTTTGAAGAGAAATTTATTTTCCTTTGCCCTCATAAACCACAACTTCAACACCGCCGCCTCCTCCTCTTCATAATAGTCACAGTAGGATGTTCAATTATAGCTAAAAGCCCTAGATTTAAGTGACAGATTAAGAGGCTTGGCAGGTTGCTTCTCTGATGTTCATTTCACATGTTGGTTTATGTTGGGCTCCAGATAAGCCTTTTTACAACATGCTGTTTGTGATGCATCCAATGGCTGTCCAGCCCTCTCTCTTGGGTGCACACCTTTGGGAGAGGTCAACTGGAAGGCGCCTATCTGCAGGGCACAGTCCTCAGCCAGGGCATCTTTGATTCCCACCCCCGACAATCTCACCAAGTGTCTCGAGAGCAGGAAGAGCCCCCAGATGCCGCCTCTCCTGCCCCAGCCACCAGCTCCTGGAACAGAGCCTGGCACACAGTGGGTGCTCCATAAAGTCTACAGGATAAAATAATAAAGTGCTCTAAACCAGTGAGCCTTAAGTATCTACATTTGCTTCAGATGGAAACAAGGGGAGAGCTACAAAGGCCACCCACTACTCTCGAAATTACAGAAGAAGAAAATGCATTCTCCTCCCCTCCCACTCCATTTTGGTTTCATTTGGCTTCCAAAGGTATATTTCTGCTCCCATATATCCTGCTCCCTTCCTGTTCTCCAAGGACCCTTCCCATGCACCTTCAACCTCCCTGGGCTCCCACAGGAATCTGCCATCGACTGCTTACCTCATCAGGTGGAACCTTCTCTTATTGAGGCCAAGGCTTTCCAGGGAACTTTGCACTTTAATAAGAATGAAAAACTTCTAGATTCCAAAGAATGGTGGCATTTCAGACTTTCCTCTCAGGTAGAAGAGGAGCTATCTAGAGGTTTATTCTGTTTGTTCTCAAAGCCTACTCTCATCTTCCTGTATGAGTAAGGCTGCTGTCTCAGACAGGTTGGAGCTTCCTTGTAGAAGCATTGGGCAAGGATGGCGAGGGAGTCGGGTGCTGCTGCTTCAGATGGGGCTCAGCTCCTGTCTCACCTCAGATGCTGGGCTGAGGGCACCAAGCATCTTCCTGGTTGCACCTCTGCCTCCTGCTCCTGCTCGCCAGATCTGTCACAGCCACAGGGCCTCTGATCAGAGCGCTCAGCTGTCCAGAGTCCTTTCAGGCTGGTACCTTCAGCAGGGGCCTTCTCTCATGCTGGAGCTGTACCTTATTCTTGCCTGGCCAGGGCATGTTTTAGGTGCTCCAGAGACACTCTGACTTCCTGTCACTGTATTCAAAGTTTCTATGTGTCTTCTTCTCCCAGTGGTTGTAAGTTCCTCAAGGGCAGCTTTCTCATATTATATCTCTAGTGTCTAGTACAGTGCCCAGCCTATTTTATATATGGGTGAAAATTATTGACAGAGGGAGAGAGGAGAGAAAGAGAAAGAAAGGGGGAGGAGGAAGAGGAGGAAGTGGACAAGGAAGAGGAGCTTCTAGTCTAGTAGCTATAAGGGAAAACTAGTGGTGAATACATCCCTATGAATTTGAGTTTTCATCTGGAGAACTGGTGAGTGCTGAATTCTCTTACAGAGCCCTGGAACCCTGTGTAAAAGCTGTGATGGCACCTAGGAAATTGAACCTAGTGTTTTTGCGTCCATTTCCTTGATCCCTTATTGTTAGTAACTGCTCCAATCTTAAGCTCCATTTTGAAGGTGAATACTGTTAGTCTTTTACATTAGCCTTTATCTGTAATCAGTTGGTCTCTGGTAATTGCAAATTATTTGAACAAGAAGCAAATTGTATAGCAAGAATCTGAAAAGGTCAGAGGAGTTGTGTCTAGGAATCACAGCTAGAATTTTGAAGAACCTTCACTTGAAACATTAATTTTAGACCATCTCTAGGCCCCATTCAATTAGACTGGAAATGTAGCTGCTATTCAGTCCTGTGTCCTTCTGCAATGAGCAGACTGGGTCAGAGCTTTCTGCCATGAGTTGTGTGTGTGTGTGTGTGTGTGTGTGTGTGTGTGTGTGTGTGTGTATGTGCCTGTGTGTAAACAGGATTCAGCCAGAGCCAAAGTGGTTGAATAGTCATGTGCTTGTCAGGTCCCAGTCTATTCTGAGTGGTCAGTGCCCAGGCTGTGCTAATTATTAAGCATAATGATCTTCAAAGCAGTGATGCTCCAATGTCAGCATTTGCAGATGGAGATGTGGGAGAACTACAGATGCCACCCATTCTTCAAAAATCCTCCCTCCTCCTCCTCCTCCTCCTCCTCCTCCTCCTCCTCCTCCTCCTCCTCCTCTCTCTTCCTTCCTCTCTCTCTCTCTCCTTCCTTCCCTCAGCCACAAAGCATATATTAAAGTTTAGGCAAGTTTCAAACCAAAATATTACATTTTTTATATCTTGCATTTTAGGCTAGTCTTGAGGTTTAACTTAAGCCTAATTAATCTATAATAATAAAAGTGTAATATGCAAATTGACCAAAAGGCTGAACAGTGGAAAGACCACCCGGACAACCATCTGGACGACCTTCCGGATGAAGCCAGGGCTGCGAGGGCCGAGGCAGCTGGGGCTGCAAAGGCCTAACCTTGCACAAATTTCATGCATTGAGCCTCTAGTATAGGAATAATGCTGATAAAGTCAGAGAGGTGAAGGCACCCATCCTTCATCCCTCCATTCATGTTCCAGGTAATTATTTCCCCATTCTGGGAAGGAGTCTTCCTGGAAGAGGGAATTCCTGATGGAGGGAATATTTTCATGTGTCAGAAGTTTCCCTAGAAGCAAAAGAGGCCACCAACCAGGAGACCTTTGGGATGCGAATCCCCTTCCAAATGTGTAAGAGGTGAGCTGCGGAGAAGATGCTGGAGAAATGAACGTGAACAGCAGAGGCTTCCCTCCACACACGCACATTTGAAGTTCCCCTTCTGCACTTGGGATTTTCTGGGGAGGACAGGACAGTGGTGCCTGAGGCTCTCAGGACCTCCCACCTTGGCTTCTTTCCCAGGAGTAGAGAGGGGACCCATGGCACGAAGCCTTTCTTCACCCTCCTTCAGCTGGCCAAGGAGTATCCCATAATTTTTGTCTCTTCAGGTTTTTCTGGGGTCCTATTAGTTCTCCTGAGGAATCATAATGTTGGTCTTGCCTGGCAGGGCCTCAGGGGAAAGACCCCACTCACAGCCTCCAGCTTCACAGCCCAGGCTGCTGAGAAGTCCACCAGCCAGGGCAATGCTTATATCTGTCACTTCGAAGTACATCAGTTAGGGCAGTGCTTGGATCTGTCACTTCGGTCCAGATGTCCCCCCACATGGATGCCCACATTTCCCAGGCTCAGAGTCAGAGACAAGCTTCTCCAAAGACGGGGTAAGGCTCCCCCAGGCCCTCTCTCCTGTTCTGATGAGAGGGCTGAGCACACAAACTCAGTAACTGCTAGGAGCTCCCAGGTACCCCCGTGCCTTTTCCAAGGTGACCTTTCCTCTCTCTCCTTTTGTTTCTCCCTTCTTCATTTTTCTCTTTCCTTCCCTGCCATTCTTTGCCTCCACCTTCACCTCTCTCTTTTATTTTTACATCCTTACCTTTTGTCCATTCTATTACCCTGAACTCTTTCCTCCCTTCAGAATCAGCTCCTTCCCTGGGTCATGCCACCTCCTTCAGCCCTGATAGCACCTCCTGGCCATGCCCCACCCTCCACATTCCAAATGCTGCTGGGCTTTCTGGCCCAACCCCCTACCCCTGCCTTGCACATGGTGAGACTGGTTTTGTTTGCCTTTGTTTCCCTAGTACAGGTCTTCTTCCCATCCCGGCTGTAAGCTCTTTAGAGGCAAGTAATACACCCTCAGAGCCTGGAAGGTGCTTTAAAAAAATACTGGTTTGTTGTCCAGTTGATGCAGACACTGGATTAGCAAACCCCAGGTCAGTCTAGCTTCCTACAGGGCTAACACCAAGGCCAAGGTGAGCACAGAGACTCTGAGCTGGATTGTCTTCTCTGGTAGGTCCATGGGGAGGATTAGAATGGGGGCCTGAAAGCTTAGGCTTTGGAGCCAGAGAATTGAGGGATCCAATCCTAGCTCTATCAGCACCCAGCTGAGGGACCTTGGGCAAGTGATCCTTTCTCCCTGAGTCTCATTTTCCTCATTAACATGGGACAACAGCCTCCTGGTTGCTGTGAAGATTAGAGGAATGATGTCCCAGCATGTCATTGCATGCTGCTTTCTTCTCTCTCCTCCAGTCCCAGGTTTATGAAGATGGAGGACATGGGTGCCAGGCTTTGGGGCAGCATTCCTCAAGTCCGGTCAGAATAAACTAAGAGGGAGCGCATGATCCAGGAAACCCAGGTCCAGCTGGCTGGGCTGCTCACAGCAGCCCTAGGGCTGTGGGAAAGTTATTCTGGCACCTCAGACCTAAACTAACAACCTGCTCTTGCTCAGACTCCAAGTCTGCTCCCTTTTGCCGGCTTCCTGGGCTGGCGCTGACAGCATGAGGCCTGGGAGAGTGCAGACCACAAGGTGCCTCTGTGACAGGCGAGTGGCTGGCAAACAGGCTGCCCTCCGCTGGTGGGCCCTCTATTATAGGATGGCTTTGGCCTTACCTGGCTAGAAGGTCCAAGCGCTCCTTACCAGATGCTGCACAAGATCTTCCTTTAGTTGTCAGTTGGCTGAGGCTGCAGAGCTCCTGGAGTGCAGACAGTGCTGGGTCTCAGACACACCTGGCTGGGATGGGCCTCCAGGCACCAGGTTATAGTCCATACCGCCCCCCGCCCCTTCCCCCCCCCCCCCCGCCGCCGTGATGGTTCTAGTGTGGTGGCTAAGAGCAGGCTGTTTGGAGCCACACAGATATGGGTTCAATTCCTCACTGACCAGCCCTGTGACCATGACCAGTAACTCAAATCTCTTTGAACCTCAGTTTCCCCATCTATAAATATGGGGATGATAAACCCAAACTCATGGGCCGATCATGAAGATAACAATGAGCAATATGTGCAAAGCTTATCATAGAAGTCACAGAGAAGGCCTTCAACAAAATGTCCAGCCCTGGAGGCACTACGTCCCATGGTCTATTGCCTGGAGGAGAATGTGGGGGAATGGAAGAGAGTCACAGATACACAAATGCTGGCAGGTGGAACCAAAGCTAAGAATACTCCCTCTGGGCTGCCTGGCTCTGAGCCTGAGATTGATTGTCTGTCATCTGAAATCCCTGAAGGGGTCGTGGGGGACACCACAAGCCAGTGCACACAAGAGGCTAGGTATTAAGGCAGTTTGTTTGAGAGACCGAGTTCTCCCACCATGGGGTTTTCATGTGCGTGAGACGTGAAATGTAGCATGCACTGACATCATCTTAATAAGGTTCAGGTATTTCCTCAAGACACTCCAGAGCCTTCCACTGAAATCGTTTTGCTGTCAAAATCTGACATTATAACGACATTGTGGGAGATACTCCTTGGGAAATCACTGCTCATTTCCTTTCAGGCAGTCCGTTTACCTGCTGAAGCTGGACTCTTCTGCTCTGCTCTGCAGCACCTAACGATTGACATGATCCCGTAAGTCAATTTTGCAGCTGAGTGGACTGAGGTCCCAGAAAGCCAAAGGCCTGAAGTGGAAAATATCGAGCAGGTGACTCATTAAGGCTTGAGTCTAAGACTTGAGCCCTGAGGAGCAGCGTGTGCATTGCTGATCTTATTGGATGTTAGGAGGGCTGGCTGTACTGTGGCTTCATTTTAGGCCAGTGTGAGAATGGAAGACGAGTGCCTGGAAATATTTTCCACTGCTGATATTTCAAGTTTTTAAATGCATTTATTCTCCCACCTAGCTCAATTTGATTCTTCATTCTTTTCTCACCATCAGCCTCTGGTGCTAAAACTCTTCTCTTCTACTCTGTTCCATTCAAGGTGCATGTTCCATCCCAATTCAATAAAAGTCATGCCTTTGGTTTCCCTGAGAAGATCGAGACTCACTGGAATGACCTCTGGTCATCTGCCCTCCACTCCAGTATATCTCTGGTTGGCCACGTCTCTCCATGTCACCATTTTCAGAAGATGAGGTGGACATTCTTTCACTTCACCAGAACCAGCCACTAATGCCATCCTTTTAGCCTGGACCCTGGATTTTCTCCTTTCTCTTTCTCTCCACTGGTTCCTTTCAGGCTTTCAGACATGCACTCAAGCCAACTTCTACCTCTTTTCACTGGTGAGCTTTTTAACCAATCATCCACATCTGTCGCCACAGTGGCCCAGCTGCTTTGTGCTCATCACTCTGTGCTCTGGGACGTAGATGCTCTAACAACGCATCTTCCTTGAAACTCTTTCCTCCCTGGGCCTCCATGACACTCAACTCTGAGCTCTCGTCACACTTGTGACCTGTTTTGTCTTTCATTCCCTTGACGTGACTTTCACTTCTCACCCTGGAGCCACACAATCTGTAGGCTCAATATATTATTACTAGAGGCCGGATGCACGAATTCATGCATGGGGGTAGCCGGTGGGGGAAGGGACCACCAGAGGTTGGCCTGCTGGATGAGGGACAGTGGGTGGTTGGCTGCCAGCCCCAAGGAAGGAGCTGGCCCTCGGCCCCCCTGGGAAAGGGGCCACGTCCACTGCCACCCATTGCCGGTTCCCCATCCCCGTCCAGGGCCCAAAGGCCCTGGCAGGGTTGGGAGAGGAGGCAAAGGTTGCCAGGCTGGGCACTGAAGGAACAGACGCCAGACACCAATGCTGCTGTCAGTGCCCCGCCACTGTGCAGCTCCCCGCCTCCCCCCTCCTCCTTCCCATGCCTCCATGCTGCCACTGAGGTCGGCGGGTGGACCCTGGGGAAGGGAGAGGATGGGAGCCAGACAAACCCTGTGTCGAGGGCTGACTTTCAATAGATCACAGTGAGGGAGCTGCTCTGCTACGTACGAAAACCCAACCCAGAAGCAGGTCTCTACCAATGGTTTAGCACCAGGGGCCAATGTAGGCCAGCTGGTCAGGGGTAGGTTGACTGTAGGAGCGCACTGACCACCAGGGAGAAGCTCCTGCATTGAGCATCTGCCCTCTGGTGGTCAGTGCACATCAAAGCGACTGGTCGACCGGTTGTCCCGGTCGTTCAGTCGTAATGGTTGCTTAGGCTTTTGTATATATAGGTCGTATTTCTTATTCTTCCTCTGAAAATGCACTAACTCTCAAACTCTCATTAAGAGTCATGTCTCCAAGCTCTACTGTCAGGGTGACCCTCAAAGCTGTGTCTCTAGTGTTGACTTAATTTCTAAGTTCTAGACTTACATCTCAAACAACTCCAAGAAACTTTTTACCTGAGTAGGCTTTCAACACCTCACCAGGGATGTGGGCAAAGCTGGATGCCTTCTCTGTCTTTATCCAAAGACAATTATCATGGTGAAGTGTGTATGCACTGAAGTCAGCCTGGTTATGTTTAAAGCGGCCTCTGCATCCCCTTGCCCTTACTGTCTGACAGAAGGCAAATTATTGACTCTCTGTCTGCCTCAGTTTTCCCATCTGTAAAATGAGGATAATAAAACTGACCTCATATGGTTGTTATTAAGATTAATTGAAAAAAAATACATAATGTTCTTAGAAGAGTGTCTGATAAATGTTACTAAGCATACATTCTCAAAGCTTTTGAGTTCCCTTGGACATATTTCTCTTCTCTATCCTGTCGTGTCTTCATCCCACATTTCCTTTTCCAAGTCCTTCCCGTTTACCTAGGCTCTTGGTGCCCCAGGCTGGGATAGTGTGTTTGGCTTTGCACTGGTCTCCTTATACCCAGGCTCTCCTGCTCAATCCAGGCTGCACATTACTGCAGGAGTCGTGTTCTTTAAGTATCTCTTTTATGTGTCCTTCACATATTCACTATTGGTCATAGGAGAAAAATTTCCACAGTCTAAATTCAACCTATTTCCCCATCTCATCTCTCAGCTTTCACCCACTCCAAGACTCTACTCTAGGTGAGCTAATTGTTCTGTAGACACGCTCTGTTCATTTCCACCTTCATCCTTCAGACCCTCCTCACGTTTGTAGTCTCTTAAAGTTCTTGGTAATTCTCCAACATGCAAATGTCTGCAGCACTCACACTCCAAGTCCTTTGTTAATGAACTTTGTATAAGCATTTACAATTATTTGGCAAGTGGAAGTCATTGCCTCCCAACAAAGTGGGAGCTCCTTGGGGGTAGTGGCTATGTCTTGTGTTCCTTCATATCCCCCAGAGCACCTAACACAATGTCTTGTTCTCAGTGCAATGTCAATAAATGTTTGTTGGCAACTTAGCCAAATAATCAAAACATCAGATTCATCATTTGCTATGAATATTTACAAAAAGGTAAATCCTTGAATTCCCCATGAGATTTAGTTTTCGCTTTCTATACCTAGTAAAGGCGTGTAATGTTATAAAAGGGCTGGACTTGGACAAGGAGTGAATTTTTTTTTAATTTTAATTTTAACTTAAAATAATTAAAAAATTTCAATTACAGTTGACATACAATACTATATTAGTTTCAGATGTACAATATAGTGATTAAACATTTATGTACCTTACCAAGTGATCACCCCGATAAGTCTAGTACCCATCTGACAGACAAGGAATGGGTTTAAGAAAAATTAGTTGGTAAGGGGAACTGAGATTGATAATATGGGAAGAATTGGCTTATTTCAGGGTTTCTTGGCATTTTAATGGATTTCTCCTATGCATCCCATAATTATTCATCTCCTGACTTTCTGTTTCCTCCCTTATATGATGCATATATTAATTAAACATTCCATTTTGTTGGATTCTGGAATCATAGTCTTAAGCTGTGGTTGACTTAATGATGAATAACAGTTCTAAAACCTTCTCGTCTGGTTTGTGAAAACCAGTTGTCTGTGCCACAGCCATTCTGACTGGATGTGATGTAGGACTGACTGGTGGGGGACGCACAGACCTGGCTGGGCAGTGATGTGCAGAGCCAGCCTTCTGGAGGATGGCCGAGACGGCTTCTGTCTGGCAGGACTAGTCCTGCTTCAGAAGCAGCGAGGCACCTGGGGTAGGGGAGTGTCAGCTACTTGTTCACTATCCCCCTCACTTTGCAAGCGAGCTGCCTGCAAACGGAGCATTCCCAAGTCTGGGCCTCAAGACCGAGAGGCTTTGTTTCTCAGTGAAAATCAACCTCATTTTAAATAAGTTTCTGTGCCTGCATTTGGCTTTCAAGATTTTCGTGAACTCCATCAACATCGCTCATAAATCTCACCATAAATCAAATAAGTGTTACAATTTTTTGGGGAAAAAAGTTGCTTTGTTTTCCGACTTGTACCACAAACAGCGGCTCCAATCTGTCATTATGACTGAGAACATGTCACAACAATCTGTTTTCATTCTTTAGGAAAGAAGAACAACATCTTGCTTTCCTCCAGCAAC
This sequence comes from Myotis nattereri, assembly GCF_964212035.1. Taxonomy (NCBI): domain Eukaryota; kingdom Metazoa; phylum Chordata; class Mammalia; order Chiroptera; family Vespertilionidae; genus Myotis; species Myotis nattereri. The sequence continues at coordinate 81,713,611 of NC_138076.1, read as the reverse complement.
GGCTAATTTGGAAAATTTGCAAGCTGACATGTAACTTGATTAAAATGACCTGGAGCACAAATTCTTTAAAAATGCAACTCAATGCTCACAACCCCAGACCTTCTGTCGTCCAGTTATCTCCTTCACAGCTTGTTTTTCTGCAGGAGGAAGGGAGATGGGGAGGGAAGAGGGGGAAGAGCTATGTGTAATAATCCACATAGAGATTTAAAATTATTATTTATTTTTCCTCTTCAGCCCTACTGTCACCATGGATTTCCTCCATAGCCCAGAGGAGAGGAAAAGCAGTGGGACATTTCTAAGGGGATAGTGTGGATTTCATAGTCCCGAGTACGGAGCAGGCGCATGTCCAAATGAAGCATCCACATTGGAGTTGGGGACTGTTTTGACATTGTGGCTTCACTCCTGTCCATAGTTTTGGAAAACATGTAGGAATCTGTCTCCCAGTTTGAATCAGCTCACTAGGTCTTTGTCAAACCCTGGCTATACTGAGAGTAATGAAATTTTCTTCTAGGGAAGCCAATGAGTAAAACAAAACAATAGCAGTGTAGCCCATTCCCGGACTGGGAGTCATGGGACTTCACATAATGGAAACTGAGGTAGTGTCAGGAATCAGAGTGTGGGTTTGGTCTGTAAATTCACTCATATAAATATATCATTTTTCTTTATGGCATCTAAAAATGTGTACTATTGGGCCCTCTGTGAGGGAAGTGTTTGTTAGTGAAGGAGGTGTTAATGTGGGCTGGCATGCGCACCCACAGCTTCATTGTTCACGAAGACAATGTATAATTACTGGGAGACAGTATGTAATTACACACTGAGTTGTGTGCTGCAAACTATTACATGTTGGTGTTCTATCTCAGAGAGGGGAGAGCTAATACGCTGAGACCACATAAATGCAGACACTCATTTGTCAGGGAATGTAAAGTAATGAGAATCATTTCTGAATCCCGTTGCCTTGGCAACCTATTCTAAAATGATGTAGATAAAGAACTAGCAACACTTATCAATGAAGTCAGCATGTCTTGGGAAGAGAAGCTGCTGAAAACAAGGCATCGAGCATCAGGCCAAACTGACTTTTAAGGGGATGGTTTTGTTCAAAATGGGGTCAAGATGTGAAATGAGGGATCAGGCATTAAGGACATGGCAATCATCAATATCCCACATGACACTCTGGCCAAACACTCTCCACCGTCAAGCCTGGGGGATGCTAATTAGCTTAGGCTCCAGCTCTTATGCATGGCAGCTCTCTGAATGGGTCATTTTTATGTGGATGGACAATGACTGAGATGCCGGAAGGGCCACCGTAGGGTGAGTGAGTGTGGCCCAGCTCCCCTGCTTGGGAGGCGTAGAGCTCCCAGGGTGGCAAGAACATCTGGACACTTCCTTTCTCCTTTGACCTCTCCTGGCTGATGTAAACACACTATATGATTTGGAAGTGCTGATAGAGTTTACTCCTTTTTTAAAAACGAGGAAAAGAAGGTGAGAAAGGTTAAATAACCTGTTTATGTCGTATCTTAGAGACAGATCCGGACTGGGACCAGGACTGGATTTGTTCTCCCAGCCAGATAGAGTGGGATTCCTCAGGACTTGCACATTTGTTCATTTTTGACTCAGCACAAGTTCTGACAAGGGCTTACACTCTGGCCCTGGGTTCAAACGCTGCCTGAGCTGTGCACACTGAACTCTGAATCAGGAACACAGCTCCTGGGGAATGGGGTGTGGTGGGGGCTGAGGCAGGTGAGGCTTCTTCAGAAGTGTCCACGCCTGGGTCAGGTGCCTCTTCTGGTTTGTGGGGAAACAAGATTGACATCTATCCGGGCATAACATTTTATTCCAAGAATATCAATAGAGAGATTTGGAGACTGCGCTTTGAAAGTTTTTATTTTTTATAACAGTAAATCTTGTCCAGATTTTAAAAAACCTATTTTAATTATGCTCTTTTAAATTATATACCATCAAATTCAGGCTAACTATATTCAGACCAAAACAATAACCCAGGCATCTTCCAGATATGGAACTTCAATTACTATTTACATTAGCATCAATCTTAAGATCGAAAGAATGAAAGAGCTCTAATTTGCATGCTGTTAAATAAAGGCCATCTATAAAAAACACTCAGACAAAAAGATGAGAACATGAATTGCCAACAGTGGCATATGTTTAACTCCTGGGCTCTTAAGCAGAGCAAAACTCTTATGAGAAGCCCCTTTGCCCTTGTTAATTACACAGGAGCAGATTGGAGGGGGCTGCTTCTTCCCACTGTATTCCTTCATATGCAGCAGTTCCTCCCTCTCTCCCTCCCTGTCTCCCTCCCTTCCTCCCTTCCTCCCTTCCTCCCTCCCTCCTTTTCTCCTCTCTTTCCCTCCCCTCCTTCCTTTCTTCCCTATTTATCGAGCTCTTACTATTGGTCAAGCACAGCTCTGGGCACTGGGGAGGTTAAGATGGCTGAGGTACAGATTCTGCCCCTATGACGCTCCCCTTTGGGTTGGAAATAGATAAGGTTTTGATGACCATTCTCTAAAGTCTTTTAGGCATAGAGAGAAAAGAAATGGAGTCAAGGCCAGAAAAAGGCCTCAGGGAGCAAGCTGACCTTTCAGAGGTGGGTAGAAATGTACCAGTTGGAGAGAGAGGATTTGTGGGAGGAAAGGGGCTACATTTCCCAAGCTCCTTTGACTCTACGTGGGACCCTGTGACTAATCCTCACCAATGGTTAAGGCGAGGTCAAGAGGTAAGCCTGCATCTTCATGCTGTCTTCCTCACCTGCTCACTTGGGTTCAGAAGAATCAGAGTCCTAGGCAAGAGGAAAGCCATAAAATGCCAGTAACCTGGGCCCTGCGTCACTGCGTGGAAGGGCACCCACTAACACCTGCGTTGCACTAGTAGAGGTGAGTGAGGAGTCAGCTTTCACTGAGGAAGCCACTGTCCTAACAAACTCACTCGGTGTCACAGGGCAGCATCTCCAGTGTCCAGTGAAGAGATTCCTCAGTCAACCGCACTTTGGAAACACTGAACTACACAGGTTTCATGACTGCGGGATGGTATAGACTTTCAATATGCTGAAGCGTGTTGTGAGTCTGTAAGAGAGATTTAGCACACAGTGTTTTCTGAATGTCTTTTCAACCGTTAGTGAATATTGTAAAAGTCAGAGAAAAGCTAGCGTACTATGCAGGCGGGTGTGAGAATCAATCGGGGATGAAGTAGGAAAGGGAGGGGGCCAGATGGGCTGCCTCCTGAGGCCCTGCCCCCACCTCCATGCTCCAGGTTCTCAGGGCTTCGCTCACTTCTCAGATGAGTCATGCTTGGTATTGTGTTTCCGGCCTTTGTCCCCACAGCTCTGCTTGGATTGTTCTCCACTCATCTCTTCTATTCTCCTCTCTCCCCAGATCCCAGCTTTCTCAGTGAACTGTTATTCTTTGTCCTCTAAATCAAAACAAATCCATTCCCCCGTGGCCTTCCCAGGGCATCACTTCCATCTCTGTTCTTACAGCACGGGGAGTGGCTCATGCATCTGCCTCCCTCATTAGAAGTAAGTTCTTTGGAGGAAGGTGCCACACATAACTCATTTTTTAAAAGCTTTTTATTAAAGTGTAAGATACTTACACAAAAAGTTCACACGGTAAGAGTATCTTCCTCGGTGAATTTTCACAAACTTAACACACCTGTTTAACCCACATTCAAATCAAGAAACAGCATAACCAGCTCCCCAGGACCCCCACGCATGCTCCCTTTCAGTCACTGCCCCCACCAACGTAACCACCTTTCCGGCTTTTACTGCTGCGGATGAATTACGCCTGCTTTTGTAGCTTACTCATAAAATCAGACAGTATGTGCTCCTTTGTCTCTGTTTTCTTGTGAGAGTCACCATGTACGTGTGCAGTTGCAGACCTGGCATTTTGCATTCTATTGCAAATAAACCATCATTTACCTATTCCTTCTGCTGTTGGTAGGTATTTAGGTAGTTTCCAGTTCTACGCTATTACAAACAGTACTACTGTGAACCTTCTCGTTCATGCCCGTTGGTGAACACACACATGCATTTCCGATGGGTGTATATACATAGGCGTGACATTGCTGGCTCGTAGAGTATGACTGTGTCCAGTTTTAGAGGATACTGCAAAATGGTTTCCAAAGTAATTGCACCAGTTACACTCCCACTGGCAATATCTGAGTACCAGTTGCTTTGCTTCCTCGCCAACACTTGCTAACTCCCTGCTTTCATTGTTGTCATGTGGTAGTATACAGTGCCATCACCTTGTAGTTTTAATTAGTGTTTGTTTCCCTTATGACTGAAGAACACCTTTACTGCGTTTATTGCCCATTAGGATATCATCATTTGTGAAGTGTTGGTGAAGTAATTTTTTATTGGGTTTTCTGTATTTTTCTGATTGGTTTATAAGTGTTGTTTACTCTGATGTGGACTCATTTTAAAGTTTCTCTGCAGCCCGAGCAGGACTGGTTTCCACATTCAGTAAAGTTTTGCTGTGTAAATTAGGACAAAAGGGGGACTATCAGACCGTAAGCACTGAAGTGGGCTTCACCCCTATGCAATGCCTCCTTTCCTCACTGCCACAGCCTCCTGATCAACTCAAGAGGGAGTATTTATAAAGGTAAGTTGGATTGAGGCTAAGAAAAATGCTGGAGTCCTGGAGGACCTCATCCTGCTGACCGTATGTCTGTCTGTGGGCAGCTGTTGATTGAACACTCTCACCTAACAGTGATTTTTGGACTGTTCAGCCATTGATACTGCTCGAGTGGTGGGGATGGTCTTCATTCATTCATTCATTCAACAAGTATTTACTGAGCACTTCTAGGCACTTGAGATACTTTTGCGAATAAAACAAAGATCCCTGTCCTCATCAAGCTTCCCTTAAAGTGGGGACAAATGGATAATCAGTGATAAACATAAATTCTTAAATTGTGTGGTATGTTAGAAGGTGATCAGGGCTATATAAAGAGGGAAAGTAGGGCAGGTTAAGATGAATCAGGAGTATTTGGGGTTCAGTTGGCAGTAGGATGAGGTGGTGAGCTTGAGCAGAGGTGGAAGGCGATGAGGCAGGCAGCCATAAGACTATCTGAGGAGCATCCACAGAGGGAGGGGCTGGTGCAAAGGCCCTTGGTGAGAGTGTGTCTGACATGTTCAGGACACAACAAGGACAGGAGGCCAAGAGGTCACAGGAGTCCAATCCTAGCAGGGCCTAAAGGCGGTCTCAAGGGGTTGCTTTGATACTGCATGAAATTGGAGAATCTGAGCAGAAGAGTCACATGATCTGACTTACACTGTATACAGCTCCAGCTGCTGTGCTGGAAATAGATGGAAGGTAGCAAGGATAGCAACATGGAGGCCCAAAGAGAGGTCTATAATGACGAGTGAGAGATGCTGGTGGCTGGGAACAGGGTGGTAGCTGTGGAGGTAGGAAGAAGTGGTGGGATTTTGGATACATGTTGCAGGTCGAACAGGATTTCCTGATAGAGAGCATGTGGGGGATGAATGAAGATAGGAGTGTAGAATGGCTTGGCTTCCCGGAGACTGTCTGGGTCTGGTCCCTGCTCATGGCGACTGCTCCTTTCGCACCAGGCCTGTGTCTTCCTCTCAACTCCATCTGGCAACTAATCCTGTGTCTCGGCCCCAACCCAGTCCAGGTAACCCTCACCCAGTGGCCACGTCTTTTCTTCTTTCCATGCCATTGTTATGACACAAACTCTCCAGCTTCCCTCAGAGCTTCACTTTGAGCTCGAAAAGCTTACCCTGAAAGCAAAAAGATATTTCTTTTCTTTTGCATTCCCACTGAAGCATTCCTAAATCTCCTCTTTGTATGTTTCTTTCTACTTAGAAGTAGGGAAACGTCTGGTGTTAGGGCTGAAAGAAAACAAAGAGATTGTGTAATCGCGGTCTTGCCTTTTATGAGAAAAACTGGGCCAGAGCAGGTAAACTGAGGCCTGAGTAGGTAAACTGGGGCTCTGGAGGATAAATCTGAGATCCAGACATTAAAGCAATCTATGGGTCAGTTTGTTTAGCGATTGGACTGCAGGTTTGCCACCATCAGAGACATGATCCTTCTATAACTCTTAAGAAGAGAATGGGCCCCAATTGGAGTTGCTTATGATAAGCCCCATGTCACCAAATAGGGACTGAACTTAATTACAGTTTCAGTTCTTCCAGAAATAGAGTTTTAAACCAGTCAATCCGGAATTGCCTGATCAGTACCTCATTGGTCATCGCCTCATGGGCCCTGCTGTCTCCTAAGGAAAGTACCTTTGCAATAACCATCCTGCTTTTTTATGTCGTATAAACTTCCTTATTCCCACTCCCTTCTGCCTCCAAAAACCTTTCATTTTGTAACAGTTCCTCGGAGCTCCTTTCTATATGTTAGTTTGGATGCTACCTGATTTGAATCCATTTTTTTTCTCAAATAAATTCTTAAAATTTTTCATATGCCTCAATGTATCTTTTAACAGACTCGGGGATACCTAGTCTGCGAAGTTTCTGAGCCTCTCATCTGGGCTTTCTGTTGCCTTTGGCCTCCTTTTCTCCTCATTATCTGCCTTCAGATAAGCTCTGCGGTTGAGGTCTCCCCATTTTGGTAGCAAATCTGGTACATGACATAGTCACATTGAAAGCAGGTGTATCCCTGAAAGGCTGTCTTTCGGCTCCTCTGGGTAAGCTGACCTTGCGACAAGGTCCTGGAGGGCTGTGTGCCTTCAGGAAGGGCAGCCAGCTGTCTTTTGCTGGAGCCCCAAGCCCAGCACCATGGCAGGCTCCTTCGAGCAGGCCCACCCTCCCCACGCAGAATGCAGCCCCTGTTTGGGGCTATTTAGTGCATTCTCTTGGCCAACCTTGGGCCTCTCTTACAATAGCAGCAGTGTGTTTCCCTGGCTTGGATGGTGCTTGAATTAACTTAAACAAGCACAGGCAGGGCCGCTGGTTGGTGGGATGGGGAGGTTGGGCTGGGGGTGCTGGCCAACGCTGCATAATTTGTGGCCACCGTTCATTGCGGGCATCCAAGCCCAGGCCCCGTTTCCCTGAATCAGAGTTTACTGCTGTGTCCTTGGAAAGACGGCAAGACATGGTTGGTTGGCTGCTTGCTGACTGCATTATAAAAGTTTACACGTGTACGCCACAATCATTATTAAAATCTCCACACACGCAGTCGTGTACAGCACCCAGAAACGCAGGTGGGGGTGCTGAAGCTCAGAGGAACCAAGCGAGATAGGTTTCAGGCAGTGGGAGGGTGAGACCTGCGGTGTGTTGTGCCCTGTGACCCAGGGAACTGCCGCAACGGGGTCCAGTTTCCTCATCCATGAAGCAAGCGGGTTGGGGCTGGAGTACTCCATCGGGCTCCACCTGATTGTACACTTCTGTGCTTCTTTTTATGAAAGTAATCAACCAAACAAAACATGAAAGCCAAGAATACCTCCCCGAACAAAAGTACTCCCAATATCCACATCCAGAGGCATCTGTGACCTGGGCAAGGGCATTTATGAACGTGGTTATACGATTCTAAAATGGAGGCTGCTAAAAGTTGGTCAGAAATTTTCAAGCAATGCATTCTGGTAGACTTTAAGCCATAAAAGTCCTCTGAGCAATATTTCTAATATATATTTTGTCAAAGATTTGATGCTCTCTGCTTAGGTATTTCTAACAAGCTCTCTCCAAGCACACTTCTTTGAAAATGCATTAGATAACACAGTTCTTTCAATTCCGTATCTCCCTTTCTGTCTTAACGGAAAAAGCCAGTTCACGTTATTAATGACAAGCCATTTTGCAGAGTGCCCGGGTTAATAGAAGAGATAACTGGCAAAATATAAATGTGTAATACTAACATGCTGAAGATAAAACAGAGGTCTAATGCTGAATGCATAATGTGGAGCAGGGAGACCAAGTTCCCGGCTGGTGCAGAATTCCTGCAGCAGCACAGCCAAGCCATTGCCACCAGCTGGCCCATTTGTTCCCAACTTGCTACATTCTTGCTTTCTTTTTCAACTCAACTATCCTCCTAGGATTTCAGAGTTAAAAAGGTGTTCCTAGAGAATTGAGGCCAGCCAGGGGAGGGGACTCACCTAGAAAAAAACACTGCCAGCTTTCTCAGGTACCTATGCAGTCTCCTATTACAACGCTTTGCCAATATTCCAGTATTGCAGGTGCCTTCTCCTGTCTTTTCTGCAACAGCCCAGCCAAGGGAGAGGGAGCAGGGATTTAACAAATTGAATTCAGAGCACAGTGGATTCCAGTCCCAGCTTCACCTCTCTATAGGCCAGTCTCCCCTACTGTAAAATGAGTTCATACAGGTAAAGCCCTGTGCAATCTAGTGAGTGCTCAGAAAAGTTAGCGATTATCCTTAATAATTGTGATTTGTAAGTTCATTTGTTTTCTGTTAGACCATCTATATCGAGAAGCAAAGGACAGGACTGGAAGACCTCTTGATATCACATCTGGCTCAAGAATTGTCTTTGCTTGGTAGTCCTCAAGTTCAGTATCAGAAGGAATGTGGTAGTTGGCTGCTCAGTGTCCATTGAATGTTAAGAGGGAAGGCACTGAAATGGTAGCAGAGGCCACTGGGGTGAGCTATGATTTGAATGTTTGTGTTCTTTCCAAATCCACATGCTGAAATTTTAACCTGGACATGATGGTATTTGGTGGTGGGCCATTAGGGAGGTGCTTAAGCTGAGAGGATGGAGGCCTCATGAATGGGATTTGTGCTTTCAGGCACCTCACAGCGCTCTGTCCCACTGTGCCCTGCGAGCACACAGTGAGAATTCTGAAGTCGGCAATCCAGAAAAAGGCCTTCACTGGGCACCAGATTTGTTGGTACCCTGATCTTGGACTTCCCAGGGTCCAGAACTGTGAGAAATAAATGTCTGTTGTTTATAAGCCACCCAGCCTATGGTATCTTGTTATAGCAGCCCGAACGGACTAAGACAGTGTGGGTTTCTTAACCACAAGAGTGTGGACTCTCCTTCAGTGGCATATTTGAAGCAGAGCCTGGGACCAGCAGCCGTCTCATGTAAATGGCAAGGAAGCCAAGAGCTACCTTAAGTGACCCTTGGAATTCTTTCCACTATAAGAAGTCTGGGCTTCCCACTGCAAAGTTTAATGAGTTAGCCTCACTTTATAAATATTTAATGAATTTAATTCTCCAGGACCCAGTAAAAAAAGAAAAAAAAGAGGGCTTAACCCTGAGGATTATGAGAAAACAAAAAACAGAGCTGGAGCTGGATAAACAGCTTTGGAAACTGGGGCTTTGAAACTGTTATGCATTTCCAGCTGAATGACCTTGGGCAGGTGACCTATCTCCCTAAACCTCAGTTTTTGCCTCGATAAAATGGGGGGGGGGGGATGTCACTTTCTTCTTTATAGGGCTGTAATGAGAATTGATGAGGCAACACATAAAATGTATTTAACACACTGCCTGGCACATAGTAAGTAATTAATGCTAATGATTATTGTAATGAATTTTTAAAAAGCTAATGCCTCATTTAATTACAATCCTTAGACCAAAAAAAAAATGTAAAATGCCTCAGCATAAATGCTCAATGAGGAAAAAAAATTTATCTTTTATTTTTCAATTAACCCCCCAGCATTTAAACAATAAACATGCGATGAGGGACAGGTATCCATTCTCATTTCACAGAGCTCTTTTGAATAGGTAGTTCCTGAAACTGTCTCGAGGAGAAAAGCCTCTCATGTGTCTGAACAACCCAAACTATTTGGAAAAACAAAGAAGGCTGGATTGATCTTGGTTGATTGCTTCTAGAAATAACAAATTGGCCAAAATAACAAATTCAACTATTTCCTCCTCCTTCCACCAGTCATGTTTTAGGTAGATATAGTCTTATTGTGAAGTTGGAACTGAGCTTGGTTCTGGATAATTCAGTATCCAGGTGTAAACAACCTGGAATGTTTTGTGGAAGACCTTGAAAGTCTTCCGAGCAGGAAATGGAAGCCTGAAGAGCCAGAGAGCTGGTGAATCCAGGTTTTCAGTTTCTGGTGATTTGGATAAGCACACAGCCACACACCGGCTGCTTCCCTACACCCACCCGCTCCTCACTCAATGAATTTGAGCCATGCTACTCTGTCTGGAAGGACCACCGGGAAAAACCTCAGGGATAAAAGGGGCCAGCCCTGTCATCCTGTAGATGAGGAAGCTGAGATTTAGTGAGTTTGCATGACCAGCATCTATTACTCTTTGATATTTGCCTATTGGTTCCACAGCGCTCCATTTTCTTCAAGCAAGACCTATCGAGGGGAATTCCAACCATTTCCCAGTTTCCCTGTTATTCACAATAAAACAGAAAGGTATCTTTACTAAAAGTGTCAGCTCCTTAGATCCCGGTAAACCTCTCTGTTTCCCTAGGAGATGGTGGGGAGGAGACAGGGTATCTGTCCTCAGGGGTTGGGGGGTTGGTGGTGCCAATGGACAGAGGAAGGAAGACCCTCACTGCCACCTTGTGGTCACCTGCAGCCACAGAGGGTCATTACTGGGGGCATCCCTATGTTCAGCTTCTTTAGCTGTTTGCTTGAGATCTTTATCAGTGCATTCAGCATTGCTTCAGTGCAGCGTTTGTTATTATTTTTCATTCCGATGCATTTCACTCTTTAGCCCAGGAAAGGGAAAGTTGTTGAAAGCTAGCAAAATTCTATATTCTGAAAAAATATTTGCAGGGAGGAAGAGGTCAGGATCCTATGATGCAATGTTTCAAAGCCTTGCAAGATCCTTGTCTCACCTTCTTGTAACATCTCTCTATATGAGCAGAGATTTATGGAGCAGAAGTCAGGCCCGCAGTTGGCACCTGTCATTGCTATCACCTGGTCAACTGGGGAAGTCAGGACAGATTAAGATTCATTTATTATCTCACTTAGCGTCCTTGTCTGTAGTCCAAAACTGTTCTCACATTACATGTTGATAGCATCAGATTCAATATCATCAGTTGAAATACTAATGATATTTTTCAGAGCAAAAAATGACTTTCACAGCATGCATTATCAGAAGGATTATAATAAATTAAATGCCTACACTGGCAAAGCGCAAACAATTTTGACTCAGATCTAAATGTTTGCACTGGCTGTTTAAATATTTAATTTGTGAGAGTGGAAGGACCCCCACAGAACGAGCATGTTAATTACCCCTGGGCTTCAGCAACGTGAGTCACCCCACGCACACAGAACGTGACAAACCCAGACAGCAAGAGCCAATGCGTGTGGATTTCTCATTCTCCAAATGAACACTTTGCATCTTTAAGCCCCACAGACATTAGTGATTTTTAATAAACTGCCTTTAATAAACTGCCTCTTTCTGAGGTGACTTTAGATGATGCTGTAAAATATTGTTAGTCTGGGAAACAACTTTGCTCTTAAGTTTGAGGGAAGGTATCACCCATAGACAATTGATTAAAGTGGTTACATGGATAATTGGCTCTGTGTATTTACATTGAAAAATATAAAAATGTTGCCCAGCCATTTTGGCTCAGTGGTTGATTCCCAGTCAGGGCACATGCCTGGGTTGCCAGGTTGTAGGCTTGATCCCCAGAAGGGGGCATGTAGGAGGCAGCCAATTGATGTGTTTCTCTTTCTTCGATGTTTCTCTCTCTCTATCCCTCTTCCTTCCTCTCTCTCTAAAATCAATAAAAACATCCTATATAATAAAAGGCCTAATATGCAAATCGACTAAACGGCCAAATGACCAGGGGAATGACCGGTCGCTATGACACACACTGACCACCAGGGGGAAGAGCCTCAATGCAGGAGCTGCCCCCAGCTCACAGGCCCCAGGTCAGCCAAGGCGGGTGCCAGTGCGGGCCCACCGATCGCCCTGACAGTTACCCCACAGATCAGCCCTGATCACTGGCTCGGCCTAGGGTTTCTAGTATTTTAAATACAGTAAAGAATATAAGATACAAAAATATAAATCCTTAAAGCTCAGTTTATCGAAATAAACTCCATTGAAAGAATCTCCATCATTATCATCATATTACCATCATCACCATCACCATTATCACCATTGGCATCATGACAATTATCTTCACCATCATCCCCATCACATGTTTTGTACTAGTAGAATATCCCAGCCTAATTCTCTTGCCTAGTCCTGGTTCTGCCACAGGATAGTAACAGTGCTGGTTAAGGTACCCGTCTTCTCTAAACTTCAGATTCCTCATTTGAAGGTATTTTTATTAGCTGGGGAAGGCTAAGCTAGTATACCAAAGAGGCCTCCACATGCAGTGATTTAAGTAAGATAGTTCATTTTTTCCCTTAGAAATAGTCCAGTTGTTTTGACTGGCAGGCAGCTCTTGACTCCTTACTTAAAAACTCTGTAGCTCCCCACAGCTGGCAGAACTAAATCCAAGGTCCTTTATTTTCAATCTGATCCTAACGCACACTTCAGACTTACTCACTCTTGTCCTTCTACTTCCACCTGTGTCTTTACTATGCTGTCTCCTCTGTCTAGAATGCCCTTTTCTTCTTCATCTATTGACATTGTATTCATTCTTCATGGCCCATCCCCAATGCTGCCTCTTTCAGGAAACCTTTAAGTTGCCTCCTGATGCCCCTTGGCCATCCTGTTAGAACATTCATTGTTTCTTCCTCTGTCTTCTGATATCTGCCTCTTTTATAGTACCCAATTCTGTTTGCCTTATAATTAAGTTAGTTGTTTATTTAAATGGGCTTTATGTTCCTGGAAGCAACAGACTGCATATTATTTATCTTTCTCAACTCCTTTCTCCTTCCTTGCCTTGCCCAATATCCAGCATTATTCTGTGCCCAATAAATGTATGTTTAACTGAATGAAGTAAAGAGTTGTTAGAGATAGAAAAACTCAGTCATCAAAATAGCAACCATTTGCTAACTCAAGGGGCCAATTAGGCAATGGGGCCATTCATTGGAAAATTCCAGATGTGAATCAAAACAGTTCCAATTAGATTTACATCTGTGCTAGACCAAAATAGCATATAGAAATACTCATTGGGCCCTCCATCCAGGTGGAATTCTACTCATGTTTATTGGAAAGAACATTCTTCCTGACACAACCCTGATTTTTCTTAAAACCTTTGTCCATGAACCATGTGAAAAAAATATATAATTGAACTTGAATATATGCATGGATGTTGTGTAACATATGTTTTAAGTCTATCTCTATTTGTGGAATTTCTACCTCCATTCTATCCCATGCCAGGTTAGAATCTAAGAATTAATTGCCCGAGGGAGTTTCATTTCAAATAGGAACTTGGCTCCAAGGATCAAGGGCAGGGAGCTCAGGGCTTTGAGCCCTGCCATGGGTTTGCTGTGCAGTTGAGAAAACTCATCTCCCTTCCTCAGACTTCAATCGTCTCATTCTTAATGGAACTTCGACAGTTTCTCCCTTCTCACAGGGCTGTTTGCACAGATGATGGCAGCTCATTAGTGAAGCTCTTTGAAAAGATCGTATGGAATCCTGTGGTGGGTACGGCTGGGAGGCTAACCTCCAGGCTTATGGAAATGGATATTAAAACCGTGCATCCGCTGTTCCAGTCACTGGGTGCACATGAACAGTCCCTTAGTTGTATTTATAACACTGCATTTTTTTCCGAAGGAAGAAATTAAATTTGTTTTTCCAAATTTTACAAATTCAACCATGAGTTAATCTGCTTGAATGAATTTCAAATCACAATTTGCATAATGTCAGGATGGCAGTAAAATTTAAAACATAGAGCAAGGGTGGAGGAAAGAAAGCAGGAGGGAGCGATTCAGGCAGCTCTGCCTCTCTGCCTGGCAATCGGCTTTATTTTTTCCCTTCTTTGCCCTTCAATCCCCAGCACGTGTCAATCTTTCTGCTCCTCTCGGTTCAGATGAGTCTGGCCAGGTGGCCTTAATGCTTGTAAAAGTAAATGGAAGCTGCAAAGACGGTGGCAGAGTCTGCCATCTAGTTCAGGATTTTTCAATTCTTTGTAACCGTCACTTTACAGCTCACCTGTGATTGGAACTAACCTCGCTCAAAATGGTGAGTTGGAAGATGTCTGAGTGTGGTGCCCTCACCTTCCCTTCCTGCCCATGTTTTTCCACTTGATTCATTATTCCAGCAGGAGGCTGTGCCGGGCCCTACTCCTGGACCGTCCTGTGTAAAGTGAAGACTCAAACATGAACGGGGCCAGGCTCTGCTTCTCAGAAACCCTCCGTGCTGTGGATGTGTTCTCATTTTCAGGGATAAGGCTTAAACCCAAGAATTCACGAGTAAGGATGCAGTTTTAAGAGTGGGATAAGTTTGGGGGAGGGCAAAGAACTTTTGGGTGTCTCAGAAATCATGCCCTGAAGCTTAGGTTGCTTGTTCATAAGACAGGACCTGATTGTAAGAAAGAATTTTATGATGTTCATATGACGAGTAGGGAGGCCTTTGGGATAAGGTTAAATAACTCCTCCCTCAACACACACACACACACACACACACACACACACACACACAGTGAGGACTAACAATCACTTTACAGGTCTTAAAATCAGGGGCCATTTGGTCACAAATTGTTCAAGCTGACTTAGGCAAAAAGGAAAATTTGTCTCATGGAATCCAGGAAAGATGGCAGTGGGGCTCCCAGGAGGCTGAATCCAGGCGCCATGGCAGCCACTCCGCGGGGCCTCAGGGTCTCCGCTTTTCTGTCAGCTTGATTCACTTTTCTCTCCTTGGCTGTCTGGTTTTCTTAATCACAGGAGCACCCTGGGTAGCTGCCTCTTTCCTGATCTATCTGGAATCCCAGGTCCTAGTGCCAAATCCCCCAACTAAGTGATTCTGATTGACTATTAGATTGGCCTACAGATGGCCATTTGGCCAAATTGGCCCAATCATGTGACCACTTTTAGACTAATCCTCTTTGGCTGGGTCTCAGCAGGAGGCTGGGGAAGCAGATTCTTGGGAAGAGAATGTGCAGAGGGTAGAGAAATGGACATCTCTCGTACAACATTTAACTCTTGATCGTTGAGTGAATTTACAGATTTTCCAAATTATTTGCTTTTACATCTCTTTTCCTAACTTTAACCAGGAAAAAATATTTCACTTTACTAGTACTTCTTAATAACACCATAGTCTAACTAATAGTTTAACAAATAGAGGCTGATGTAAGAAACGTATGTTTCTTTCCTGGAGCCCAAAATTTAGTGGGAAAGACAGGCCAAAAAAATCCAAAACAAGTAAACAAAATGATTACACATTGTGTTGGGAGCAGAAACAGACTGCTGAGCTAGAAGAGAAGGGATGGGAAGGAGAGGATATATCTTAGACACACTTGCCGGAGAACTGCTCTGAGGCACTCGCTTCCTAGTGGACTTTGAAGGAGCCAATCATAAAAAGGAGGGGGGAGGGTGTGTTAAAAAATATTTCAAGCAGAGAGAGGACAGCATGCCCTCAAAGATGAAAATCCTCCAGGAGAAACAGAAATTAATTTGCTTTTAATTCCCAACACTCTGTATGTTCTAACTCTCCTACATGTTGGATAATTGAGAATTGGAAGGTCTTCTTTGGCAGAATCTGTTAAGCTCTATTGCAAATAATTAAAGTATAGTATAAATGATAGTAAAGCAGGTATATATTGACAGAATTACATTACCATAAAATAACCTGGCCATTTGCTTGGAGGTATTATGCTAGTATTTGGTATTCTTGGGTCTGTAGAGTGGAGCAATTTGGGTTGGGGCTAGTCTTTGTGATTTGCAAGTTGTATAGCTTTGGCCAAGTTACACGATTGCTCTGTGTATCATTGGCTTCTTCATTGCCGTCATCTCAGTCTTCATTTCTGGCTCACAGAGATTTTTAAAATGACATCTAGTTTATGTTAAAGGATGAAATGGCCCGGCTATTGTGGCTCAGTGGTTGACCCATGAATCAGAAGGTCACGGTTCGACTCCTGGTCAGGGAACATGCCTGGGTTGCGGGCTTGATCCCCAGTAGGGGTGTGCAGGAAGCAGCCTATCAATGATTCTCTCTCATCATTGATGTTTCTATCTCTATCTTCCTCTCTCTTAAATCAGTAAAAAAAGATGAGGAAATGTATAAAAAGTGACTAGCATAGTGTCTGACACTCACTACACATTAAAAGCAGAAAAAATGTTTGCTCACATCTCCCAAGTACATAAATAAAATTCTGGCAAGCCCCTCCTTTTTACTGCTTCTCGGGGAGTTCAATCTACAACAGAATTGCATAGTGAAGACTTTGGAGCACATACAGGAGTGAATCAACACACAGGAGGCTACTTTTCTTTCTCTCCAATTCCCTCCATGCCGTGAAAGGAGATTAACACCAGAAAGTGAGAGGAATGCCTCAAATGGATGGGATTGGAAAGAGCCAAGAAAACTACAGTATGAAATCCACCTAGAAGAAAACTACTTTAGAATGGAGAAACTTTGAACTCAGCTTTAGCAAATGATGTGAACAGGAAGAGGGTTCTGGGGCAATTGTTATTAATTGAATTGAAAACTCTTCAAACCAAGAGTTCATTGCAACTCTCACCAACCTCTTGCTAAACAGCAAGTTTGGCTATTAAGCTTCTCAGGTGATTGGAGGGCCTGGGAGTGAAATAACCAAGGTGACATCAAGGGCTTTCTAGACATCATTAGAAGTGCAAAGGGGAGAGAAGGAACGGCCTTCTTTCCAGAAGTAAGTCCTCATTGCGAGAATACATTCCTCCTTCCTTTGGCACCTGACTGCTCCATGCCCAAATGTTTCCGCTGGGATGTACCCCTCACAAAGAACCCTTTCAGGGGAAGGTCTTTTGAAGGAACCAATCAACACAATTGCAGAAGAAACACTTGCCATCTACCGCACTGATCATGGCATGAAAGGACAACCAATGGGTATCAGATGTTTGAGAAAAACCAACAACATGTGAGAGAAGTATAAAGATTAACAAAACTGTTGATCTTGGAGGGAAAAGGGATAATTCAGGAAATAGAAGTGAAGGTAACAAAACAAAACAAACTGGGAAGGAAGCGTACTTGTTGCAATACTAACAAAAATAGACTGCTTTGAAAAACAAAGACCTAGAGAGCAAAGAATAATTCTATAAAGTTAAACATGAAATTTCCAATAAAGGGACTGATCAATACAATAAGCCCAACTAGTGATCTGGATGATAAGGCTCAGGAAATTTACCAGAATTCAGAACAAAAATACATGGAGATGGAAAACACAGGAAAAATTAAAAGACAAAAAAGATCAATCCAGGGAGGCCCCAAACTCCAAATGAACAGAAATTCCAGAGTCAGAGAACAGAGACAAAGGAAGGAAGAAAATAATTGAAGGAATATTTCTTCAAGTTAAAGAGAGACAAGAACCATCTATTTTAAAGGAGCCACTGAAAGCCAGTAGAACTAATGTGAAAAGATTCACATCAGAAAATCCTGGCAAAATGAATAATTCCGAGGATAAAGGAAAATCTGAAAAGCTGCTAGGGAGAAAAGAACGCTTATCTGCAATAGTGGATAGGTAAATACAGTTTTGCCTCTTGTTTGCGTTTCCTTATCCTTTCTTCCAGTAAGAACGCCCATTTTCTTTTTGTTTCCTTTTTTTTTTTTTTAGGAGAATCTTTTTTCTCTTCATGTCATTCAGATGGGACTATAAATCTCATAGGACCACCCCTTGGACTCCAGGGAGAGGCACAGGACCCAGATCTGACCAGTCAGAGAATCCCATTCCATTAGCTCAGGGCGGGCAGGAGACCCCGAAGTCTCACTCAGGGTCTTCCCCAGGATCTTTCTCTATGTGTTAATGGGGAGTTGGTCTCTTTCTTTGGGGTTACATGACTACAGGGATGGTACCTGCAACTGTGTCATTTTTCTTGTATAGAGAAGAAGCTTGTCACAGTAGTACAGAATGAGCCTAACACAGAAACACAGACAAATATAGCCGCAGACTTGGAAAAGAACCCTGATTACACTACTCAGACCACTGGATTCAAGCCATGATGGCGGCCAGCCCCACCTCTTCAATTCCCAGGCATGAGGTGATAGATTGCCTATGTTGCTAAAGCTAGCTTGAGTTGGGTTTGTAACATGTACTTGCAAAGGAATGAAAATGACAGTGGCATCAGACTTCTCACTAGTCAGACAGATGTTAGAAAATAAGGCAGAAAAATCTTCAAAGTCCTGGGGGAAAATGATTTTGAACTTAGAATTTTATATTCGTTCAAATTAGCATCCCAGTGCAAGGATATAATGACAGAAGGTTTTCCAGTCACAGAACTTCCCTGAGAGAATTCCCCAGGAATGCATTATAGCAAAAATAGAAAGTGGATTCAATAAGCAGGAAGATGTAACATGGAAAATAATGTTGTGCAAACCCATCAGTAAAAGTTATAATCAATCGAAATAAATTCTGACACATGATGCAAAATATCCATGATAGCCTGGAACTAAGATTCTGAAAACTGTGTCATGGGAGAGAGGTGCTGTTAGTTACTAAGTCACATATTTTTAGGGAGAAGCAATAGATACCAAATCTAGGCACTGATAGAAAAAAATTAATTGGCCACTGCTAGAAAAATAAAGATAAAATGTATAATTTCCAGACCACCAAAGAAGAAAAAGAATCCAATATTAAAAGGCAAGTAGGGAAAGATAAATAACAAGAAACATGAAAATAGAAAGCATACGCTGACAGGAATGAAGCCAAGCATAAGAGGGACCACAGCAGTGTTCATGGGTGAAATATTCTGGAATGTACGGCCATGAGGGCTGGTGTCTGTTGCTGAGTTAGTTTACTGCTGAGTCCTTCAGTAACTATTTGTTGAATGAATGAATGGATGGATAGTCTAAGATTTTATTTTTATAAATCTTGTTTAAAAACTAGATCTAAATCAAACTCATGCCACAAGCATGCACACTAGGTTGAAAAAAACCCCAACACACACACACACACACACACACACACAAAGATGGGGAAATATTTCTCAAGAAAACGCTGACAGAAAGGGCAACTATGATAAAACCTGGGCATCTACGGAATGAGCAGGGTCCCTCCAGCAGGTGGGGTCCCTTGGCCTGGCCCGCGGGATTGGGCTGAAACTGGCTCTCCAACATCCCCCAGGGGTCCTGGAGTGTGAGAGGGCACTCTGCAAAGCTGCTGTCCTGCAGGGTGTGGGACGCACATGCAAGTGTGCAGTAACCAGATTTGGGGCTGACAGTGCCCCAGCAACAACATAACCCATGGTCAAAGGTGGAATGGCGTGGCCCCCGAGGAATAGGGCTCCCTCCTCTCTGGTTTTGGGGTGCATCACCAGAGAACTGCCACTGCCAAGTCACTGCAACTCAGCAGCTCCTGCATTGAGCATCTGGCCCCTGGTGGTCAGTGTGGGTCATAGTGACTGGTTGGATGGTCAGACACTTAGCATATTAGACAGATAAAAAATTTAAGGTCAAATACACTCAAATAAATCAAATCCAATATTTTATATGACCTTCTAACTAGGAAGTACAAGCAAATTAACTGAACTGATAAGGGATGTCAATAAAGTGACAAAATTAACCTACACAAATTAAGAGCTTTTCTACATACTAGCAATAAGCAGTTCCAGAATGGAAAGGATAAAAGATCCAAATCACAGTCACAATAGCATAGAACTTACAAAACACCAAGAATTCTGATATGATAAATCCAACTAAGGGGTAAGACTGATAAAAGAGAAGTATGAAATGATACTGAAAACATTATAGAACAAAACAAACAAAAAGAAACTAAACAAACCCTGAACAAAATGAGAAAGACACTCCTAAATGAAGTAACTGAATATGGACAAAGATGACAATTATTCCTAAATCAGCCTACAAGTTTAGTGCAATTCAAATAAAAATCCCAGAGTTTGAGAGACTTATTCTAAAATTTATATGCAGGGGTGGCAAAGTATGGAAATAACAAAGAAACACTTTAAGATGTAAAAGAGGAAACACTTGCCCTATTTGGGATCAAAATGTTAGGTTAGGTGGCTCAGGAGGCGGCGCAAGAAATAGAGTCCAGTGAATCAGAAAAGAAAGGAAAGGAAAAGGTTTATTCTGCGTCCCCGGGAGACCCACGTACCCCAAGGACAGGGCACGTGGATTCACACCAACAGGGAGGGGGTCGCTTTTTTTTATACTGCGGTTGGGTGAGGGGCGGGGACATGAGCTGAGGAATTCTCTGCTGCAGGGAATGGGCGGAATATTCAGGACGAAGTTCTTATCTGTGTGGGGGTATGTGAATTCAGGGAGAAGCCGGTATCTGTGTCTGGCACCTTGATCTGTGAGAAATTCCAGGGGAAGTCCATTATCTTGTCATGTCTGCATGTATCCGATCCTGGGCTCTCTCCGACCTAACACAAAATATGTTCCCAAAGTTTAATAATTGAAACAGTATGGCATTGGTACAAAAACTGACTAATAGGTTAGTAATATAGAATACAGGATCCAGGAACAGATGAATCAATTAATGGGACCCTTGCTTATGACAAAGATGGCATTTCAGTTAGTGAAGAAATGATATTCAAAAGGGTATTGAGAAAATTACCTATTCATTTTGAGAAATAACGTTAAATTTCAATCTTACACCATCACAAAAGTAAGTTAGTGATGTATTAAAAAGCGAATCACAAAATCTAAATATAAAATATTGAAAGAAAATACAGGATGCTTTTTAAAAATCATGCTGAAATGGAGAAGACCTTGTTATATAAAACACAGATTTAAAAAATCAGAACAGAAAACAATAATGGATCTAATTCATAAAACCACAAACAAAATAAAAAACTACTCTACAGGAAGAAATGTTTGCAAGATATAAAAACACAAAAGATTAATGTATATAATACTTAAAGAACTCATAAATTCAACATACAATTTATAATAAAAGCATAATATGCTAATTAGACCAGACAGCTGAACGACCTTCCGGACATCCTTCTGGATGTCCTTCCAGACCAAGCCATGGTGGTGGGGGCCAAGGCAGAGGCAGTTAGGGGCGATTAGGCAGGCAGGTGAGCAGTTAGGGGCAATCAGGCAGGCAGGCAGAGTGGTTAGGGGCGATCAGGCAAGCAGGCAGATGGTTAGGGGCAATCAGGCAAGCAGATGAGTGGTTACGGGTGATCAGGCAGGCAGGTGAGCAGTTAGGGCAATGAGGCAGGCAGGAAGAGGGTTAGGGGCGATGAGGCAGGCAGGCAGAGTGGTTAGGGGTGATCAGGCATGCAGGCAGAGTGGTTAGGGGTGATCAGGCAGGCAGACAGGCGAGCAGTTAGGAGCCAGCGGTCCTGGATTGCAAGAGAGTGCAGGCTGGGCTGAAGGACCCCTCCCCCTGCCCATGCATGAATTTTGTGCACCGGGCCTCTAGTGATATAGAAAAATAGACAAGGGATATAAATAGGCAATTCACAATAGAAGACATGTAAAAGGTCACTATGTATGTAACAAATACTCAACAATATTAATAAAAGAGAAGTGCTAATTAAAATAAGGATGTGATGTCTATTTTTACCCATAATAAGATAGACAAGAGTGTTGAAAATGGAAACCATTCAATAATGGCACATAGAAGCTTTTGGCTACAAGTAGCCCCAAGCCATGACTTAAACTGCCTTGAGGAGCTAGTTAATTTTTTTATCTGACATAACCCCAAGTCAAGAGGTATAGCAGCTCCAGGTATGGTACCTTCAGAGGCTTGTAATGGCTCAGGTTCTTCCTCTCTCCTGGATCTGCAAACTTTATCCCAAGGTTTTTCTCTTATAGTGATGAAAGGGTTGAGGTGGGTCCAATGGGCTTCAAAGAAAGAGGAAACCCTTTCTTGTGACCATTTTAAGAGGGAGGAAATCTTTCCAGAGCTTTCCTGGGTCCCTTACCCATCCCTAAATCTATCTTTGGAAAGGAGCATGGGTTTATCCTCATCATCTGGGGAGTCAACCACCATGAACTCTCTAAGGAGGGTGTGGGAAACCGATACTCTCACGGTTGGAGGAAAAACACATTAGCACAGCCATTGTTATCTTTCAAAATGTGAAATTTGCACATTCTTTGAATCATCACTTCAGGCATCTATGCTACAGAAATACTGGCGCACGGCACAAGAGACATTTACAAGGCTATTTATCGCAATGATGCTTATCTTAAAAATTGGATACCCTCTAAATATCCATCAGTCGTGGAATGGTATATTCACACAATGCAAAACACGGCAGCTGTTTCAAAAAATCTCTGAGGCGTAAGCGAAAAAATTGTTATAAAAATGCTACATTTATGTTATCAACACACATATAAGCTACAACTATTTGCATGCAAATTCATAGGAAAGGAACTCGGAGGATACATGCCTCACTTCTAAGGAGAGTCAACTGGTGGAATATGGAGATTCTTCTTGCTATTTTTTGCTTGACATTTTTTATTTCTTACAATAGTGGCTTAGACAATAAAGACATCTAAGTATCTCACATAAAAAGTCTGGAGGAAGGAACTCCTGGGCAGGTATGGGCAGCAAGACAAGGATACCCGTAGGGCTCCAGCTCGCTCTCTCTGCTTGGCCATGCCTCAGCATGTCGGCTTGTTGTCCTTCAGTTTTTGCAGATACTCCTAAACGTTCTCAGTTCACAGTGCCCTTAGTGTTTCAGAATTTTTGTTCCTGGCACCATTAGGCCAAAAGAAACATCTGACATTTCTGTTTATAGTAGATTAGTTACACTCAAAGAATTTAATGAGTACTTATGTACTAACAATGTAGAAGCCATTTGCAAAAAAAAAAGTACACATACGTTGAAAGAAAAATTACTTTCATTTAATTGGTGAATAACTACAATTACTTACAAATGGGATGTGTGCACTATACAACTTCTCACACCTCCCCACTGCCCTCATATTGCTTTTCACACAGCACTTTTCTTTAAGTACAGCCGCTACTGAAACCTAGCTTCACAAGAGATATGATGTCACCCAAAGGAATGTAGTGGGATCTAATTTTGAAACTGTGACCCTCCTCGATGTAGTAGTTGGCACCACGTTTGACAGATGTCGGGTATCACTGCTTTGACATCTGTCACCCCTAATCCAATTACTAGAAAGAGGAATGGGGTCACCTTGAAGCAATCAGTTCACATCCTTTGGAGCTGGGGGCTGAGGTCCTCCCTGGAGCAAGTTCCCTCCCCAAATATAATTGGAAGAAGGGAGAGATGGCTCTTGGGTATGCAGTCAACCATGTCTGTCTCTTTACTTTATCTGCGGGTGTTTTTACTACAGAATATGGTAGCGTCATTATTTACTTATCACCGTAGGAGCCTTTTCTATGACATAAAGGTGCTTAAGTATATCTGTTGCTGACAGATATTCAACAGTCCTAGAAATAAGGCAAGAAGAGAAACACATAAAAATACCTTGACAGATAGAAAGAGAACTGCTCTGGGGAATATGATTTGAGGGCACGAATGTCATGTGGAGAAATTTTACCAACTGGCTGCCAGATGTGGGTCTGCCCTGGGCTGAAGCGCAGCTGGTCTGCCCTCCAGTAAATCAGATGTGGGAGGCAAGGACCATCTGGCACATAAACTTGGCAGAGCCTGGAAAGACAAGCTAACTCACGTGTGAAGTTATTATTATTGTGGATCCACATGAACGGAGCCTGGCACTGCAGCATGGGGAGCTGCCTCCTTTCCCAGGGCTCCTCTCCTGCTGCTGCTGGAGGGGGGAGGGGGGGGGGGTGGTGGTGGGGGGGGTGGGGCGGCGCTTCGGCACTGGCTGGGCTTGTGCTCCCAGGAGCTCCAGGAGGGCTGGCCCTTTAATCTGACCTCACTTAGCACTTCTCCCCGTTCTCACCCCTCTTTCCCATTGTCTTCTTTTCCTAAGAGTTTATCTCCTTACTTGCTAAGCTTCTCAACAGCAGGGATCACATTTTATCTATAGTAAGTCCTCACTTAAGGTCGTTGATAGGTTCTTGGAAAAGGCAACTGTAAGCAAAACAGCATAGGTAACGCCAATTTTACCGTAGGCTGATGGGTATAAATAAGAGTTAGGTTCCTATGGCATATTTAAATTCTAAATAAACACTCAAAACGCTTCCAATATTAAACATTGAAAAAATATGAGCTATACACACATTTAAGAAAGATTAATAAAGATAAGCCAGATGATAATTTTCCAGTCTGCTTATTCCAGTTCAGAGTATGGGGTGGCAGGAGCCTATCCTGACTGTTCAGGGTGCAAGGCGGGCACCCTCCCTGGACAGAATGGACTTCCATCGCAGGGCACACTCACCCACACCCACCTCACCCGGACAAGGGAGACACGCCCATTCACTCATGTGCACATCTTTGGGATGTGGGAGGAAACGGTTGTACCTGGAGAAACTCCACACAGACATGCAAACTCCACACAGTGGCCCCAGTCTGGAATTAATTTTTTTCTCATCAATGCTATGATAAAACAATGTTATTTAAGGACCTGCTGTA
Source organism: Myotis nattereri (assembly GCF_964212035.1). Taxonomy (NCBI): domain Eukaryota; kingdom Metazoa; phylum Chordata; class Mammalia; order Chiroptera; family Vespertilionidae; genus Myotis; species Myotis nattereri. Next base: position 81,689,208 of record NC_138076.1, on the reverse strand, counting down.
TTTTGCTCTCCATCCCTGCTCCTAGCATCTTGCTTTGAACAAAGCAGGTGCTCACCAAGTTGTGCGAATGCCCTTGCCACAGGTAAGGACAAGAGGGAAGCATGTGACAATAGCGTTTCCACCTTCCACTCTTTGTATCTATTTCTAGGTATCTGTTGATGAGTGACATCAAAGAAGGAGCCGAGCAACTAGTTTGTAAACCTAGCCCTAAAAAGCCCTGATGGCCCTGATTCTCCATCATCTGCTAAGAATCATAAGCTGAGTTGGAAGACACCCTAAAGAGTGAGCATTCTACAGAGAAGAAGCCCAGGCAGTTGAAGGACCTGCTCAAGGCCATATTGCTCCGTGGCGGCAGAACAGAAGAGTTATTTATAATCCACTTTATTTCTGTAAGGACTTAAGACAGTTTTTAAGGATGACTAAAATATAATTTAGCCCAATACAGTTAAGAACAAAGGAAGAAAGCAAATAACTTAGAAAGGAGCTGAGAGTGAGGTCAAAACAGAATTGTATAACAAAAGACCACCTGGAAGGGGCCAGCCTCAGCCTTGACTCTAACTGTTCACACATCTATCTGTCAAAACAAAAAAGAAACCTAGGCAGACACAGAATGCACAATGTGCATGAAAGAGAAATGGCCCAGGAGCTCAGAGAAGACCAGTCATTGCTGGTGCCAGGATGTGACAGGCACTGCTCATAAAGAGAGCTGTGTGTTTGAACGAAAATCCTCAGCAGCTTCCCAGTGGTGCACCGAAGAAGCACCTCTTAGTGCCAGGCTGGTGGCTGAGGGCAACACAGTGAGAGTCATCCTGAGAAAAAGCGCTTTATTGTGGGGTAGGGAAGAACTGAGAACCAAACCTAGGATCACCAGTAGAAGAAAAATGCTTGTTAAATTAAGATGTGAAAAATTTTGACTCAGAATCCTGTGACATCAGGATTTCAATAATAATTACTGTTCTTAATTAGCACCCAGAGGCACTGTAGGCCCTAAAGTATTTTCAGAATCATTTAAGAGAAATTTTTAAAAAATTCAATCTGGTTTCATATTAATTTAGCACTTAATTAGTTACTGTCATCTGTTCTGGCTATTTCATATATTTTTTCTAGCCCCTTCAATTAGATTATTTCTTTGAGGGCTGGGGGTCCATGTATAGGGAAAGTACCATTTTACTTTGCAAAGAAATATGAATCCTCTTAGATTAGCGGTTCTCAACCTGTGGGTTGCGACCCCTTTGGCGGTCAAATGACCCTTTCACAGGGGTCGCCTAAGATCATCCTGCATATCAGATATTTACATTACGATTCATAACAGTAGCAACATTACAGTTATGAAGTAGCAACGAAAATAATTTTATGGTTGGGTCACAACATGAGGAACTGTATTTAAAGGGCCAGAAGGTTGAGAACCACTGTCTTAGATGGACTATAGAGGGGAAATCTCTGCCTGAGGAGGGGCCACTAGACTTTCCAGCTAATTCTTCTGAGCTCTTGGTGGATTTATATTGCTTATTCCACAGAAATGGGGGTGGGGGGAGGGTGGTTAGCTTTTCCACTAACAATATCCTTTTATGTCAGTCCCTTAATATCTTACAGTACATTTGAGACTAATTTGGAATATCAAACAAGACCTTATAAAAGACTTGGGAATAATAAGAGGAAAATAATTACAGTGAGTAATCTGAAATGATAGAATCTAATTTACAACCATTACCAACATCAACACCAAGTGATCAATGACATTGATCACTTGGAAATTATTGATTCACTGTGTTATGCAGATCATCTAAGTTTTGAAACATTGACATTTGTTAATATCACTACCAAACTCATTTTTAAGGGTCTTTAAGTACTGGATAGCTGTCAAGCTCACAGGTTTTCCAAAATTCTAGTTTTAGCTTGAAAGTTCAAATTTTATTGTTGAAACAAAGACTGTCAATTGCTTCACTTTCTTCATCTTTGGGAAGTCTGCCAAATACCCAATTCTAAATAACCATAGTTTGTTTGCCCATGATTCCTTCAAGTAAAAATGGTGCTCTATGAAAAAGCAATTAATTCAGCTTGCAATTTAATCACACTAGTACTTTTCCTTGAGACCATCATCGTCATACTTCTTTTTGAAGCAAAAGTGTTCTATAAGTACTTCCCATTTTGTCACACAGAATATTAAAAGGACATATACTCAATGGTCAAAATTTAATAAGAGTGACAGTTGTTACTGCTTCTTCAAGGTCATTCTTGAGGACATTGTTTTTCTGCAAGTGCAAAGAATACAGTGGTGCCCCTGTTTTGGTTTATGCTAAGGTACCAGGATTTGCACCCACCATTTTTTTTCACATCATCAGAGCAATTGTCAACACAATGAAAAAGGCAAATAACATCTTGGTATTATTATGAAAATAGTTCTTTTCTTTGTGGATCTTCTGAAAGATTCTAGCGGACCCCCAGAGGTTCAATGACCATATTCTGAGAACCACATCTTTAATCCTATACCTTCTAAGAATCATCTCAAGCCCATCTGGAATCCTTACATCCAGACCCGGTAGATCAACAGCCGGTCTCTTTCTGGTCTACCAAAACCCACAATCTGAATGTCCTTTTCTGTCTCTTCCCTAGATGTTTGGAGCTTAAAAGGATGAGGTCCTTCAAAATAAAAAGAAACCATGTGGATTTGCAGGACCATGATCATTCTAGACTGGGCGTGAACATCATTAAACCAATACTTGTAAAGAGGTGTCAGTTGGGATGGTCCATCCTGAGCTCTCTTAGAGCCCATAAACTGTGGCCTGGGTTGTTCTCTCTCCTCGACATGCCCTTCACATGAGCTGGCTGTGCATGATGTTGCTGACTCGGAGGTGGTACTTGGGGGAGAGATAGGCTGCCAGGAGCACTATTCTTGTATCCCAGACCCTCATATGCTTTTCTCTGACCAGGAAATCCATATGTTAATATTTTTATATCTGTAATTATGGTCACCACTCCTACAATGATCTTTATCTTGCTCAGAGCAGTGCTCAGTTGGGAATGAGAAGTGCAGTGATAATATTGTAGGGTAAAGACCTATGGGAGCCCTGGGCATGCTGGTAAGTGGAGTGGTCCTTCCAAGCTGTATTCTTTTGTTTTAGTGGGAAAAATATAAAAATAATAAATATTCATGTGCCCCACCAACCAGAATTGACAAATGTTAATGTTTTGTCATATTTATTGTAGATCTATTTAAATAAAAGAAATAAAACACTACAAGCAAGATTTAGGCCCCTTAAGCCTAAATCCTTTAGATATTCATTTCACACTTATTTTGAAGAATGGCAGTGAGGAAAGGGTGTTTTCCCCTCTCCTTTTCCCAGCAGTTCAGCTCCCTCCAAACTCACGAGCCCCACTCAGCAAACAAAATCTAATACAACGAATAGAGAGAGCTCCAAAGGCAGTTTAGCAGTTGATCTCCCCACCCCACCTCAGGTTCCCCACCCCAACATGCCAACCTCATGCAGGACTCTTTTTGAGAGGAGTTTGGAAACTGTAATTTTCTGGTCTAATGACATTCATGGGGATTTTGATGGTCCTTACGAACTGGTTGTCCCTGCACTGCCCAGCCCTGTTCTTTGCTCCTTGTCGTGCTGGAGTTACATAAGCAGTGCCCACACGGATGACTTGGTCAAACAAATTGGCAGTTCTGTGTGTCCCCAGTCAGGAGTAAGAGACAGCACAAACAACCCAGCGTTGCTCGTCTTTTCCCCTACTTCTTCACGGCCGCCGTGAGTCAGACTGCCTGGCAATTTTTTTTAGCTGCATCTGAAACGAATGCCTCCAGCCCAGGAATTTCCGTTACATCACTCAGCTCATGGCAAGAGCAATGGGCTTCTCTGACTAGTGAAGTTGAAGAGCAGAAATAAATCACAGCAGCTTTGTATTCTAGAACATGGGTCTGGGTGAGTGAATGCTGGAGAGCGGCCAAAACACAACCCCAGTGACTCAATTCCTAATAATTTTAAATGGACTTAAGTCTGGAGACTTATGTTGAATAAATAACTCCACTTAATAAGCGTTAAAGAGAGGGGTGAGGTGGTAGGGTTAGGGAAAGAAAGGCCTGGGAAAATGCCTGCTTCTGATAATCTTTTGCACTCAGTTTCCCTCTCTGTAAGATGGGCCTACTTATAATCTGCTCTCAGAGGGCTGTCACTGTGAGCAGTATATTTTAAAAAGTGCTTTGGAAAATACCTTACAACAAATCAGTTGTCACAGGCACAGGAGTTGGGCTTTATACCATACAAGGAGAAAATGATAGACCTAGTCTCCTAGATCAGTCAAGCATCCAACCAGAAAAGCAGGAATTATTGTGGCTCTTCTCAGAAAACTGGAGGGTGCTCTTACAAGCCAACTGGAATAAAAGCTATTGTGCGGAACTTTCTATCATTTGAAAATCAGGTAGAGCAGGACTTAAGAGTCCCATATGGATACCTGAATATCTAAGTAGTTACATGTAGAATGTGATTTTGACTAACTTTCATATGCAGACATAGCCCGGGGATTGCCCCTCAGACCTCCAGTGAGACGGATGATTGCGGGCTTTTGGCAGATTAGCAGAATTAATCACAACCAGCTTAAGTGGTAGCTGAAAGGCAGTTGCTGAATAATATTGAGATTCTATCCCTACCCCCTTACCCATCACCTCCAATAGTCCAGCCTTTTCTCTGATGATTTAATGACATTCATTAGAATCAAATCGTCATCCCTCAACAGCGACTTCCCTAGAATTGATAGGAAGAAGATTTGGCAAACCAGACAAAATCCTAATATGATAAGAGACTAATATCCAACACTTAGCATAGAAAGCAATTTGATACTTTCATCAATTTAATGGTTTGTTGTATTTAAAGAACACAAGCAAAGATTTGACAATTATTTGGATTATTTAAGCCACGTGGCTTCAGATACCAAAATGGACTAGACCACATCACATCTCTAGATATTTGGTGCCCAGAGGTTTCTGAGGATCTCTTGAGTTGTCTCTAAAAAGATGCTGTTGCACTGAGACCTGAAGACGAGGAGGGCTTAACCTCGGGAGGTAAGGTGACTTGTGTATGGCTGAGGCTAATTCTGCATCCTCCAGGCACTCCTGGAGTCATTAGGCTAGCTGGGGTGGGTGAGATGCTGAAATCTATTGGTCATGTTTTATTTGGAGGCATATTCAGCACAAACTCTCTGTGGGGACATATGTTGATTTGTAGATACAGAGTCTCTTGGCTATGGTGTGTAACCATGACCTTTAGTGCTTGGCTCAGTGAATCACTCCATTCAGCAAGTGCTTTTATTGAATCCTTATTATGTATCAGCCAGTGTAGCAGGTGGTAGGGATAGAGATGAAGGACACAGGCAGTCCTTGATTTCATGGGTCAGTGTAGGAGACAGGTAAGTGGAAAAACAATTACCCTCAGTTTGGTAAGTGCTAGGGAAGCACACAGGAGGTGCACTCTGCCCTGTCTGGCTGTTGGCTGAAGGAGGGGGTGAAGTGATTCTTCAGCAGTCTTAAAGGATAAGAATAAAGGGCCAAAAAAGAGAAAGGGTCGGGTAAGGAGAGGGTGAGAGGTAATAAAATGTTATTCCAGGCAGAAGGACCGGGATGAAGAAGTGAGACACAAGTAGATCTTTCTGGCTGAAGTACCAGGTATGCCTGTGGGTGGGGAAGTTGTGGGGGAGGCAGAGGCCAGAGCAAGAAGGGTCTGGATGCCATGGACAGCACTGTGGACTTTATCTTAAAGGCACTGGGAAGTTATGAGGGTATTAATCAGAGGAGTGACAAGATCAGATGTTTAGAAAAGGTCTTTTTGGCAGCAGTGTGGAGGATGGAATGGAGACTCCAGGGAAGGCTGATAGGAGATTTTTGCTAGAGCCCAAGAAAGAAGCAATAAAAATTTAAATAAGGTGGTAGGCCTTATTCTGTATCAGACAGATCATGAATTTAATGTCAGTTCCTTCTAATATTAACTGCATGACCTATGGCAAGTTACCTTACCTCTCCAAGTCTCACTCTCCCATATATAAGATGGTTCAATGAGTACTTATCTGGGAAGGTTGTGAAAGTTAATTGTAAATGCTTGGTACAGTGCCTGGGAAGCAGTAATCACTAAAAAACGACATCTTTATTCTTGTTCTTATGCAGCCATCCTGATGTGGATAGTCTCTGGAAAAACAGGCACTGAAACAAGGACCTGGGGGCAGGGCATCCCAGGAAGCACAGTGAGGAAAGTGAGACAGGGAGGGAGGAAACCAATGAAGGGGGTGTTCCTGAGTGGGTCACTGCTGTGGTATGTGGGGCTCAAATTCACTTGAAACCCTCAAGAGATAGAAATTGTTCCTGCAAGGGATGGGAAAATGGGAGTATCTATCCACCAACACCTGTCCTAATTGGCTGAGGGATGGCTCTGCAGGTCTTAAATCCCCAGTACAGACTGCTCTGTGCACAGGCCAAACAAGCTTCTGTGGCCCCAATTCTGGTGGGACCCCGAGTCCTCAGCAAGTCTCAAGCAGCAGACACAGATGCTTGAGATGGAGGCTGTCATTGTGTAACCGGAAGTGTCCATTGCAGTTGAGGTGAACTCAGAGATCAACTGTGGGGACATGGGCAGAGCGTCCTATCTGCTGTAGTGGAGTGAGGGACAATTAAACAGTATGCAGAAATAGACCTTGATGAGTGGAAGTAAGAAATATGGTGAAGTCTTTTGTGTTTTTGGTTTGATCTACAAACTGCAGTCCCGTTAACTGCGTTTAAAACAATTGCCAGAAGGGTTGTTTTGGGAGTAATGGTGGCAGAGAAGAAAGGATGATTTTGACTTGGACGTGCTGAGTCCATGATCTTGTCTAGTGTCTACTGAGTTGGCAAATGAAATTTCCCTAATTCTGTTTTAAATTATGCAGGCTTCACTTTGACATGTTGAAATTCCTTAAACAAGTTTTGTGGGGGCCAAACCTGTACTCTGTTAATGAGTAAAGATCCACCCAACCTCCCACCCCACCCTCACCCCTGCTACAAGAGCATGCTTAATCCGGTGCTTTCAGTGATGGCTTTTAGAACTGCCTGTTGTCTTTTCCTACATGCTGTTCACATTTTAGGTGACTTTAAACCTGTGGGTAAATTGCCTTGTAGATTATTTTTTTTCTGAAGAAAGAGAATAATAAATACTCTCTTGAGTTACTGCATAGCTATTGAAAACTAAGCAGTATTTTCAAAACCCTTTTGAGTTGTTGCAAAGCACAGTGCCCCATTGAGTATTGTATTACTTTGCTTCTGTTTGCTTTCAAAACTTACAGCATTCCAATTATCCTATTGTTACTGAATTCACTAAAGTTAATATGCTTGTTTACTAAAATGGAATTTTTAAATGATGAAAGCTTACATTTGCCAAGTGAAATAAGCCAGATATTTAGCTAATTCTACCATGGAACTCATCCTGATTTTATATATATTTTATATTTTCTCTCCATGTGCATATATATTTGTATTTGGAGATATGCATCCTGTTTTTGCTCTATTTTACAATGAATTTTAATAGATGTTGAAACCACTTATATTTTAATTTTTTGAAGTGGTTTCTTTGATGGATATTTTATTATAAGTATCAAGAACATCCAAGTCAATGGGGCCAGACATAAAAATATGAAATAGATAAAGTCTGGCTTTAGCTTTCTCTTTCAAGGTGACCTCCCACTTCCCCAAGGACCTTCCCATGTCCCATTGCTCACAGTAAAGGTGCCCAAGGGTTGTCAGTATCTCCAAAGAAGTATTTGTGGTTCCATTATAATAGTGGAAGCCTGGTGGGTTTGCCTGAGATTCTTACTTTAGCCACACTTGTTTGTAGAGTGTTGACTATACATGAGTAAAAGTGGAAGAAGTGAAGAGAACAAACACGTGTCAGAGCAAGGCCAGACTTCCTGAATCTGTTTCATCTTGGTTTCTTCTTCCTTAGTGGGTGGGGCTGCACTGACAGTTCTCGTAAAGACTGGCTCTGAAGGAAGACAAGGAAAGAGGAAGAGAGAATCTGGTGGCTATAACTGTAGGCCAGGCATTGTCCTGTTTTCTGCATATATATTATCTCAATTTAATAAAGCAGTATTCTTTTTAAAAATGTACTTGATAATAAACATTTTTGGAGAAAAACAGAAAGCCTCTTTTATATAGCTCGTCTCTCTGAGGGTTCCTGCTGCTGACCGCTAGAAGAGAAGAGCCTCACGCACCCCCTCTTTTATTATTATGTTTTTAAAAATACATTTTAAGGACTGAATAGTGTGTTTGATATTTTTTAAGTCCCAAGCAAAAATAATGTCTTTTAATGGCCATTTCTCTAAGGGAAAAATATGACAATGAAGTCACAGAGGTTTTGCTAATCTAATTTTTGGAATAATGAAATAGCGTACACAGTATAAAGTGAAATAATGACAATGACATTATTTTACTTTTGAAGGACTAAAGCAGGCACACACCTTCAGAGATTGGACACTTTTAGACTACAGTGTGGGATTATTCATTATTCTGCTCTGCAATTGATGGGACGGCCCAAGAATAAAGCTTTAGATGTTAGGTCAATGCTCAACCACTGAGCCACACCAGCTGGTCATCATGGTTCTAGAATTGTCTGATAACATGGCCACACCCAGTGTCTTCTTTTGGACCCTGAGGTCTGGGCATCTGAGCTTATCAGGCACAGGTTCAGCTCAGTTGCCTGTAGAAACCACCAAATTTTCATAGGCCGTGGGTGGCGAAGCACTTGTGTGTGCCCCCCCTGCTGTTCAGCTTGGAGCCACCACTGGTTTTAATTATGACTTCAACAGGCAGCTTTGAGGGCTCCTCTGTTCATTACAGTGCCTCACACTCTATAATTAGTAATAAAGGAACACAGGCACTTCATAAATATAAAGGGCTAAACAATAATCAGGCAGTAAAGGCAATGCATTGGGACTTTTCCACCTAAGATTTTCTTTCAAGTTAAAAACAAAACAAAGAAACTTTTAATTATTTTTTATTGGTTTATTAGAGGGAGAGAGGAAGGGACAGGGGGAGAGAGAAACATGATCAGCTGCCTCCTGCACGCCTCCTACCCCGGATCTAGCCCACAACCCAGGCATGTGCCCTAACCAGAAATCAAAGAGGCAATCTTTCGGTGCATGGGACAATGCCCAACCAACTGAGCCACACTGGCCAGGACCAAAACAAAAAACTTTAGTTGCTTCATTTTATTTTCTTGCCTTGAATAATTGGGTTTGAGTTTAATTCTGGCCCCTTTTTACCTGTGTGACTTTTGGCATTTTACCTATCCTCACTGTGTCTGTCTTGTCTTGTTTGTTTGTTTTTAATCTATGAAATGGAGAGCATGCTAGTTCCCGTCTCATGGGGATAGACTGAGGATTAAATGAGATATTTCATGCAGAGTGCTTTGTAAGGAGCTTCACTCATATGAAAGTTTGTTCAGTAAATGTTAGCTCTCATTATTATCATTTTAATCTCAAGTGAAATGAATGCATAGAGCATAAGGCATAGATCTTAAAAACTTTCCATTATGTACTCTTTTAAACACAAACACACAAATAGATTGATATGATTACCCCCACCCCCACACACATGTACCCATGCTAGCATTGACAGCGGTCAATATTTTATCAATCTTATTTCATTTGGCAAATTTTAAAGCAAATTCTAAGCATCATGCCATTTCACCATAAATTTGAGTGTCTTTTTTATATTAACATCCATAATATGCTAAGAGCTCCTTGGGACTATATCTTCCTAATCTTGAATACCAGCTCCTAGAAGTTACTATAGTTAGTAAAAGCTCTACCAATGTTTGCTTAATTAGTGAATGAACAGTCCAAACAGTTTTCTTTGACTTTATGGCAGATGTGCTATAAATATTTGTTGCGTGAATAAGTAAGGGCAGGAATTTTTTAGAGTTCCTAATGTTTATGGAGATGCACATGTTTTACAAAATCAACAAATATTTTTAATACTTTGATGAGGCTTTCCAATACTTGAATCCCACAGGTTTAATATTGCTGTGAATACTAACAATGCCCAAATAATCAGCCCATTCGAGGTTTAAATTTTTTTTTTATTTTTTATTTTTTAAAATTTTTTTTTCTTGAGATTTAATTTTGGCACTCAAATCATTTGTGAGTATCTGACTATCGGCATCTTCACGAAAAGCAATTAGCAGATTCTTCAAACACATGACAAATCCTTTATTACTGTGCTTATAAGTGACACGGTTTACAGAAAACCAAATGTAATTAAATAACATTGAACTTGAAATCTACCACAGACTCAAGATATACAAGTTATACTTGGCAAGGCAAAACTTCTCAAAGACTAGATTGTTTTAGGTAAAAGATAAATTTCCATTAAGGAATTCCAACATGTTTTGTTTTTTGTCTTACAGACATTTCCTTTGGCAATAACTTCCACTTTAGCTTTTATTATATAAAAATATAACAAAATTTCATTATATACAAACATTACATTACACAATGTACAGGTTAAAAACACTAAGAAAATGTCAAGCTGCAAGTGAAATTAAAGTCAATAGCATGATAAGAAAAATTAAATACAGCACACATTTCATAAAAATTACATTAACTACATTTTTTTTGTTGTTTGCAAATACCAAACAGTACTACTGTGATTGGAAATAGCTCCCAACAACTTCATTTTAAGGCACATCTTGCATATTTATATATACAACACTGAAACCGGTCAATAACTTAGGGGCTTCTCAGAGTGACCTGTATATGTGTGAAGACATGCAGCATGGGGTTACACATTTTCATTGGCTTCCTTCTTTGGGGACAGGTACCTGCCAGGTGGGGACTGATAGAGGGGTACCCCGATCTCCTGCAAGTCTGGGAGCCTTGCTGGACGAGGAGGGGAGAGCAGAGTGACTGTCCTGTCATAGTCTCTGTGCAGCACTTTCTCATAGACGCTCTGCAGCCCCACTGTCTTGGGCAGCTGGGCCTGGTAGTAATTGTCTCTGCGCAGGGGATCCCGAGGCAGCGACGTGCTCTTACAGAAGGTTGACATCTGGGCTGGTGGGTGTGTGGAGGGCTGGGTGTTGGGCCCTCCACATGATGGGCTCCAGCAGCGGTCAGAGTGGCCCAGGATCTTGCACTCAGCCGTGCACGCCCACAGTCCTAACATAAAAGAGAGAGGGAGAGAACATGATTATTACTGAGATTGGTATGCCTCCATCTTCAGTATGTCAGACAGGGTTAGGGTGGCTGAAAAGGAAAACCTGTATGAAGATGAATGCCAGTGACTGAAAATTTGGAAGGAACATTGCTGCAAAGCCACCTAACTCCAAGTTGGCTCAGCTTCTTTTGCTGGAAGCAAAAGCGCCCCCCCCCCCCCCCCCCCGCCACCCCAAAAAAAAAGCCGGTTGGCTCGCTAGCATCACCCCTGCCTCTGCCTACCAGTGCGGGGCTGTGCTTAATTCAAATGGTGAAGCTGCCTCAACCTTGCTTTTTAAAGTTCATTGTATGGGACCTGTCGGAGTCTGGAACTCCAGGACTGAGAAAAGTGGGGAAGAGGGAGTGGCCTGGGCAACAGAGATTGAGAGATGGCAACAGGGGAGGGAGAGGAGGAATGCTGAACTTGGAAGGAAAGAGGCGTCCTCACCACTCTGCATATGGTTGATGAGGTCCTTTTTCAGAGCGTCCCCACTGATGTCGGAATCACTGTCATTGAAATCACTGTCCCCTTTGCCGCTGTCTTTGCCGCTGAACTTCTCCGCTTCTCGGCCAGAGATGGTGTTGAAAGAATGTCCTTTCCAGACCGCCACGGGGGGCGCCGGCTCCGTTCCGAAGCCAGAGGCGCCGCGGTAGGGCTGCAGCAGTGGATGGGAGAATCGGGGGTGAGGGTTGGGCAAGAAACAACAAAACAAAAAACATGTGCGACAGGTTAGGCATCTATCTGGCACGCCCACCCAGACCCCTCCAGTCTCTTCCCCCAGGCTGTCCGCGGAGCGCGGAGCGGGGCGCCCAGCCGAAGAAGGCCTCACCTCGGCGTGCGCGCCGCGGAGCCGCTGCTGCCCCTCGAAGTGACAGGAGCTTTCCCCGGTGACGCTGCCGCCCTCCGAGCCCGGCACTTCGGCTGCCGCGACTGCGGGCGGGGGCGCGTCGGCCGCGGGGCTGCCAAAGGGCGCTTTGCCGCTGCCAGGGAAGGTGAGCACGTCGAACATGTTGGGTCTGGGCCCGGCTCCCCGGGCGGCCTCCTCCGGGGAGCCAGGAGCCGAGGCGCCGCCGCCCGCCGCCCCGGGCCGCTCTTCCCGGCAGGCCCCCCCTTTGCGCACCTCCTTCTTGCGGCGATTGCAGGTAGTAGCGATGGCGATGATGGCGGCCAGTAGCAGCGTGCAGCTCCCGGCCAGCACGATGATGACGATCAGTGGCGTATCCCATTGTAGCGCCGACCCGGACCCTGAGAGCCGCGAACCCGGCGGGCGAGAGCGCTCTGGGCTCCCCGCACTGGCGGGTGCTACCGGCCCCCGCCCGCCGCCTGCTGTCACCACGAAGCTGACTGTAGCAGTGGTAGAGAGCGGGGGACGGCCGCCGTCGGATATGACCAGCAGGGCCCGGAACACGCGGCCAGGCGGCTCCTGCGACAGATCGCTGGTGAGCACGATCTCCCCCGTGCGGCGGCCGATGGCGAAGGCTTCTCGCGGCTCCTGCTGCAGGAGGTCGAAAGCCAGCTCCCCATTAGCACCCTCGTCCGCGTCTCGAGCTTGCACACGCGCCACGGCCGTGTCCCTTGCAGTGCGCCCTGGGACTGCCACTTCCAGGGAGCCGTTGGCCGGCGCCGGATGCACCAGGACTGGCGCGTGGTCGTTCTGGTCCAGCACCCGCACTTGCACCAGGGCGCTGCTGGAGAGCTGAGGGACGCCGCCGTCGCTCGCCTGGATGCGCACGTCGAGCTGGCGCAGCGTCTCGTAGTCGAAGCTGCGCAGCGCATAGATGGCCCCGGTAGCCGGGTCCACTGAGACGTAGGTGGACACGGAGCCCCCAGCGCGGCCTACCTCAGCCTCCAGCAGCCGGTAGGTGACCTGGCCGTTACGGCCCAGGTCCGGGTCCCGGGCAGCCACCGTGGCCAAGTAGGCGCCAGGCGGGTTGTTCTCGCGCACAGACACCTCGTAGACCCGCTGCGTGAAGAGCGGCGCGTTGTCGTTCTCGTCTCCCACGCGCACCGTGTAGGGCCTCACGGTCCGTAGCGGGGGCGCGCCGCGGTCCTCGGCCACCAGTGTCAGGTTGTACTCAGCGATTCGCTCACGGTCCAAGGATGCAGCGGTCACCACCAGGTAGCTGCCCGCGTAAGCTGGCTGTAGCCGGAAGTGCTCGTGCCCGTAGAGGGCGCAGCGCACCTGCCCGTTGGCGCCCGAGTCCCTGTCCGAGGTGCTGACCAGAGCCACCAGGCTCTCCCGCGCCGCTCCCTCTGGCACCAGCGAGATAGCACTGGCCTCTGGTGTCCCGGGCCCGGTGGACGAGGTCGTGTCCGCCCCCTCGAGAGCAGCGGCGGCGGCAGCCGCGGCGGCGGCGGCGAAGGGCGAGGCGGCAGGCGCGCCCGGGGCGGCCAAGGGCGTGATGGTGATGTCCGGCGCGTTGTCATTGACGTCGCGGATGCGCACGATGACCTTGCAGGTGGCTGAGCGAGGCCCGGGGCCACGGTCCTGCGCCCGCACGTCCAGCTCGTAGGTGTCCTGGCGCTCGTAGTCCACGGGTCCCGCGAGGGTGAGGCGTCCCGAGCGCGGGTCGAGATGGAAGAGCCGGCGCGCCTCTGGCGAGGTGCGGGCGCCGAAGGAGAACACGACTTCGCCGTTGGGGCCCTCGTCGGGGTCGGCCGCGTCTAGGTCGAACAGCAGCGAGCCCACGGGCGCGTCCTCTGCCAGCTCGACCTCGGCCACGGCGCCCTGCGGGAAGGCCGGGCTGTGGTCGTTGGCATCCAGCACACGCACACTGAGGGCGGCCGTAGCGGAGCGTGGCGGGCGGCCCCCGTCTTGGGCCACCAGCTCCAGGCTGTAGGCGGCCTGGCTCTCGCGGTCCAGCTCCTGCAGCAGGACCAGGTCGGCACACTGGGCGCCGTCTGCTCGAGTCTGCAGTTCCACGCGGAAGGGGCTGTGTGGCTCGGTCAGGCGCACGCTCTGCAGTCCGTTGGCGCCCACGTCCTCGTCCACCGGCACCTCCAGGGGGATGCGCGTGCCCACGGCTGCGCCCTCGGACACCTCCACGGGGATCTGGGCCCGTGGGAAGTGCGGCGCGTGGTCGTTGACGTCCCTCACCTCCACCTCCACGTGCACCAGCCGAAACTGCTCCTGCGAGAAGCTGACCACGTCGAAGGCCAGCACGCACTGTGGAGCCTGGCCGCACAGCCGCTCGCGGTCCAGGCCCGCGTCCCCGACGGTCAGCTGCCCATCACCCTCACGCACACGCAGCAGCGAGCTGTTGAACTGCTTCATCAGGCGGAAGCTTGTGTCTCCGGACACTTTCATATGTAGGTCCTCAGCCAAGGTCCCGATGACCGTGCCAGGAGCGTCCTCCTCGAAGGTGCTGTATCGCACTGTCTTGCTCTGGGCCACTGAGAGCACCCAGTAGAGGCTAAAGAGCTGCAAAGGTAAAAGGCAGGGTCTACCCCCGCGCCTTACTGGACTCATGCCGCCAGCCCCAAGTTCTATTCCAAAATGCTGAAGAAAAGATTCCTCTCTGGTTTGCAGGTCCGGACCTAAGTCTCGGGCTCCTCGGAGCACGCTTTTGCCAGCTCCGTGCGGGAGGAGTCTGGCGGCTGCAGCTTCGCGGCTCCGGCGGGCTCTGAGGACGTGCGGCGGACCCGCCCTCACTCTGCACACCTCCCTCCTCCTTCCTAGCTGCTGCTGCTGCGCCGCCGCGCGCCGCCTCCGCTTTTATAGCCGCCGATATGCAAAGCGCCGGAGCCAGGCAGCCAATGGCGACAGCGTCCTCGCGCTGCTCCTACGTCAGCCTCTGACAATCCCTTTAATGTGGAAGGCTTGGAGGGGAAAACAAGAAAGGAAAATTAGGAAATCTTTCCTTTGTTTCTTTAACTCCTTTTGCTTTTCCTTTTCTGCGTGTAGGGGAGTTAGCACAGGTTTTGTTCTTTGTGCCCTGCCGGTGCCGGCTGCTTGATCTAAGAACAAACACGCTGGGATTTCTTGGTGGTAGCGCAGGACTCCCCACCCACTCCCTGCTTTTGCACCTCGCAGGCTTCCAAGCGCTAGCAGCCCTCTCTCCACAGACTAGCTCTGCCCGACGACGAGGCTTGGCTCGCCTCCTCTCCCTGCTTCCCACGGCGCCCTGAATAGCCTCTCGATTAGGAGCCCAAAGGAGAAGGGAAAATTGATTTTATTCAAATTTGTATACGCAATTGTGTTTTGCTCGTGTGAGCCCCGGTGATCAGAGTTGCTTCTTGTCTTTCAGAAAAGAACCCCGCGATGTGTTAGTATGCATGTCACTGTCCAAATGGCTTTCTTAAATCCTGGGCGCTAGTAGGCAAGGAAAGAAGTTCCAAATAGGATTTAGCATAAGCTTGAGGAGATTTGGAAAGGTTTCAAAGATCAGTCTGTATCAAAGGCGTATGAAGCCCTCGTTAGCACTGGAAAGAGAATGGCGTGGCAGGCGATCCCTTTGGAGGCCCCAATGTCTGTATTATTTCACGGTGACAAGCTAAGGGGAGAGAAAGTTGAACAGTTTCCACAGTGGAGTTGGGCTAACGTGAATATAATGAGCAAACGCCACATGTATCCATTATGTTCCTCTATTCATCCCCAATCACTGCCATACTCTCTGGCTAAAGGGTGAAGGGCGCTGGATTCCACACAATACCAGGCTCCTATTAAAGTGCATTTAGAGAACTTTCCCTCCTGAGGCCTTGTTCCGCCTATTTAGAGGATTTTCTTTTGGTCCTAATAGGGCCGCTCTGGGAAGAAACATCCCCTTCCAGAAGAACAAAATCACAGCGTGATGCTGAAACCTGGCACGAACCTGGGGAACTTCACCATCTGCCTAGGAAAGTGTTGAGCTTCGGTATTGCCAAACTCTGGGCAAGTCAGGCATGGCTGCCCCCCACAGGTATCCTCCCCACCCCCAGTTTCCCCAAAGATCAGGAAGATGGGTCTCCAAGCAGGAGCAAGAGGAATTCTTACTCATTCTTGTCGAAGAGCTTTACTGAGCAGGCTATGAAAATATGCTAGGAAGAGGAAAGGTAACAGTCACACACTGGAGGAATTTTTTTTTTTTTAAAAAAAAGGGCGCTGGATTTGATAAGCAAATTTCCTTCAGTAAATATTCTTTTGAATCCTGATTGTAGTCCTGTTCTCAGAATCCTATCTTTCAAACCTGAGGGAGTGTGTCCTGTTATTTGCTTTGTTTTGTTTTTCCCAGAAAAGATACAGGAGTCTCCTCAGAGTAGGAGACCAAGCAGGGAGCTGGGTGGACAGTGGGGGTTGTGGAGGACAAAGGAGGTGCTTGGAGTTGTCTGGGAGCAAAAAATGCAGCCCCAACCATCAATTTTTTAAAAAAGCTTTTATGAGATTGGGGGTGGGCGGTGGATAGTTGGGGATTTCCTTTTTGCTGTCATGCCTCTCGGTTTCCTTTCCCGCCTTTTCCACTTTGCAGCCGTGGAAATGCTAAAAGCAAGGAGGCCGGGCAACGCCAGCCGCGCAGGGACGTGGAAAGGAGACGCCCCCTCCAGGAGCCCAATTGTCAGCCATCTCTTCCACTATTTCCCCCTACCAATAGCCATTTAATCTCTCTCTCTCTTTCTCTCTCTCTCTCTCTCTCTCTCTCTCTCTCTCTCTCTCTCCCCAAGAGACATTTATTTCTCTGGGGTTCTAGAACTTTGTCTTCTTTCTGAACCCCGCAACCTTCCCACCTGGCCTGCTGGTGAGCTTTGGCGCCCGCAGGTCCCGCCCTCTCTCCTCATCTCTGTTCCCGGTTCGCCCCAGACCTGAACAGATTCAGAACTCGGCTCCCGCTGCGATTCGCGTAACCCCGGGAGTCAGGCCCGCACCACGAGGCTGCCGCTGAGCGCAGAACGCGGCGAAGAGGGGAAGGAGAGAGAGGGCAGTGGGGCCAGAGTCGCAGAGAACTGATGTCTTTTGCTGTTTCCATGGCTAGACCCTTGTCAAGAGCCCGGCCACGGGTCGCTGCGAGCCGGACCCTACCTGCGCCTCCTGTGCCCCCGCGCCTCAGTTCTGGACTGGAGCAAGGGAGCCCAGCGCTGTTCGTTCATTCATTCATTCATTCATTCATTCATTCATTCATTCATTCATTTGGCGGGAGAAGCGGAACTACCTAATATTTTTACTCCAAACACTTTCATACCATCATCCACATTCTCAAGACTGAAAGAAACCAGGCGTGTTTTGAGGGAGCGAAGGGTTGGAGGGGGGTGGAAGGCAGGTCAAAGTGAAGAGCGGGAGGTGGGGTGTGGGGCGGCCCGCAGCAGGTCCAAAGCCTTTTATCCTCGGCCAGTGCCTGGGCCTCTCGGCGCGGGCAGCTGGGAGCGCGGAGCCCTGGGCGGGGCACCGGGAGGACAGCGCGGAGCCGAGCGGAGGAGCCGGGCTGCGAGCGCCCGCTGCCGAGGCGGGCGCGGGGGGAGGCCTCTCCCCGCCGGCTGCGGAGGTGTGAAGGCACGCGAGCTGCGGGAGCCGCGGCCGCGCCGCCTGCAGCCTCCGGCTGCGGAAATGCGATGTGAAATAGCGCACCAGCGTCCACAGCAACTCCCCGGGGAAGCTCCGTGTCCAGGGAGGCAGGGGCAGGGGAGCCGGGGCAGGAGAGGAACCCGCCGCCCCGGGCTGATCGCGCCCCACAAAGCCGCTCAAATCGACTTGTTATCACACCAAAGGCCTAGGCTGGCTCAAAGGAGCCCTTTCTCTCCATTTTTTTTAACTACCTCGTCCGCAACTGTCTGGAAATCCTGAGAACAAACACAGGCCCACAATGGCCGGCATTTTCTCGGGATGCAAATGCTGCGGACCCCCGGAGCCGGGTGTCTGCTCCCGCGCCAAGCCCGCTTTGTGAAGCTCGCGTGCGGACCCCGGGATGGACACGGGCGTCACGTGACGGATTAGGGCTCAGCAGCGTTTTCAAAGCGGCGACAAAGGGCGGGCTCAGCCTGATCGGATATCTCCCACAGTTTAGCGGGCAAGAAAATCAGGATACATTCTCATATGTAATAGGATTATCTTTCCCATTTCAAGTTCTATTCAGCATGTAATTTATTTTTAATTAGGATTATATCTGCCAGGAAAGAGAACTAGACTTCGATGGAAAGTGTAATTCTAAAAGGTGGATCGGGAGAGGGGTTATTTTTTAACCTTTTCACTTAAGAAACAGTCCTGGGCCCGTCGGTTTTCCTCCTACGGGCTCACTCCATCGTTTGAACCGTGGTGGGTTGGCTTCGGTTTGTGCTCCAGAAATGTAACCAAGCTCTTTTCTACACTGCAAACACTTTGTATTTTTAAAAAAGTGACCCCTACTGTTACTTGGTTGTCAACACTGACATCATGGCTTTTACACGTTTACACCAAACCACAGTGCCTCCTCCTCCTGGGATCCGAAGTTATTAGCACTTAGACATTGAAACAATTTGGGGGTGAAGGTAACTGTTGTTCAGTCATTCATTTTGGATTGGTGCCAGCACCAGATGCTCAAAACCCTGCACCCTTCCCAGGTCCTGGGCCACTCAGCCATCTGTGTGTTCTGTGTCAGAATGATCAGGGATGCCCACTGGCCGAGAGGGAGCGCAGCTGTTGACTGAAGGCACTGGGAGAATCCTACATGGGTTCACATATGAACACTGCCCTGGATTTGCTGTGTGACATTGGGCAGATTACTTGACCTCTCTGTATCTTAGTTCTCTCATGTAGAGAATGGGGAGAATAATAGTATTGGTAAGGTTGTGTTCAGGACTAGGTAAGATACAGTATCTGGTGCTTGGGAAGCCCCAACACATGTTAGTTATCACTTATTAAAGCACAAGGAAGAAACATCGGTGGTCATGTAATTTAAACCTTTTATTTTATAGGTGAGGGATTTGTTCAGAAAGGAACCCCTCCCCCCATTTCCTGATTGTTTCTTTGCTGTAGTTACAACTGTCCGTCTGATTCATTTGTAATTTCCCCCTCTCCTTCTAGAAATACTAATAGATATAGTGGTAGGTGTATAGATACAAAAGGAAGGAGAAAATGGTCATGTGAGGGTTCAAGTAACTTTCATGCCCTTGTGTCATTTACAATTTTTTGGGTACCTTTCTTTCTGGTTAAGATCAGATGATGACAAAAAGGAGTTTTCAATAGATCGGTTTTTTTTTTACCACTTATTTTCACAAAACCCATGTTTCATGACTGAAGCCACCTGCAGATACAAATATTTAATGGACAGCAACCCATCATTTGGAGGGGAGAAACTGCTACTCTCAAGAAGAACCCTAAGGAGGTATGATGACTGAATGCAATGTGGTATCCAGGAATAAAAAATGACATTAGGAAAAAACCAAGGAAATCTGAATAAAGGGTGAACTTTATTTTTTTTAATTTTTAAAAATAATTCTTTATCGTTGAACGTATTACATATGTCCCCTCTTTCCCCCCATTGACCCTCTCCAGCCTGCCCTGCCCTGCCCCCCCCCCCCAGGCCTTCAGCACCCTATTGTCTGTGTCCATGGGTTATGCATATATGCATACAAGGTCTTTGGTTGATTACCTCCCACCCACCCACCCTTCCCCCCTTCCCTCCAAGATTCCCACTCTGTTCCATGCTTCCATGTCTCTGGATCCACTCCGTTCATCATTTTATTTTGTTCATTAGATTCCACATATGAGTGAGATCATGTGATACTTGTCTTTCTCTGACTGACTTATTTCACTTAGCATGATACTCTCCAGGTTCCTCCATGTTGTCTCAAAGGGTATAAAGGGTGAATTTTAGATAATAACGATCTATCAGTAGTGTTCATTAATGGAAACAAATGTACCATACGAATGTGAAATGTTAATAATAGGGGAAATTGGGTGTGGAGCTTTTTGGGAACACTAGTATCTTCCCAATTTTTCTGTAAATCTAAACTGTTCTAAATATAAATATAAATTTAAATATAAATTTTATTTTTTAAAAGGAACAAAACTCCCATTCGACCCAGTGATCCCACTTCTAGGAATCCCAAGAAGCCAGAAACACCAATCAGAAAGAATATATGCACCCCTATGTTCATAGCAGATTAATTCACCATAGCTAACATTTGGAAACAGCCTAAGTGCCCATTAGCAGATGAGTGGATTAAAAAACCGTGGTACATCTATACAATGGAATACTACACTGTGGTAAAAAAGAAGGAACTCTTGTCATTTTCAACAGCATGGATGGAATTGGAGAGCATTATGCTAAGTGAAATAAGCCAGTTAGAGAAAGATAAATACCACATGATCTCACTCATTTGTGGAATATAGAGAACAACATATACTGATGAACAGGGACAGATCCAAAGACAGAGAAACAGCGATCAGATTATCAATCCCCAGAGGGAAAGTAGGGGAGGGTGGGGGTAAGGGGAAGAGATCAACTAAAGGACTTGTATGCATGCATATAAGCCAAACCACTGGACACGGACAACAGGGGGATGAGAGCATGAGTGGGGGGGGGGGGAGTTAGGGGTTAATGGGGGGATGAGGACACATTTGTAATACCTTAGCCAATAAAGAAATTAAAGATTAAAAATAAATAAATAAATAAAATAAATGAGAAAAAAAAAAGGAACAAAAGGGATCAGAGACCCTGCCTGCCAGCCCCGAGACCGGGGAGACAGAAGAGGGAAGAGAAGCAATCTGCGTGAGAAGTGCTGTGAGGAAGGCCCACACTGTCGCTGATCATGGGTGGCTTCCCCTGTCTTTGGGAGAGTGGAATACCTAGACACATGTCACAAGGCCCCAAGAGCGGTGGTACAGGTGTGTACTGCATGCCTGTATGAGCCCAGAGGAGAGGGGCCCGCTTTTGCTGGGGGGTGTTGGTGCTTAGGAGAAACTTTCTGGGGGAGGTGACTCTGAGCTGAGTTTTGAAGGCTGAGTGGGAATTAGCTAGGGATGTGAGGGCAGAGGAAGGGTGGAGATGAACAGGGCAGGCCCTCCTGAAGGAGCAGCAACCTCAGGGGCACGAAGGACTGAGGGTTGGGGTGGAGGGTGTTATGAAGGGCTGGGCAGGGGCACAGGGATGAAGAAACCCAGAGTGGCAGCTAGGTGCTTTACACACCCATGTTAAGGAATTCTAGATTTGTCCTTCAAGCAATGTGGAGCTGTTGAAAGATGTCACTCCTGAAATCAATAGGCTCACTAGGGCAGCAATTTTCAACCTTTTGCATCTCACAGCACATGTAAACTAGTTACTAAAATTCTGTCACACCAAAAAATGTAGTTTTTGCTGATCTGACCAGAAAAAAGTGTAATTTGGATTCATTCACACCAGACAGCTATTGTTGTTGGCTGTTGTAATTTTTTAAATTTGACAGTCTAAGGGAAAGAAGTCAGTGCCTTTGATCACTAAATAGTCAAGTGTTGCATGTTTTAAAAATTATTGTGGCACACCAGTGTGCCACGGCACACCAGGTGAAAATCGCTGCATTAGGATAAAGGGAGGGTGAAAGATGAGCAGGGGAAGGAAGTGGAACAGAAAGTCTGAACTGGTGGACTTTGATCTGAGAGGGAGGGGAAGGGCAACTCTCTCAAAGTACTGCTCAGCTAGTTAGTGGTCCAGCTGAACCCCAAGAGATCCAGGGCAAAGAGGCGTGCATTGAGATGGCCCTTGCCCCCTGTGGGTTCAGGCAGAGGACTGTTTCCTGAGATGTCAGTCCTGTTTCTCCTTTGGCCAGAGGGCGCTGAAGCCAGCAGTGTGGGAGAGCAGGTAAGGTGGTACTCCAGCCATCACCAGTCTGGAGAATGCAGTTCCTTCTGGACACTTCCTCTTTGATGTCTTTTCCAAGGACAACGTAGGTGGATGGGAGTGGGAGGGAGGATTTTCTTTTTGCTCAGAAAGCTGATGCTTCTCTGGGTCCAGCCAGGAGCAAGACTGGGGTCACCTCAGTGTATCTTCTGTTGGGTGTCTGTCCAAGATAGTCGTGGTGGGGCTGGAGCGGGCTGTTCCACAGCTGGCAATGGCCTGGGGGTGTGGACAGAGAGCCAGCATTTGCTTTATCATTTGAGCTTTGAGTATGGGGGGCAGGGGAGATTTCTATGGAGCCCTTTGGTTGGAAAGTGTGGGATATTGGATGTAGCCTGGGCTCTTAGGACCTTGCTTATGGTTCATGGGCACTGTGAGGCAGAATTAAGTTTGATTACAGAGTTCATGGTGGAAAAAGGAGGTTTTAGTTAACTAAAGGAGCTCTCATCAAGGAGCAAAAGAACCAAAAATCTCTGCTCAAACCATGTGCAGGAGTTCTGCAGCTAGATAAACTGGGTGGATTAACTGAGTTCAGAGCTCAAACCATGCTGCTGAAAATTTTGAGTTTTGTTACACATGATTCAAAGGAAATTAAAACAGAAAGCCAGAGCCTTTTCAGAGATTATTTTAATCATTAACTAGTCTTATTGTTCTTCAGTGTCATTGTTGTGTCATGCAGAAGGCTTCTGACTCAGGCTTCCTTTGCATCTGGTGGCTGAACTCCCTGCTCTAAGTGGGTCACAGCCCACTTTTGAAATGGAAATGCAGTCTGCATAGCAGCCTCATCCTCAGAGTCCTAGGACCCTGGGCCAGCCAGGGCACAGTGGAGCCTGGTGTTATATATTTCTCTGTAGATCTGAGAACAGTTTTATGCCATTGATCTCACGTCACCCAGCATCAAGATGGAGTGACGGCTGATAAACTACATGGTGACAGGCTGCGGCCTTGGGAAAAAAAAGTCTAGATGTGGGATAAAAAAAAAAAAAAAAAAAAAAATTGATGGATTAGTTATTGGCCTCCCAATTCCCTTCAACTGGGATTTTTTTTTTTTTTTCTGAACACTTTAGAAGCGTTTATTTTTAGGTAATTTTACAGTTGTCTTTTTGTCCTTCAGAGGTGCTTTGGTCTATGGCTCAGGGAATTTATTTTTATTTATTTATTTAAAAGTTTAATTTATTGATTTAAGAGAGAGAGAGACATTGATTTGTTGTTCCACTTGGTTATGCATTCACTGGTTGATTCTTGTATGTGTCCTGACCAGGGATCATACCCACAATATTGGCGTATCTGGATGACACTCTAATCAACTGAACTACCCAGCCAGGTTGCCTCTCAGGGAATTTAGATAAAATCATTATTATATGTAGTGCTTAACAGCCTCTGGAAGTCCACAAAGCCCTACTCATAGGCCTAAATCCTTAGCAGGCTTTTACCTACACATGCAGGGATCTGGGATGCATTAATGCTGAGGATCCTTTAGCAGCATTACTCGGCCTGCAGTCCTCAAACACTGCATCTTTAACTGGGGCCACGTGCAAGAGGAACATTGGTGGAAGTGAAACTAGGAGAGGGGATGCTCTGTGTCCAATATTTAAATGATTATTTTTCCCCAAAACTTTTTGAATCCTCTCTTGATTTCAGCTCCTCTGTCCAAAGGACAGCGACCACATGTTGTTAGTCCAAGAAGGGCTGGGTGCTTCAGAAAGATTTTGAAGGGGTGAGGTGAGAGGGCCAGGGAGATTAGGGGAGAGGGAGATTAGGGGAGTGTGGCAGGTCATTTGTGTTTGGAGATGAATAAAGGTTGAATTCTTGCTGCCCTGGATCCAAGCTCTCACTTAGGTGTCCAGTGTGGGAATCCAAGATGGGGAAGAATAGGCTGCTTCATGCATTGAACCGAGAGTCCTCCCGGGCACGGCCAGCCATTTGTAAGGCATCAATCTTGCTTTGCATTGCCTGGGGAGCCTTCTATAGCGGCTCATGGTCTCAGGGGACTGAGAAGCGGGTTAGATGGAGGGATCAGAGCCCCTACAGGGAAAAATAATGTGACAAGCTGTCAGAACATGGCGACTGGGTGACTCCTGTTCCCTCAGTGGCAAAGGGGCCCTGTCGAGCCCTGCATCCTTCAGGGCTGGGAGCCGGGAGGAGGGAACAATATAGGATGTGTGATGAATTACACACCTTTCCATCAAACCCCAGTGGAGGCTTTTGCTGACTTCTGGAAAAGAAGGAGCGGAGTGGCTTTTCCTAGGAGTGGAATGTTTTGAGTAGAATATTTGGGAGAGGGATTCTAACGATGAGGAGTCATGGGATCTGTAGGGATCAGAAAGGCTGTCCCCTGAGGTCAATTCAGAGTAGACCACTAGGAGGAAATTCAGGGGTCAATAGTAAAATATAGCATGTTAAGTCTGAGTAGGAGTTATTTAACTTAGGACAATTGTATCAGTCTGGATGGACCAGGTTGTGCGTCAGTAACAAACAACCGCCAAATCTTAGTGACCTAAAACACCAAGTGTATTTTTTGCTCACTCTGCATGTCCATCACAGTTGGGCTAGGGGATGTGCTGTATGCTGTCCTCATATGGGGACTCAGGCCGATGGAGTAGCCACCATCGATCCACAACTTTCTCCTGCTGCGGCAGAAGGAAGAGGGAATGCAGCAAATTGTATTTTGGCTCTGAAAGTTTCCACCCAGATATTACAAACATCACTTCTGCTTACATTTCTTTGTCCATTTCAAAGTTCTGGTAATGAGCTCATTCTAATAGCCATTAGAAGGCAAGCATAAGGGAACAGAGCAGGAGAGCTGGACAAAGCCCTTAAACCAGTGGTCAGCAAACTGCGGCACATGAGCCACATGTGGCTCTTTGGCCCCTTGAGTGTGGCTCTTCCACAAAATACCACTTCTGTGCATGGGCCACGAAGTTTCAATTGCACTGTACGTGTGCGCCCGCACGTGGTATTTTGTGGAAGAGCCACACTCAAGGGGTTCTTGCGGTTTGCCGACCACTGGCTTAAACAGACTGAGTGCCAGGGCATGTTCTGTGAGCTTTCTCATTCTTAGGTTTTGGACAAACTATTACTTTTTTTTTTTCTTCATCAGGAAAATAGCAGTTGGGAGAATTGCTGGTCAAAGGCACACATGTTTCTAAATTTAAGGAAGGTCAAAAATAAGTTAGAAGTGTTCTCATGTGACACATTCCTTAAAGTATAGGCTAAATTACAGCTTTAGACTAATTAGTGAGGAAACCCCCCAAGAGTGAAAGATTGATTATTGGTAATGGGAGTACATGTCCTTTTGCTTATATTTGGAAAAAACTTGCACAAAAGTGTCTTCATTAATCAGAGTCCTACGGCTTTTACTTTTATCAACCAATTACCAGGATCAAAAACATTTTACTAAGCCTCTTTCAGAGTGTGAAACTACATTCTGCGGAGTGCTTTACAGTTGGGTGTATTACCTGCTTTTAGGGGTTCACAATCATGTGGATGGAAGTACTCAGGGCAGCTAAACAAATATGGAGAACAACACGAATGTGAATAAATGTTTGCTTGCTTGTTTTTCTACCCCCTCCCCCCGAGTATTCAGTAGAGAAGAGATCATAAGCAATATTTAGGAAGAATGGAACCAGGAGAATTTAGTTCATTACTGTGTGCCGTACACAGTACTAGGCACTGCATATAAGCTCTTGCTCTCTAGGACATTACAGGCAGTGGGGAAGGTAGCTGCACAACTTTAGTGATAAATTTAGTGACAAATGCCCAGGAGAGAGGATGTGATTCTAGGAGCTCACTTATGAAGAGGAGGAGATGGCTTAGGGAACTCCTTGTGAGAAGGAGGAGGCTATTTTAGGCCAAACACTGGACTTGGGATTAAGTATAAGACAGAAATAATTGCCATTGTGTACCTCCAAAACTCTATTTATAACTACCAATATCCAAAAGACTCAGGGACTAAAATATCTCCTGTTAGATATGAATATGATCTAATATTCACATTTTTTGAAGTAGGTGGGATATAAGTAATTATAAAATAACTAGAGGCCTGGTGCATGAATTTGTGCACCAGTGGGGTCCTTTGGCTGGGCCTGCGGGATCGGGCTGAAACTGGCTCTCTGACTTTCCCCGAGGGTTCCTGGATTGCAAGAGGGTGCAGGCCAAGCTGAGGCATTCCACTGGTGCATGATTGGGACCGGATAGAGATGCAGGAGGTTGGCCAGCTGAGGATGGACTGCGGGAGGGCTCCAGGGAGTGTCCCACCCATCTTGCTCAGCCCCTGATAGGCCAGAACCTATCAGCAAGCTAACCTACTTGTCAGAGCGTCTGCCCCCTGGTGGTCAGTGCACATCATAGCAAGTGGTTGAGCAGCCTTAGCATATCATTAGCATATTACACTTTGATTGGTTGAATGGATGACCAGACTTAGCGTATTAGGCTTTTATTATAAAGGATACAATAGTTTCATGTAGGATTTAGAGAATTTGAGGAGACAGGATGCGATGCTGAGATTCTGATCTAAACACTGCTTCCAAATTTGTTAAATGAAGTGGAAGATGCTTGCTCTACCTATCTCAGAATTGAGGTCAGGGTTCTATGACATAAGAAATGCAGAAGCATTTTGTGACTGTAAAACATTATATACATCAGCCATAGTGCTGATAGGACACTTAAACTAGAGGGACATAGAGCCAGCTTTACAGATGTGTGGTGAGTGGGAGATAATGAGGGAAGGGAAGCAGCGCGGAGTAATTGCTGAAAGGCTAGAGAAAGGCTAGATCTGAAGTTCGTGGGGTAGATGCAAAGGGAAGAAGGGTAGAGCTCAGCCCAACTGGGGACAGTAGGAGCTAAGGCTAGACATGGATTAGAGAAGACTTTGTCATTGCTTTATCCTCAGTGCCTGCCATAAAGAAGTCAGCAATAAATGTGTCTTGGTCTAATTGAATGTGTCTGAAATAAGCATCCCCTTCAGTTGTACCAGGGGCATGATATAGACTCCCAGACCCACACATGCAAGAGACTCCAGGTTAATTATTTTTTTCAGTATGCATGCATATATTTATTTATTTAGCTTTACCCATCCCTCAGCCTTGTCATTTGGCAACCATCAGCTTGCTGTATATATCTATAGATTTTTTTTTTTTTTAGATTTCACATATAAGAGAAATCATGTGATATTTGTCTTTTCTCTACCTGACTTATTTCACTTAACATAATACCACAGGTCCATCCATGCTGTTGTAAATAGCAAGATTTTTCTTTGTAATGCTCAGTAATATTCCACTGCATATATATGTCACATCTTCTCTATTCATTTATCTATCAATGGACACCTGCATTGCTTCAATATCTTGGCTATTGTAAATAATGCTGCCATAAACATAGGGGTCATTATGTATTGAATTAATATTTTTGTTTTCTTCAGATAAATACCCCAAAGTGAAATTGCTGGGTGGAATGGCAGCTCTACTTTAAATTTTTTTGGGAAACTTCATATTGTTTTCCATAGTGGCTATGCAAATTCACACTCCCACCAACAGTGCACATGGATCCTTTTCTCTATATCCTCACCAACACTTGTAATTGGTTGATTTTTTGATGACAGTCTTCTGGTTAATTTTAGTAAGTGTGAATTGAGAGAGGTGGCCAGGCAGACCCAGTGTCCAAGATTCAGCTCAATGAGCATCTCAAGACCAGTCAGGCTAAGACAGGAAGCTGCTGCAGCTTGGACAGCACTACTGGGAAGTCATGATGCCACAGACACAATGCCCCAGTTCCAGACTGGAATGACACCCTGCCTGTTCTGCTTGCTCCAGGTTCCATACACACATCTGGCTCCTGTTCCCTGAGAGCCCCCAGACAGATGCCAGTTTCCTAAGGCGGGCCTGGCTGCCTACCATCTGCTCAACTGCAGGCTGGCCAAGGCAGCTTCAGCATCTGGGCTTCATCAGCTCTTCCTTCTTCATCAGGATCTCTGTGGCATTCCTCTTTCCCAGCCTTCAGCTCTCCTGACACCAAGCCCAGCTCAGACGTGACTCTAGCTCATTCATAGATAAGCTTATATTACATGTCATTTATCAAAATCACATTTATATAGTACATTCTGTCTCTAGGACAAAGGAACATAGTTCTAGCACACATCTTGGGAAGGTTGTTACTTATCGTACATCCTTTCAATATGTCCTGGCTGGCTTGTCTTGTCCTGGTCTAAAGGTATTGTCCAAGGCTGCGGACACAGTCTGCTCCTGATAATAATCGCAAAACTATTTCCAATACTGGTCACAGGTGTTGAGCACTTGATTTTTGCCACACATTGTGCTAGGCAGTTCACATACTTAACTTATTCTCTCATCAGTTCTGGAAAGTAGGTACTATGCTGACAATTAAAAAAATTAAATAATGTCTGCAAAGAGTTCTAGGTGACTAATGGCAATGAAAAACTTAAATCCAATTCTGCTGGTGCAAAAGTCCACGCACTTTCAATTGTATGAAGCTACACCCCAACTTCACCACTGTCTTGCTCTCCAGGGAACCAGCCGCTCTTCGGTTCCTCTGTTCTTCCTCAGAGGCCCTCCTAGGTTTTCAAATGTGCAGGACTCCAGCTTTTCCATCTTCAGCCCTGACCCCTCTCCTGAGCTCTATTCTGTGCCTTTTAGTGGGGCATTGGATTTGCCACTCAGCTATAATTTCCCAGACAGCTGGCAGAAAACAAAATTTATCCCATCACTTCTCCAACTGCTTCTTTTTTTCTGGTCACTGTTGTTGTCAGTAGCACACTGTCTTTAGTTTTGTTTTGTTTTTAAGGTTGTGTTATGATCCAAAATGCCACTTGCATCTAGTTCCAACTTCCTAGCTTATAGTCTCCACCCTTGGTCAGGGCTCTTCCACTTGGGCCTGGATGATTAAAAAGCTTCTAAGGTGAGCCGGCTGCCAGAACGCACAGCACCTTAGTGTATGTTAGGAAAAGGCTCCATTTTCTCTGGAAGAATGCAGTCCCATGCCAGGGCACATGGCTTGGCAAGCAGGGCCATCGCTGGAATTTGGTTCCTCAGGAGGGAGAGCTTGTGCAGTGAACAACCTGCACAACTGTGCATGGCGACCCTGGAAGAGAGCCCTCTCCCTGCCTCATGTTTCCCCTTCAAAACATCCTCCAGGGGAACCAAGATGGTGGCATAGATAAATGCCTGTACTCGCTACCTCTCACAACCACATCAAAATTACAACTAAAATACAGAACAACCATCATCGAGAACCACCGGAAAGCTTGCAGGATGGAAGTCCTACAACTAGAGAAGTTAAGAAGAAAGCGCACTGAGACCGGTAGGAGGTGCTGAGGTGCAGAACGGCTGGTCTGGCGCCCAGTGGGCCACTTTTCTAACAGGGAGGGAGACTGTCTCTGTGGAGGCCGCCTGGAGGAGCAAGGGATCCCAGTCCCACACCAGACTCCCACTCAAGGGTCCCAGAGCTGGGAAAAGAAGTCCCCTTAACTACGGGCTGTAGAAACCAGTGTGGATTGGAGCTCTGTGACACAGACGCTGCTGGAGACCCAGCTGTTCCTCTTAAAAGGCCGGCACCACAAACTGAACTTACAAGGTCTTGCTTCCTGAGCTCCAGCACCAGGGCGAGGCTCTGGGGGACACATTTGTCTGGCATCAGGGCAGGAACTTGGGGGCGGCTTTCTCCCAGATGAAGGCACTCCCAGGGATCATTGTTCCTGTGCTGGGACCTCCCCCCTTGGCAGAGCTGGGACCTCCCCCCTTGGCAGCCATTTTTGTTTGCTCCACCCTGGTGATTCCCTAAGACTGCCACCTCAGCCAATTTACAACCCCACCCAAGCTTCCTGCAGCTGCTTTTGTATATGAATGGCCTGTCCTTGAAAATCTCAAACAAGCTGCAGCTGGGTCAGGGAGCCCCAAACCTAGCAATCAAAGGCCCAAGGCCAGCACCAGTACCCGCCTGCCTTGCTTCACAGGTGGGCCTCGTCTGGGCACTTCCAACACTGATACAAACAGAAGGAATCTGCAGACTTTTCTTTAGCTCCTGCTGGTTGGCCCCAGGCAGTGACTGACTTTGCACCTCCCTGGAGACCCAAGAGCCAGTGTACCCAGTGGTCAGTGTCAGACCATACCAGATTACAACTCTACACATCCATAAGTGACACACTCGAGGCGCAGACTCAGTGAGCACCAAAGCCCTACTGAAGCAAGTCCTGCTCCATAGGGGTGTCTCCTACATAGCAACTCTTCCACTGTAGTAGCAGCTGATCTTCACAGCAAATTGTCCTGGAGGTCAATTCCTCCCAATGATACCAATAGAAATCAAGCCTCCACTACAACAAGACTGTGCTCACAGCCCACAAAGGGGTGCACCTAGAGTGCCCAGCTCAGGTGACTGGGGAGGCTGAGCCACTGGGCCCTATAGGACACCTAATACACAAGGCCACTCTACCAACTCAAGGAGACAAGCAGCTCTACTCAATACACAGAAACATAAGGAAGCAGCCAAAATGCAGAGACAAAGAAACATGTCACAGATAAAAGAAAAAAGGAAGAAAGCAAACTGCTGAATATAGAGTTCAATACCATAGTTATAAAGTTACTCAAGAATCTTCTAGAAACCTCTAAGGGACTTAGTGAGACTTTCAAGGATCTTAGTGAGAATGCCACACAAATGGAAAAGGACCAGTCAGAAATTAAGCTTACACTGACTGAAATAAAGAGTGATATACAGGGATTCGACAGTGGAATAGAGGATTCTGAGAATCAAATCAGTGATTTGAAATATGAGGAAGCAAAAATCCCCAACCAGAAGAGCAAAAAGAAATAAGAATCCAAAAATATGAAGATAATGTAAGGAGCCTCTGGGACAACATCAAGTGTACCAACATTTGTATTATGGGGGTGCCAAAAGAAGAGAAAGAGCAAGATATTGAAAGCCTACTTGAAGGAATGATAGAAAACTTCCCCTACCTAGTGAAAGAAATAGACTTACAAATTCAGGAAGCCCGGAGAGTCTCAAACAAGAGGAACTCAGAGAGGACCACACCAACATACATCATAATTAAAATGCCAAGGGCTAAAGACAAAGAGAGAATCTTAAAGCAGCAAGAGAAAAGCAGTTAGTTACCTACAAGGGAGGGGCCATACAACTGATTTTCCAACAGAAACTATGCAGGCCAGAAGGGAGTGGCAAGAAATATTCAAAGTGATGAATAGCAAGGACCTATAACCAAGATTACTCTATCCAGCAAAGCTATCATTTAGAATTGAAGGTCAGATAAAGCACTTTACAGACAAGAAAAAGCTAAAGCAGTTCATCACCACCAAACCAGTATTATATGAAAGGTTGAAGGGTATTCTTTAAGAAGAGGAAGAAGAAGAAAAAGATCAAAAATATGAACAACAAAATGGTAACAAATACATACCTATCAACAATTGAATCCAAAAATCAAAACAAATGAATAAGAAATGTGATGAACAGAATAAACTGGTGAATAAAACAACAGAATCAGAGGCATGGAAATGGAACAGACCAACGATTCTCAGAGAGAAGGGGGATGGGGAACAGGAAGAGATTAAACAAAGATCTTATATGCAAATATGCATTACCTATAGTGTCTGAAGGCCTGGGGTGGGGTGAGAATTGCCTGTAGGGCGGCAATGGGGGATGGGGGAGGGGAAAGAGGGACATCTGTAATACTCTCAACAATAAAGATTTAAAAAACAAAACAAAACAAAAAGAAAAACATTCTCATGTAAGGTAATTTAAAAATATTCAGCAACTAGTCTGACATGGGCATTGACCAATCAGAATGGAGACTGGCCTTAACCTAGGAGCAGAATCTACAGGCTTCCTACTGAATCAGGCATTGCAGGATGGTGGGAGAAGTTGAAGAAATGGCAGGAGAGGGATTAGGGTGGTACTTGGGAATTCACTGCAGTGGATGTTTACCAGCCAGCATGGCAATGTTCTAGTATTTTAATAGCTGGCACAGCCTTCTGAGTATGTGTGTAGGCCAAGCATGTCAAACTCATGGCCCGTGGGCTGCATGCAGCCCACAACAAATATTTTTGTGGCCCAGCCAATATGATGGTATGTAAGAAACATTTTAATAAAAATTTTGTAACTTAATTTTTACAATATCCTGTTATACATAATTATTAATAATGAACTACAACGTTCGCTAATGACTGATTACTATAATTGCGTTGCATTCATTTCCCTGAATGCACCTTATGCACAGGTGCACCATTTCTCTCCACTAATACTAGCAGCGAGTATTTTAGCAGCCGATTGCCACATTATTAGTCTTAGACTGACTTGTTTGGTGTGTGCAACAGGAAATATTTTGCTTTCGGAGAACAAGAAAAATAGGTTTATTTGCGTTACACTTATTAATTTATGCAGTTTTTCAGTGTCTAGTAAATTAATGTTCAAGAAAAAATATTAATTTTTATTAAAATGTTCTATTATTTTATATGAATGATTTGTGGGAAATTGCCTATTGTCTTCTCTAGCAGAGAGGTGTGGACAAGGAGCCCGGAATGCTGGTGACCCTTGAAGCCCTGGCGAAGGTCAGGGCTAGGTACACACTCTTTAGTCCAGACAATGGTAGCTAAAGCAACTTTCCCACCAGATAGTCATGTAAATCCTTACTAATAAGATAGTCTGTCTGTTACTGCAACTTGCTTGCCTGAGGGCTATAGGTGTATCCCAAATTGAATAAAAGGATGGCAAGGCCTGAGCACAAGTGGAGTCCTTCCTCTTGGGATGGGCTCGCCTGGCCCCCCAATTTCCAAATTATTGTTTCTTGTCTTGTCTCTTTCATCTGCGTGCGGCCCCTCTTCCAGAGCCTGAACCCTGAACCACGCAGGACGTGGGGTCACTTCACAATGATTACTCATTTATTTCAGCCCTTTGTATTCAGCATGTCTCTATCAAAATAAACCTACGTTTCTATGAAAATTGAAGCTTTTGTTTTTTTTGTGGCCCACTTAAACTTAAACCTTGCTTATTTGGCCCATGTTAGCCTTAGAGTTTGACATGCTTGGTGTAGGCTGAATATTAACTCTGCTAATCCTACTCTGAGGAACTCTCCACAGATCTTGGTCCAGCTCCACTCATCCACAGTGTCTCGATATTTGCCATTTAGCAATCACCAATTTCTCTTGACAAGGAATACAAGATCAATGATTGCTTTAGCATAGGCTTAAATTTAGGTGTGGTTGTCATCAGAGCGAGGTCAGGCTATTTCCTGACTTGCCTCAAGGGGTCGCTCAAGATGTCTACTTCTTCCCAAAGGACCCAATTTACTACTCTATCCACTCCATTTTCCTCCCTGCCCTCCAAAAGCAAGAAAACCAGCCTGGAGTCAATACCTAAAGGTATCCACAGAGTCATGCACATGGGCTACAGAGTAGGGGAGATACACAGAATTAAGCTTGGCAGATGTTTAACACAGATGCTATATCTCTATGTCTCTCTATCAACTATTAAGTTTTACTCTTTTTCTTAATATTTCCCATTCCAATAGGTAGTCAGACTCTTGGTATTTTCTTGACTGTGATGTTTTTTATTGGGCTGAAAATAGAAACTACTTGAAGAGCAGAGTGGGTGGAGAGATAGAGGTATATTTCTGGGGGTGTGGCTGGAGTTTTTCCTGTGTTAGGAAGGAAACAGGTGGCCATGTCCTGGGGAGAGGGCAAGACCTTGGAGGAGGTGGCACATCTGGGAAATCCGGTTCTCCAGCTCTCCCAGCCTCACCTGAAGGGACCCCATGGTGTCTTAGGTACTTGGTATCTGCAGAATCTCCTGGGACCTTTGCTCAATCTGGGAGATGGTCCCCGTACTGATTACTGTGTATTTCAGCAGGATGGTGTTTTATTTTTTATTTTATTTTATTTTAATATATATTTTTATTGATTTCAGAAAGGAGGGGAGAGGGAGAGAGAGAAACATCAATGACGAGAGAATAATTGATTGGCTGCCTCCTGCATGCCCCCTGCTGGGGATCAAGCCCACAACCCAGGCATGTGTCCTGACTGGGAATCAAACTGTGACCTCCTGGTTCATAGGTCAATGCTCAACTACTGAGCCACACCAGCCAGGCAGCAGGATGCTGTTTTAGAGTTAGATTTAATACGGAGAATAAAGTAATGAATAGTTCTTTCACATCTGTATTTACAAACAAAGTTTTATACCTGCCTTAAAGTTTTCTTCAGGTCTCTCGCATCTCTTCCTATCTCTGCCTCTGTCTTCCAACTCATCTCCTTTTCACTGCTTCTTCTTCCTTCTGTGGCTGGTGTGATAGTGTGGATTTGGATTGTCTGTCTCAGAGGGGGGCCTCTGTGTGAAGTGAGCAGACACCAGCTTTGAGTGGTGAGTGGCTCAGAGCACAGGAGCATGGAGCCCTGGGCTGGGAGCTCTGCCACAGTCAGTGTAGGGAGGGGCTCCCCTTAACTCAGGTCACTTTCCATGCCTTCTCCCCCTGTCTGAGGACTGACATCTAGGGGCCAAAATCAGTCATGAACCTGGGGTAGAGACCAAGAAACCCAGTCAGCCTGTCTCTGTCCGGGCTCGGAGTCTGATGCCCAAAAAAGGGTCTCCCCATAGCAAATTGATCTCCAAATCCCTCTCCTCTTCTTTCTTAGTAATACAACCTGAAGTTTTATCTGGGCACATGACCATCTGGAATTAAGACTACATTTCTCTGCCTTTCCTGTAGATAGGTATGGCCACGAGACTAAAGTCTGGCAATGGAATGGATATCCTGTGTTATTTTGGGGAAATGGCCTGAGTTGCTGTAACCTTATTTGTCCTTCTTTCTCTTTTTGTCTGGACTAGCAGTTGGCATACTTCTGTAAAGAACCAGATAGTAAGTATTTTCAGCTCTGTGGGTCATGCGATCTCCGTTTTCAATTCCGCTGTTGAACTTGGACAGAAGCTACAGAATATACATAAATGAATGGGTATGGCTGTGTTCCAATGAAACATTATTTGCCCAAACAGGTAGAGGGTTGGATTTGGTTGTGGGTAGTATTTTGCCTATCGCTGGTGGTGGCTGGAGTGAGAGCAGCCATGTTGGACCAAGAGGTAGAAGTCATGTACAGCATGGCAGGAAAATAAGCTAGAAAGACCCTGAGTTCCCAGTGTTCACAGAGCTACCCTATGAGCCCTCTGGATTTCATTTATATGAGAGAAATAATTTTCTATCTTGCTTAAGCTACTGTCAGTTGCAAATGAGCCTAATCCTGACTAATACACCATTCATGTGTGGTTAAGTCCAACTCACCAGATAGGAGTCTATTGAAGAATATGGCATAAAAGCTCTAGCTAGGAACGAAGCAGGCATTTTCCAGCAGAGCATTCCGTACTCTGTATACCTCCAGAATTCTCCACCCATCTCGGGTAAGCAAGGCCACAAATAAAACTTTGCAGTTGATTTTGTGAAACCCACAGGATGGGGAGGGGCATGCAGAGAGAGTCCATACAACTGACAGGCCAAGGACTGGCAGGATGGAACATTTCATGGCGGCAGGCAGCCTCTGTCAGCTCCGCACACTGGCACCCAGCTCTGACACATGCTCATGAGATTTACAAGGTGCAAATGCAAGTGCACTGAGTTTAGCACTTTTTTGGCTGTCGGCCGGAAGCTGTCCCTAGGAACAGTAGTATTGGGAGAACCTGTGGCATCCTTTAGTAATTCTTTCAATGATTTGGTTTCTTGCGTCCAAGGGACTGACTCGGTTGAATTCTTTGGGGGAAATCCAAGGCCCAGTTCATAGGATATGCGAGTCTGACACAAACGAAAGGAATCACAGGGTACTAGGAAAAAAGCTATGAAAAAACTTGGCTCTGATTCCAAAAAATGTTTCATTTCCCTTCGTGGTTGGAAAGTTGTAGCTGACCCCTTGCTAGGAGCCTTGTCCACTCTTCTCATTTCCCAAGCAATGCTGCAGTGGCTTCTGGGGGCAGACTTTTGCTTTATGGAAGGCGTGGGGTTGTTATTTCTGGAGAAGAGAAGGCAGAGTGGTATTGATGTGCCCACATACTATCTTCAAGCATTTAAAGGTGTATGTGTGGTGTTTAATGAAGCAGTTGTGGGCAAATTATTGCCTGTATTTCAGGAAAGCGGGGATGGAGGGGGTGGGGGAGGGGGAGAGGGGGGTGAGGAATGGGCTACTTTCAAAACAAAAGACATAGATTTGATTAGACTTAAAGAAAAAAATTTTAGCCTTCAGAGTGATAAACTTCTCCACTGGGAAGCTGAAGTGAAGGTGCCAAATTCCAGACCTGATATGGCGCTGGGTGGGGAGAGGAGCACAGACTTCAGAATCACTCCCATCCTGGCACAGTCTCCCGCTTGCTGATTGGCCTTGGGCATGTTGCTCGGTGCCTTAGTTACCTAACTCATGGGTGGTTTTGTGATAACTGGCGACTCAGGCTTCTTCTATCTTGTTTTTCTGCCATCTTCAGTAGGTACTTTCATCTCCTGGTCCAAGATGGCTGCTCTCGCTCCAGCCATTACACATGCATTCCAGACAAAGAATCAGAAAACTACTATCCATAAGCCAAATCCAATCCTCTATTTGTTTTGGGGGGTAGATAATATCACGGCCAACTTGCCAGGGATGATGGAAGGAATGGATGCAATAATGTTCATCACAGTGTTTTATCCAGAACAAATGCTCAGAATATATGAAATGACAGGTGAAATCCCATCAGCCATGTGAAGGTCACATGTTCAGCCCAAGTGAGGCAGCTTAATGACTGTCTGGTGTCTGTGCAGGCTGGATTGCATTGAGGACCAGGACAACTTCTATTGTGAAGGCCTTTCTGGCTTCCTTCCTTCATGTCTTCATCTTCTGGATCTCAGGTCAAAGCTTTCGCTGGAAGCCTTTCTGGGCTTCCCTGGCTTGGTCAAAGCCCTCACCAAACACCCTCAGCACGCCGTGGACCTTGCTTTGTGGCACTGTCATTGGCAGCTGCTGTTCATGGCTTATAGGATAATTTAGTTGATGCCTGTCTTCCCTACCAGGCTCTAAGTTCCCAGAGGGCAGGGCTATGTTTTTTCTCATCACTGTATCCTTAGCAGCCTGCAGAGCACCTGGCGCATAGTAGATGCTCAATAGATGTTTGTAGGATGAATGAATAAGTGAAGGCTGTGTCCTTTGGGTTGTATTTACATTGGTTCTTTCTGTTCTCTCAGATCGATTTGCAAAACTATTTTCTTAACATGACCGGTTTGCCCTTGGCCCCCAGCTTCAGGTGCCTGTCACGGGGGCTTGTACCTCAGAGAGCTCCAACACATCTGGCTGTGAAGGCAGGAGAGGCTTCCAGAGGGTGTAGGGTCAAAGGCTGGAGCTGCCAGGTAGCTGGAGAATTATGCTTTAGCTGGGCTGCTGCATAATTATTTCCTTTCAAAGGTTTTGGGCTAATCAGAATTTCAAAGGATACTTTTAAATGTAATACGATTCTACCTGAAAGAGCAATGAGTGAGGCGGTGGAGCTGTTTATTCCTCTAGTTGCTATTCTAGGCTTGTAGCAAAGAGAGCTAGGGCCTGGAGACTTTATTTTTATTCCTGCACAAAAATGAAAAATCAAATGGGATGGCAGGGTGGCGGTGATGGCAAGCCCACAAAAAAATACTCCACCGGGCACCTTGCCTCAGTTATTCTAAGGAGGACAGAGGCACACAGAAAGCAAACAGAACAGCGTCATTCTTAGCGGGCTGGTTCCATGAAGCAGAGGTCACGTTTCCTCTTCATCCTCCAAAACAGCCTTAGTGGGTCTTCGTGGGTTAGGATTCCACGTAGAAAGTGTTGAAAATCCACTTGAAAGTTAAAATCACTACTATTAGCACTTTTCATTGTTTTTATAATTGTGTCTTTTGACCATAGTAGGTTTGGGGGAAATTGTGTAGAAGATAAAAACACAACCACCAAACAACCCCTTTTCAAAATTGTGGCAGCAGGAGTAGGGGACCTGGGAACTCTCCCAGTAGGCAAGTACATATGGCATTTGAAAAGATCTGCACCTGCTTTTCTCAGAGCAGCTGGCAGACTATTCAAAGAAAAGTACTGTTCTTTCTGGAAAATACTCAGGACTGAGAGCATCTGCAAAGGGCTGATAGAAGCTTCCTGGGATCGATTGCATGAAGATTGTGCCAACTGTCATTTTAGAAATTTGAGCAGGTACTGTGTTTTAAAGAGTGGTGTTGAGGCTTTGACACCCTGTACGCTTTGCATATTCCCCAAAAATGGCAGCAGCAGCACACGGCTGCTTCACACACAAAATTGTCATTTCCAAACTCAGTTGCTTTATAACCACGTTCCAGGTGCTACCCTGAGATGCAGTGGAACAACAGTGTTGATCAGCCCCTCTGAACAGCAAAAACATCAGGCAACAGCTGGGGAGGTGGCTTGTGCAAATTCCTAAGTGGGCCCTGTCCTGCCGTGCCTCCAGGCCCAGCATTCAGAGAATTAATTCATTGCAAGAGGCCTCCAGGTGACCTGACTCTCACCCCTTGGCCATCCTGGAGCCTGCATCCTTGATTCTGCTTCTTGGAGTCTAACCTCGTGGAGACAGTTAACTGAAATTTAATGGAAAGCAC
This sequence comes from Myotis nattereri, assembly GCF_964212035.1. Taxonomy (NCBI): domain Eukaryota; kingdom Metazoa; phylum Chordata; class Mammalia; order Chiroptera; family Vespertilionidae; genus Myotis; species Myotis nattereri. The sequence goes on along the minus strand of NC_138076.1, from coordinate 81,650,636 downwards.
ATGAAAAGAATGATGTATTTAGGCCAATTCAAAGCTATCTTGAAAAGCTGTGCCTGGGCATTATTCCTGAGAAACTACACTTACTTCTCACCGAGCACACTCGCCTGAAGGGTACAAAATAGCCAACACTGCTACTTAGCACCGCCCAGGGCTCCTGCTGTGCCTTTTGTTGAGTGCAATTGCATTACCTAATGAATAATCAATGTTTAGCTGATACCTAAGGCTCTAAATACTAAGTCAGAATTAAATTTACTGATTTGTTTTCTGTTGCTAATCTTTACCTTATTCTCCTAATGTTGAACCCCTCTTTTGGCACTGACCTTCAGCCCACCAGTTTCAGTGGACATCCAGAGACCCGTGGGACTGTGGATGTTACAGTTTAGGAAGGATATGTGCCACACACACACACACACACACACACACACACTATTGGGCCCACCTAGGACTTTAACCTGCTATTACCAGTAGCTGCTTTATTTTTTTCTCACTCATTCATTTATTCCCTCATTCAACAAATATTTCTTTGCCAGGGACTCAGCAGGTGCTGGACCTGAGGAATGATTTTTTTTCTGTCCCTGCCTTGGGGAGTTCGAGGTCCTTGCAGTCCCAGGATGTAGCAGTAACTCACCTCGGCGTTGGGCTTTTTCTCTAGGTTTCAGATGCTGGCATGGACCAAACCTGGAGCCGTAGGGTCAAGGTCAGGCTCTCTGGGATATGCAGTTTCTCCATGAGCTCAGTGGTGTCGCACTGCCCGGTGGTGGCAAAGTCCTCACTGCAGAAGCGAATGTTTTCATCTTTTCACTCGTAGAAGTCCAGCGTGGTATGTCAGAGCACCAGAGGAAGGACCATCTTCTATTCACCTGTGCTTTCTCAGCTCTGGCACAAAGCCAAGCCTGTAGTAGGAGCTCTCAAAATGAATAGAATGTGAACGGATACATCTGCTCAGAGCGTAGATCTTACTCCGGGATCAATGCAGTCATCTTCTCAGATGAAGGGAAGCTTTATTGTTCCCATGGATTCTTCAGCTTCTGAAATGCAGACAGGAAAGAGCTATGCATCAGCTCCCCACGGATGCTGCCAAACCGGATGTGGCGAGAGGTGCCACCTGGCAGAGTTCTCTGTTCTGTAGGAAGTCCATGGACATTTGCTGCAGGTGGAGGTTGGCAGGAAGTGCTACACTTAAAGACTGATCAGAAGTTTGGGCACCAAAATGGACACCAAAATGGTCACTGGTGTGGAGTCCCTACTGTACCTCTCTCTCTGGATCCAGGATTTCATTTGTTCAACAAGTAGCATGTGAGGTCTGTTCTGGTTATTGGGGATATAATTGTGAGCAAAACAGACACACACACACAAAAATCCCTGCCTTCATGGAGCATTTCATAGAGCATTCATGTGAAAGTGTGTGTGTATGTATATGTGATCAATAAGCATAATAGATACTTAAAGGAGTGTATTAGAAAGTTTCAAGTGGCAAGAGGATATTTTAAATAGAGAGGGCAGGGAAGTCTCATTGAAAAGGTGATGTGTGGGGGACAGATCTGCAGATGGTGAGGGGTTGAGCCGCATAGGTTTCCGGGGAAAGGAGATGGCAGACAGAGGAACAGGCAGGGTTAGCCTGTTATAGGTCCTGCCTCAGTGTCAGGAGCAGCAAGGAGACCAGTGTGGCTGGAGGGGAGGGGAGGCAGATCAGGAAGGGCCTTTGTGGGAAGGAGAGGAGCAAACATCACCCATGGGTCTCTCCTCACCACATTCCTGCAGCTTGTTTGAGGGCCTGCACAGGTCAGTCATCAGGGAATCTGAATCAAAATCTGCCAAAAAGAGAAAAAGAGGCAGTCGGTGGCCTGAGATGGGGACAGAATGCTGTGATTTCTCTGCTCCCAGGCTGGTGCTGTGTGGGTTGGTTCTGGGAAGGGAGGTTGGCACCCTTAAATTAGGCGCCTTGAGGAGTTTAATAAAGGACTGCTTACAAAGTGAGGGTAGAGGGTACAAAAGTGAGAAGGGAAAGTGCCGTGTCCAAGAGGTCAGCCATATCGGGAGCCCATACCACTCCTAGGCCCAGAGGAGCAGAGGAGGGAGCAGCTGCTGGCAGCAGAGAGGACAGCCGTGTGGTGAGGCTCACCTTGCAGAGCTGCGATCTTCAGTTAAAGGCATAGTCAGTGCATGGTGACTGACACGAGACAGTGGAGGTAATAGTTGCCCACACTCATTTTCTGCTTTCCTGCTAGTGCTTCCCATGGACTGACTTTGACGGACACTGGAGGGCAAGGGAGCTCTGGCTATGGTCCATATGGGTCCAACTTCTGGGTACAGAGCTGGGTGGAGGAGCATGGAGAGTGGATCTGAGGGGGTGAACGGAAGACATCTGACATGCACACTCAGGGCTCAAGAGAGGAGGGGGCTATGGGGCGAGTATAAAGTGACACAGAGAAACCACAGTCTCTGCCTAGCGGCTACCCTCTTCCAGGTTGCTGCTCAGAAGCCAAGTAGCCTGAGGTGGTCTCACTGCTGTCCAGGAGGACCATCCGTCACCTGATGCCCAGTGAGCTCGCCTTTGGAGTGATGCTCCTCTATGCAGAGACTGTCCAAGGACCCATCTGCTCATCATGTATGGAAAACAACCAGTATACTTGTCTGTGCCCACATATGGGAGGCAGAAGATTTAGACCCGTTTTTTAAACTTGCTTTTTTTTTGGTTAATCCTCACTCGAGGATATTTTTCCATTGATCTTTTAGAGAGAGTGGCAGAGAGAGGGAAAGACAGAGAGAAACATCAGACGTGAGAGAAATACATTGATTGGTTGCCTCCTGTATGCACCCTGACCAGGGCCCAAGCTGGGGAGGAGCTTGTAACCAAGGTATGCGCCCTTGACAGAATTGAACCTTGACAGAATGCACTGTAGCCACTGAGCCAAACTGGCAAAGGTTTGTTGTTTAAATTTAATTTAATTAAAAAATAAAAACTGCATATATTTAAGGTGTACCACATGATAATTTTATATTCATATCTGCAGTGAAATGATTACTAGTCAAGCTAATTTACATATCAACTCCACATAGTTACTTGTGTGTGTGGTGAGAGCTCTTGAAACTATTATTCTAGCAAATTTCCAGTGCCCAGTATTAGAATACTGTATTATTAGTTATATTTGTCCTGCTGTACACTAGATAGCTAGATTTTCTTGAGAGGTAATGCTATCATGAAGGCAGAGCCTTATCCCCAGACCAAGCACATTTAGCAGAACTGCAGTCAACTATGCTGTTTCAGATATCGGGATGTAACCAGGCACATTCCTGGGCCAGACAGGGCAGCTCAGAGCTGCGCTCAGGGAGGGTTATAGTTCCTATAAATTGTCGCTCGGGGAGGGTTATAGTTCCTATAAATTGTCAATGGCATTAGGGATTAGGTAATGTCTCAACATCGTGGGTGTATTCTCTTTGGTTACAGAACTGACTTTGAAGTTGATGACATGGAGGACTGGAAACCTTTCACATTTTATTACTCCAGATAAGCCCCAAATCCTTAGTATGACCTGGCCCCTACCTACTTCACCACAGCATCGTGTGGCACACTCCCCTTGCTCCCTGCACTCCAGCCGCCTTGGGGTCTTATTGCTGGGCCTGCAAAAGCCATGTTCCTTTCCACCTCTTGGTCTGCTTCTCTGATTCCCTCTGTTTCCTCCTCTGTCTCCTTCTCTAGCCACTTTGCTGCCTAATTTCTACTCAACTCAGAGTCACTTCTTCGTGGAAGCCCTCCCTGTCATCCTGGGCAGGACTGGGCCATCACTTGCATGCCCTCAGAGCATCTTTCCCATCTAACACTTCTCACAATTGTCATTAAATCATTAATTGAATAATTACAGTTGCTTAAGGTCTGCCTCCCTCCCTCCCCCCGACTTGATTGTAAGCTTTGATTTTCTGTGCCCGGTGCCTATGATAGAAGAAGGCACTCTGTAAACATTTGAGGGAATTACTGACCTAAAGTTAAAAATGAATTAGAAGTGGGTGTACACACTCTGCACAAAAAATAAATAAGAAGAAAAAGGACATACTCACCCGCCCTCTCCCCACCCGGCCTTTCTTGGTGCTGGGAATGAGGAGAAGTCGGAGGCAGTGATAGAAAGCAGTGGAAATGGGGAACAGACACAGGTAGAGTTGCCCAATCAATTCCCCAGACACCTGGGGACGGTGAAGAAAAGCTGTTGTCAGATGTATCAACACTGATCTCCTGTTCTCTAGCAAAAGAAAACCCAGTCGAGCAATATCCACAGAAGAAAGCTTTAAGAATGCGAGACTGGTAAACCACCCACTCTGCTGACTGATTTGCAAAGGTCTGGGCTAGCGGCCTGAAGTGATAACAGGTTCAGGCCATCAGAAATTATTTTAACTGGTGTCCCGACATCTGGGGAATTCAAGAGCCAGCAAAACAAAGTGGGCTATTTATAAACTGTTTGTAGCTCTCTAGACCATCCGAAAACAAACACACACGGCATCCGTGTATTGTTGCTAGAATTCACCCAAATTACAAAGTAGTCAGGAAGAAAGAAACCAAAACAACCACAATAAAATGGCAGGATTAAAACTTAAATCTTCATTTCTTGATGGCAGATTTATAGTTGTGGGATGGAATGGTCTCTGTGGAAAGTGCCACATGATAAACTTAGGCCTGACAGGCTCTAAAGAAATAATGCCTGGCCCCAAAGGAGGATAGAGTTTATAGGGAGCCCAGAGAAATGATTTAGGGCACCTATGAGAATGTCAAGAAAGAGACTGGTAAAATAGGTAAAGAATGCGGTGGGAAAGGGAGTGGGAATAGGAGAGTGAGGTTGATACGGGGACGGAGGCAGATAGACAAAGGAGACAAAATTGACGGACAGATACATGGTCATTGCAAATTCTCATTCACGCATGCAGGCATGCATTCATTCAATTCTTGTTTTTCCCTCCTACAATTCTGTGTTTAAAGCTCTTTATTGGGGTATGATGACATACAGAAAGAATACTAGTAGATATTTAATGTATATAACTTGATGTGCTTGGAGATTAGGATACAACTATGAAACCATCACCAAAATCTTATGTCATAAGCATTCAGCACTTCCAAAAGTTTCCTCTCATTCCTTTGTTGTTGTTGTTTTATTGTTTTCCTTTTGTGGTAAGAGTACTTATCGTAACATTTATCCCCTTAGAAAAATTTTAAGTAAACAATACAGTACTGTTAATCATTGGCCCAGTGATTATTCAGAACATATTTATCTTTCATAATTGAAACTTTCAACCCGTTGATTGAGACAGGATAGAAAGAAGTTAGAGAAAACTCCCAACAAGTGGAATGAGGAAGTAGGAGCAGACCTCTGAGGCCAATAAGTACTAGGTTCTCTCATCAGAGCCCCCACCTCCACACATGATCAAAGGAAAGTAGTTTATGTCAGGAAACTCCCGTGGTGGTGGAAGAAGTCAACAACAGCAAGGACTGGCTGAAGCCAGATTAATCAAAGATGGAGGAAAAACTGAGCAGAGACTGACCCCAAAGCTCATTGTTACAATGAAACCTGAGATCACAAACGGAAGGGGCTCAGGGGGACGGATGCCATGAGACTTCCTGAACAGACCATCACCCTCATCACAACCAAAAGGGGAGTCAGAATTTGGTGCCACAACGTTCAGAAACATCCTACCCTTGGAAACACATAAAATCCCCAAAACTGATGATCCCGGTGTGCAACCTATGAGTTTTCCTGCATCCACTTGTATATGTACTTTTGTATCTTTCATAGCTGCACATCCTAGCCTCTTTTTCTTTATCTACATAAAACTTGTTTTCAATCTCACTTGGACTCATTCTTGAGTTCTTTCCTGCATGAGTCAAGAGCCTGGAGGTCCCTCACGCTGCTGGGGCAGCCACGCTGCTGGGGCAGGCATGCCTGGCTCAGAACCTGTCCAGGACAAGATCAGCACTCCTCATTGCCTCCTCCTCCCTGTCCCTGAAACCACCATTCTACTCTGCTTCTATGTGTTTGACAAACAAATTCCTTTATTTTTGCTTTAGATTTTGAGTTTATGTTTACTAATCATGACAATGTTATTCCTTTCAGTTTACATTGACCTGCTAAAGGGCTTAGCGTCTAAGGATTGATTAAGATCCTTCTGTCCCTTTTCACTGTGCTGACTCTTGGGACTGCTCCATTCTCTGCTCATTTCTGTTACAGGCTTTTCCCCCCAAAGCTGTAATAAAAAAGGCTCTGATTTACAATAGTTGATACAATAATATACAATGGATTAAAAGATATCATATCAGACCATATGCATAGTTTTAACACATTATAATAAAACAGAATTCAAGATATAAATAATATGCAATAGAATACATAACAATATGCAGTAGAATATAAAAATAAAGTCTATTCTTATTTATCTCAGATAATATGGTGAAGAGGAAGTTCTGGTAAATTGAAGATTTTGGTATCTTCAGAATTGGAATCAGGCCTGGACACCTCCATCAGCTGAGCAAAATATCACTTGTATGTGTGACTTCAGCAGATAGTGGTAGAAATTTCTACCCCCAAATTCAACCTCCATAGCCTTTGATTTCATCTTTTTGGGTCTCAAGTCTTATTAGGAATCGTTAGTAAATTCCAAACATCCTGGAGTGGGGTCACGACTTCAGTATTTATTCCATGACCCTTTTATTACTGCTTTCTACTTTCCACTTTCTAGTTCTCATTTCCTATTTCAAACCGGAAAATTCACAATTCTTACTTCTTCAGGTGCCTCTGTTGAAGTATGGGGGGGAAGAGGGAGAAAACTTGAATATATTTTTCCCCACTTTGACTCAGTGCCTAGTACTTTTCCCGTCCTAGCCTTCCCCCCTCTCCTTTCCCCTGATTCCAAAGTATATAAAACTGCTGGAGTCTTTTGTTTGGGGCTCTCTCAACTGTGTGACAATTCCCATGTCTGCTCTGATGCACCTGACTCTCAACTGGTGAACCTTTTCATGGGGAAAAATAAAATTCCTTAGCACTTCCTTTAGTTTTAGCTTCTTGCTTATTCCATCACATTGAATGATTAAAGACTTAACTCTTTTATTTTTATTGTTTGTTGCTTTAATCTGCCACTCCACTTGACAGCTCAGATCTCTCTCTCTTCCAGCACAGCTGAACTCCTGACATTCCCTCAAATACTTTTTCTTCCCATTCTTATCTTCTTCTCCTTACTAGAGGCCGGGTGCACAAAAATTTGTGCACTCGGGGGCGTCATTCAGCCTGGCCTGTGTCCTCTCGCAGTCTGGGACCCCTCGGGGGATGACTACCTGCTGGCTTAGGCCCATTCCCTGGGAGATTGGGCCTAAGCTGGCAGTCAGACATCCCTCTGGCAGCCAGGGAGCCCTCGGGGGATGTCCACTTGCCAGCGGGGAATAGGCCTACACTGTAGTCGGACACCTTTAGTGCTTCTGAGGAGGGGGGAGAGGCTCCCACCACCACCGCTGTACTGGCAGCCATCAGCCTGGCTTGTGGCTGAGCAGAGCTCCCCCTGTGGGAGTGCACTGACCACCAGGAGGCAGCTCCTGCATTGAGTGTCCACCCCCTGGTGGTCAGTGTGTGTCATAGTGACCAGTTATTCCCAGTGGTTCTGCTGTTAGGGTCAATTTGCATATTACCCTTATTATATAGGACTAGAGGCCCGGTGCACAAAAATTTGTGCACTCGGGGGGGAAGGGGGGTCCCTCAGCCTGGCCTGTGCCCTCTCACAGTCTGGGACCCCTCGGGAGATAATGACCTGCTGTCTTAGGCCCGCTCCTGGATGGCAGAGGGCAAGCCCAATCCCTAGGTGCCTGCCCTGTAGCCCCTGGTGGGGCTCAGAGCAGGGCTGATTGGGGAGTTGGGGTGCCGCCCCCTGTCATGCACAGAGCAGGGCGGATCAGGAGGTTTCGATGCCACCCTCAGTCACGCTCAGGGTAGGACCGATTGGGGAGGTTGCGGCAACACCCCCTGTCACACACAGAGCAGGGCGGATCAGGGGGTTGTGGTGTCCCCCCCGTCACATACAGAGCCGGCCGATCAGGGGGTTAGGGCGCTGCCCTCTGTCATGCACAGAGCAGGGCCCATCAGGGGGGTTGGGGCTCCGTACCCTGTCACACACAGAGCAGGGCCCATCAAAGGGGTTGGTGCTCCGTACCCTGTCACACACAGAGCAGGGCCCATCAGGGAGGTTGGTGCTCCGTACCCTGTCACACACAGAGCAGGGCCCATCAGGGAGGTTGGGGCTCCGTACCCTGTCACACACAGAGCAGGGCCCATCAGAGGGGTTGGTGCTCTGTACCCTGTCACTCACAGAGCAGGGTCGATCAGGGGGTTGAGCAGCCCCCCCTGTCATGCACAGAGAAGGGCTGATCAGGAGGTTGTGATGCCACCCTCAGTCACACTCAGGGTAGGGCCAATTGGGGGGTTGGGGTGCCGCCCCTTGTCATACTCAAGGCATGGTCGATGGGGAGGTTGGGGCACCACCCCGTCATGCACAGAGAAGGGCTGATCAGGGGGTTGGGGAGCTCCCCCCTGTCACACTCAGGGCAGGGCCGATGGGGAGGTTGCGGCTCCACCCTGTCACACACAGAGCAGGGCCCATGGGGGACTTACGGGGGCCGCACCCTGTCACACACAGAGCAGGGCCGATCAGGGGGTTGGGGAGCTCCCCCCTATCAGGCACAGAGCAGGGCTGATCAGGGGGTTGGGGTGCCTTCCCCTGTCACGAACAGAGCAGGGCAGATAGGGAGGTTGTGGCCCCGCCCCCTGTCACACACAGAGCCGCAGGGCGATCAGGGGGTTTGGGCGCTGCCCCCTGTCATGCTGATCCCGGTGCTGGGAGGCATATTACCCTTTTACTATATAGGATAGAGGCCTGGTGCACGGGTGGGGGCCGGCTGGTTTGCCCTGAAGGGTGTCCTGGATTAGGGTGGGGATCCCGCTTGGGTGCCTGGCCAGCCTGGATGAGGGGATGATGCCTGTTTGCAGCTGGTCACACACCCTTCAGGGTGGGGGTCCTCACTGGGGTGCCTGGCCAGTCTGGGTGAGGGGCTGAGGGCCGTTTTCAGGCTGGCAGGTGACTGAAGCTCCCAAGTGCTCCTTTTTTCCTTTTTTTCTTTTTTATTCTTGGATTTATGGCTGTCACTGGAGCTGAGAGCTGGCTTTAGCTGTGAGACCTCGCTGCTGAAAGCAGGTTTCTGGCTTTGTTTACTTTCTGTATTTGAAACTTTGTTGCAACTCCAGCTCTGAGATCCTGGCTGACTGAAAACAGGTTTCTGGGGTTTTCTTTAGCTTCTATATTTGTAACAATGTTTCTTAGCAGCTCAGAACCCAGCAGCGGCAGGTGGGGAACGTTGGAGTCCTCTGTCACTGAAGCAAGCAAGCCTCCTGTTCGTGTCAGTAGCCTGGCTGCCGGCCGCCATCTTGGCTGGCAGTTAATTTGCATATCGCCCTGATTAGGCAATGGGAAGGGTAGCGGATGTACGGCTAATTACCATGTTTCTCTTTTATTAGATAGGATGGCACTCCAATTACACCTAAGTTAGAGTGTTTAATATTGTCCTTAGATCTCTGAGGCTTTTATTTAATCGCTCTTTTCTTTAGATTGGATAATTTTTGTTGTTTATCTTCAGGATCATTGCATTTTTCTTCTACTACTCTCAATTTGCTGAAAACCATGCAGTGAATTTTTCAGTTCAATTATTGAACTTTTCAGTTTAATTATTGTACTAGTTTTAATGGTTTCCATTTTCTCTGCAGAGATTATATACCTTTTCATTCATTAAAACTATTTTTCTTTATGATTTGGACATATTTTCCTTTGTTTTTTTGAATATATTCATAACAGCTTATTTAATGAATTACATATATAGAACACCTCTAAGTTGGTTTCTGCTACCTGCTTTTTTTCTTGACTATGCATTACATTTTACTTTGGACTGTGTTTCTAGTAATTTTGATTGTATACTGGATGTTGTGGGAGAATCAGTGTAAAGACTGGATTTTGTGATATTTCTGTATTAATTTTTGTTTTAATAGTGAAATTTCTGGTAGATCACCTTGAACTTGTGTAGGACTGATTTTATGTTTTTTAAGCGCATGACTGTGAAAATTCCAACATATTTTCAAAGAAAGCCCTTTTAACTTGTTAGTCTTAATCTCCAATCTCTGTTTCTTCTGATATTATAATCTTGTCAAAGCTTGGTTTTACACTTTGGTAGGTAGGCCTATTGTAAGCTTTACTCTGGAATATGATTCTTATTCCCAAGGAGCTGTATTTCTGGTGTTTCAGTTGGATATCTGGGCTCTGAAGGGGTGTTATCAAGGTCTCTCCACTTTTTTTTTAACCCTCACCCAAGGACATGCTTAGAGAGAGGAAGGGAGAGAGAGAGAGAGAGAGAGAGAGAGAGAGAGAGAGAGAGAGGAGAAACATCGATCAGTTGCCTTCCCTACATGCCCCAACTGGGGATTGAACCTGAAACCCAGGCACATGCTCTACCCAGGAACCAAACTGGCAATGTTTAGATGACAGTTGAGCATCTCAGTTGGAGACACTCAACCAACTGAGCCACTCTGGCCAGGCAGTTTCTCCACTCTTACTGACATTGTCCCCCAACACTTTTTAACTTCTGGTATTTCTGTTCTGCTCTCAATCCCAGAATAGCCAAGTTCTGTTATGCCTAAACTCACCCTACATATGTATAGTTCAATCTTGGCTAAATACCTGCATGACTTCTGAGGACCCCTCCACATGTGCTTCCACCACTCTGCCCCACCTCACAGAATCTACCCACTCCAGTTGCCCAGACTCTGACCTCTGCCTGCTCAGCTCACCAGGATTTCTGTGCTCTGCTGGGTCTCCAGTCTTCTGCCACCAGCTCGGGACTCAACTTGTGAATTTCCTTTCTCTCAAGAAATCAGTTTTGTGATTTCTTTATGTGATTTGTGAAAACTATGACATCATATGTTTTGTCCAGTTCTAAGTTGTTTTGGCAGGAGGACTAGTCTAGTATTAGTTATAGGAAATAGAAGTCCTCACTGTGGATTCTTAAACAAGAGGTAATGAAAGGGTGTTGATGGATAAGGATAATGGCAATCTAACACAAAATGGGTTATAGAGCGGAGAGCTTAGAGTTAAGACCCTGAGTAGGAGGCTGCTCAGTCTTCTGTGCTGAGAACTAAGATAAGGATGAGGTTAGCATATTAGCGAATAAACAAAAGGGAAAAACCATGAAGGAAAACGAACTATTGTTAGTTATTGATAAACGAGGGTCTCAGCGTGAGAAATCACGCGAGACCTGGGACCCAGAGTCCCTTGGCTTGGCGGGACCCAGAAAGAGTCCCATGGCTGCGGCTGCCACTGTGGGAGGTGGGACCCAGAAACCTGCCCGCACCTCCACCTCCGGTCAGGTCCTCCAGAGTCAAGTCCCCGCCCACCTCACACATGCAGCCTCCTGCTGATTAGTCCTTATGGCCTGATGGCCTGCCAACTACAGACTTTTTATATAATAGTTTGGATGTGAAGAGTGAAGAAGCTCAAAAAATGGTTCCAGAGTTCTTATCTGAAGATGAGATAAGAACTCTGGAAGATTAATACTAAAATATTTATGGATGAATTGATATAATGTCTGGTATTTGATTCAAAATACTCAAATATAGGAATGAGGGTGGGGAGAAGGAGGAGCTATAGATGAGACAAGACTTACCATGAGATGATAATTGTTGAAGCTAGGTTATGAGTACATGAAGGTATAGTATATGGCTTTTTCTACTTTTTCAAATATATTCATCACCTTCAAATTTAAAAATTAAAAACAACAACAGCCGAAACCGGTTTGGCTCAGTGGATAGAGTGTCGGCCTGCGGACTGAAGAGTCCCGGGTTCGATTCCGGTCAAGGGCATGTACCTGGGTTGCGAGCACATCCCCAGTGGGAGATGTGCAGGAGGCAGCTGATCGATGTTTCTCTCTCATCGATGTTTCTAACTCTCTATCTCTCTCCCTTCCTCTCTGTAAAATATCAATAAAATATATTTTAAAAAAATAAAATAAAAACAACAACAAGCAAACATATGACATGACCAGGGTTATGAAACTGGAAGATGTACTGGGGAGGAGTGCCCAGTTTGAGGTAAGGGAAAAGGGATAAGCCAATGGCAGTTTGTTAATGTCTAAAACAGGCTTTTATGCAAAAAATGTTTTTAAAAAATGCTTTGCTCATTCTGCTCCTTTAGAAGTGTCATCAAGTGCAGGATGTATTTGATTATCCACTTGAAGATGTGAGTCATATGGCACATGCTGAACAAAGGCCATGGTATCTAAACTGCTCACTTACCCAATTTTGGATTCAGTGCTGGCTGCTTATATTCACTGTTAAAGCCCTGTGTGGTCCAGTTCAGACAAGATAGACAGGCTTGGTCAGACTCTGGCATACATCTCCCTGAGTGGTTCCTGCAATGATTTCTGGAGGCATTTTGCTGTGCTCCCCTTTCTGCGCCACCTCCCTGGCTAGCTGTATATGCCTGGAGCCTCCCTGAATCTTTCTTGCTCTCACCTGCTTCCTCCAACTAACTGTGGACTCCATAATTGAGCCCAAGAGAGGGGCCTGTTCCCGTAGCCTAAGGAGTTTTAGGAGAAGTAGAGAGACTTTTCTACAAGTTAAGAAAAGAAAGAAAGAAGAAAAGCACTCATTCTCCTTTCTTACTTTTTGCTTTCTTTTCTCTTACATTCAGCAAGTCATTTTCCGTGCCTGCTATGTGCCAAGTGTTGTGTTAAGAATCAATTGGGGTCTCAAAGGTAATCAAGACACAATTCCTTCCTCAAGGATCTACAGCCTGGGAGGGGAGGGAAGACATGCAAAAGGAGTGATAGAGAAGTTACAAGTGCCATGCTCAATGTTTGTACAGGGACCAGTGAGGCATAAGGAAGGCATGGACAGTCATTACTAAATTCTCTCTCATTGGGTTTGGGTTTTCATACTGTCCTTGATACCTATGCATAATCTAGAGCAGTGGTTCTCAACCTTCTGGCCCTTTAAATACAGTTCCTCATGTTGTGACCCAACCATAAAATTATTTTCGTTGCTGTTTCATAACTGAAATGTTGCTACTGTTATGAATCATAATGTAAATATCTGATATGCAGGATGGTCTTAGGAGACCCCTGTGGAAGGGCCGTTTGACCGCCAAAGGGGTCGCGACCCACAGGTTGAGAACCGCTGATCTAGAGTATCTTTGAATCTCAATTTTCTTATTTTTAAGTAAGACTAAGAGTACACCTATTTAGAGCTATTAGAAGTGTCATATTAAAAAATATCTAGAAAGATTTTTGCAAACCATAAAAGTTGATAATGGGTATTGTTACTATCATTCCTTCTTCCCAGGCACACCAGTGATAGCCAGGAATCCATTTCCCACCCCCCCACCCCCCCACCCCCTCTACCCCCCTCACCCTCACCCCCGCCCCCGGAGACAGTCAACAGATCATTGTCACCTACTCACTGAGCCAAATGAAGAAATGCTGGGCACTGCAGCCATTTCCAGGGAAGATCCATAAGTAAAAGAAAACTTCTTTCTCCATGTAGGTAATAAATCTTCTGCCTATTGACTTTTAAAAGTGTACAGCCAAATGTCCCTTTTGTCTGTTAATACCAACCACCACCTTAACATTTGTTTTTCTGCACAGTTTACAAAGTACTTCTACAGCCGTAAATCATTCGTGTCTCATAATAACCTTTGACCTAGTAGAACAACTTTCATTTTGACCCTTTCTTATAGATGTGGAAAATATGGCCTAGAGAACTTAAAAAATTTGCCAAGATTCACAGTTAGTCCAGGCAGAATTCTGGTCTTCCTAATCCTTGAAGCCATCAGCTCCTCCCGTGTAAGTATCTATAGCATTCAGGTGTTTCCTTGATGTCTTTAAAAGGTTTCAAAATATTTTTTTAAATGTTTAAGAAATTATTTGTATCTTGACACATCAGAGATACCTGAAGCTCCCAGCCCCTCCTGCTGTCACAATAAATCAAACAAACAAATAACCATCTCCATTGTTTTGTGGATTATTTCCCCATGAGGCAGATGTTTACTTTTTACAAATGAAAGCTCATTGTTGTCAGGAACATTTAAGAGGCTTAACCTGTCTCCTCCGGCATATGGCACAGGCTTTTCATGATAAAACTGGTTGTGTGCAGCGGCACACAAAATTGCGAGCCTCTCTCTGAAACCTCATCAGTTGCGATTGCACAGCAACATTGCTTTCCTATGCAGGAGCTCGTCTGGGCCTCTTCCACCGTGAAAGGGGAAAAAACAACACCAGGCTGTTTCCTTTGGAAGAAAATACTCATATTTTAATGGGTATGATGTCATGAATTATTAAACTAGCTTAACTTTAAAGCTGAGCTGAAAGAACACATAGTGAAGAATGACCTTGAGACTCTTGAAAAATGGGAATGTTGGCGGTGTCTGCAGACTCCGAGATGGATTTCTACTTTAGTTTATATTTATGCAACTGTGAAACTTGTTCCCTTGTTCCCAGAGAAATCCTTTGTGCAGCCGTGTGGAGAAAGTTATTACATTTTAGTGCAGAGGAGCTGTAAAGTTTCTTTCCTTGTGTCTCATGAAAACGAGAGTGCAGGCGATCTTTGTGCTGGGGGATCCGCCCTGAGGAATGACAGGCAGTCTCTCAGAAGACAAAAGGAAACAGACAGACATTGTTCTTTGAAAAAGAGCCCAGCACTAGGTTCTTATAAGGGATTTGTGCAGCCCTGGCCAGTTACAGTGCTCTCTTGTTTCTGATTCCAGGTGAATCAAAGAACAATTGGGCCCACAAGGACAGAGACATCTGCCAGCCCCACAGTAGCCTGACCACATGACCTTCACCAGAACCAGTGCCCTGGGAGAGTGCCCTAGAGCACCTGCTGCGGACGCTCTTTCAAAGCTTTGGGCTTGGCCACTCCTGGCTCATTCTCTGGCTATAGATTACTGGGCAAAATCACGGGCCCTAACAGTGGGATGAGGTGCCCTGTAATGGGGAGACACAGCTTCCCGCCAATGGGAAGTCACCCCCAGAGACGAGTAACTCCATCTCCTCTTCTGTCTTCTGTGTAACACAGTTCAGTTAATAGTCTCTGAAGAAAGGAAAGGAGTATGAAGGGAGGAGGGTGGAGAGACCCATAATTATTGAGAGCCATTAAGTGCTTGGCTCTGTCTTATTAAGATTCATCGTGTAGGTGTGTGGTGTCGTTCGCATTTACAGGGGAAGGGACTGAGGCTCAGCCTGTGAGATTTCCAACATCACCGCTACTGACAAAGGCGGGCTTTATTTGCACCTAGAGCGGTCTGACCTCAGAGGCTTATACACACTTACCATTCTTACTGTGGAGTTCTGGTTTGACAGAGTTTGCCCTTGCTTCTTGTTTGAACTCCTGGTTTTTATATGCTGATGTCTTCTGTTAGTCCCTTCAGATCCACTCTTGACTCTGCTCTTGAGCTGGAAGGCCGACCTATCTTGACTGGCGCCCTTGTTCTTTGGCTTACAGCTGGGTCTGCACAATGCGAGGCTCAGACAGGGCATGGGCAGCAGGTGGGAGGACGTGGGATGGGGTGTTTATTTCCCCAGCTTTCTCTCTGTTGGCTTCTCTACTGAGGCTGCAGCTCCTATCAGGCAGCCCTCTCTGGGCAGCTCCCCTCTCTGGGTTTAAATAACAGCTCTCACCCCTTGAGGCTTTGGGAGGTGGTAACATTAGGGAACAGCTCTCCGCTAGTGCTAGCTCCTGGCAGCTGCACTGTACCTCATGCCTTCCTAAACACTGCCCACACTTTTATAAATGAGCCCCTGCATTAAGACAGTTGGATTGTTCGGTCTGAGTTTGTCATTTGCAACTGTCTGATACCTTGACTGATTCAGGTATACATCACTTTAGTGCTGTGGAGTCAATGTTTTAGTGTTGCTCCCATTAACGCGTGTTCATATGGGGGGCGGGGGTGGGTGCTGGTGATTTTTGTCTCTTCTTTTTCCCTAAGGATTTCCTATTTTTAACTTTCAGAAGGGCTATTTTTTCTTTCATCTATCACCTTCCTTTTTGCCTTACTACTTGCTCTCTGAATTTCCTCTTTTCCCCTCAAATCAAGTCTGCAAGCCCAGGGAAAGCCAGTTTCATTATTATTTTCTAAGATTGAGTTCCTCTGGTCTCCAGGGCCTTGTCTCTATTCTTGTTTAAGCATTTCTTTGCAAAATAGTCTGTTGAGAAAACAGTCTTGAAAAAACTATGCACACTTTCTAACCTCCTAGGGAAAATTATTATTTCTCCAAAAAAGAAGGGAAATAATGAAAGTATGTTTAGTAAGTAGCAGGCAGGATAATAAAGAGGAAAAAAGGCAGGAGATTCAGAATCAAGGTCAGTTTCCTCGGTTGTTGGATTACAGCAAGCATTTAATGGTAATAAAATCTTTTTCCTGTATAATACATTTTATATGAAAACTGCAGCCATTTAAATGAGGGATTTTATGTCTGCACAACCTTTATTGAGCATGAAGGATTAAAAAAATGCTTTTTTTTCTTTTCTTAAAAAAAAAATAAAATAAATGCCTCCCGGGCTTATTGCCTCTCAGGCCACAGAAGGGAAGATTCAGAGGTGGGGAGTGTCCAGAGTGGCTTGCACAGTTCCTTGCTGATGCTATTTAACCTCAGACCCTTGTTATTCTGGGCCTCCATCTCTCCTGAATAAGCAGTAAATCTTTCCTGATGGCATGGCAGCTTTATGATGTGGATTCCTGCCTGTTTTCAGAGGAGCATGGGAGAGGCTTTAATGTATTTTCTCTCCTTTGGCTGGTGATTTAGCCAGAACCTGTGTCTGTCAGCGGGGTAAGGCTGGTGGTTCAGCCCATCTCTGGTACAGGGCAGATAGGGTTGACTGTGGTGTTATTGTATAGGCTGTCTTGAAACAAATTCATTCTTCTGCTGAAGGTTTATTGACTCCTGATTTCCCAAAGGCTTGGATTGTGTGATCTATACCGGATCTTAAGATAGGAAGATAAGATATCGGGACATAGATAGGTTTTCCTTCTACCTCAGGATCATGCAGGTGAAAGTTTGTTCTGCTGATTTTAAGGCTGTTCATTTGGGCAGACTGGAAGTGGTCTCAGAAGGTTCAAGGATACGTGGACAGTAGATATAGCAGAAGGAAAAACTCAACAGAGCAATCACATTTTGTCCTTGGTCATTGCTGATATTCATGGGGTAAACTGTTGGGCTGGACTATTCTTGGCCATGCGTATAGTAGAGGAAAAAAAAACACTTGGTATACAACCTCTGAGTGCTTGAAAAATGCATTTGTATTGGAACTTACCTGCCAAGGGAAGTAGACTATTGTTGGTGGGGGTCTGACCTATAGCACAAGATGCCTCCTCACCTATAAATAGCCGCTCTTTGAGTTGGAATGAATTACCTGAAAACGGCAGGCTCCACATTTTACATCTTAAATTGCCAGAGCTGCATTCCCCATTGGGTGGTTCACAGCGCCTTTTAAAATCTGCCTTTTCCTAGTACATTGACCTGATCTGCCTGTTCTTAGCCACAACTTTAACAATGCTTTAAAAATAGCCCTGAAGCCAGCATAGTGGAGAGACCATTTACTTAAACAACTATTTTTTTCCCCCCTGTAATGTCATGTAGATCTAAGCCTTTTCTGTACCTTTCCACTACAACGGCAGCATATGGTCTATTGTTACAATCAGATATTCTTGTGGGAAGCAAGAGGCCATGGGTGAATGGAGAGGATATTATTGTCTAGTCTAGTCTAAAGCTATTGTTTTGAGCCCTGAACTAAAGTTTTCTGCAGTTTCATTTTTTTAAAACCTCAGCCTTTCAGGAAGGTTTGGCTGATGTGCTCTGATTTTTATTTTTGATAGTGTGGGACTAATGTTTACTCCGGACTCCTGAAAATTGGTTCAGTCGACTTTCCTGGAGGAGAAAATGTGGACAAATACTGTTAGTTTACTTTGTGCTGAAAGCATTAGCTGGTAAAGAAAGGAGATGACAGTTCTGTGAGCCAAAAAGTCATGATCTTTTCGCTCTTGAAGTATATATTCCTGAAAGCCTTAGGAAAGGCCGGTGAAGAAGGAAATGAGGGCAAGAGGGCTGAAGGTAACTTAGAAAACCATCTGCTGTGCCTCAGGGAGAATCACCGCGTTAGAAGAAAACATTTTATCAAAACAATGATTTTTTGTTACATGGCACAGAATAAAGAATATAATTTTCACCGAGTAGACACCCGGGCACACACACTTATTTGCACAAACACACGCACAAAGGGAAGGAATGCTGAAGCAGAAGCGTGTTCGTGTGCTTTATAATTCTGGACTTGTTTTTCAAGTTTTGAATTAATTAGATACCATGTTGAATTCCAAATGTGATAATTAGGCAAATTAATGCTGCAGTGAAGTTATTAATGAGGCAAAATATGCTAATATGCTTCTGATAAAGAGCTCTTCTTCTGCCTTACCAAGAAATTGGCAAACATCTTTTATTTGGGGCCAGACAGCTTATCTCAAGTGATTTACTAAAAAGGTTCTCGGCCGTATGCTGTGAACAAGTGTTGTAAATAGGGGTTAATGTCTAAATTTTTGATATGTATAAACCTCGACGTGGTGCAGCAAGTCCCTCGACACTGTTAGCCTGGCTTCTGAGCAGCCCCTTTAATGCCCGTTTGAATGCAGCAGACCCCACCATTTGCCGGTGTCGTTATTAACACGGACATTCAACGTGAGATGAACACTGCTGCAGACCTGCCGACCTGCTGGATTCTTTTTGGCAGACTTGGTGTCTCCTTTGGTTTTTAGATGTTCGAAACTCCTAGCCCAGAATCATTAGGGAATCCATTTAGTGGTTTTAAAGTGACACAGCAGAATTTTTCCTTTCCGATCTTAACTCTGCTATTCAGAGCTCACTGTGCCTCAGCAGCCCTCCTGAGACCAGGGAGGAACACCATTTACCCAAGGGGATCTGGCCGTTAAAATCAACATTTATGGAAAAATGAAAAGAACTTTCCCCCAGGAAGGTATCATTATTTTGCTTCTTTTAATCACACACTCCATGAGTATGGCCTGTATGACTGTGATTCGTTCAGATATCATTTTTGCTAACTGAGTTTCATTCTGCACCCCAGGTAGGAGAGCTCTGACTGTAAATTGAGGAGGGAAGATGCAGATGTTTTAGTGGGACAGACCAGTTGCCAGCTGTTGGTTAGTGAGTGCGGTTGAGGTGTGTTCTGTGGCAGGAGACACCATTTATTAACTGGAAAGCATGCACAGAAAGTGGATTAGTTAGAACTGCTTTTGACTGCAGGTTACAGAGAACCTTGCAAATGGTGGTTTTAGCAAATAAAGAGTTTATTTTTCTCCCATAAAAAGCAGACCGGGTAGGTGGTCCACAGCTGAAACGTGTCTCCACCATGTTGTTGAGGTCTTTCCATCTTTCCATTGTATCATCTTAGTGGGTGGCTTCCGTCAGTGTGGCACAGGGCGGCTGCTGGGCCTCTGGCGTGGCTCCTGGGTTTCAGGAAGAGGCAGGAAGAAGAGGAAAGGGTCAGTCAGTCTGTCTCCTTTGAAAAGGTTTCCTCGAACTTCCATTTATAGCTCATCGATCAGAATTGGGTCAAATGGCTGCCCCTAACTGGAAGGTCATAGATGAGTTTGGATCAGTCTTTGTTATGCTTCTTTTCTTGGGAACCATGATCCTGGGAATGAGGTTGTAACCTCAGTTACCTGCCCTCTAGGGTGCTCACCTGAAAATTTGGCTGCCTAGACAACATTTGGCTGCCTAGACAAATCTGATGTTTGGCTTCCCTGACAAAGGAAAGTTAGGTAATAAAGCCATTTTACTGTTCCTAGACCGAAGGTAGGGTCGTGTGATGAATAAACCTATGGACTGTAGATTGAACTATGTGATTTTGGACACATGGCTTTCACCTCTCTGACCCTGAGTTCCCCTATTTGTGAATTAGAGAATGTCCTGGAGGCTATTGTTAGGAAGTACTTGGTGTAACACTTTTAAAGTATCTAGCTCATCATATTTATCTTTTTAGCTCGTTAATAAGTAGTAGCTGTTAAGGTGGTGAATTGAATTCAGCTTGCATTCATAATGAGCTAACGTGTGATGGGAAGGAATGGTTACACATAACCCTTTACCTTTTAAGAGAGTGGATTCTGGTGGGATTTTGCTGAGTGGATCAATGATCAGGAGGATGTAAGTTTGAATGGACAAAGTTTGTAGACAAAAGGTGAAGAAATTGAGAAATGTGGGAAGGAAAAGAGCCCAGATGAGGAGGCAGGGAGCCCAGAAGCAACGCTAGATGGAGATGGTGGTGAGAGAAAGGCGACCTGACAGCTGCAAGGTGCAGAGGAAGGCCTGAGAAGGGTGCCTAATGGGGAATTTTGCCAGAAATATGCAAGGTGCATGATGTAAACCCTCCTTCTGACTCACCTGAAGAACCTTCTGGAAAAGATGTCTGACTAATCTTTAGGCGAATGTAAAGAAATCTTAGGGCTTACCTCAAGCTGGTAGGAAGCTACAATTGACACATAGTTTCTGGAATATTTATTTCACACAGGTCCCATCACTAAGTAAGTTAGGTTTACAGGTGACAGACACACAGAATGCATATGGAAAGGACTCATGTGGATTCAGCGTTTGGTTGTCTGAGAAACAGAAAATGACAGTTTAAGTTGTGGGTGAGATTTATTCCCCTTCCATACCACTCATGAGGGTCTTCCCATCAGATGGGAAGACACGGCTTGGCGCTGCCCTTCCTAGGTCCCAGTTTCTCTGCGTGATCAAATCATAACATGTGTGTGACTTTAGCATTTGAAAATAAAATACTTGTTTTTTAGTTTTTTTTGGCACAACACACTTCTAAACAAAAGCCAATTACTATATTTGGTGCTTGATTGGAAAATGCAAACCAGCAATCTGTTTCAAAGCTGGAGGAAAAGCTGGCCGCTTTGAATGCATTGAGTAATGAGTAAGCCAAGAGATTTTCAAGGGTACTTGTGAATGTACAGTTGATTCTTGAACAACATGGGTTTGAACTACACAGGTCCACTTAAATGTGGATTAAAAATAAATAAATACGTGCAATACTATACATGTATTTTCACTTCCTTATGATTTTTAAAAATTTACCTTTATTGTTGAAAGTATTACCTATGTCTCCCCCCACCCCCCATTGACACCCTCCCCAGGCCTTCACAGCACTATTGTCTGTGCCCATGGGTTATGCATATATGCATATAAGTTCTTTGATTAACCTTATGATTTTTTAGTAAGATTTCTTTTCTCCAGCTTTATTGTAAGAATACAGTATATAATACATATAACACACAAAATATGTGTTAATCGAGTGCTTATGTTATTGGTAAGGCTTCCGGTCAGCAGTAGGCTATAAGTAGTTAAGATCTGGGGGAGTCTAAAGTTATATGAGGATTTTCGATTGCTCAGGGTTGGTCTCCCTATCCCTTGATGATTGGAATGTGTCGTGAAGACACCCATTCATTACGAGCTTGAAGCGGTGAGATAACAGCAGGTACCAGAGGGAGCACCTGAGACCCGGTTTTCACTTTATGGGCTAACTTCAGGACTGAACACTCGAGTGAAATATCCCTCCACTTGATATTACTTGACAAGCAATAAACACACTAATATGTAGCAAATCACTATCACTGCAGAAGTTCTCATTTGTATCCCTGTCACACCCAAGTAGAAACTTAGTCTGAATCAATTCAGAGTCTCCTCTCCCTTTCCTGGAGTCGGGGTCCAAGTTTGGGCTGTGGGTGGAGGGGCTTTGGGTCCTCCGGGGAGTGGGAGGGAACTTCTGGTCTATTTGCCCCCTGCCCACACACTTGCTAGGACATTCTCATTCTCATTTTACGTGGTGACCAGCGGTTTGTCCAGTTGGATCACTCCTTGGAGCTTTGTCATAACCACATCCTTTCCCAGTCTGCCTCTCTTTTAGCTGCATTTAGCCCTCTCTGGATGGGCATGACTGTTCTCCCTGGTCCCACTGGGGCCACAGGAAACTCACAAAGCTGACCTGGACCTTCCACCTTCACACCCCAGCAGGCATGTGCTCCTGGCCTCTGCAGGCACTTGGTGGCCTTGCCAGACCTTTGGGCACAAGGCAGGCTGGGCTCTGGGGATACCTGGAGTTGGTTGATTTGGACAGGGGCAGGGGCTGGGGCAGGGGCAGGGGCAGGGGCAGGGGCAGGGGCAGGGGCAGGGGCAGGGGACAGAGCCCTTCTCAGAGGCTCAGAGTTTTCTGAACTTCTGAGAGCTCTTTCTTCTTTCTCTAGTTGGGGCCAACTTCACCCACTTTCAGGAACACTGACTCTGACTGATCACATTTCACTCCAAATCTTTTGTTTATGCCCCAAGTCCTAGGCTTTTGAAACTTAAAACTCTTTTTTCTCAAACTATTGCTCTCATTTTCTTTTGTGTCAGGCCTTCCCTGAGGAAACAAACGCTGAATTCTCATCTGCCCGAGTGGTAGAAAGTGTGGCTGGAAATACTGGTGAACACCGGTTCATGTTTCAAATGATTACCTGGGACTGACGAACATTTAGCAGAAAGAACCAGAAGTGCTGTGCCAAGGTCCTGGAGGCCATCTCTGCCTCCCTGCTTGCCTCCACCACCGTCTTAGCTCCTGCTTTTGTGAGCCTCACCAAGAAAGCTGGTCAAGAAGCAGACATTTCTTCTTCTCACACATTGGAAGTCTTCCCTCACGATTCACAACAGCCCCCTGCGCACCTACAGGCAGGCAAACCGCACTTTTTATTTATGGGCTGCTGACAGTTCTTTTTGCGATTTCAAAAATACCACGGGCTAATGACTTAGCATTTCAGGTGGATGCAATAATTTCCGTAAAAACATTAGTGGGAGCCGGGCAAGCCTAACCAGGAGAGATGCTGTGACTCCCTCTCAGAGCTCGGTGAACTCCGGGGAAGTCTTTCAGGCCCAGGAGTGATTGGAAGGTGCCATGGAAAGACACATTCGTTAAGAGTTTGAAAGAGGTGAAGGCCAGTGAGTAGCAGAGGGAGCACCTGAGACAGGTGTGGCAGCACTATAATTGTGAGAGAAAGAAGGGGATCTGGCAGCCAGGGGATGTTCTCCTGTCCCTAAAATTTGCTGTTTCAAGAGAAAATCAAGGACTCAGGAACTTTTTAATTTTAATTTTTTTTATTTTGCAAAATATACATAACAAAAATTATCACTTAAATAATTTCTAAGTGTATATTTTATTTATTTATTTTTATATATTTTTATTGATTTTTTACAGAGAGGAAGGGAGAGAGATAGAGAGTTAGAAACATCGATCAGCCGCCTCCTGCACATCTCCCACTGGGGATGTGCCCGCAACCCAGGTACATGCCCTTGACTGGAATCGAACCCGGGACCCTTCAGTACGCAGGCCGATGCTCTATCCACTGAGCCAAACCGGTTTCGGCTCTAAGTGTATATTTTAAAGGTATCAACTGCATTTGCATTGTTGTACAACCATTAGCACTGTCCATCTCCAGAAATTTTTCATCAGCTTGTATTGAAACTCTGTACCCATCTATAATAATAAAAGTGTAATATGCTAATTAGACTGAATGTCCTTCCAGACAATGTTCCGGATGAAGCTGGGGCTGCGAGGGAAGTCCAGGTCCCAGGTGCCAGAGGGAAGCCGATGCCGGCAGCTGGGGGAAGGAAGGCCTACTTGTGCACAAATTTCATGCATCGGGCCTCTTTAAACAATAACTCTCATTCCCACCTCCAGCCCCTAGTAGCCTCTATTATAGATCTGTTTCTATGAAATTGACCATTTGGGGTATCCCCTGTAAGTGGAATTAATATAAAATTTATCCTTTTGTGTCTTACTTATTTCACTTAGCAAATTTTTTTCAAGGCTCATCTATGCTGTTAAAGGTATATACATACAATATTCCATTGTATGTATATATCATATTTTATATACCCATTCATTTGTTGATGGACATATGGCTTGTTCCCACTTGTTGGCTATTGTGAATAATGCTGCTAAGTATATGGGTGTATAATGTCTAGTTATGCCCCTCCCCTGCTTTCAATTCTTTTGGATATATAGCCAGAAGAAAAATTGTTGGATCATAGGATAATTCTATGTTTAAATTTTTTATTTTATTGTTGATAGTATTATACTAGTATATGTCTTCCATTTTCTCCCTTTTTACCCCCCTCCACCCAACCCCTGTCCCACTCCAAGTCTTCCCCATGCTAATTTCTGCGTCCATGGGTTATGCATATATGTTCTTTGGTTAATCTCTTCCTGTCCCCTCCCTCTGGACCTGTTTTGTTCATCAATGTATTTTATTCATTAGATTCCACATATAAGTAAGATCATGTGATATTTGTCCTTCTCTAACTGGCTTGTTTCCCTTAGCATAAAGTCTCCAAGTCCACCCATGCTGACTCAAAGGGTAGGACCTCCTTCTCTTTTACAGCCACGTAGTATTCCGTGGTGTAAATGTACCACAGCTTTTTTTATCCACTCATCTACTGATGGGCACTTGGGCTGTTTCCAGATCTTAGCTATTGTAAATAATGCTGCTGTGAACATAAGGGTGCATATATTCTTTCTGATTGGTGGTTCAGGATTCTTAGGATATATTCCCAGAAGTTATGTTTAACATTTTAAGTATCCTTTATACTATTTTCCACAGCAGCTGTATCGTTTTACATTCCCACCAGCAACTCACAAGGTTCTAATTTCCCCACATCCTTACCAACTCTTGTTATTTTCTATGTGTGTATTTTAAATAATAGCCACCCTAGTGGGTATAAAGTGTCATCTCATTGTGCTTTTGCTTTGCATTTCCCTAATGATTAGTGATACTGAGCATCTTTTTATGTGTTTATTGGCTATTTGTATATCTTCTTTGGAAAAATGGCTATTCAAATCCTTTGCTCATTTAAAAAATTGTGAAATTAGGTTTTTTTGTTGTTGAGTAAACCTTAGAAACTTTAAATTCCATTCCTCTTTCTTCTCCTTAATAAATATGGTCATATATCAATATGTTTGTTAAAAGAAGAGAGTAATTGAAGAGGGTGGAGGATTCCTAGAAGAGAGATCACCAAGGTTCTCATTGCATAGGATCATATCCTACTTCCTCAGCATATGAGGCCCTTTCCAACTCAGCCCCATCTCCTTGTCCAAACTCCTGCCCTGACCAGCCCAGCGGTCCACTGCATTCATTTACCTGCCCAAACAACTCACACCTCCAAACCTTTGAAGAACTCCTCTTCCCTGTGAAGACTTTCCTGCTCTGCCTCATTTGTTCTTATGGTATATCAATTGTTCATTCATTTATTCATTCATTCAAGAAATGTACATAAAACTGTTGGTGGGAATGCCTGCTGCTACAGCCACTGTAGAAAACAGCATGGAGTTTCCTCAAAAAATTAAAAATAGAACTGCCTTTTGATCCAGCAATCCCACTTCTGGGAATATAATCCTAAGAATCCTGAAGCACCAATCAGAAAGAATATATGCACCCTTATGTTCATAGCAGCATTATTTACAATAACCAAGATCTGGAAACAGCCCAAGTGCCCATCAGTAGATGAGTGGATAAAAAGCTGTGATACATTTACACAATGGAATAGTATGCGGCTGTAAAAAATAAGGAAATCTTACCATTTGTGGCAGCATGGGTGAACCTGGAGATTATTATGCTAAGGAGAACAGTGTAGTGTTAGCTAGAGGGAAAGGGGGTAGGTAGAGGTGGGCAAAAGCTTCCATAATGCACATCCTCTCCTCAAAAGGAGTAGTTTGCAATTAGGAGGTGGTTTTCCTGCACACTGGGAATGGAAGAGACTTTGCTTGAGGCAATGGGCACATCATGCAGTGTGCAGATTATGTTTTGTTGAGTTGTAAAGTTGCAACCGGTATGTTTATGTGAACCAATGTCACCCCAATGAATTCAATAAAAAAGGAAATGTTCATTGAGCACATACTGTTGCCAGCGTAAAAATTAATAAGCAGAAACTTCACTTAAAGTGGAGTCTGGAGGCTAGAAGTCACAAAAGTGTCACTCAGTGCACACTCCTGACCCCAACAGGAAGACATGTACCTTGCATCTAGAACAGGAAGTGATACTAGTTAACTATCTCATTAGAAGAAAAGATTCCTCCTTGCCCAGTAACAGCTCAGCCAATGGGAGACTGCCATACTCAGCAAATCAAAAGTCACTATATTTTCAACTTTCAGTTTCCTCTGTCAACATAAAAACATTCAAACCTGTAAAGAATTTTTGTGAGTTTATTTGAGCCAAACTGTGGACAAATGCTGGGAAGCAGAACCTCAACAAATTGAGGCAATGCTCTGGAGAATGGTGGGTTACATCTGTATTTATACATTGCAATCAAAGGCGGGGACCTAGGTGTGTTACATGGAATCTGTTGGTGATAGACTAGAGGAGAGGCAGGAGAAAGCAAAGCGTCAGGGGTAGGGGTGGGGTGAAACCCCTAGGATTGGATAAAAAGTAAAATGATAGACACATACTTAGGTAGGTGCAGGAACAATTAATATGATAATAATGAAAGAATTTGTGGTATCTGTCCTGGCACCCAGGCACATTAGGTTGTGACCCAAGGGGTCTAGAATCCAGAAAAAGGGAAGTTACAAGTAACCCAGACATTTCAAGGGTATGTTATCATAGATGCAAAAAGACAGATAGGTTCAGTTAAGGTAAAGGTTGGCCTTGTCAGTGAAGATCCCGGCCTAGGACGTAACTGCCCACCATGACTGCTTTGAGTTAAAGTTTAATTTCAGACCATCCTTTGTGGTTCCTTTAGGTCCCTGAGTTTGCAAGACCGCCATGCAGGCCTTCCCTGAGCTCCTCAGGTTAGCGTGTGGTCCCTTTCATCCATACCTCCAATGGACTCTTCACTTACAAGCCTCTTCCAAGTCTTTAAGAGTGTTTTTCTCTTTCTTTGGACTTGTGTGGCCCACCATTAGACCATATGTTCCAAACGACAATTCTTTGTTCTTCCCAAATAAACCCCTTTTGCTGGAGAAATATCTGGCTGCCTATTTGTTTAAGGTCCACGCCAGGAACAAAGCACAGTGCCAGAGACTGGGGATTCAACAGTCAATTAAGCAGTTTCTGCTTTCAAGGAACTCATGTCTAGTGGGGGAAATGGATAAGTTATCTGTCAATTACAATTCACTGTGAATAAGAGGAAATGCAAGGAAAGAGGGTGAGGAAGATTATCTTCCTGAGCTGAGAGCTGGAGTTAGAATTTATATACTGTTCTGAACATTCTCCTCTTCTGCAAATTAAATGTGAGCTTGTGTTTTATTATTTTTATTTTTATATCCCTGAACAGAGTCATTTGTAAACAGCCATCGGCTGGCTTCCATAATGCACATCCTCCCCTCACAAGGAATAGTGTTGCAATTAGGAGGTGGTTTTCCTGCACACTGGAGCATCTGAAGGCTGCAATTCAGACTGTGTACGTTCAGCCAAGCATGGAGGGAAGTGTCTGGAGGCTTGTCGGCCTAATCCCTCCCTGACCAGGTTTACTGCATGTGTACGTGGTTGTGGATGGGCATGAAGAGTTATGGAAAATCCATTGTCCATCCTGGCATCATGCACAGTGTGTGTATGGCACAGAGCAGGAGCTCAATAAATGCTTCTGATATTATTGGACTCAAAGTATCAAGGAGGAAATTTTATCTCCTTTACCAACAATGAATCCATAGTCTAGGGCAGGAGGGAGTAGAGCAGTTTGGAAGGTGAATCATCATATTGAATTTGATTCAGAAGAAGCACATGGTGAAGTATGTGTTGCTTTTTTGAGAAACAGGTTGCTTATCTGGGCGTTGGCAGTCCTAGAGGAAGGTAAAGTGGGCTCTACAACAAAGGTAAAGGGAAAGGACTGCAGAAGCAGAAACCTTGGGAGGGACAGGCCAGACCCATTGTTACAGGGAGAGATTTACACTTGAATGCAGGGTTTAACTCGGAGCAGGGAAAGGACACTTCTGGGGATTACTGAAAAGGAAGAATGAACAAAGTATGGGTTTTGAGGGGAAAAGAAGAAAAAGGATTTAAGATATTGGTTTTAGGATTTAGAAGGGAGGATTTAATTTGGAAGATAAGGGCTTTACTGTTAGATATAGTGACAATTAAACACTGAAATCACACAGTCTGAATTGCAACCTTCAGATGGCCCTTCAGTGTCCCTGTGGGAGGGAAAAACACCTCCTAATTGGACTACTACTCTGTGAGGAGAGGATGTACATGATGGAAGCTGACGACTATCTATAAATGAGACTGTTTGGGGCAAAACTCCCCTTTTAGCTAAAATCTGTTACTTAAGGGATTATTTATTCAAAAGTTTGAAATAGCTCCTTCCCTCCCGCTGTTAGGCTCTGCTGCCTTCCCATCATCAGTACCACCAGCAGGATGAGAGGCCTGAGATCAGAGTGCAGGAAGCCATCAGCCCATTGAGCAAGTGATAAATCACTCCTAAATGCATATTGAGCAAGGATTTGTGATATCTCTTAAAACACAAACAAAACTCTGGTTGGGTCTGCCTTTCCTGGTGCCTGAGTCATCGGGTCTTGTGGGGGACATCAGGAGGCTTGCAGGCTTAACTCCTCCCAGACCAGGCTTAGCATGTGCAAGTATCTATGTGCAGGCAGGGACGAGGCTTTCTGAGACCCAGCGCTGATCCTGAAGAGTGTGGACCACGGGGAAACAAACACAGTTACCTGGGTGAAGGCTGGAAACAGCCTTGGCAGTTTGCCTCCCTGTGTGATAGGAAATTTGGGCGCCTCCTTCTCCCACCTCTGCTGCTAATGGTTGTTCAAGGTTCATTATTCATGCAAAAGCCACTTGGCTGTGCCCTAATGGAGAGGAAGACCTGGGTAAAATCCTGGATCTGCCTGTTAATAGCCCTGAGGTTTTGGACAAGGTGCTTAAGTCTCTACTTTGATTTTCTTATTTGTAAAAATGAGAGTGTTATTGAGAGGAATATGTAGGACAATTTTTATAAAGTGCTTGGTACCTTGTGCCACCCGCAGTGGCTCGCACATAGTAGGTGATTTACAAAGGAGGAGCTGCAATACTCACTATCAATGGCAGTGATGTCACAGTCAGGTGTGCAATGATGTAAAATGTTCTTTTATACCATAATTTATTTTAAGCCACTATTCAGATTGCCAGGAAATTTATTCTCCATCAGTTCAGAATTTCAGCCCACTGGCCTCCTGGGGGAGGTCTGGTCACTGGTCACTGTGCCACATGCCTACTTCCCCTTCCATGTTCCCATCAACCTTCTGGGCTTCTGTCAGCAAAGACGGAGGCTGCATTTTCTCCTCCCATCTTCAAGGCCTCTTCAGATCCATCTTTTATGTGGTTATTTCTGCTCTTTTCTTGGACAATTGGAAAACCTGCCTGTTCCCCACAACATGCTGGGAGTGTTGAAAGGCTCTCTTGGTCTGGTTGCCTACAGTCCCCACCCAGCCACCCCCGGCTATCACGGACGACTGTGTTGGCTTCCCCGGCAAGTGCTTCAACCCATAGAATCCCTGGAGGTCCTCATTGGGCCCTCCACTGCACCTGCCTGGGGTTGTGGTGGAGATACACCCCAGTGTCCTTGACCTTTACCACCCCTTTGCCTGCACACATTTTCTGTGAGACTATTAAGACAATAGCTTTCTCCTGAGCTCTTGGAATGCAAAAATCTTTGCCTTACGCTCAGCTGTGAGTTTCAAATTTGAAACTCCCAAATCAAGAATTGACTTTTTCTTTCTCTCAGCATTTCTGTTGTGCCATCCATTTCCTGAGGCACTGAGTGTGGGATTCAGAAGTGTCTGCCTGGGGAGAGAGAGGTGGGTAGAGGGAACGAGGGTATTTCAGGGCATGAGAACCTTGGTTAAAATCTCCAAATATTTCTCCACTACACTGTTATTATTATATGCATCCTCCACACAGTTTTAGCCCCATGGGGCTGAGTTGCAGATTGATTTGCTTTAGTGTTGGAGCATTCAAGGATGATTTCACTTTGACCTGTTGTTGGTCAAATTAAAAAAAAAAAGAAAAATTAAAGAGGCAGATAGTGATGCCAAGAAGAAAGTTTGACACAACTCCTGGTCTGTTTAATGGGGAGCTAAATGCAGCTCTGGCCTCATTCTGTGT
Organism: Myotis nattereri; assembly: GCF_964212035.1. Classification (NCBI taxonomy): domain Eukaryota; kingdom Metazoa; phylum Chordata; class Mammalia; order Chiroptera; family Vespertilionidae; genus Myotis; species Myotis nattereri. The sequence continues at coordinate 81,620,399 of NC_138076.1, read as the reverse complement.
TTCAGTCTCCCAAAGGCCAGGCCACTTGATCTGTTTTCCTATTTCCTCCTTCCACAGTCCATCATTGGATGCTTGGCTGCCTAGGCAACAGCATTCAGGGCAGCTCTCAGCAACATGTGCCCGGAGAATGTTCCAAGTTCCATGCATGGAGCATTTTGTGTAATCTGGGGTGTGTTCTTAGTCTTCTTATTGTCAGTTTATAGCCTGTGCTGACTCAGAGAAGCTGCTCAGACCCACTTGTGCATCTTTTGGGGTATGGGATTTGAGAGGAAAGAGTTATCTATATTTCAGAGATGTTATCACAATCATGTTCAAGGGACCATACTGATGCTGGTGGCACCTCACTGTGTCGCCTCCCTTGTAAGTGTCTGATCAATGTTCTTTTGAACTGTGCTATGTTGTCAGCTGGGCACTTGGGACAACATCACTGACTTTCACTTGCAAAGCAACCATAGGAAAAATGCAAGCAACAATATTTATATGTCTGCACAGATTCACCAGCTACGATAAAACGGGATTTGTAGGACTGAACTATGGAAGCAACACTAAAAAGTTCGCCACCACTGCCACCATCATCAGCAGTAATAACAATAGTTGATTTTTTTAAAAAATTAAATCTTTATTGTTCAGATTATTACAGTTGTTCCTCTTTTTTCCCCCCATAGCTCCCCGCTACCCAGTTCCCACCTCACCCTCTGCCCTTACCCTCCCCCCACTGTACTCATCCATAGGTGTACGATTTTTGTTCAGTCTCTTCCCCCCACACCCCTTTCCCCCCAAGAACTGTCAGTCCACTCCCTTTCTATGCCCCTGATTCTATTATATTCACCAGTTTATTCTGTTCATCAGATTTTTTATTCACTTGATTTTTAGATTCACTTGTTGATAGATATGTATTTATTGTTCATAATTTTTACCTTTACCTTTTTCTTCTTCTTCTTAAAGAATACCTTTCAGCATTTCATATAATACTGGTTTGGTGGTGATGAACTCCTTTAGCTTTTCCTTATCTGTGAAGCTCTTTATCTGACCTTCAATTCTGAATGATAGCTTTTCTGGGTAAAGTAATCTTGGTTGTAGGTTCTTGGCATTCATCACTTTGAATATTTCTTGCCACTCCCTTCTGGCCTGCATAGTTTCTGTTGAGAAATCAGCTGACAGTTGTATGGGTACTCCCTTGTAGGTAACTAACTGTTTTTCTCTTGCTGCTTTTAAGATTCTCTCTTTGTCTTTTGCTCTTGGCATTTTAATTATGATGTGTCTTGGTGTGGTCCTCTTTGGATTCCTTTTGTTTGGGGTTCTCTGTGCATTCTGGGCTTGTAAGTCCATTTCTTTCACCAGGGAGGGGAAGTTTCCTGTCATTATTTCTTCAAATAGGTTTTCAATATCTTGCTCTCTCTCTTCTTCTGGCACCCCCATAATTCGGATGTTGGTACGCTTGAAGTTTTCCCAGAGGCCCCTTACACTATCTTCATATTTTTGGATTCTTTTTTCTTTTTGTTTTTCCGGTTGGGTGTTTTTGCTTCTTCATATTTCAAATCTTTGACTTGATTCTTGCGATCCTCTAGTCTGCTATTGGATCTCTGTATAATATTCTTTATTTTAGTCAGTGTATGCTTAATTTCTAGTTGGTCCTTTTTCATATCCTCGAGGGTCACACTAGATTTATTGAGGGTCTCACTAAATTTATTGGCGGTTTCTAGAAAATTCTTGAAAAACCTTATAACCATGGTTTTGAACTCTATATCTAGTCGTTTGCTTTCCTCCATTTCTGTCATTTGTGACCTGTTTCTTTGTTTCTGCATTTTGGCTGTTTCCCTGTGTTGATAGAGTGGCTTTCTGTGCTAGGTGTCCTATAGGGCCTAGTGGCTCAGCCTCCCCAATTACCCGAGGTGGACACTCTTGGTGCACCCCTTTGTGGGGTTTGTGCACAGTCTTGTTGTAGTTAAGCTTTGATTGTTGTTGGTATCAGTGGGAGGAATTGATGTCTAGGCCAATTGGCTGTGAGAATCAGCTGTGTCTGTGGTGGGAGAACTTCTGTGCTGGAGACACCCTTATGGGGCAAGACTTGCTTCAGAGGGGCTTTGGTGCTCTCTGAATCTGCCCCCTGAGTGTGTCCCTTATGGATTTGAGGAGTTGTAATCTGGATTGCCCCACTCTGACCACTGGGTACACTGGTTATTGGATCTCTGAGGAGGTGCTAATTTAGCCTCTGCCTGAGGCTACCCAGCAGGAGCTACGGAGAGATCTGCAGATTCCTCTTCTTTGTTTGGGGTTTGGAGATGCCCAGATGAGGCCCAGCTGTGAAGCAATGCAAGCTGTTGTGGGCCTTGGGCCTTCTTTTGGATGTTCTGGGTCTCTCTGACCCAGCTGCAGTTTGTTAGGTAATTTTAGATTGCAAAGGGCCAGGCCATTCATATGCAAAAGCCTCTGCGTACAGCTTGGTTGGGGCGGGGTCTCAGGGAATCAACAGGGTGGAGCAAACAGCTATGGCTGATCCTCAGCCCTGACCTAAGAGTCCCAGTGTCTCAGTGTCTCATGGTAACCGCTGCAAGCACCTCTGAGAGAAAGCCGCCCTCAAGTTCTGCCTGCTGCCAGACAGTCCAGTTTCTCCCCATATGAGTCTGGGTCCCCAGAGACTCGCCTGGAACTGGAGTTCAGAGTAGTCGGGAGCTTGGGACTCCCTCCCGACTGAAAAAGACAACTGCATCCTCAGTTGCCAGCCCTTTCTGAGTGCGCCTCCATACCTCTGCACTTTACTTCTGCACCTCCTCTGAGTCTCAGTGTGCTTTTCTCTTTCTTTCTAGTTGTAGAATTTCCACTCAGCCAGCCTTCCTGTGGTTCTGGATGATGTCCGTTTTGTCTTTTAGTTGTATTTTTGAAGTGGTTGTGCGAGGCAGCAATTTTAGGTGTTTACCTATGCCGCCATCTTGGTTTCTCCCCCACATAGGTGCATTTATGAAACAACTCTTTTGTGCCTGACCTGAGCTAGATTCTTTTGTTTGTTTGTTTGTTTTCTAATTTTTATTGATTTCAGAGAGGAAGGGAGAGGGAGAGAGAGATAGAAACATCAATGATGAGAGAGAATCATCCATCAGCTGACTCTTGGGGATCAAGGCCGTAACCCAGGCATATGCCCTGACCCGGAATCGAACCAGTGACTCCTTGGCTCCTGGGGTCCTTGCTCAACTGCTGACCCACACCCAGCTGGGCCTGAGCTAGATTCTTTACATACATTATCTCATTTAATTTTTCCCAACAAGCCTAGAAGGGAGGTACTGCTCTCCCACTTTATAACTAGGAAAATGAGTTCAGAGAGATTAAATGTTTTGTCCTTGGTTACATAGAAGATGAGTGGAGTAGAATTTGAACCCAGATCAGTTTCACTTCAGCATCCTTGCCTGTTAGGCTGAGATGTCACCATGATGGCATGATTGCTGAGCATCTTGCATTGGCATTGCTGAATCCCTAGCATTGGTCCACGCCTAATGGACCATAGTAGGCGGACAAGCACACTTATAAGAAAATGATCAATTGCTCACACTGGAAATTAATGCTGTCTTCTGCTGTGTTTCATTTCTGTTCTGAAGAAAAGTTATGTAATAGGTGCAGGTCCTTCTTGTTCCAGAAACCAACAGTTTTTCCTCAGACCCACCCAGGTATCTCCAAACCACCCTTACTTCCTGGTTTGGCTCACAGTCATCCCATATCAGGATACTGAGGCGGCTACCCAGCTCACCTTGCTGATGCTTGTCTTTTGTTTTCCTCTAATCTAGGCTCTACTCAGTAGCCAACGTCATTATTCTAATCTAGACATCTGCTCACAACCCTTCAGAGATTCCCCATGAGCTACGACGTTTGACTCCTTCACATGGCCTTTACGATTTCTCACAATCGGATGCCTCCTGCTTCCTGGACCTCATTCCTTGCCATCCCTCAGGTCCACATTCCACACCATAGGTACCCCATCTTTTGCCTCCTTCTGAGCCTTTTCACGTGTGTTCCTTTCATTTAGGACACTGCTCTCCTTAGCCATTTACCTGGCCAACTTCTGCTCATCCCCCTACATCTTGGTTTGTATATCCCCCTCTGAGCAGCTTTCCTTGATGCCCGAAGCCTGGGGAAAAGCCCCTTACATGTGCTCCCACAGTGCCCTGCACTGCCTGCTTCAGAGCCTTGGCCACCCCAATCACACTGTTCTCATCACCCTCCCTCCCCACAAGACAGTAAACTCCACAGTGAGTGACAGAGTCCAGCTGTAGGCCTGGCATTGAGTCAGCACTTAATAAATATTTGGTGAATTAATGAAGAGTTATGTTTAATCTATTTCGTAGAGGTCATTTTTTTTTGTTTTGTTAATCCTCATATATTTTTCCATTGATTTTTTTTTTTTAAGAGAGGGAAAGAGAAGGGGAGAGACACACAGAGAGAAACATTGATGAGAGAGACACATTGACTGGCTTCCTCCCACACATGCCCTGTCTAGGGCGGGGATCAACCTTGCAACTGAGGCATGCACCATTGACCAGAATTGAACCCAGGACCCTTCAGTCAGCAGGCCAATGCTCTATCCACTGAGCAAAACTGACCAGGGCTGTAAGTCATTAAAATATATATTATTGATTTCAGAGAGAAAGGGAGAGGGAGAGAGAGATCCCATACTGGAGATCAAGCCTGTAACCTGGGCTTGTGCCCTGAACCACCCTGACCGGGAATCAAACTGTGACCTCCTGGTTTGTAGGTTGATGCTCAACTACTGAGCCATGCAGGCCGGGCTATCAGTCATTTTTGAATCCGAATAGCTTCCTGAAACTTTGGGCTTGGGAATGTCATTATACTTGGGGGTAACCCTTTCAAATCAATGAATTAGAGATGGCTTCAAAAGTCCTTGATTCAGTCTTTCAGGAACTGTGGGGAGGCCTTTGTTAGTTTATGGAGGTTTAACTGTCTTCGGATTAAAAAAGGTAAGAGATGCAAAATAGCATTTTAAAGCACAGACCCAAGGACTCTACAAGTGTTCACTTGTACAAATTGGGTTGTGACTAACATGAGACAACAGAGGAAAACCACATTTTAACCTGCTTAATGAATACTCCCATTAGCATTTCACCAAATATTAAAGAATAGAACTACATCTCCTTGTTGCTTTCTCATTTCCTTCCTGTCCCAGTCGGGACTTAAGCTGCTGAAAACGTCTGCTCTGGCTTTTCCTTTTCAGAGGAATTGTCAGGGCCTTGAAAAGACTCTGATTTGCAGACTCTCTCTCCTGCAGTGGAAGGACCAGATGGGGCTATTGACGACATGGGGGAGCTAAGAGTTCTTGTCTCTTGGCTCTTATCCTTACTCTCACACAATTACTTGCTGGATTTTCATACCAATTCATGTTCTCCATGCTTTTCCCTCCTGCACCCCCCTGGCTCTTGATCCATGGATTATCTTTAGCAGTTCAGGTTTCCCAGGCTTCAATATTTGTGTGCATTTGCAGGGCTTTCTCCGAAAAGGCTCAGTTCTGGGCTGCTTTTTGTGTCAAGGCCATGTTTATATCCATTCCCACAGGTTCCACTGCTGCTGACACAACCTTCCCTGCCCTCCTTTCCTCTCCATCTCAGACTCTTTGAGGCCTGGGCACTGCACTCTTGCCTGAGCAGAGGGTGAGCAAACAGACTCGGCTGCATTTAGGGGGTTGTCTTTGGCACCATCTGCCACATCCATAGAGGTTATTGGGATAAACTGATTTGCTAGACAAAGTGGTTAACAACTCATGAATAAAATTTAGAAAAATTCTCAAAGAGATGTGGGTTCAACTCTTCTGAGGCCAGAGTCCTTGTGTTCCTTTCATGCTCCTCCCCTTCTCTCATCCACCAAATACACCCCATCTGCGCCTTGGTTCCAGTAGGGGGCAGCTGCCATCAGGCTTGGGGAGAGACCCCTTTTTATTTTTAAGGTTTTGTGTGTGTGTGTGTGTGTGTGTGTGTGTATGAAGTATAACATATCAACTGAAAAATTCAAAGCATACATATAAGTAAAATCATATGTAGCCACCGCCCTCAAGCCAAGGAATAGAATATTGCCCGTGCCTCATGTATGACTCCCAACCCCTCCCACCCATCACAAATCCTTCCTTCCCTCAGATATATTCACACTATACTGAATTTTGATAATAATTTCCTTGCTTTATGTTAATGTTTACCACCCTCAAATGCATCCTAAAACAATAGGGTGGTGGTGGATGTTTTTGATATTTTAATGATTTTGAACATCATCAACATGGAATCATATTTTGCATGCTCTTTTGTCTTTCACATTGTTTTTGCTCAAGATTATGATGACTCATTTTCATTGCTGTATAACAACAATGGTAAAGGCAGTAATTGCCTTTACCACAACTTACTTATTCACCCTACTGCTGATGGGCATTTGGGTTGTTTTGTGTTTGTGGTAATTGTGGGCCATGCTACCCTTGAACATTCTATTCTATGCATTCTGGCACATGTGGGCGTGCATTTCTGTAGGGCATGTTCCTCAGAGTGTGATTGCATGGTCACAGGAAGTGGGCATCTTCAACTTTCCTAGATGATGATGTACAGATTTCCAAAGTGGTCCCTCCAATGCACAGGTTTCTCAGCAGAGAATGAGTTCTAATGTGCCACACATTAGACCAATACTTGGTCTTGTCAGACTTACTAGTCTTTGAGGCTAATGTCTTTTCTTGAGGGTTGGCCCACTGAGTGGCAAGAGCACACTTGTTAATGGCTTCCATATGTTCTTGGAGCGAGAAGGGGCTTCCCGTCATCTCCCTCAGACACAGATGGCAAAATGGCATCTTGGGATGCTCAACCGTGCTAAACACAGGCAGTAGGTGGCTCGTCAGAGAGAAGAGTTATCTTCTCTCCTGGCTGATTTGCTCTCCTCTTTTGGAATGCACTCTCGGCACTAACAATGGCAGTCAGACTCCCCGAGCCATCTGGAGGGCTGGGGCTGCCCTGGGCAGGACATCTGCTGGCGGCTGCATAGGGAGAAAGATGAGGCAGGACTAGGCACCACCCAGGGACTGCTCACGTGTGTGGACCTGCTGCCTAAAGCCAGTTCCACACAAAACAAAAAGGCTTCCTCAAACATTTTATTTGCTCAAGAAGAACCACCAGTGGACACCGTGGGAGTTCCTAAAGGAAGGAGATGGTAGTGATTCCTAGTTAACGGACCCAGCCCAATCAGCCCAGCTTTTCATCAGGTTCAATTTCAGCAATGGTTGCTGACGCTGCTCTTGTGAAGCCTCCACATAGAATTGGACAGTGTAACCCAGCTTCTGTGCTGTTGTGAGAGCGAAAAGAGAGGCATGTGAGAGCTTTTTGAAAATGATCAAGGTATTTGAGTCTAGAGTCATAGATTCCTGGATGAGGACCTTGCTATAGAGACTTTCAGGAGGAATTGTGGTTTTAGGTAAAGTTTCTCCCACTAAGACCCGACCCTCCAAGGATGATAGCAATTGGAAGAGTTTCCATGGGGGGAGAAAGGGAAGACGGAACCTTGCTTCATACTCTGTTCTCCTTCTTGGTTAGTTCTACTTAACTATTGGGGGGTGGGGTGGGGTGGTGAGAAGTGCGAGGGCCACATTTAACTGGAGTTTGAGGACAATTAAAAAAAAACAACAGGTAGAAATGGAGGAAAAAACACCCATCATCACTAATTAGATGATTTGGTTCTCAGGCAGGGTTTACCCGTCCTCCCTTTCAGCTCCTGTGTCTCCCTGTTTATCGCTGTCTGTATCAGCGTGGCAAAGGCGTCTGTCAGCCTTACTCTCATCAGAATGACCTACAATGGGTCCTCTAAGACACCTGGCTAGCTGGGGACTGTCTGGATTTACACCTATTGTCCCAGCATAGTTACTAATAAGTGCCCCTTTTAATTCTGAAATACATCCTAGTGTGGGTGATAAATTATATGCTTTCCTAACTGGGACCACCTTTCTTCCAGGAGAACCTGCTCTCCCTGCCTTTAGGAGAGAGGCCACTCGCTATCCACAGCAGCGGCCTTCCCAGCAGGAGCCTCTGGTGCAGCTGTGTGACCACCCTGCCTGGATCCAAACCCCAGCTCTGCTCTCTATTAGCTGCATAAATTAGGGGGCAAGTCACTTGAGTTGCCTTTGTCTTTGTTTTCCCAAGTGAAAAATGGGGGTAATGATAACAGTGCCTGGCATGGAGTAGGTGGCCCATACCTGTTAGCCAATACTATTATTACTTCAGGGCAGGGCAGCCCTGCAGACAGAGCCCGGCCTGCTAATACTTCTGCTTGGCCCCCTCAGTGTTTTCGGTTTTGAAGATGAAAGCCTTTAGGAAGGAGGGCTCCCTTCAGAAGGCGGAAAAGGAGTCATCATCCGATTCATGCACTGACCACATGCTACACTCCTGCATCTGCATTTGCAGCCCCTCTTCAGGCCTGGACAGGACAAGAACATCAGGCTGCTGTAGGTTTAGACTAGGCCCCATGGATGGGTGTTACTACATGAGCATGTTCTCTCCCGTCCACCTCCCTCTCTCCAAGTTCGACTCCAGCTCAGGCTCACAGGAGAAGGCAGTTCCCCTTGGCAATCGGTCTCCTTTGTGCCAGAGGTGTTTCTTCCCACCCCCATGTTCCTTAGGAAAGGGCCTCTCAAACCTTAATGTGCATAGACACTGCTAGGAAATTTATTAAAAATGTAGATTCTGGTTCCGGAGGTCTGGGGTGGGGGTCTAAGATTCCGCATTTCCAACAAGCTTTTAGGTGACCCTGATGCTGCTCAAGGATTTGGGGAGCAGATGGACCTTGGGAAAGTGTTTCTACCTGAGGCTGAGAGTGAGGCCTCTTCCCAGAGCCGTCTGAGCACTTTCTGTGAGCTGCGAGTACTTAGCTCTCTTCACCGAGCGGCCCTCCTACCTCCAACCAAATATCCATAAATGAATGGCCACCAGGAAAACACCCATCTCTCCATGCAGAGGCTGAAATATAGTCAGGAGACACTGACTTCCCCTTAAGAGTAGGCCCAACCTTTGAGAATTTCTGACTGCCTCTTCCTCCATTCATTATGTAGATGAGAACTTTCACCTGATCTTATTTTAGAAATTTCAGTCAACTAGAAACTTGCTATTTTTTATTTTTTTATTTTTACTGCAGTCTCCACTTATTTGAGGTTTCACTTTCCTCGGGTTCAGTCAGCTGTAGTCAACAACAGTCTGAAACTATTAAATGGAAAATTCTAGAGATAAACAATTCATAAGGTATGCAGCCTCTATTCAGACCTGGATAGGACAAGCACATCAGGCTCCGTAGGTCTGGACGAGGCGGCATGGATGGGTGTAACTCTCTGAGTATAATTTATGAAGTGTGCGCTGTTCTGAGTAGTTTGATGAAATCTTGAGCAGTCCTGCTCCATCCCGCTCCATCCCGCAGGGGGTGTGAATCATCCCTTTGTCCAGCACATCCGTGCTGTAGAGGCTCCCTCCTGTTAGTAGGCCGCTAGGTTATCAGATCTGCTGTCACAGTGTCGCCACAACTCTTACTTTACATAATAATAGCTCCAAAACACAAGAGTAGTGATGCTGACAATTTGGATATGCCAAAGAGAGGGTGTATAATGTTTCCGTCCAGTAAAAAGGTGAGTACAGTAAAATAAGATATTTTGAGAGATCATATTCCCATACTTTCATTCAGCATATTTTATCATTGTTTCATTTTATTATTAGTTATTGTTAATCTCTTACCGTGCCTAATTTGTAAACTAAACTTTATATAGGAAAAACAATACATATAATGCTCTCTGCAGTTTCAGGCATCCACCAGGGGTCTTAGAATATATCTGCCCAAGATAAGGGGGCACTTCTGACTCTCAAATGGAGTGGCTCTCCAAGCATGGTCCTGGAACTTAGTAGCATCAACATCTCTGGGGATTTGTCAGGACTGCGGATACTGAGGCCCCACCAGCAATTGTGTCTAACATGTCCTCCAGGTCATTGCCATGCATTCTACGGTCTGAGAACCAATGTTCTAAGCTGCTAAATTCCTTAGGTGAGTTTCCAGGAGGAAGGGCCCTGGGTCCTGGCAGGCTTTGGGGTCTGCCCGAGTTTCTGGAGTGTGTTGGTCAGTGGACGGTTTCAGTTGTGAGTCAGGGAGATGATTCTAAGAAAGGGGCTCAACGATGGCAGCTTCGGGTGAGGAAAAGCAGGAGCAAACGATCCACCTTCTGGGGATAATTGTTTGACTTCATGCAAATGTTCTGAGCAATAAAACCTGCTGGTGATGTGCAGGAAATAGATGCTCCCCAGGCTGAGTGGTCTAAATAGAGCGTCATCAGTGATTGGGCTTCAGAGCCCCTATTACACAAAGCCTAATGACATGAAGTATATCACAGCTGCTAAATGAAACGCACACGGGGATGTTATGAGAGTTTTCAAGAGCATTTTATTTTGCATAATATGTTTTTTTTTTCCAGACCAGAAATGAGATATTAAAAAGTCAGCAGGTATATAGCTTGTTTTAAAATTATTATTACTTTACTCTGGCTTTGCAGACTTTTATTTTCTTCCTCCAGCTGCTATTGCACAGGAACATAGAATATTCTATCCAGAAGGGACCCTGGAGCTCAGTAAGTCTATTCTCTGCAATTCACAGGTGAGCAACTCAGGTCTGCAGAAATGTGAGATGACTTGCCCTGAATAGGGCTTGGGCTGGTAACCAGGACTCTTGCTTCTCAGACCCTGGGAATCCCATGGATGTCTTTCAGGAATGCCAGGCCAGGTAAGGGTCCTGGGAAAGTAGCCTCATGCATATTCTTGCTTGTCTACAGTATTGGAGGAGTGGAGGGAGCAATGATGTCACTTACCTGTGTGCACAACCCAATAGAGCAGCCAAGAGCATTTTGCTCCCTACAAGGTCACTTCTGAGGCTGTAGTTAGTCAGATACTCCTTCCACTCATACAGAGGGTTTGAGCTTCAGTCCCTTGGAAGCCAAAACCACTACTGCTGCAGCCCAAGTATCCTTGTGTGTTGGGGGTTGTGGGGAACATGCCTCTTCCCAGGGCCAGCTTCATGGGCTTAGGACCTGTGCAGCTGCCCAGCACCCTTTGCTCACAAGAACTCTGCACCTGCTTTAAAGCTCTGTTGTCACTGTCTTAAGAGTCTTAATACTTTCTGAACAAGGGGGACCTGTATTTTCACTTTGCTTTGGGCCCTGCAAACTATGTAGCTGGTTTTCTGCACATCTCTTACACCAGGGGTCCTCAAACTATGGCCCGTGGGCCACATGCGGCCCGCCAAAAACATTTATCCGGCCCGCCGGTTGTTTTTGCCGCCGCTGCCTGTTGCTTAGCAGCCGACTCGTCCAGGGCCCGCAGTGCGCATGTGTGGAATGTGCGCAGCACTCTCAGACTCCCCTCCTTCTCTCTGCCTCTCGACTCCTTCTCTCAGTCTTGGGTGTGATTGGACGAGTCACGAGCTTGCCTGTGCAGAGCCTGCTTCTGCCTGAGGACCGAAGTAAGAACAAGTTAGGATTTATTTTTTTTGAAGTTAGGAGGTCTATTTTTTTTTTTTTCCAGTTAGTAGGGCCTTTTTTTTTTTTTAAGTTAGGAGAGCCTTTTTTTTTTTTTTTTGAAGTTTTGTTTTTTTACTTCAAAATAAGATATGTGCAGTGTGCATAGGAATTTGTTCATAGTTTTTTTTTTTAAACTATAGTCCGGCCCTCCAACGGTCTGAGGAACAGTGAACTGGCCCCCTGTTTAAAAAGTTTGAGGACCTCAGTCTTACACCCTCCCCTGCACCTCCTTTGAAACTCATTTTCTCCAAGAAGTCTTCTCTGAGTATCCTATCTAATAATAGACAAACATGGTAATTAACCATACCTCCACTATGCTTCCCATTGGCTAATCAGCAGGATATGCAAATTAACTGCCAACAAAGATGGCGGCCGGCAGCCACGCAGCTGAAGCGAACATGAGGACTGCTTGCTCCAGTGATGGAGGAAGCCAAGGTTCCCCGCCTGCTGCGGCCCAGCTCTGAGCTCTGGATGCAACAATGTTTCAATTATAAAAGCTAAGCAAACCCAGATACCTGCTTTCAGCCAGTCACAGCATCAGAGCTGGAGCTGGGTCTCAGCTCTAGTGACAGCTATAGAAGGTAAATAAATCCCAGAATAAAAAAAAAAGAAAAAAAAAAGAGGTTGGTAGCTTCAGTCGCCCGCCAGCCTGAAAACGGCCCTCAGCCCCTCACCCAGACTGGCCAGGCACCCAAGCAGGACCCCCACCCTGATCTGGGAAACCCTTCAGAGAAAACCAGCCAGCCCCCTCCCATGCACCAGGCCTCTATCCTATATAGTAAAAGGGTAATATGCAAACTGACCCTAACAGCAGAAAGACTGGGAATGACTGGTCACTATGACACACACTGACCACCAGGGGGCAGATGCTCAATGCAGGAGCTGCCTCTGGTGGTCAGTGCACTCTCACAGGGGGGAGCTCTGCTCAGCCACAAGCCAGACTGACGTCTGCCAGTACAGCAGTGGTGGTGGGAGCCTCTCCTGCCTCCTCAGCAGCACTAAGGATGTCTGACTGCAGCTTAGGCCTGCTCCCCGCTGGCACGTGGACATCCTCCGAGGGCTGCCAGGCTGCCAGAGGGATATCTGACTGCCATCTTAGGCCCAATCCCCCGGGGAGCAGGCCTAAGCCAGCCAGTGGTCACCCCCGAGGGGTTCCAGACTGTGAAAGGGCACAGGCCGGGATGAGGGACCCCCTACCCCCGAGTGCACAAATTTTTGTGCACCGGGCCTCTAGTTCTATGTAATAAAAGCCTAATATGCTAAGTGTCCGGTTGTCCATCAATCCATCAAATCATAATATGCTAATGATATGCTAAGGCCCCTCAACTGCTCGCTATGATGTGCACTGACCACCAGGGGGCAGATGCTCTGACCGGTAGGTTAGCTTGCTGCTGGGGTCCAGCCAATCTGGACTGAGCAAGATGGGCCCGACATGCCTGGGGCCCTCCCACAGTCCCTCCCTGGTTGGCCAACCTCCTGCATCCTTCCCCAGCCCTGATCGTGCACCAGTGGGGTCCTTGGCCTGGCCGGCACCCTCTCACAATCCGGGACCCCTCGGGGGATGTCAGAGAGTGGTTTTGGCCCCATCCCACTCAACACAGGAGCTGCCCTCTGGTGGTCAGTGCACTCCCACAGAGGGAGGGCCGCTCAGCCAGAAGCTGGGCTCATGGCTGGCGAGCACAGCGATGGTGGTGGGAGCTTCTCCACCCTCTGCAGCAGCACTAAGGATGTCTGATGGACATTCCCTGAGGGCTCCCGGACTGGGAGAGGGTGCAGACCAGGCTAATGGAGGACCTCCCCCCCCCCGAGTGCACAAATTTTGTGCACTGGGCCTCTAGAATTATATATCACAATATTAATGTTACTCTCTATCATTAATTGCTTTCCTTCTGTAGGTCAACCCCGTGAGATTGATACTATTATTGTCATCATGCCCACTTAAAAAATGAGGAGACCAAGGCTTAGAGAGAGATGAATTGCTTTCAGTTTACACACTGAGGAATTGGGGTTAGAACCCAGGTCTGCTTGAGTTCAGAGAACAGAGACTGACCGACTATGCTGCACAGCCTCACTTTGTTGTCTATTTAGTGCTTAACACTCTGTGATGTTTCCTTGCTTCTTCCATTTGACTGTAGGGGAGAGACTGTGTCCTTTATTACAGAGGCTGTGTTCTTTATTCAGTTTCACGCAGCCTCACGCCTAGCATGGACAGGTACCCAGTGAGTATTTATGTAACAAAGGGCATTTGGCTAAATTTAACGTGTGTTTAGCCATGTCAGGACTTCCTGCAAACCAAAGAGACTTCCAGGTTTGTGTTAAATTTCTCCTGTGAATGAAGCTGCACAGTATGCGTGGTGAGGGCTGAGAGACACCTTATATTTGACTTCATGAATTATTTATGGAATTAACACCGGAATCATCATTAATTTGTGGAAGGAGAGAAGTTGCTACGTGGCTCAGTGCCTGTGCTTCTCTGGCAGGGCGCAATTACCTTCACAATGGCAGCTGGGTGACAGTCGCACACTGGTTTCCAGGGGAGACAGAGCGCTTCAGCCCCCTCTTTCCTTCTCTTTCCCTCTAGCAGCAGTGAGCCCACTCACCTTCCCTCAGCATTTAGTTAACACACCTTTGTTAAGCACCTACTGTGTGTGCAGGGCATATGCTAGAGCTGGGAATACAAAACCAAGAAAGCATGTAAATAATTACATTATCAGGTGATGATTGATAAGAATGCAGCGTGAGGAAATTCCTGGGTGTGTGTGGAGGTTAGGCCTAAACCACGTCTTTTTTTAAACAAATATATATTTTTATTGATTTCAGAGAGGAAGAGAGAGAGGAAGAGATAGAAACATCAATGATGAGAGAGAATCGGTGATTGGCTGCCTCCTGCATGCCCCCTACTGGTTATCAAGACTGTAACCCCGGCATGTGCCCTTTACCGGAATTGAATCTGGGACCCTTCAGTCCACAGACCAACACTCTATCCACTGAGCCAAACTGGCTATGGGCCTAAACCACGTCTTACAGGGAAAGAAAAAAAATTTAGCCTATCAGAGGGGGTGAGGTGTGGTAGGAGAAGTGTAGAGGGACAGGCTTTCCAATCGGGAGGAGCCCTGCAGCAGTCTGGAGAAGGACCTGCAGATAGTAGATGTAGCTGGTGTGGGAAGAGCGGCTCTGAGAGGCGACTTGTGGGGACTCAGCCAGAAACTGGGGAATGGATGCTGGCCATGCCTACAGGCTTGGGTTTTGTCCTAGAGCAGTGGTTCTCAACCTTGGCTGCACATTAGAATCACCTGGGAATCTTTTTAAAATCCTGATTTCTGGGCCTCATCCTCTTGCCGGGGTCCAACCCCAGAAGGTCCAGGGGTTCCCAAAGGTGTAGATGGAGTCGGCGAAGAAGGAAGGACACGGAGACAGCATTCAGTTGATCAGCAGCCTAGCCAGGATCTCCAGCCAAGTTCTGGTCTGGATCTCCAGAGAGGTTCTGCTTAGGATCTCCAGCCAGGTTCTGTGTGCATGTTCTCTTGCTAGGTTCTCCAGGTTCTTCAGCCAGGTTCTGTAGCCATGTATGCTGGGGTCCAACCCCAGCGGGTCCAGGGGTCCCCAAAGGTGTGGACGGAGTCGGTGAAGAAGGAATGACACGGAGACAGCGTTCAGTTGATCAGCAGCCTAGCCAGGATCTCTAGCCAAGTTCTGGTCAGGATCTCCAGTGAAGTTCTGGTTAGGATCTCCAGCGAAGTTCTGGTCCGGAGCCCCAGCCAGGTTCCGTGTCCATGCTCTCCTGCTAGGTTCTCCAGCCAGGTTCTCCAGCCAAGTTCTGGTCTGGATCTCCAGAGAGGTTCTGCTTAGGATCTCCAGCCAGGTTCTGTGTCCATGTTCTCTTGCTAGGTTCTCCAGGTTCTCCAGCCAGGTTCTGTAGCCATGTTCCCTAGCTAGGTTCTCCAGCCAGGTTCTGTCCAGGTTCTCTAGCCAGGTTCAGTCACCAGGTTCTAGTCAGGTTCTCTTGCCAATTTCTGTAGTCAGGTTCAGTCCAGGATCTTTTGCCATGTTCTCTCGCTAGGTTCTGTCTCTAGGTTCTGAGGCCAGTTTCTGTCCAGGATCTTTTGCCATGTTCTCTCCAGCGAAGTTCTTCTGTCTCTAGAGAACGTTCTGCGTAGGTTCTGTGCCAATTTCTGTCTCTCTTCCTTCTGTCTTCTTACATCTGTATTTATACCAGTTGATTCCAATCCTATCAATCTCTATTTCAAAGGTTAGGGCGTTTCTTATCTCCATTCCAGGGAGTAAAGATTATGTAGCTTAAGCATGATTGTTCGTAGTTAAAGTGATTAATTACCCACCTGGCACTTAGTTAAGAGGTTTTATTCCCTCCCTAACTTCAGGGGAAAATCCCTACCTGGGGAAACAACCTTTCTCAGAGACCTTGGTTAAAACACATAGTGCCTAGAAGGTGAGCAAACATATTAAGAACAGTATGCCATATATGCCAGGTCCCTTGAAACAGCAAGCATGGACCGGCTCCCGGCATCCTCTGGAAATTCTGTTTCTTTGTTACTAATGTTGTGGCCCCACCCCATAACAAAGAAACAGAATTTCTAGAGGATGAGGCCCAGAAATCAGGATTTTAAGAAGATTCCCAGGTGATTCTAATGTGCAGTCAAGGTTGAGAACTGCTGTCCTAGAGGCTGAGGGTGTTGATGGTGGATGGATTTGCTCGGTCAATGGCCAGTTGGGGTATCTGTGCCATCATTTGGGTGATTCCTCGGGGAGCAAGGCCTCGCCTGTTCCAGATGGGCAGTGGTTTAGGGGGCCAAGGCCCCTGAGGCCTCATGGTGAGGGGACGTATGCTTGCCCGAGTGGGAAAGTGGAGGGACTGTGGCTGAGTGGCTCCCCAATTCTGCCCCATCAGCATGTTTGCTTTCTGAGACCTACTCTACTGTACTAGTATAATAGCAATCTCTTTCCCATTTCCTTCAAAGCATCAGGAGGAAATATAGCTGCGGCTGGGTTCAGCAGCCCTCGCTTTTGAGCAATAAACTACAAATGATCACAGTTTACTTTGATGCTTTCAGAATTCCCCTACTAGTCACTGTGGTTTCTTGCCATTTACTAGCTGGAAAGTCACTGGCCGCACACGCTCTGCCTTCGGAATGAGCCCTTGCCGCGCCGAGCTTGTCTTCACCTGTTATTTATTCTGCAGTTCTTCTTTGGGCTCCAACAGTGCCCTGGGCTCTGGGCTGCCGAGACCACACTTGAGTCCAACCCTGCTGCCCCAGCCTCTGGGGGAGGAAAGATTGTGCCGACTCTATTTATTTACAGGTAGAAAGGAATCAGAGAGCCCTGCAGGGTGAAAGCAAAGACGAGGCACTCCAGATAAGTGTTTTTCCTTCCTATTACTTATTTATTAAAGCCAGTGAGGCATAACTAAGAGAAGGGAAAGGAACCAAGGAAATAGAGAATACAATGGCCCTTAGATTTAATGGGAGAGATGGCTGGAAGTGATTCCTAAATTATTAAATAAATCGATTGGGTTCTTGAAGGCGGCCTCCAAGGTATATTTGTCAGTTTCATTATCATTGTCTTCAAGGGTAGGAAGAGTCACTCATGGAGAAAGTTTTATTATTTCCACCCCTCTATTTTATTTAGAAGGCTGCAATTCATGACCCCTGTCCAATTAAACACTAACTTCTTTATGTAACAGGAGCAGCGTTTTTTCCATTTTTATTTTGGCCCTCATTCCTGATCCCATTGGTCTTACAGGCCCACAGACGTGTAACAGGATTGGGTCAGTGGTAGGGCACACACACTTTGGAGAATCCCGGTCCCATTTCAGTTATAGGACCGTTTGGTCACAGACGAGCTCTATGGATAATTTGTCCACATACAAGAGTCCTGTCATTTAGATATTTGCCTAACGGAACCTACTGAGTGTTGGAATAATAGGTTGTGCTGTCTCAAGTGCCAAGAATACACCTTAATGCAAATAGGGGATTTATGAGATTTTATTCTGGGGCTTTGGTTTTGACTGCAATAGTGTTTGCTCCTTTCTCTCCCATTTCCCTCTCTCCCACTAAACATTTCTACTGCCTCCAGCCCAATGGTGAAAAAAATGCCTGAATATCTACATTCTTTTTCTTAATTATCCTCCCGAGGAAAGCAGGCCAAGCACTGGGGTGCAAAAAATTTAAACCATAAATAACAAACTGAAAGGAAATAAAAGAAATGACACCAGAATAAACTAAGCTATTAACTGAAAGCTTTACATCACTATCCTCCTTGGGCCTGAAAAATCTAAGGGAAGGTGGTTAAGTATTTATTTTCCGAAAAGTGTCATTACAATCGGCAGCAATTAAAAATGGATGAAGGAAACGTTTCCCCGCCATTTCCGGTGGTACCCCAGGCATTGCCGCATGAAGCATTTTGGGTAGCCTGGTTCCCACTCCTTTCCTGAGGACAAATGGTGCTGAAGGACAGATCTGGGTCCTTGGGGCATCACCCAGCCTGGGTCTGAGGCGGAGGGCAGGGGTGGGAGAAGGGACATGAGCAGAGGAACGGGTGGGTAGGGGTTGAAGGCTTCCAGAGCTACAGAGCCCTCCTCCCCGGGTCGCTGCATAATTGTTTCTTTCTTCTTGGCACACCTGCTGTAGCGAGCGCCATTCACACCTGCAAGCCTGTCAGGTTTCCAATTATGGGCTTGCGGCTCAATTTCCTCGATGCTCCCCCCACCTTGCGGGTGAGAAGAACGTGCCTGCGTGTTCACAGCGCAGGACACGGAAGGTGAGGGTCCTGCGGGTGCGGGTGCAGGGCGCGCGGGTGCAGGGCGCACAGGTGCGGAAAGGAGTGCGCTCTTTCTCCTCCACGGGTTCACGGAGGCAGCCAGGCTGACGCTGGCAGAACCCCTCAGCCGCCTGGAGGCCTGGGGACCCCTTGTGGCCTCAACTCCGCTTTGCCAAGCAAGCCAGGCCCACCTTGGTGGCAGGGACTGTACAGACCCCCAGGCGTGCGGGCGTGTGCGCGTGTGCATGAGGCTGGCGGGGGCACATACCAGCTCTCTTGCCCCTGGTCTCCCGCCAGCCCTCCAAGATTGTGGGGGCAGAAGGGGGCTCAGCGTGAGACCCAGAGAAGGCTCGGCGCCTCCATGTGATGGAAGAGTGAGGTGAGAAAAGCAAGATGCAGGAAAGTGTGCATAAGAAAATCTCAGTTTTGTAAAACAAACCATGACAAGTCTCAGCTTCGTGGGTGTGATAAGAAGAGCTGTGCTGGATTATGTAAGTTCAGAGGGAAATCTAGGACACATGCTGAGTTCTTACAATGAGTTATGGGGCGGGGGTGAGAACGGGCTGAGCGCGCTGATATGAGATGGGGTAAGGCGTCCATGATGACAGCATTTCACCCCCTTTACGCAAAACGGATATTTATACTGTCTATGTATTCAAGTTTCGCTGTTTTACGCTGCTCTGCTGTCTTTCCTCCAAAAGCGCGCGTCCTCTGAAAACCGCAGGTGCGGTGGGTGCGCAGGGCTTTCATGCGGGCCCTTAGCCAGCATTCCAGGCTCATGCTCCGCAGCTGGGTTTATGGCTGAGAGAGAAGGAGCAGGGCCACTTTGCCTCAGGGAAAAACCTCTATTATCTGCTCTTCTTGTGTCCCCTCCCCTCTGTCTGATCAAGGCAGAGAGGCAGGAAAGAGGCTTTCTTAAAAGCCTGACTCCTCTTAAAGGGCTCAGTGCCCTTTGGCCAGGCAGATGCCATAGGGAGGCCCCTCAGCCGGGCCTGTCTGGCCTCTAAAGGCTACTGCGGGCTTTTCCATCACCCCCAGGCAGGGAACAGACTTCGTGGCAAACAAAACTAGGATCTGAAGATGGAAATGACAGGGCAGCAGTTTTCAGCTCAACATAGGAAGAGCTTCCTGGTCACCTGAGCTGACACTGACTAGGCCATTTTGCAGGAGGAATAGGGGTTTCCTTGGTGGTAGGGTCAGAGCCTGGTGATGCTTTGGTCAAGATTCTTGCACCCCGTTGCCCTGGATTATAAGGCCTCAAGGGTTGTACTGTACAATATGGTAGCCTGGACACATGTGGCTGCTGAGTACTAGAAATGTGGCTAGTGCAACTAATTTAAATTTTAATTAAAGCTACATATACAAAGGAAACAAAATCAGTGTCTTGAAGAGATATCTGCACTCCCATGTTCATTGCAGAATTATTCACAACAGCCAAAATATGGAAACAACGATGAGTGAATGGATAAAGAAGATGGTGTATTATATCACATCTTCTTTTATCCATCACATATATAATGGGGTATTGTTCAGCCATTAAGAAAATGTTGCCATTTGCTAAAGGGTGTCCCAAAATTCACGCAAGAAGTAATTTTGATAGAAAGCACAGGTTTATAATTAAAAATTGTAATTTTTTTATTGATTCATAAAGTATATAGTATAGGGTTATGTATGGAATAGCATATAGGGCAAAATATCCACAATGTGTCACTGTTTGGTGCAGATTTTGGGCTGGAGGCATCATTGGACCATTCTTCTTCGAAAATGCGGCTGCTCAGGCAATAACAGTTAATGGTGCTTGCTATCATGACATGATAATCCAGTTTTTTGTGCCTAAATTGCAAGATATGGATGTGGATGACATGTGGTTTCAACAAGACGGTGCCACATGCCATACAGCCCGAGAAACAATTCAATTACTGCATGAGTCATTTCCTGGTCGTGTAATTTCCCGTTTTGGTGATCAGAATTGGCTGACCAGATCATGCGATTTAATGCCATTGGACTTTTTTCTTTGGGGTTTTTTGAAGTCTAAGGTTTATGCCAACAAGCCCATGACCACCCATGCCTTGAAGGAGGAAATTGAGTGCTGTATCAACGAAATTCAGCCACATTTTTGCAAAACAGTCATGGGAAATTTCAACAAAAGTGTGCATATGTGCCAGCAAAGCTGTGGAGGCCATTTAGCTGATATGCTATTCCATACATAACCCTATACTATATGCTTTATGAATCAATAAAAAATTTACAATTTTTAATTGTAAACCTGTGTTTCCTATCAAAATTACTTCTTGTGTGAATTTTGGGACATCCTTTACAACATGGATAAACCAGGAGGGTATTATGCTAAGCGAATAAGCCAGACAGAGAAAAGCCATTATTGTATCACTTATAAATGAAAATCTAAAAAACAAAAATGTTGAACTTATAGATGCAGAGTAAAATGGTGGTTGCGGAGTTTAGGACATAGGGAAAATGGGGAGATGTTGGTTAAAGGGTACAAATTTTCAATTATAAGATGGATAAGTCCTGAGGATATAATGTACATCATGATGATATCCTATATAATAAAAGGATAATATACAAATTGACTGAATGACAGAATGACCGATGGCTATTATGTACACTGACCACCAGGGGCAGAAGCTCAATGCAGGAGCTGCCCCCTGGTTGTCAGTGCATTCCCACAGGGGGAATGCTGCTCAGCCAGAAGCCAGGCTCACGGCCAGCAAGCACAGCAGCAGTGGCGGGAGAGGCAGTCGGACATCCCCCTGAGGGCTCCTGGACTGAGAGGGTGCAGGCCGGGCTGAGGGACCTCCCCTCACCCCCTAAGTGCACGAATTTTGTGCACTGGGCCTCTAGTAGTTAATAATACTGTATTGTATACATGAAATTTGCTGAGAGAATGGATTTCAAGCGTTCTCACACACATACAAAAAAGGTAACCATGTGAGTTGAGGGATGAGTTAACTAACCTGATCATGGTAATCACTTCTCAATGTGTGTGTGTGTATGAGTGTATAGCAAACCATCACACTGTATACTTTAAATTCACACAATTTTATTTGCCAATTATGCCATAATAAACCTGGAGGGAAAAATTAAATTAAAAAACCAAAGCAGTAAAAAAAACACCCCCAAACCAAAAACCAAATCCCCTCTCCAAAAAAAAACCCCAAAGCAGTGTAAAATATTCTTTCTGTTAAACACACTCCATTGTTTTGTAGGACTGCATTTCACTGCACCCATTGAAAATTTAGCAGTCAAATGGAGATGTCAGTAAATGTGAAATACTCATCAGATTTTGAAAATAGTATAAAAAATACTCTAAACTATTTCATTAATATTTTTTGTATTAATTACACATTAAAGTCATTTTTTGCAAAAATTGGGTCAAATAAAGTCTATTGTCAAAATTAATTTCATGATTAAAAAATGTGGTTACTAGGAAGTGTAAGATTACATATGGGGCTTTCATTGTATTTTTATGGGGTAGAAGTGCTCCAAATTTTTGCCAACATTAGGAGTTTGTGATTCTGTACAGTTGTTCTTGTCCCTGATGTGGATTCTTACCTCTCTTTAGGTAGAGAGACACTCCATAAAGATTGTGGCTTCCCAGATGGCCACCCAACACAATTTTTATTGGTGATGCAAGTGCAGATCATGTGACAAGTGCCTGGATTTCAGAGAAATGACCAGAACAATGGTGTTGGGAGCTCAGAGAACTTCTGGTGCTATTTATTACACAAGAGCTGAGCTTGCATGTTCAAAAGCTGGTGTTTAAAATAATAGTATGAGGTTTCTTTTAAAAACCAGAATATATATAACCTGACTTTTATTCACTGCTATTCTCAAGCAGTTAAATTTGAATAAAAATCTTTCTTTATTCTGTGTCATTAAAACACATCCCAAGAAAGGCCTAGAAACACAGTGGTAGACTCTAAATTAAGCAATAAGATATGCACTTTTAGTTTCCCTAATTACCCACCATTGAAAAAGTAGGTTGGAACTAAAATAAACATGTTGCCTTGAAATGAGAATTAATATGTGCAAGTACTGCTGGGGAAAGCCATATTATTCAATTGAATTTTGAAATTATATATATATAGATATAGTCCAAATATATATATATATCTCAACAAATCCAAGGCATTCTTCCCTTTGGAATTGAATCTTCATTTAGAGTTTTTAAAAATTACTTGTTCATGTATTTTACAAAGTGCATTTATCAAGCTATTATGACATTTTGTTCATTATGTGCTGAACCCTGTCACATCCTATGAAGGAAATAACCACCTTCTCTGTTGCTCCTTGAGAAGCCAAGTGTAAATATAGCCATGACTCCATGGGGGAAGAGCTGTATTAATTATGGAACATATTGTTGGGAGTTCTGGGAAATACTTCCCTTTGTCATTCTACTAGGGATAAGTGGAGAGAGGGGAGAGGGAGAAGGGATGAGCAGAGGGCAGGAGGGAGGTGGGATGGTGTGGGGGACACTGTGGGATTTACACCCAGCCTTAGGGTTCTAGCCCTGCTGGCCCTCTTGATCCTAGCTTATGTGATTTTCAAATTGGGTATGAATTCTAATCTCATTGTCCAAAAATATATTCTCCATTTAGAGTAGGCTAGAGCAAAGACGGATCTTATTATAAATGGGGGCTGCTAGAATCAGGTCAGGATCTGAGCATGAATGGTTTGGAAGAGAAAAGAATCTCCGAGTCTTGAGCAGGTCCTCATTTCTGTCACCAACTGGGAGAAGAGCAGGCGAAAGGCAATTTGAGCACAATCCCAGAGCCTATTATCAGGGCGGAACAGGGGAGGTGTTGATGTTAGGGCTGAAGGAAGACAGTTTAACTATCACCTTTTGCAAAGAAAGTTTTAAAAGACAATTTAAGTATCACCTTTTAAAATGAAAATGCTAAACAGTTTAGCCTAGGCTGCTATCAGGATCACAAATGGCATCTTCTTAAAGAGATGAAAGACAAACACCACTGCAGAATACCTACCTGGTCCACAAAGTAACAGGGGCCTCAAATCGTGACCTCATTGTTCTGAATACTCTGACCCCCAGGGAGGGATTTTAAAGCCCTTTTCGCGGGTAGCTCTTGGGGCTTTATGACATAATAGAGGAAGGATCAAAGGCCCCTGTGGGGTTTCTAGGATCCATCCTCCACCTTCAAGCTATTATTTCTACTAAACGACTGTGTGTGACCTAACCTCAAGAGTTGCAAGAGAGAGGGATTTCCTATTACAGTCCTATCATGATTCAGGGGAAATAACTACTATGTGTCAAGGGCTTCACATTTTCTGCCTTTGAAATGCTCACAGTAGCATGTAAGGCAGGTGTTATTGTGTCCATCCTGGAAATGAGGACACTGAGGCTTTGGGAGATGAAATAATGTGCCCAGAGTTAAATAGTCATTGAGCAGGGGGGTTGGTATTTATTACCAGGTCTGTTCGACTCCCAATCCATGCTTTTTCCTACTGCAGTATATTGTTCTCATTAAGTTCTTATCAATATCTAATCAGTATCTTTTCAGCTATAATTTAAGCTCATTACCTCAGTGCTTGGTGGAAATGGTGCAGTTATTCTCAGCTTTCCTTTCCAAGCCTTTTGTATATTGTGGGATGGCCACCTGAGCCTCCACTTACCTTTTTCTTGCCTGTTGCACAGAGCTGAGGGAGAGTGATGTGCCCCTGAAATGGCTTGTTTCTTTTAAGTGGCATTTAATATGTATCTATGCAGATGAGTCTTGCTTGTAGGAAACTGGCTGGAAGTCCTATTTCATCTATTTTTTATTCATCCCTAGGATTTACAATGCACAGGCTGTCTGCTATGCACTGGGTTAGATGCTGGACATTCAGAGCATAAGCTCTGTGCTGGAGCATAGAAAAGAGCACCTGCCTCTGTTTGAACAGGATGGAGAGTACTTCCTAGGGCTGGAGGCAGGAGACCTGGCATGGGTGGATGAAGAAGACCGCCAGCAGATGTGGGGCTCTAGGGATGCAGGGCAGGCAAAGGGAACCTTGCGTGCAAAGTCACAGGAGCTGTTCACACCACTGTGTACGGGGCAGTGATGGCGAACCTTTTGAGCTCCACGTGTCAGCATTTTGAAAAACCCTAACTTAACTCTGGTGCCGTGTCACATATAGACATTTTTTGATATTTGCAACCACAGTAAAACAAAGGTTTATATTTTTGATATTTATTTTATATATTTAAATGCCATTTAACAAAGAAAAATCAACCAAAAAAAATGAATTCATAGGTTCGCCATCACTGGTGTAGGGGGAGAGGAAGTGTTTTGGTATGGCTGGAATATGGAGGGTGTACACAGGAAAAAGGGGGTAGATGATACAGGGCAAGCATCAAATCACAGAGAGTTTCTATGTCAAGTTAAAGAGTTCGTATTTTGTTTTTAATTTTGAGAATTAAAAAAGTATGAAGAATAATTTAATAAACATCCATATGTGTATTTTTACCACCTGGAATTAAAAATCATTAGCATTGCTCTGGCTGGTGTGGCTCGGTTGGGTGTTATCCCATGCGCAAGAGCCTGGGGTTGTGGGCTCGATCCCTGGTTGGGGGTGTGCAGGAGGCAGCTGATTGATGTTGTACTCTCACATGGATGTTTCTCTCTCTCCCTTTCCCTTCCTCTTCCTCTCTCTAAAAAAACACAAACAAATAAACAAACATTAGCATTTAACCATATTTTAATCTTAAAAAAAAAAGAAATCAAACACTATAGATACATTTAAATCAGTACCTTTTGCCTAATACTCTTCTCTACACCCCTCCCCTGAGGCAGTGATTGTTCATTTGTATTTATCCTTTTAGATAATTTAAAGCACATTTTACACACATCAGTATTATGCTACCATACATCATTCTATATCTTGCTTTTCTCTCCCCTCAGTGTTGTTTTTGGCTCTATCCATGTTGATAGACCAATTCATTTATTTTAACTGTTGCATTGAATCCCATTTTATGAATACAGTATTTTATTTATCTGTTTGCTTATTGATAGTGATATTGGTTATTTCCAGTTTTATGCTATGAAAAATGATGTTGCAAACAGTATCTTTATCCTCATTTCTCTAGGGGACAGTCTCTAGTTTTCCTGATGATGAAAAAGCCATGTTGAAGAGTGGAGGATTTATTAAGAAAACAAATTTTAAAACAGTAAGCACAAACAGATCTCCAGGCCTTTTCCCTGGAGATTCTCACTCAGAGAGAGAATCTGGTCATATTTGGGGGGATATTTTTTGGTAACAATTCTCTAAGTGATTCTTTTCATTTAGGGAAGTTGTGAAATGGGTACAAAGTATGTATACCCATGTACTCTCTCCTGGGAGGGGTGGGGGCCATGACAGGGTTTTATGTCAAGAAGTGCCATGATAAAGTTTGTGTTCAGAAATATTACTTTGGTGACAGTATGAACAATATACTGAGCTCAACTTCCTTTGTAAGGCAGTCTTCTGATAGGGATGCAAATCGGAGTAATACGTGGTCCCTAATGGCAAGTGATTTACAATCTACCAGAGTATTTTACAGAAATGTGGGTCAGTGGGACCCAAAGCCTGAAGGCTTTTGACCCACAGACAAATTGTTTCCTGGCCCAGGAGTCTGGAAGGGATCATCCCTTTGAGGACTGACTGGTCAGTATCAGCATCCACGCTGCCCTGTTGTCTGTCCACCCGGAAGGTGATTCTTCATGTTTTTCATATCTTTGTTCTCCTAAGTTCTTTTTCTGGGAGGAAAGTTGGAAAAAATATCAGAGTTTGATGTATATGTTTCATATTTCCCAATTTTCCATAAATGTGAAATATTAAGATCTGTGATAGTTTTAGAAAGTTTCCAACTCACGCAGAAGCAATGAAAATAATTCAATTCTTAATAATTCACAATTCATTTCAATATTAATATCCTTTTCTGAAGCCGAAAGAAGTGATACTTCTAACTCACTACATGAGGGTAGATATTAGTTTTATATATTAGGAGTCTTAGAGGCCATCCTATCCCAACTCCCTCATTTAACCAAAGAGAAAACTAACATCTCAAGAACAGAACAGGTTATCCAACACCACTCAAGGTTTAGTGGTGGAGCCAGGACTGGAATGATGGTCTCTTTACCATTGTTCTTTGTACACACTTATAATGATCTATGCTACCAGATGATCTGCTATTTCTACAAATAAGCCCCGCCCCTTTCCATTTCTAGGAGACAGTGGCCGGGAAATCACCCCATTACCTTCTGGATGAGACCTACAGTAACTCTCGTGTCATTTTCCCTTCAGAGTTGCCACGCTGCCCAAGGCAGTTCAATGTCTGTCCTACCCACAGAGCTCTCCTGCTAGCCTGTGCTGGTTACAGGACCAAGCACCCATTTTTCATTGTGTTCCTGCTTCCTGTGGCTAATGGAAGCTCAAAGTTCCTTTTGAAGTTAATGGAGGAGCTCCGCTTTCAGATAAAGCTTTGAGGGAAATGAAGCAAGAGAGTACAGAGAAACATACTCCAACCTGTCAAGGAGAGGGGCTATTTTTAAGTCAGGAAAGGAGACATTACTGTTGAGTGAAAGAATCCTTTGAGCCTTTATTACTGCCTCTTAGAAGAAAATTCTTTTATGTTGAGTGTATTGATACAAATTCAGTGCCCAAGTGTAGAACTTTTATTTTCAGAGAGAAAAAGCTCTCTCAGGGTTTTATTTCCCCACTACTAGGTATATACCACCAGCCTCTCAGAAAAGTATTACTCTGTGTAGTGACAAAGATGTATTTGACTTGACATCAGAAGAACAGGTTCAAGTCTTGGCTTTGCTACTTACTAGCTGTGTGCACATTGGCAAGTCACTTCTCCTCACATCCAGCTCAGTTTCCTCAGTCTGAAATGGCAGTGGCTGGGACCTGCATGTTGGGATTCATTCATTCATTCCTTTTAATGCATTCGTTTATTCACCTGTTATGTGGCAGGCATTGTGCTAAGTGCTCAGAATGCAAAGCGAGACATGGCCCCTGCTGTCATACAGTTTACATTCCAAATGAGGGAGACAGTCAAGTCATCACATTAATGAATGTGTGATTGCACTCCCTAAGGGCCAACAGTATGGTTCTATGAGAGAGCACAGCAGGGGAATTGGCCTATATGAAAGGGCGGAGAGAAGCTGGAGTGGGAAAATGTTTAAGGAAGGGTTTCCCAAGGAAAAGAAATTTGAACTCGGATCAGAAAGATATCATAGGTAAGAGTAGATAAAATAGCATGTGCAAAGATCCTGGGGTGGTGGGGTCCATAGTGCATTTCAGTAAAGGGGATGAAAAAATGCCAACATGACTGGAGCTGAGAGATTAAAGGGAGAATGGGAGGAGGGCAGGCTGGAAAATTAGGCAGGAACCAGAGCAGGCAGGGATTTGTAGGCCATAATAAGGATTTGGTGTTTATCCTAATAGCAATGAGATGTTTAAAGTTGGTGTATGCATGCATGTGTGCACATGTGTATTCATGTGCATGCATATGTATGTGTTTAGGTATGTGCACTTATGAGTATGGGTGCTGGTATGTACATATGTGTATACATATGCATGGATATGTATGCGTTTAGGTGTGTGCATGTGTGTGTGTGTGTGTGTGCACATGTGTGTAGAGGGGTGTGTGTGTGTGTGTGTAAGGCCTACAAATGAGTCAGAGTGGATGTGGAGAGACTAGTCACAGGCATTGGAATAGTCACAGCAGAATATTGGGCTAGGTCAGTGGTAGTGGGGAGAATGAGAATAAATACATGTGAAATCTCTTGCATGTCACTTAGGAGGTGAAACTGAGTGAAGTAGGAGGTTGATTCGATGGAGGGGTGATGGAGAGGACTGCAGCCTTCGTTTCTGATTAGTGGAGGGGATGGATGATGGTGGCATTCTCTGAGATGGAGAACGATGGAGAGAGCCTAGGATTTTTAGGGGAGAAGATCAGAAGATCAGTCTTAGACATGTGGAATTTAAGGACTTTTGAGACATCCAAGAGACTGTGTTGAGTAAGCAGGTGGAAACATGGATCTGAAGCTTGGAAGTAAGGCCTCACCTGGAAATATAAATTTGAGAGTCAGGCTATGGTTACTGAATACATGTTTGTGGATGAGATTGCTTGAGAAGGAAGTGTGGCTTGAAAGGAAGTGACCAGAGAGAGAGGAAGAAAGTCAGGACAGCACTGTTTTTTTATTTATTTTTTATTTATTTTTATTTATTTTTTACAGAGAGGAAGGGAGAGAGATAGAGAGTTAGAAACATTGATGAGAGAGAAACATCAATCAGCTGCCTCCTGCACACCCTCCACTGGGGATGTGCCCGCAACCCAGGTACATGCCCTTGACCGGAATCGAACCTGGGACCCCTCAGTCCGCAGGCCGACGCTCTATCCACTGAGCCAAACCGGTCTCGGCAGGACAGCGCTGTTTTATGTGAGCCAGGAGATGAGTGTGTTTCAAAAAGGAGCTTGTGATTAGCAGGGTCAAATGCTGCTGAAGGAGGCAGGATGAGCACTACATGTGTCTGGTAGATGTAATGGTGGTGACAGTTAACATTCCTGAGAACTGCTCTAACACCTTAATGTGTAACTCATCATCCCCATTTTTCAGGTAAGGAAACCAAGGCACAGAGAGCTTATGTAACTTGCCAATGTCACACAGTAAGTAATTTGAACTGAGGAAATATGACTCCAGACCCCATTTCCTGAATCACTCCCCTATGCTGCTTTCTCCTAGTTATATAGAGGTCATTGCTAATGCTGAGAGCCATTTAGGTCACATCAATTGGGAAGAAGCTAGACAGGAGCTGGTACTATCTGAGGTGTTAGAAATCCCTCCCAGGCCTTTGATCTTCTGCTTTCTGCTGCAGCCTCCCTGGTCATGAGCTTGAGACCCTTCCAAGTCTGCTAGCTCACATATAATGGCTTCAATGTTTTCCGCCATTTGGGAAAATATTTGGTGGTTTCCTGAGCCTTGTTAAGGCAGAGGGGGACATTTAAAAGGCAGATTTAGGCATCCCATGGATATGCTGACCATAGGTCCAATTTGCCTATGACTATCTCAGTTGCTGCTTGTCCTGGCATAATTATGGACATCTCTCCCTTTCACTTTCAAGAAAATCCCAGCTTGGATGGTGAATTATATGGTCTCCTGCAATGGTCAGTTTTATGTGTCAATTTTGCTAGGCTTTAGTCCCCAGTTATTCCATCAAACACCTCTCTAGGTGTAATCAGGGGTTTTGAAGGTGACATTGATGACAAAGTCCGTGGAGACCAGTGGTAGAGGTGAGTATAGAAGGCCGTGGTGACTTAGGTCGAGGGTGAGAGATGGTCCACACAGTATTTTGATAGAGAGGAAGGCAAGTCCAAAGTTGTGAGGAGAAGCTGAAACGAAGGATTGCAAAATCATCTGTGAACTCTCAATGGTGTTATAGTGATTACAGAGCCTTGAGCAGAAGGGGCCCTGTCTCTTGGCACTACATGTTATCCAGAGCTTCTGCTTGCCTGGGGGAAACTGAAGCAGCATCTGCTGTCCTTCAGTCACAGTGGAGGGGAAGTGTGCTGCTGGAGTGTGGCCTTACCTTCGCCATGGCCCCTCTCTCGGCATCCAAACGCACAACAGGCGTCACCTGACCTGACTAACTCACAGGGTTGTGTGACATGATACAGGTGTAACTTAACTCATCCATAGCAATAAAGGGAACTGAGAAACAGAGAACAGAAGCAGCACACGTTAGCTTTTGTGTGCATCCAGGGGGAAACCTTAGATTAAAACCATTCAGCATTTATTTATAAGGCCAAGACAGGAAGGGATCTGAGGCAATCCTGGGCGCTTACCCACAGCTAGAGTAACCAACTCTATTGTGCATTCTACCTGTACAACTATGCGGCTTTGGTGCTTGCCCCAGAACTTGTCCCTCTGACAGAAGGAGGGTCCAAAGGCCCATTGATCATAGGGTGCTGGGTGCTGGGTGATGTTATGGAGACACTAAGGGCAGCTGTGTACATGATCAACCATGGCCGTAAAACATACTGAGCCTCTATTGAATAAGGGGGTTGTTCTGACTGTTATATCAGAAGACTCTTTTTATTTGGAAGACAAATCAACATATTGTTTATGCTTCAGTTTGTATTTCTTCTCTGGCTAAACTTTGATGGCTCTTAATATGAGCTTTGTGTGTCTAACTAGAGCACTGTTACCAACCCGGACTGTTGGCCTTCTGCAGGGCTCCTCAGAGTGACAATTAGGTGGTGAGATTTATGAGCTCATTGTGGAGAGTCTAAATATAATTGTAATAAAATTTTCTTTATGTCAACTCAAAGCAATAAGGATTGCCACTTTATTTCTTAGGTAGGGAACTACTTAGGTGCAGAAAAGACCAGTGACTAAAATGAGATCACACAACAAGTTAACGGAAGGACTGGCTCTGAAGTTGCAGTTATGTAATTATGGTGGTATTTGAGTGCTTTACTATAAGCTAGGGGCTTTTCATAATTTATTTTAACAATTCCTTACAACTATCTTATCATCATTATCATCACTATTACCACCACTACCATCATCACCATCATTATCATCATCATCACCATTCCAACCTGCAATTTATAGATCAAGAAACAGATTTACATTTTTCTCAGAGTTAGGTAATTAACAAACGGTGGGATTTGAACTCAAGCTATCTATAGGCAAAATGAACTGTCTTGCACTGCTCCACCTTGTCCTGCCTCCTTGTACCAATTCCCTGCCAATCCATTGAAGTTATTTCTGCCAGGTGCTGTGTTGGATGAGAGTTAAGACTTTTGTAAAATGCCAGAGAACATGATAGAAATTGATGGGCCATGTACATAGGGATACCGTGAGGTTGCTTTCCAGGTTGCTGCAGAGCAGGCGCACTGTTACTGTGTGTGCATCTCTTGTGGAATGCCACCGTTGTGCTGTGTGGTATTCTGACATGGCCCACAACGTCAGGGGGTCTCCTTCTGGGTAGGCATGGTCTTCATCTGTAGTGAGGTCATTCCTGATGACTCTTAATGTTAAAAGAGATAGATTCTTAGTCAGGAACCCCACCATGATGGCGGAGAGCACTTTTTGTCTAGAATCTGAAGAATGATAACGTCGATGAATGCTTAGGAGTAGGCCCTTCTGCGGTGGATGTTGGGGATGGTGCCTGTCATGATGGAGGAGAGACAGAAAGGAGGCGCGTGTTATGGTGCCCTGCTAAGTGAAGAGGAGTGAGCAGTATTTTGTAGGAGAGATGACCTAGATTTTCCGTATGCTTTGCGCTTTCCCTTTTTGTTATCCCCATTCATTAGTGAAGCCTTTTGAATTGTTCCAGACCAGAACCAATTGTGCTGCCGCGTATACAGGAAAGAGGTAACTTGTGAACGCTGGGTCAGTTACAGCGTGGGCACTGAGGTGCCTCCTTGGAAAACACATTAAATTTGGTCAGAAAGTCCAGGGGAGAGGTGCAATTCCTTAAATAGAGTCCCAAAGTTCCAGACTTTGGAAGAGTCACCTTTAGAGTCACACCTGGAGGTCTGTCTTTCTGATGGTAGTGTCATTTATTTCTGCTTTGTCTAGCTAAATCCTGAGTCCCCCCCCCACCCCCACGCCCCCTGCTGCCTGGTAAGTGGTTCTTTTGGAGGAGGGAGCTGCCCTGGAGCCATGAGGGCAGACTTTCCTGCTCTGAATTCTTCCATCATTGACAAAATCCCACAGGTGCTCGGCAAACACGTGGATCTCCATCCCTGTGGCCATCGGAGAGAGTTATTGCAGAGAGACTTAAAAAATGTAGTTGCTGTTCTTTATAATTCCATACGACAGTAAAATAACGACGTAGAAAAAAATTACCCACAATCTTGCTACCCCAACACATTAAACTATTTTCAGGCTGTTATGTCATAGTTATCATAGGGATTATTATGACAGTTTAGAGGTCTTCTTGTGTATGTTTGTGTGTGTGGAGTTTTTGTTTAGTTTTTCTTTACTATAGCAATAAATTCATGCATTAGGGAGAAAGACTTTGTTATAATGTTGCAATTTTATATATATTTAAAAATATTTTGACATAGCCTTCACGCTGATAATGCAGTGACTCAGCTGGGGGTGGTTTTGCCCTGCAGGAGATGTTTGACCGGGTCTGGAGACATTTTGGTTTTCACAAGTAGGGGGTGGCACCATTGGCATCTGGTGAGTAGAAGTCGGGGATGCTGTTAAACATCCCACAGTGTCCAGGACAGCCTCTGCCACAGAGAATTATCTGGCCCAAAATGTCAATAGAGCTGAGGTTGAGAAACCCTGTAACAATATAAAACGGTGACTTCATAGTTCTTTGAGCGGATGCCTGGTTTACTTAAGCATCCGTCCTCCCCTTACAGGACATTAATTGTCTGCTGGTTTTCAATATTGTGGTGAACATCTTCAGGCATTGACCTCTGCCTTGCTTTGGGCTTGCAGTGGGTTGTTCAAGTAGGGGGGAGGGGAGGAGGAGGAAGGGAGAAGGGGAGATTCTAGCTACCACCTGGCTTCTCTGGGTTTGGGACTCATTCTCAGGACAGGTGGGAGGGCAGGGCTGTTCTACAAATAGTACAGGTTGTAGTTACTGAACTTCATTAGTTACTGAACTTTGGAGTACGGTGGAGCAGGCGTAAAACTGGGAAGAAAGGCAAAATCTTGGGACCAGTGGGACTCAGGAATCTCAAAAGTGAAACGGGTTCACATTGATTCTGACCCTTAGAATTAGGTTAGTCAGTGCAGCCTTACCTGTACCCGGCCACAGCCAGCTAAAATGGCAACTCCCTCCACACTTACCCACCTTCTTTGCTTCATGTTTTTCTTTAGTACCCATTGCTGTCTTACGTGCTATCTAGTTTACCTATTTGTTTGTTTCTGTCTCCCCTCCATGGGGACAAAAGTTTACACACTGTTGTTTCCCAGCACCCAGAACAGCTCATGCTCATTGTAGGTCCTCGATGCCTAATTGCTGAATGAATGCGTGGATAATCCACAAACACACAAGGCTGTTTTGCCATGCCATTGCTCCCAGATCTGGTTTTCTTTTCACTCTCTTTATTTCACTTGGGTTTCTTGCTGATGTTGGGGGGATGTGTTGTTGGAGGGGAAGAAGAGAGAGAGAGAGAGAGAGAGAGAGAGAGAGAGAGAGAGAGAGAGAGAGACCCTTGGTGGGGGGTGTGCGCACGCGTATGTGTGTCAAGGATAGAGGCTGCCAGAGGGCAGAGGGAGGAAGTGTGGACAAGAACTGCTGTGGGTTCAGAGCCAGGAGCCACTGCCAGCCTTTCTGTGACTCTCCTGGGCACTGTGCCCTGGGTCACATGGTTTATACTGGGCTTCCTGGTCAGGTTGTCCTGGATGCTGTAGGGCTTTCCATATAGCCCCATCCAAAGAAGGCAGTCGCGTTGGCCCGCTGCCTCAGTGCCTGCCTTGGAGCTCCTCCCTGGGACTCATTATGGGCTGGATTCTAGGGCACCTCTCACCAGACCATTGTGGCCTCAGGTGATGGTGAGGCTCCTGGTCTGAGGGCTCACAGTCACATTCGATTTAATGTTTCTAAAATTATGTATATTCTTGACTCAAAAATAAAAAGACATCAAACAACCTGTGAGCCTGCATAGTCACATCTTTATTAAAATACCTCCAGCTCCAGCTAAACAGGGGTGGGGGGTGCGAGGGTGGGGAGTGCGGGGGTGGGGAGTGCGGGGATGGGGTGCGGGGGTGGGGGGTGCGGGGGTGGGGGTGCGGGGGTGGGGGGTGCGAGGGTGGGGAGTGCGGGGGTGGGGGAGTGCGTGGGTGGGGAGTGTGGGGGGGCGGTGGTGGGGAGTTCAAGGGTGGGGGGTGTGGGGGTAGGGGTGCGGGGGGGTGGGGGGTGCGGGGGTGGGGGTGCGGGGGTGTGGGGGGTTCGAGGGTGGGGGGTGCGGGGGTGGGGGTGTGGGGGTAGGGGTGCGGGGGGGGTGGGGGTGCGGGGGGGTGGAGGTGCGGGGGGGGGGGTGGGGGGTGCGGGGGTGGGAAGAGGCCCTTGGAAACCACCCAGGTGATTGCTGCTGCAGCCCTGCCTCAGGCTCCTGCAGCCTTGCAGGTGGCAGCCGTGGAGGCCAGCATTAAGTTTCATGTCACTCAAAGGCAGGTGAGCTGAAGCCCCATCTCGCTGGCTGCCTGGGCAGCTGCAACTCCAATCATGGGGTTCTGCCCGCCTCCGCTTGGCAGCTTGGGTTCTTGAAAAGCAAGTGACAGGGGCAATAATCTACACTTGGCAAAGCAAACCCAAACACACTCTGAAAGGCACAGCTGGGCCAGGCTCAGCAACTTTATTCATTAGGCAGTTAATCTTGAGGCTGTCAGCCGAGGCCACAAGGGCAGGCCCAGGCAGGGAAGCTGTGCTTTCAACAATTCAATCCAGTCCCACAAATACTGTGGAGCTCGTGCTAGGCCCGAGGCACTGTGAGTGGCTGCAGAGGCAAAGACAAGTAGGGGATGGTTCCTGCCGCAAGGAGCTTACCTTCTAGCTTCTCTAAGAACCACAAGAGCCCAGCAGCAAAGAACAGCTGGGGTTTAAAGTCAGAGAGAGAATATCCGGTTGAATAATCAGGACAAATGTGAAGGAGCAGGAGTCCTGAAGTCTGGATATAATCTCTTCCTGCCCTCTTACCTGCCTTCCCTATAGACAGAATAATTACCCCCAACCCCCACCAATGCCCTTGTCTTAATCCCCAGAATCTAGGACTACTAGATTACCTCTTATAGCAAAAGAAACTTTGCAGATGTTATTAAGTTAAGGATCTTGAGATGGGGAGATTATCTTGGGTTATCGAGGTGAGCCCTAAATAGAATTCCTAGCAACTTTATAGGAGAGAGGCTAGAGGTCAGGGAGAGAGAGATTTGAAGATCCTATGCAGCTGACTTTGCAGTGGATGAGGCCGCAGCCACGGCACACAGGCAGCCTCCAGAAGCTGGAAAGGCAAGGAAAGGGATTCTTCTTCTCACAGCCTTCAGGATGAATGCAGCCCTGCAGACTTGGACTTCTGATCTCCAGAACTGTAATACATTTGCGTTATTTAAGCCACTAAATTTGTGGTAATTTGCTACAGCAGCGTGGGAAACACATATACTCCTTTTTCCTTCTCTTCCTCCTCCCTTCTCCCCTTTATTCTATCTTCTTATCTCTCCTTCATTCCTCTCTTCTTTCTTTCCTTCCTTCCCTCCCTCCTTTCTTCCCTCTCTCCCTGCTTCCTACTTTCCTCCAATTATAAAAATAACACATGCTTCCCTTCTATATTCATTTTTTGAACACAGAAGGGCATAAAGTCAAAAAGGAAAGATCTCTCCCATGACCCAGCCGCCCTTCTTCCTCGTGAGAAGCACAGTGGTTGGGAGTTCAGGGCCTGGGTGCACATGCTGGCTCTTTCACTTATTCCCTGCATCATGTTTGGCAAGTCAGTGACCTTTGAGTTGGTTTACTCATTTTTAAAATGGGGAAAAGGCTGCTCACTTCAAAGGATTGTTAACTCAGTGCTTAGAAGAGTAAGCACTTGTTGCATGTCAGCTCTTAATATCTTTCCACATCTCGTTCTATTCTATACAAACACATGGATCTATTTATACAAATAAAGTAGGGGGAGCTGTTTTTACTGAAATGGCATATGATGTCATCCATATTATTCTGCGACACGAACAGGCTATTTTAGGCAGGGTTATGTGTTGAAGACAAATTCTAGGCCCACTGGTGTATAAGCAGAAACACATTGATGGGAGAATATGGAGAGTGTTCAGGAGAGAATAAATAGAACAAACAGTTTGGAGAGAGGGAGAGAGAGAGAGAGAGAGAGAGAGAGAGAGAGAGAGAGAGAAGAGAAGAGAAGAGAAGGGAAGGGAAGGGAAGGGAAGGGAAGGGAAGGGAAGGGAAGGGAAGGGAAGGGAAGGGAAGGGAAGGGAAGGGAAGGGAAGAGAAGAGAAGAGAAGAGAAGAGAAGAGAAGAGAAGAGGAGAGGAGAGGAGAGGAGAGGAGAGGAGAGGAGAGGAGAGGAGAGGAGAGGAGAGAAGAGAAGAGGAGAGGAGAGGAGAGAGAGAGAGAGGGAGGAATGAATGGTTAGGGCCAGATTGTAGAGGGCCTGGATTGACAAGGAGTGAAAGGGATGCACTAAAGATTTCTGATGAAGGGTTAAAGAATAAAAGGGAATGAGAGCTGCTCAGGAAGGCTACTGAGGCAAGAGAGCAGGGTTAAGATGTTGTGGAGTGAAAGATAGGCAAAGACACAATGGCAGCTTGAGTTAGGAGGATGGCAGTGAGAAAGGAAACTACGGATGGATTTAGAGACAACAGGAATGAGAGTATACTTTTCTGAACTAGACTATTGGTTGAAAGGGATAGGAGTAAGAAGTCAACATGGCTGTGAGACCTTTCTTTCTTTCTTTCTTTCTTTCTTTCTTTCTTTCTTTCTTTCTTTCTTTCTTTCTTATCTTTCTTTCCATTATTTTAAATTTTATCTTTATTATTGAAAGTGTTACAGATGTCTTCTTTTACCCCCCCCCCCCCCACCATTTACCCCTCCCCCCACCCCAGGCCTTCATTGCACTATTGTCTGTGT
This sequence comes from Myotis nattereri, assembly GCF_964212035.1. Lineage (NCBI taxonomy): Eukaryota > Metazoa > Chordata > Mammalia > Chiroptera > Vespertilionidae > Myotis > Myotis nattereri. The sequence continues at coordinate 81,583,457 of NC_138076.1, read as the reverse complement.
AAATGGGTTGTGCATATATGCATATAAGTTCTTGGGTTAATCTTTTCCTGCCAATCCCTACCCCTGAGATTCATCAGTCTATTTCATGCTTCCATGTCTCTAAATTTATTTTGTTTGTCAGTTTGTTTTGTTCATTAGATTCCACATATGAGTGAGATCATGTGATACTTGTCTTTCTCCGACTGGCTTATTTCACTTAGGATTTGAGCACTGTGTACCTGGGAGAATGGTGATGCTAAAATCTTGGGTGTCATGCTTGACTTCTCCTTTCTATTACTGCCAACATCCAATCAAACAATACGATAATATCAATAACTTCTGCTATCTTAAGTTCTCAGAATTTCACATACTCATCCCTTTGTACTTATTTTTCAGTACTCAATTTAGGCATCCTATCTTTCCAAAAGGCTCCCAGTCTCCCTCCTCCCCAGTCTCGGTTGGGTTTTCCTTTTAAGTACTTCTCTTCAATGCATAATCTTCTGTGCCTACCTTTCTGCATTTTCTCATTGTTTCACTATGACCTGATTATATGTCTCTCTATTCCACTAGATTATGAAGGCCTTGAGGAAAAGGACTGGATCTTACTAATCTTTATATTTTCAGCGCTTAGTGTGCTGCCTGCATGGATGTCTTTTTTCTTTTTAGATTGTATTTCATTAAAAAAATCTTTAGCCAAAACCGGTTTGGCTCAGTGGATAGAGCGTCGGCCTGCGGACTGAAGGGTCCCAGGTTCGATTCCGGTCAAGGGCATGTACCTGGGTTGCGGGCACATCCCCAGTGGGAGATGTGCTGGAGGCAGCTGATCGATGTTTCTCTCTCATCGATGTTTCTGACTCTCTATCTCTCTCCCTTCCTCTCTGTAAAAAATCAATAAAATATATTTTAAAAAAATCTTTATCATTGAAAATATTACACATGTCCCCTTTTTTCCGCATTGACTCCTTCTAGCGTTCCTCCCCCGCCCCCCCCCGCCCCGCCCAGGCCTTCATCTGTGTCCATGGGTTATGCATATATGTATACAAGTTCTTTGGTTGATCTCTTCCCACCCACCATGCATGCCATTTTGAGTATATTTGGCTAGAATATCTTTCATTCTAGATATTCTACTAGTAGCCAAAGGCAGCTGAAAATATAAATCTGGGGCTGTGGTCCGGGTTCATAGTCAGATTATAGGTCTTCTGTGAGGAGGTGAAATAATGAGCCTGGGTAAAGAAGAGGGTGGTGGGTGGACCTTGGGTGGGGAGCTCTCCGATTTAGGTAGTGAGGGAGAGAAACCAGTGAAAAGCAATCAAAAAGGAGCAGTCAGAGAGTGGTTGAATACCCAGGATGGTGAAATAGCAGAAAAACCAAGTAAGTTTGAAGATGGGGAGTGTGGTCAATGGGTCAAATGTTGCATGGAGTTCAGGGGAATGATGATGCAGGAAAGGTCTTTCCTATGGTATTTGGAATATCATTCCTTAACCTTGTGAGATGAGGAAGGTAACCAGGTAATCCTAATATATAAAAACCCTGGGTCGGTTAGTGGAGGCTCCAACTGGAACTCAGTTCTGCAGTTAGTGCTGGGTTGCCATGGTGACCCAGAACCGTCTGCTGTGGCTGCAGGCAGGGTGACCCAGCACTGACTACTGAGGGGGCTGCGAATCAGCCCCCGAGAGAGGCCTGAAGAGTGAAGCAGGGCCTGATCTGTAGCCTCCATGGTAGCTGTTGATCAGGACTTGCCTCTCTCTTTCTGCCCAGGCCTCCACCCAGGGGGTGGGGGGGCTGCTGGTCAGCCCTACCTTTCTGATCAGGCACCGTTGATAGGCCCAGAGACACTGACTGGCACAGAAACTGACCAATCAGAACCAAGTCTGGGTGAACTGTGAGGAGCCAATGGCTGCTTAGGAGGTGGAGCTTTTGACGCTGACTGGCATAGAAACTGACCAATCAGAACCAAATTGGCCGGCAGAGGAGGGCAGTTGGGGGCAAGATCAGGCCAGCAGGGGAGGGCAGTTGGGGGCAACCAGACCAGCAGGGGAGGGCAGTTGGGGGCAACCAGGCTGGCAGGGGAGGGCAGTTAGGGTGATCAGGCAGGCAGGCAGAGGGGTTAGGGGCAATCAGGCAGTCAGGCAGAGGCAGTTAGGGGTGATCAGGCAGGCAGGTGAGCGATTAGGAGCCAGCGGTCCCAGATTGTGAGAGCGATGTCTGACTGCTGGTTTAGGCCCTCCCCTGCAGGCCTGGTTGCCCCCAACTGCCCTCCCCTGCTGGCCTGATCTCACCACCACCGGGATCGGGCCTAAGCCGGCAGTCAAACATCACCTAAGGGGTCCCTGATTGGAGAGGGTGCAGGCTGGGCTGAGGGAACCCCCTCTCTGTGCACGATTTCTTGCACTGGGCCACTAGTAAGGAATAAAAGAGAATTGGGTGGTGGAGCAGTAGAAATGTTGATGCCTCTTTCAATATGCTTGGAAGGGAAGGAAAGGGAGGAATAAAAGAAGAGGACCTGAGTGAGAAGCTGGGTGACCTAGCCTTTTGGAGGCTGAATGGGGGTGCTGCTAGAGACTGGGAAGTTGAAAATGTAAGCAAATGAGGAGGTAAAGGGATAGCCTCTGCAAGAAAGGGCACTTCCTCCCTGGGAGAGGGATGAGAAAGAAGAGGGATTTTGCAGCAGAAAGGAGTCAGATGGTCTCTTGATAACGTAGGAAGTGAGGCCATGTTCAGGAAGAAAGGGTGTTGGGAGTGGATTTGGGGACAAGAGAGGCAAGACTTTTGGATCAGCCACTTCAGGGATTTTAAGAAGGAATAACAAACACAGCCTTTACCGTTTAGACTTTGCTTTTCCAGCCCTGTTCAGCAGCAGGGAAGCAGGAGCAGGGAAAAAACAGGCACTAGGACTGAGAAGACTGCAGAAGTTCAAGGCAAGGGGAGGTGGGTTCCAGCTGGAATGAGGAGGAGAGTAGGCTGATCACTAAGCTCTTGAGAAGTCATGGGAACAGAGCTCTGTGACATTGGGCAAACCTCCCTGCCTGCAGGATCCAGCTATACCAATGCCAACTAATTCCTCCTGGTTAGTTTGGAAGGAAAAACAATGGTTTATAGAAAATATCTACGGGCCCTTTTTCCCAAAAGAGCCTTACAACCGCCTACTCTCTGGTGGCATCTGAGAGCTCTGTGGGGTGACTCCACCCATCTTCTCATGTTCTCATCCACGTTTGAGTCTGGAGGGTTCTGAGTATGTGGGTTTCTCTCTATGGCTTGTATTTCTATGTCTATGGTTCCTCTCTCCTCCTTTCCTCTCCTCCACCATTTGCCAACTCTAAGTGTGGTACTGGGCAACTCAGGGAGCTTCTACACCTCTGGGGTTGCTAGTTTGGGAAGTCTGCATGGTGCAGCATGATACTCTGAGAAAAGATGGCCTCTGTCCATTGGTAATAGCCATCACAGGAAGTGGTTTTCTCTTTAGGGATTTTGTAGTGGGGCATTTGGGGGTCCTACAAATGTCTACCCCCAAGATGGAAATCTGGTTGGCTGATTGACAATTTGGGGTCAACGAAACATATAAATTTCTATTTCCCCCATGGAGGGAGCTGGGTCATTGACCTCAGATCATGAAAGCTGTGCATGGTTATACCCTCTTGAATTACAAAGGCCGTGAGTGCCAAGAGGTGGTCAGGCAGAAGCTCATGGCATCTCACCACCTAGTGCTGTCAGGTCCTGTGGCTTCTTCCCACTCTGATTTTTATGGCTATATTTTTTCCTCTCCTGCTTTTAATTCCTTTTGGGCAGGGACTAAGCTGTAAGCACCAACACCAGTCATATCTGTAGAAGCTTTTGATTAGTAACCTCCTTCTGGGAGGAAGCGGGAGGAGGAGGGTCTGTGTTCCCAGGACTTAGGGCCCTGCTGTCTGTCTGAGGCCCTCCTTCCTCTGTCCCACAGGCTGTCTCTGCCTCAATCCTGCTGCTCACCTGACTGATTCCTCACCTGAAGTGCAGACATGGAGGGATTGGAAGCAGAGCTCCAGTGTAAAAGTGTTCTGCATTCCCAGATACAGATGATTCAGATACAGCCTCTATCTTTAATTTTACCTATTCTCTCTTTCCTATTGATTCCTTGCATTTCACCAAGTGGATTATTTGATTTGGAGGTAGATTCTGCAATTACCTTATAGATTATCTGAGCAACACAATGCAGGCAAAAGTGGATTTTTATTTACAAAGTCTGAATTATCCAGGTGATGCTATCCCTGGAGACCTAACCTTGGAGAAGACACAGCTGGGAAGGCATGCTGGAGACCCTAGTCCTAGAGCACTGTGCACGGAGGACCTTCCCCTGGCAGATGCTGGGAGATCAGAGCATGTGTTGCAGAACAAGAGTTCGTCTCTCCTCCAGCCTTGGCCCGATACATTTGTCACTTTGGATTATTTCCCTCATACCTGCACAGGGAGGCAGCATCGTCAATTGCAAGAATTCCCAGCGTGCTCTGTTGTGGCATGAAACACAAATACCATTTCCTTTCAATTCTGGCTTTTGCAGGGTCTGCCCGAATGAATTTGCGTTGTCTCCAACCTGGCACTTTAAAACAAATGAAAAAGCCCCTGAATGACAAACACAGCATACATAGTGGGAGGGCCATTTGCAGGGAAATGGTTGCAAGGAGAATCGGTACTTTATGAATATTCACTGAAGTGTAAACCTGCACATTGCTTATGCGCTTTTCTGCATTCTAATTTTCCCATGAATGCAAATGAGTCCTGTTTAAAATAGGGAGAAGTAGAGCGGGCTCCTTGCAGAACACCTAATTGAATGATGTTTGTACATCATGTCTGATATTTAGTAAACAGAGAGACAAATCCAATTGTTTTCCAAATGAGACCTCCGAAACAATAAAAAATAATGATCACAAAAACCCAGAGAATAGGAATGTGCTGAACTAAGTACTTTCCTAAAAAGGGGGACATAATTACTCTGTCTCGGGGTGCAATTAGTGTCCTAATTATACGAAGGTGGATTTTGCTTATCTCTTCTGTAAACTGTCTGTCAAGATGAGCTGTCTTGAGGAGCTGTACAGCAGAAGGGCTGGGTCCTGCACTCGACTGGCAATGGATGGCCCTGTGGGAAGAGGAGCCCAGATAGATGCTACTTTGGGAAGTACCTTCATCTTTCTTTTGGACTGACAGATGGTTTCAGCTCGGGTTGGACTGCCTGCTGCTGCTTTCAATGCAAGAGTGTTACCTTTTTGGATTCATGAAAGCCACTCAATCAAAGATAAAAAGGCAGGCCAGTGTGAGGAATCAATAAAATCTCTACTTTCAGCTGGAGTGTCTAATAGTAATTCTTCTCGTGTCACTGCCTGGTTAAACAGTCATAGTCCTGCTAAAAGCCCTATAAGACATAATAGATTCATGTGGCTTTGCTCTATTGTGTTGCATTTGGTCTGAAAAAAAGGGAAAAGGGGCTTTTGCTTTTCTAAAACAAACCAGACAGTGAAGCATTGTGCACGAAAATGTATTCACCCACTGCAATGGGGCTTCCTCGGCCATCACGTGTACTTTCAGATACCTGATACATTCATCGCAAACCCTCCTTTGGAGATGTTTTAGTACCAATCCCAAGTCACCCTGCTTACATTTAAATGTGCCCTTTGGTGGTGGTGGTTCTTGGGAAAATCATAAAAACAAGTGCTTTTTAATTTTGAACCCAGCCAGTTGTATACATTGAGACCTGCTTCTGAGGCGCTGACAGCAGATTTCACACATCTCAGAGCTGAACTGGGAGCACACAATGGCTGAGTCATGGCAGAGTCTCCAGCAGGGCCTTTGGCGATGGCTTCTCAGGAAACGAGTTTATATGGGCTGGGGCAGTAGAGTGTTCTTTAGCAGAGGTCTTGAGTGGCAGCATAATTAAGATCTATGTGCAATGCTGTCTCGCCCCCCCCCCCCCCCCAACAGCCTCACAGGCCCTGGAATGGCCAAACCCACAGCCTATATGGCAGCGAATCAGAGAGGTGTCTGGGCCTTTGCTTTCCAGTATTTCCTCCTCCCATCCTACAGAGAAAAAAATGAAGTATTTGTGTCTGAGTTGAGCAGCATTAAATGGAATTGGCTGTGTTACCACCCACACATTGATGTCCAGGGATTTTGAGTGAAAGAGAATCACAGAGCATGTTATTTCGCCATCTGGGGCGAGAAAGAAGTGATGAGACAAGCGGCATTTTGTTGGCCATTCCAAGCAAACCCTTTGATCAGGAGCAGACTTTGTGAAGGCTTCTGCTGACCCCCCCCTCCCCCCCCCCCCCCCACACACACACACATGCCTCCAAACCCAAGCCACTTCCTGTCCTTTGCTTCCCGCGGAAGGTCTGTCTGCTGCGGTGGAGCCTTGCCCAGCCTTCTTTGGCGTATCAGATGGATTGCAGAAAATGGAAAAATTTGAGTACGGTCCCCCTTGCTGCCCCCTCAGACCACTCCCCGGGAAACTCCAGCAGATGTAGACAGGGCTTTAATAGCTACATAAAGAGAAATGCATGACAATCTCATTAGGGAGCCCTAATGGCCCGTTGGAGGATCTCAGAAAATGATGTATCAATGTCTGGTTTGTTACGGCCTCTCTATGGGTGGCAGTTTGCCCCCACCCATAATGGCCCATTCATCGCCCGTTTGACCTGGCTTCCAGTAATACATTGCTCTCTCTTGCATCAGTCTCCCTTTGAGGCCCACTACAATTGCCGACACAACTCTTTAATGTGGGTAAATCAGAGCCGGTAAGTGACAATCATAAAAAAGCAGTTAGCGGGCCACTCCATGGCTCGCCCTGCTATGGCGCATTAAGGTTCTTTCTTTTCTTTTCCCAGCGCTCCTCGCGTGCTCCATCCCAGCCTGGCATCTGCAGGAGGTCAAGGCACCGGGAGCCCCGAGATTTCCAACCATCTGCTGAGGAAAAAGGAAAGCAGTGCCGGAGGAGGGAGGAGAAGAACCTAAATGATACTCTGAAGACCTTCTTAAAGTTATTTATCGCGGGTGAGGACAGGAGAATCGTTATTAATGTTATCAGCCCATTGTCTTCCTTCTGCGTCTCAGAAGGCAGGGGACATAATTAAAGTCGAAGCTGAGTTCATTTCTCCCCTTGGAGGCTTAAATAGCCTGGAATCATTTCCCATTCCTCCCTTCCCACTAGTGCCGGTCCTCCCTAGCTGCTGAAAAATTCAACATTCCTATAAACCACAGTACTTTGTAAAGGTCACGCGCCAGCTAATGTGAACCCCGGTCAGGCGCCCTGCTCACTGCAGCCGCAACCATGGCTGTCCTGCCCGGTGACAGGGGCCTGCGGACGGGAGGGGCACCAGGCAGGCGCACAGAGCTCTTTAAATATTGCCAAACGTTTCCTGGATCAGCATGATATTTAAAGATTTTTGTTCCACCTGCCTGCGAAATATAGAGTCCAGCCGAGAGGCAAGAAAATGAATATGGATTTCTTGCCCTTTCAGTGTATTCACTCCAGAAAATAGCCATTTCTTTTTTTTTTTTTTTTTTTTTTTCATTTTTCTTTTTTCGCCGAGCCGGGGACTGCAGGCTTCAGGCAGCGACGATTACAATCATGCATCATGAATGAAATGTGCCATTTGGAGAAAATCAGCCACTCATTCCATTTCAAAACCCCCTACAAATCAATAGTGCTAGCAGAGTTTTCAGGCTGAGCTGGATGTTGTGCTTGAACTAAAGCACTTTCTCAACATACTTCTGACACTCAGAGTTGCCAGGGGCAGACTCTGTGCCTGGGGCTCCAACAAGAGAATTATCAGCCTCCCAAAGCTGGGTCCGGTTCAGCGGGAGATGGGGAAGCGAGACTTGTGCTGACGGGTAGAACACAGAGAAGGGTCAGAAGATGTGCTTCCTAGCTTTGAGTTCTGCCTGAACTGAACTAGCTTTTATTAATCCTTTGTTCAAAAAACGTGTCTGGAGTACTTTCTGTGTGCCGGGGCCTGTGCATAACGCTAGGATATAAGAGCAAACAAGATAGACCAGGCCCTGCCTTCCTGTGGCTTCATAGAAGACAGAACAATTACAGGGCAAGTACACAGTATGATACACCTTAGCACATTGGGAAATTTTTCATATCGCTGGTTTCCTGTTTTTTTGTTTTGTTTTTGTTTGTTTGTTTGTTTTTAGGCAAAATGCAGAAGTTTAAGATAAACTCTCAAGTCTTAAGACGTTCTTCCCTTTCAGGAGAGCAATTAGACAAACACTCGACCTTATCTTCTTTCCAGGGCTACACAAGGCTCTTGCTCCTTTTGTTTTCAAGGTCACCATAACCTGGTGCAGACACAAGACTCATGCAGATGAAATGTTACCTCACAGGTGAGGTGCCAGAAAAATGTCATGGACTTGGAGAAGTTTGTGGCAGTTCCGAGTTCCTTGGGTTTCAGAAGAGGGAGAGATCGCTAAGTGCCTTATCAGTGCCAGATACACTTTTCTCTGCACCTTCTCAACCACTCCCCTGGCTCCTATTACTTATATACGGAGAAGACTCTAAATTCATGTCTCCAGCCCAGATATTCCCCATGAGCTTTTTCCTCTCCCTCACCCCGCCCTTGGCTAATTCCTACTCATTTACCATCTCCTAACTTCAGCTACATTGGCTCCTCGAGGCTTATGTACTCATTTGAGCCAAGTTAGGTCTCCTATCCCGTGTTCCTGTGGCACCCTGGTCTTTACCATAGCACTTGCCCAGTTTTTGGTAATTGCTTAGTCAACTCTCTCTCCACATGTCTGTGTGATCCTCAGGGGCAGGGCCCTGCCTACCCAACTTACTGTCATTCCCCAGGGCCACTACAGAGCTTTGAGTTTTATTGGTGTTCGGTAATTTCTTTTATAAATGAATGGCTAGCCAATCCCTCTAGAACAGCGATTTTCAATCTTTTTCATCTCATGACACACATAAACTAATTACTAAAATTCTGTGGCACACGAAAAAATATATTCTATTTTTTACTGATCTGACAAAAAGTAGGCATAATTTTGATTCATTCACACTGGACAGCTATTGTTGTGTTGGCTATTATCATTTTTTAAAATTTGACAATCTAAGGGGAAAGAGGTCAGTGCCCCTGACTAAGTAGTCAGGTCTTGCATGTTTTAAAAATTCTTGCCGCACACCAGTTGAAAATCTCTGTTCTAGAGAATAAACATACCTTTCTTTAGGGTGTGATTCCAGACCATTTCTCCCTATTTGAGTGACCCATCCCCAAGTAAGATAAAACTAAACCGGCTTTGTGCCAATATACTTCCAGCAGAGTGTGTTGTCCTAGGCAGAGTTTCCAAAAATATCAGAGCCTGAGACAAGGCTTCAGTGCTAATGTGTTACTTGGGAGGTGCAATTCCAGGACGATGAAAGTGCAGGAAAAGAGAAAGGAGACAGGGAAGGATGGGAAGCCACTCAGGGTGATGCGTTACTGTGCTGGCCCTGCTTCATGATGGCATATGTGTGCATGTGTGTACACAGTAACAACAAACAAACAAAATGAAATAACTGTAGTCACTTGCTCAGCAGGTGTACCTGCTCAGCCATGCAGGATGTCTTTAGAGAGACCCAACAGAGAAGCCCATGCCTCAGAACAGTCCTTGGGAGGAGAAAGAGAATGGGATTTATCCTCCTACTCCTACTACCATTGGTCAAGGTTAAGCCCCATGGGAACTTCCCTGTATTTATGGTTTGTTTTATTTGACCCTCTTGCAAACCACTGAGGAACTCAGAGCTCAGGCTCTGTGGTATGATATTCCTTCCAAGTCATGTATATGCAGTAAATATAGCAGGCTTGAGGCTACTATTCTTAAAAAGGCCTGCTCACAAGGTTGGCCCTTGGTTGTCATCTAGAAATTTAGATTTTAGGAGGGTTCCCATCACTGTGCTTAAACATTTTTGTGCAAGTGATGCAGTTTATACTGATCAGTTGTTTTCCTTCTGGGAATCTGGAGTTTTGGGATGTGCTGGCAGAGGATACATACATGGTAGGTGCCTGTTCAAATTCTGGGCACCAAGTCTCTAATGAGCTTTATAATTGTGACCTGACCCCTCCTCCATGGGTTACTATCACAACCCATTGTAGGTTATTGTCACACTCATTGTGGGCTAATGTCACACCCATTGCGGATTATTGTCACACCCATTGTGGGTTATTATCACAAATCTTTGCTAGAGTCTTGTGGGACCTCATAGGGAGAGGACTCTTGGAAACTTGGACCTGGTCTCCCCTGGGCTTCTCGCCATGTACCTTTTCCCTTTGCTGACTGGGCTTTGTATCCATTTGCTGTCCAGACTCATAACCATGAGTGTGACTATATGCTGGAGTCCAGTGAGGCATCCTAGTGAATCGTTGACCTGTGGGTGGTCTTGAAGACCCCTGACACAGTGTATGTGACTGGTTGGCCTTGGGTGGAAGAACCAAGCAGGCTTTGGGAAACTGGTTGGCCAAGGTAGGGGCTGGGGTGAAATAAGAGGGTGAGGGTCTGGGAGGCAGGGGAGGCTGAGGAGGTACAAAGATGTGTTTGATACATGAAGAAAAAGAGCCCAGATGGACCTTGGGGACTACCAGCTGTGCAAACTACTCAGTGGATTGTTTCTTTGCCTTAGTTTTATTTTGGATAAAATGGTTATAATTATAACCTTGTAGGATTATAAGGATTGGTATAATATAGGACTTTCTTTAATCTTACAGACTTTCAGGAAAAGGCATTTTGAGCTCTTATCTTTAGCTGTAGTGCTTGGATGGAGTGTGGGGGAGGGGGATGGAGAGAATAAAGATGCAGTGAAGACTGCCCCTGTGTGTGGGAGGAAGTCACTGTTTCTACCTCATCCTTATTGGAATAAAATATAGTGGACAAGATTGTACCTGGTTCCAGATGTTGTGGTGCTAGGATTTTCTGATACAGAAGCGTTTCTAAGAGAGTTCTCTTGGAGTCTAGCGATTATTGGACTGCCCAGATACTGCTTTCCAGATGGTGGCCATCTTGGGCTTGACCTGGGACTAGCCTAAGACCACACAGGACATTCATAGGCCCCCATCTTCTCTATCAGTGAGTATCAGAATTATTTGGCTGCATGCAATAGATTTTAACTAGCTTAAGCAAAAATGCATTATTGGAAGGTTTCAGGTAGCTTGCAAAGAGTAGTAGCTCTGGGCGCCAAGTCTCTAATGAGCTTTATAATTGTGACCTGACCCGGGTAGTTCTGGTGCCTTAGCAATTGAGCCAATGCTCTAGAGTTTGATTGTTGGTGGCAATGGTTACCTCTTGGCTCCCCTTCTTGTCAAAGATTCAGATTCCCAGAGAAGGGCTGTGATTGGCCTCCTTGGAGCACTTGGCCACACTGGTAGTCAGGGGGCACACTGTCACACTGACAGCTCAATCAAAATATAACAGGGGAGAAAGAATTCCCCAAACAAAGAAGGATGCCATTACCAGGAGCAGATAAGACATTGACATGGACCTATTTTTCTAAAGAACGTGGCCTCTACACTATGGAACTCAAGTCACCAGGTCACACCACTCTGCCTCTGGGACATTGAAGCCTGGTGCTACCAGGTAATTGGGGGGCTTATCAGATTTGGTCACTCTTGAGGGTTTTTCATGCCTCTTTGGTTTCTCCATGCCTTCCAAACATATTCAAAAAACATTTTAGAAGGCCCCCTATTTATGTTACTGATCTCTTGTTGCCACCTAAGGGTATACCTTTGTAGAGCCTCCATGATTTGGTCAGCCTGAGCACTTTCACCTTTCATGCCTTTGAAAATGCTCTATTGTCTGCTTAGGTTGTGTTTTCCTTGGCTACAAAGGCCCACTCACCTCCAAGCTCCAATGTCATCCTTTCTGTGACCTCCATGCTCCCTGAAGTCATGCAGTTAGTGGCGGAGGCTTATGTAGACTCCAGGTCCCTGGATTCCAGTTACAGTTATTACTATAAAGTGGCTACTAATTAGGGCTTTGGGTCAAACAACTCTGAATTAGAGTCCCAGTTCTGCATTTACTGAATTAGATAACCTTGAGAATGTTACTTATCATATTGGAGACTTGGTTTCCTCTTCTTTAAGGGGGATATTAGCACTACTCTCCTCATAGATTTTTGTGAAAATGAAATAAGATAAGGCCTGTAGAGTGGTTTTCACAATGCCTGGCAAAATGTAAGTGCTCAATAAATGTTAGCTATTATTTTACTGTGTTCCTGTCCCAGGAAGATTATGTCAATGAATTAAAGTATAGAGAGCTCTAAAATCCTCAGAGGCAAGAACAGTAACCATAATGTGCAAAGACTTGGAAAGCCCCAGGGAGGAGTCAGTATTGAAAAGTCTGTGAAAGTGTAAACAAATCTTAAAATACTAATTAGGCAAGAGCATAATCTACTCTTCTAAATAATGAATTATATATGCGGTTGTTTGTTGTTCATGGCTCAAAGTAATAAACTCTAAATTAGTCACTCAAAGCATTATTAATAAAGACAGTCTGCAATGTAGCTAAAGTTGTATTTTTTGACCCTCATGAATTTGGTTATAAGAGAAAATGTCAAAATCAGACTCATTCGAGATTAACATGGATCACTAAGATGGATTGTTTGTGTGGGAAGATGATTGGATTTAGAATTGGAACACCTGAGTTTGAGTTCTGGCTTTGTTGATTGCATGGTCTATGATCTTGGGGAAGATGTAGCCTGTCTGGGTATTTCCTCACCTATAAATCGAGAAAACACTCTCACTGTGTTGTGGCTTTAGGTGATAGATAATCTACATTAAAAGTCCTTAAATGCACTCTAGACTATAAAGTGCAGTTTTATTCAAGATTGTACTTATAAAAACAAAGCACTCATTAATTCATTCCTTTGTTCTTTCATTAATTGATCAGCACCTGTTGTAAACCTAGCATGGCAGACATTTCAATTGGGGATAAAAATGCAGTAGAAAAAGTGGTGTCCACGCTGAAGTAAACAGTAGGCTAGTTGAAAAAACAATATACACAGAACATAAGCAAAGACATCTTTCTAAGCTGGTTCTGCTTTTAAATCCAGGGAAATACAAATTAAGAGAAAGATCAGGATTAACTCAAGAAAAGCCATCTTGAGGGAGGTCTTAGATTATGTCCTGTGCTACAAGTTGGTGTAGGGAAGACAATTTACAGGACTGGAACAGAATGAGTGAGCCAGATAAGGAAACTAGAGGCATGTTAAGTAATGGTCAGTTTACAATCAGTCTTAGCAATGTGTAGGGGATGATTCCAGTACTGTCCTAGGTGCTGTGGGGGATCAGAAGAAGGAAAAGGCTTGACTTCCATCCCCTATAAAGTACCAGGAGAGGTGAGAAAAAGTCCTGGAAAAGCACCCAAAGAGGAGACAGGGCATGAGTTAAGGGCTACATGTTTTTGAACTGAATTGTAGGATTTAACCATCTCAAAAAAAAACCTGGCTGATATTTTTCTATAGAGGAGGACTGTGCCTTTAAATCTACAGCTCAAAAAAACATTTCGGTTTGCCAAGTTTTTGCTAAGCCATCCTGAAAAACTTCAACAGCGTTCACCAGCCAGAGGCCCCAATATCCAATCTCTGTCTCAAATGATAAATGACACTTGTCAGTTGACAAAGCAAATAGCCTCGACCAGTTGAGGACATGGTCCTGCTGTGCAAAGCACTCCTGGTGAACCAGCCAAGAGCACCTTGAGGTGAGAACAAGCCTCTTTGTGCACAAGCCCTCCGGAGAGAGAGCTGGGAAACAAGCAGCCTTTGCTCTGAGGGCAGTTCCTCATTAGGAGCTGAAACCCTGGTAGAAAATATCTGTCTGGTCAGGAGGGGATTTCTCAGGTCTGGAGACTGGATTAGCTGGGGATGGCCTGAGACCTTGCTGCTGGCCATGCACTTTGTCTATGTTTCTGCAGGGGTCTTGGCTCCTTTTATTTCTGACATCCTCTGGATCCTATTGTCTTAGAGCAGGAGACAAAAATCAAGGAATACAGCTCACATTGACATTAGATGGTGGTGTGCATGGGTGTGTGTGTATGGGGGGAGGAGGGTTAAGTCATTTTGGTACTTTGGGCCATGGAACACTTTTTTCTTTGTGTGGTTCTCTCTCAAATTGTAGGGTGTTTAACATCCCTGGCCTCATTTACTGAATGATAGTATCGTCCCCAGTCATTGTGACTGTTAAGACTCTCCAACACATGTCCAAACTCCGCTTCCAGGGTTTGTGGAGAATCAAAAGGCACATGAGATGATGGATGCCTCCTGGGGGCCTTGCCCTCCATTGGGTGCCAGTATGCTCTGCTGTTCTCAAGGCACCTGGGACAGGGCAGGGTCCTGACTTTCTCAAAACAGGCCCTGAGGTGGGGGTGGGGGACTACAGATCCAATTTGGTGTGCTCTTTACTCAGCTTTAAGGGCTAGGTGTTTACTCCATGCTGAGCCCTCTGGAAGAATCAATTAACTTTCCAGAATGAGGTGACAACATAGCACTGGGTCCAGGGGACCTGGGAAAGTCAGGCAAAGAGAGTTAGCCAGTTAGATAAAGGGACATCATGGTAGTCTCCACACTGCAGACTATTCCTTAGGAGAAGGGCTTTCCAATTTGATCCATCCAAGTTGAGGGCCCCAAAGTCAAATGGCCTAATCATCTGTTCCTGTATTTTCTAATGTGTGGTCCATTGGCCATTTGTGTTAGAGTGACCTGGGGTGTTTGTGAAAAATGCGGATTCATGGCCCCAAAATCCAGTTTGTCAGGTTATCTGGATTTGGGACTGGGAATCTGAATTTTAAGAAAATACCCTCTGTGTGTCTTCTTCAAGCTAATGTTTGAAAGAATGAAGACTCTAGCGCAGTGGTTCTCAACCTTCCTAATGCCGCGATCCTTTAATACAGTTCCTTATGTTGTGGTGACCCCCAACCATAAAATTATTTTTGTTGCTACTTCATAACTAATTTTGCTACTGTTTTGAATCGTAATGTAAATATCTGATATGCAGGATGTATTTTCATTGTTCGCAACCCACATGTTGAGAACCGCTGCTCTAACGAAAGCTCGAGTTCCCTCTATAAGAACCCTGAACATCTCTAGTGGAGGGGGTCTCACTCCTTCTGGAGGCAGCCCCTCCCCCTCCCCCCATGTCCCATAACTCTGAGGCCCACAAACCTTCCCCAATGAGTAAAGTATGGTCTCAGTGATAATGGAAGAACCCCAAACTCAAACTGTGGTGTGTGTGTGTGTGTGTGTGTGTGTGTGTGTGTGTGTGTGTTGTGCATTTCCAAAGGGCTTGACAGGGTGCGTACTAAACTTAAATATGACTCCTCATGGGAGGGACAGTAAAATACAGGTTTGTGGGAAAGTTAAAAAGTTAAAGGAGGACCTTTATATTTGCAATATATATGTATTGCTTGGATTTTTCTTTGACAATGTACATGTGTTAGTCATGAAATTTAAACAAGAAAAGACAAAGCAGTGCCAACACTGACATGTTGAGCCAAATCTGCTTCACTCTGTATTTCCCCTCAGGTTCTAGGGGAATCACTTGGGGCTGCACAGAATGTCTAGTTTCTTCCCCACCTGTCAGAAGTGTTTGAATGCTAGCTGGTCCCTTCTTGGCACCAGCTCTTTAGGCCAAATGGCCCTGGTTCCTTGACCCCTACACTGTGATCTGTTGTGTGAATCTTCCTGGAAATGCTGTTCATCTTGCAATGCTGTTCATCTTGATCATATTCTATAAAAATTATGTTCTGTGCTCTGTACCCAGAGCAGCATTTGGGTGTGCTATGACCAGAACAGAGAGAGTCTGACAGTCATCTCTGTCTAACTAGGTCCTATCTTTCCATTAATGCTGCTAAGCTCCTTGGCAGCCACATCCCACTGATGACTCCTATTGAGCAGAGAGTCAACTAAAACCTCCAATCTTTGTCACACTGGCTGTTGCCAAGGCTCATCCCATCCCCTTGCATTGCTATCAACTGGCTTTCTGGACCCAAGTGGAGAACCTTAAAGTAATTTCTAGTACATTTCATCTTGTTAGGTTTGGCTCATTGATCCAGGAGGCTAAAGCCTCTTTTCTTTCTGGACCTTGATTTTGTTCCCAGCAGAAAACTTCTCTGCAAAGTTTGATTTTATTTGACTGCAGAAGAAAAAACCCTACAAAACCCTCTTTATTTTGAACAGGAGACTCTCCTTGAAAATCAACTCAAGCCTAGCATTTTCTAATACCCTGAACAAATGCAGAACTTGCTGTCAGCTTGATTGGACAAGGCTTCACTTCAGGGTCTGCTACCTGCAGGCTCCGAAGGCAGGTCCCACGACATATGCCACTGCACAGAGAGGGAGCTCTGCAGACAGCAGGCCCCTTTCCAGACAGATGGGTGTTTCTCCTCTTCTGAAAGATCCCCTGGGAAGGCTCGACTGGGAGCATTTTCCCGAAATAGGATGACTGTATTGTGAATGGCTTTATTGCTCAGAGCATCTGGATGTGTTGTGATAAACAGCATGATAGATGGTTTTAATGCCTCTGGAATGGGTTGCCCAGAGAGACAGAACAGAACGGAGAACATTCACTTCCCTGTTGCTTGGAACAGAGCAGAGTTGCTCACTCCACCTAAGTGGTTCTTCCTACTCATCTTGGTGGTAATTTCAGCACCATGGACCTGAGGGGGATTTAGAGGAGATTGGCTAGAGGTTGTTAGCTGGATGGACAGAGTGTTCACTTACATGTGCAGCAAGTATTCTTTGGGGGTTAATGTGGGTCACTGTGCTAGGCATTGGGGATAAATGGCAAGAAACTAGACATGAGGCTTAGTCAACAGGGCACATGTTAATAATCACTCAAAAACAAGTATAAATCACGAGAGTGGTAAATGTAACAAAGAGAACATGTTGTGATGATGGGAAGTCTAATTCTAGTCTGGAAGGCTCCTCTGAAGAGGTGACACTTCAGCTGAAATCTGCAAGTTGAGTGGGAGGTAACTTGGCAATGAGGTAGAAGATCTGACAGGTATATGCTAAATATGTGCTAAGGCCAGGTGTCAGGTGGAGACATAGCATTGTCAAGGACAGTAAAAAAGGCCAGCGTGTCTGGGTGAGGAGAGTAAGCAGGAAGGCAGTGTAAGGTAGAAATATTTATAATAATAATATTGATAATATCAAATGTTTTTTTTTCTTGAGATTTACTATGTTCCAGGCACCACACTAAGGACTACATATGCATTAATTCATTGATTGTTTCATCAGGTATGTCTCATAAGGTATGTGCTCTTTCATTTTACAGAAGAGGAAACTGAGACAGAGGGAAGGTAAGTCACTTCCCTGAATTGGTAAGGGGCAGTGCTCTTCAGAGCCTTAGAGTTCCTCTTAGGGAGTTTGTTCTTTATATGAGACACTGGGAGACAATATTGAAGATGTGAAGCAGGGCAGAGACATGATAAGATTTGTGTTTTGAGATTGCTATGGCTGCTGAATGGAGAATGGCTACAGAGGAGCAAAAGGAGACAGGTGAGAGCCAAAGGAGGCAGCCATCACGGTGGTCCAGATACAAGATGCGAAGAACTAAGACCAGCATGGTGGCTGTGGTGATGTATGAAATGGCTTGATTGTATGGGAGGATATTTTTTAAAAATATATTTTTATTGATTTCAGTGAGGAAGGGAGAGGGATAGAGAGATAGAAACATCAATGATGAGAGAGTATTATTGATCGGCTGCCTCCTGCATGCCCCCTACTGGGGATCAAGCTTGCAACCCAGGCATGTGCCCTTGGCCAGAATCAAACCTGGGACCCTTCAGTCTACAGGCCGGCTCTCTATCCACTGAGCCAAACCGGGTAGGTCAAGGGAGGATATTTTTTAAATAAATCAGGACCTGGTAAGAGATTGGACAGAGGGTGAGAAAGAAGATGTTAAAGATAACTCCTAGGTTTCTGTCATCTTTCCCCCAGTTGGATGAATGGGAAGATAACGAGTTCCACTTTTGGCACATTAAGCTTGATGAGCCTTTGAGAGAACAAGATAGGCAGTTGGAAGAGAACTTGTGGTGCTCAAAGGGGAGGGCTGGAGTCTGATTCTTGGAATCATTGGTAAATAGGTAGTAATGAAGCGGTAGCCTGGATGCAATTGCCTAGTGAGAGAGTAGAGAATAAGAAACTAAAAGGACCTAGGACTGACCCAGCCTTGATGAAAGCCAGCGTGTAACGGCCAGATCGAGGAAAGAGGCCTCTAAAGGTGACTGAGAAGGAGTGGCCAGAGAACGGAAACCAGGAGACCGTGCGGCACAGTATCCAGAAGAGAATCTGTTTGTAGGAGGGGCAGAGTTACTAACACTGGATGCTTCTGGGATGTCAAATAATATGAGGAGTGGTATTCACCAGTGTGGAAATTGTATTAATTTCCTAGGCCCATCGTAACAAATTGCCACAAACTGAGTGACTTACAAGAATTTTATTGTTTCATAGTTCTGGAGGCCAGAAGTCTGAAATCAAGGTGTCAGCTGGGCCATGCTCTCTCAGAAGGTTCTGTGGGGAGGAACCTTCCTTTTCTATCCTTAGTGTCTCATAGTTGACAGCAATCCTTCGTGTTCCTTGGCTTGTAGATATATCACTCCAGTCTCTGCCTTCATCTCCACCATCTTCACCATCTTCACCTGGTCTTCACCCCTGTGTGCCTTCACACTAGTCATATTAGGTAGGCCTACCCTAATTTTGTATGACCTCATATTAACTTGATTGCATCTGCAATGACTCTATTTCCAAATAAGGTCACATTCCCAAGGGCTGGGGGGTTAGAACTTGAACACATCTTTAGGTGGAACACAATTCAACCTACAACAGAGGTCATTGGTAATAGAGCTGTTTTTGTGGCAAGGTAAGGGAAGGTGACTGCAATGTGTTGAGAAGGGAGTGAGAGGTGGGAAATTAGAGCTAGCATAAGAAAAGACAATTCCTTCAAGAAATATATCTGACTGGGGCACTGGAGCACTAGACCAGGGTCAGGAAACCTTCATCTGAGCACCAGCTCCACCGTGATCCGTGTGACCTTGGGTAAACCATGTCCTTCCCTGAGACTTGCTTTTGATTTGGGGAAGGATCATGCCCATGTAACCCACCTTTAGAGTGACTTGGAGCTCTTGTGAGGCTCCAAGGAGAGAAGACCCAGGTAGACTTTGCTGAATCAAAAAGCCATCAGACTGGTAGGCAATTATGACTTTGTGTTTTCAGGGAAGACTCCTCCCCATGTTTGGATATATATGTCTGTGGGCCAGCTGGAACATCAGGACTGTGAGCTTCCTTCCCTGAGCCTGTTGACCCAACCAGACAGCATGGGGACCCACCCGTTGAACATTCTGAACACTTCGCCTGGAGGAACTATGTGGGCATGATTTTGTGGCATGGTGTTCCTCTGTCTTTGCCCGTAGGAGTGTTCATGTCAGTTAGAGGCCTTACACACTCCCTCCTGGAACCTCTGATGCTGGCAGAGAAGTTGGAGCCTAGAGTCCTTAATTTTTGGGTGCTAGTTAGGGGCTTGCAGACTTTACCTGCTGAGGTCTCTGGTCCTGCATCTGTCACTGGGTCAGGCATCTGGCAACTGAACTCCAAGAACTTCTGTGGGTTGAAAAGGATGGGGACACTTTGCCAGAAAGGCTGGGGAAACTGGCCTGGGCACAAAAGCTGGCTATAGAGGTGGCAGCTGAGCAAGCCAAGGGCAGGTGAGATCCATAGCCCGAGTTGTAATGGGAGATTGCCCTGCAGCGAGGAGCTCGGTGATGGGACGCAGGCAGTACAGGGAGTCAGACCAGCAGACAGCTGTGGCAGGCTCTGTGAGGAAGGGCAGACCGTCCGCCCAAGAGAAGCAGCTGGTTGGCTGCAAGGGCTCAGTTGCTAGCAATGATTAATTTACTTGTTGCTGGATTTGTCAGGTGTCAGGGCCCAGGCACTGGGCTACATGGCTGATGTGGTGCCAGGGCTGCGAGGGTGTAGCAGGAAAGCCGGAGCAGGGACTCTGGGCCAGGCCCCTGGCTTGGTTAAGATATGGTGGCAACAAGCAGGGTGTCTAAACATGAAGAAAACCTCCTCATGTGCACAGGAATCACCGATGATCTTTTTAATGCAGATTCAGATGCAGTAGGTCTGGGGGAGGGCAAGAGATTCTGCATTTCCAACACATTCCCAGGTGATGCTGGGCTGCTGTCCACAGGCCACACTTTGGGTAGCAAATTAGGGACAGAGGATTAGCTGTCAGCGTTCATGGGAATCTCATGCCATTTGATAGCAGGACTGCGGCTGAATCTCCAAGTCTTTAGAACTGGGAACCTGCAAGCTGTCAGCAGTGACGGCCTATCTCTCTGGAGCCACATGGTCTCTTGTCTGCACATCTGCTCTCTCCTCACCAGCCTGGCTTCCTCTGTGAGCCTTTGTAACCTGGCTCACCCTGGGCTACCATCACACTGCAAGGATTCTGACCCCAGCCTTATGGTTCCAGCTCCTAACTGTGTCAGCCTCTAGTTTTTTTAGTCTTTTCTCTCTCAAGATTCCGATTGGCTCAGTTGGTCAAGTGTCCACATTTGATCCAAGCTGCTGTGCTAAGGGACCCACAAGCTGAACTGCTCAGACACACTTTCAAATGAGGATATGGGACACCACCCAACCGGCAGCGTCAGTGAGCTGGATGAGAGATGCAACCTTTTTAAAAATTATTTTTTTATTTGGTGTGGTGGTGGTGGTGGTGGTGGTGGTGGGTGGTGGTGAGAGATGCAGCCTTGATGAACTGTTTTAAACAAGTGGCATCAGAAGCTCTTTTAAAAAAAGATTAGAATTTTAGCATATATTTCTATCACTTTCCAAAATGCAAAATTTTGAATTATTTATAGAACTAAATAGGCGGGCACCAAAATCTTTTTCTTGCTTAAGGCACTGGAAGGAGCAAGGGCTTAGCATGAGTCCCAGACATGTTGCAAAGAGAAAGGACCAGGTGGAGGGTAGAGATAAAGGGCCTGCAGCTTGGGACAAACAAGGAGATGAGGGAGAGGGCTGAGATGAGGCTATTCATTGGTCTCTGTCCCCAGGTCAGCCCAGGAGCAATGACTAGAGCCCAGAGGCAGGAGGATGGCTGGCTCAGTGACAATAGGACAGGAATGGGGAAGGGTCACAGCTCTTAATATCTTGGATTGGTGAGCCTAGAAATGGACAGATAAGGAAGCCAGACACACAGAAAACCTGATCTGCTCAGGTTAACCTCCCAGTTGGTGCCCCAGCCAGCCAAGAAGGCCCGTGTCCTGGCACCCAACCCCGAGCTCTTCAGAAAGTGAGAGGATTCTTAAGAATACACAATACTTGGAAGCTTTTTGTTCCCACAGAAGCAAGTTTGCAAAGCAGTGGTGGAGGACTCTCTGAAAAAGGGCGAACAGTCCCCCGAGGGGAGGAGCTGGTTGCTGCAGGAGCTCTGTTGCCAGCAATTATTAATTCACTTCTGCCTGAGCTGTCTTGGGGGCCTCAGCGCACAATAACATAAGGAGTGTTGGCAGCCGCGGAGGGGGAAGCCGCAGAGGGAGAAGCCCTGCTCCCTCTCAGCGGGAGAAGGCGTGACTCCTCACAAGGTTGCTCTCCTTCCAGCTCTGGCTCTGGGGAGAAACCATCAGGGCTCATGGGCCTGGGAGCAGGCTGCTGAGGACACAGTGTTCCTGAGATGTGGCAGATCTTGGAGAGGGGACAGAAGCTGGGCCAAGAGATGGGAACTTATGCAAAGCAGGCCCGAGGATGGTTCAAGGATATCTATGCCTCCCACCTCAGTGGGAGATAAGAGATCATATTCCTCCAGAGTACTTCTCTGTCTTACTGAGCTGACTGGGCTGGGTATACTAGGGATATGCTCTCTTATCTTCCACACTAAGCTTGTTCAGGAGTGTGTGTGTGTGTGTGAGTGTGTGTGTGTGTGTGTGTGTGTGTATGAGTGAGTGAGTGTGTAAGAAAGTGAGCCCTCCTTTTCTCTTGAACCTTTTCTTGCTAAAATGGCCCATGTGTCAAAATGCCTGCGAGGCAGAGAGGTTTAGCAGAAAGAAAACGTGGTGGTTCAGGAAGCAGGAAACTGGGTTAATGGTTGCATTAATTCCGGGAGCAGCTGAGCATTTCTTCTGTGGTTTGAGGGTCTGGGCACTTTTTGTGAAGGTCCCCGGGGGCTGCGGCACACTGTTGTGTGCAGTGCAGTTCCGGGGGCTTCATTCACTTTGTAGAGGTGACGTTCCTTCAGTGACCCTAGTTTGTAAAGGTTATTCGGTTAGGGATGACCTGGGCAAAACTGTAACATTTAGAGATGGTGTCTTTGCTGCTCCCCCAGTGCCCTCCTCTTGTTCTGCTATTCATGTTCCTATGCTGCCAGCCAAGACTCCTTCCTCAGTCTAAAACTTTCCCTTCTTTCTCCCTGTCAAGTCTCCCCAATCACTTAATTCCATGAGCATAACTGCCTGTCATAGAGGAAAGCAATCTGACAAAAAATGTGCTCAGGAAAACAGAATAACAGAATCAGAGAACTGGATGGGACCTGAAGGGTCATTGAGATTGGATTACAAACCTTTATCAAAGGATTTGGGTTTATTTCCTAAGTTCAAAAGTGAAGACCTTTAACAGAAGCGTGTGTTTTCCATTTCTCCCCAGCCCCACCCTGTGTATTATTTCACAACTGCCTCTTAAATCAGTCGTGTTACCTATCTACCTCGAGGCAGGTGCATCTGAATTTAGGAGCCCCGCCAGTGGGTCCCCTCACTTTAATGACCAGGAAACTGAGGATCAAAGAGCCACCTGATTTGCTGTACTTTTAACATTTGTTTGCCCGCTGAGGAATATTGACTTTCTCAAGGGTGGGGGCTGGAGAGGAAACTCTGAGGAATGAATTTCAATTGCCCAGCATCACAGTTTGTTTGCTGGCTGGACTCCCAAAGCCATTTGTCCTCATTTTCCCCAGCTGTAAAATGAGAGTGTTGGACTACTTGTCCTCACGCATTCCTTCCAACTCCCTTTTCCTCTGACTTCCTCCCTTAGAAGGTGGGAAGAGTCCATGAGCAAAGATTAATGGTCAGAATCTCTCAGAGGTTCACAACCTAGCAGTGTATACACCACATGTAACTGGATTAAGGCACATTAGAATCCGAGAAACTGATTGGATTGCTGTATGTTCTTTCTAATATAGTTAAGATGGTCTAAAGAATTGGATTGACCCTTTAGTGGTCATCAAATTGAATCAATGTGGATTCTCATTTTGGCTCTATTATCAGCATGTGATCACATGATTTATGCAGAAGTATCTTTTGCACACCAATCTGCATTATAGGTGTGTAATAAAGAATTTGGCTGGCCTCTATCCCTGGTTTCTTGGAGGTGGTCTCTAAACCATTGGAATTTCCCAAGTGATAGGAGAGTTTTATTGCTTATGGTAGGCCCCTTGCACCACACCTGATAGTGTTTAGTGATGAGATAATGCAGGTTGTGGGTTGCCATGTCAGAGAGACCAACCACATGATGAGAAGGTTGGAGCTTTGAGCCAGTGATAACAGCCCAACCTCTGTGAAAAAGAGGGGAGCTGGAGATTGAGTTCAGTCATGTGGCCAATAATTCAATTAATCAGTGCCTCCATAACAAAACCCCAGTAAAAACTGAATACTGAAGATTAGATTGCTTGGTTCTGACTTGTATCTTTTTGCTAATAAAACTGTAATAAGAACAACACTTACCTGAGTTCAAATCATCGAACCTGAGGGAGGGAGTAGTGGGAATCCTAAAATTTGTAGCCAGCTGATGAGCAGTGAGGACCCTCGAGCTTGTAACTGATGGAAGGGTGGAAGACTGCATCTTTAACCTGTGAAATTTGGCCCAACTCCAGGGAGTAGGAAAAAGAAAAGGTTAAGAAGCAAGAAGTTATGTGGAGAAGGGCTGGTAGGTGGAGAGTCGAAATTCCAAGAAGGTTCCAAGACCATTTCTTTATGTCTAGGAGTGCTTTCCCACATCTGTGTGTACCTCTCTCCTCTCTCCACCTCTCTCCTGGGTCCTAATTCTCAATTCTGGATGAAGTACTGGATTCTTCTGATTAGTAGCCTTCAGGGTGAGCAAAATATTGTCCTGGAATGTGGGCCCTGTGGGTTCCAATTCTGGCACACCATTAACCAGCTGTGGGACTCTGGGCAAGGGAAATCACATGAGCTTTCTGCTTTTATTCTCATCTGTAGGATGGAGATAGAACTACCTCATTAATTCAATGAATAATTACACATAAAGAAAGCACTTAAAAAGTTGCACAAATGTGGGAAGACCTCCATTAATTATTATTACTCACCATTGAGTTCTGATAGAGAAAGCATAATGTGCTGTAGAGTACAGGGGCTTTGGAGACAGACAGACCTGGGCTTCAAGTCCTGCCTCTGCCACCACCCTGCTGCATAACTTTGAGCAACATGCTTAGCTTTTCAATGCCCAATTTTCTCCTCAACACAATGGAGCCACTGATATTCACAACATTATCCCAAGGCAAGGAAATGGCATATCTTAAGCCCCTGACCCATGGCAAGTGCTCAGTGATTGGTTGCTGTGATCACTAGCTTGGCTGGTAGGTGTTGACAACTGACAAGCTGCCTGCCAATGGTGCATGGAGTCCTAGGGGTGAGGGCGTCTTAAGTTCAGTGGTGGGTGTGTTCTTGGAGCTCCTGAACCTGAAAGAAGTCAGGCTGGAGGGATAAATAAAGTCAGTGAAAATGAAGACCATGACCTAAAGGTTAGGTTAGATTGTAAAAGATTGGAGGGAGGAGGGCAGAGGCCTGGTATCTCTCAGAAGATGCTTCCACAGAGCAACACGGGGGACAAGCACCGAGAGCATCAGCAGCTCGGGCTGTCGCCAGGAAGGTGAAATACATTGCTATTCTCCACAGTGGGCTTAGTTATTTATGTGTCACATTGTTTGTTTGTGAAATAGGTATTTGGCACAAGTATACTCAGCAGAGCACATCAGCAGGGATGGTGTTTACCAGCAAATAAATTAGAATCATGGCGGTAGCTAAGGCATAACTAAGTACATGGAATAAATATGTCATTTGGCCATTATGAATTCATTCATGTATAGGGATCCTGAATGCCTATCTATCAAAACTTTAAAAGCAATGTTCTTTTTATATCAGGCCTGTATTTTAATTGCAGGTTGCAATAATATTAGTGCATCCTCATGGAGCTGTGGCCAGCCAGCTGGTGCCCAGGTCACAGCTCTCTGTGAAGGCCCCTGCCGGCACCTCCAGGCCTGCATGGCCCACGGTGAAGTGTCTGACCTCTCCTGGTCCTTCCTCCTTTGTGACCCTGCCTATTTTTCCTTCTGTTGGAGTGGAGGGTTGGAAGGAGCAGACAGCCAATGCAAGGCAGGGGAGGAGAGCCTGATAGACCTTGGGGCTTGGCCAAGGCATGAGAGGGGAATGAAGTGCTGGGATCATTGGACCCCTGGAGGCCAAGGAAAACATTGCCAAAGTGCTCTTGACTGACACTTCAATCCCCCATTCCCTGCTGACAGAGCTTTCTTTCTGAGGCTTGCAATTGAAAGACCAGTTGCCCCCTCTCATTGCCCTTTGCCTATTTTTCTCCCTTGTGGGGAAGAAAGGAAGAAAATGAGCCTAAGAAAGCAAAGAAAGAGACTGTCACAGCACCCATTCCTCAGATATCAATCATTTGGGGGGATGAGGAGGTGGGTCAGGGACAAACCCAGAGGATAGAGAAAGGTCCCAAGCTGCTTGTTGAAGGGCTGAAAAGTTTCCATTTCTATTCAAATATTATTAATGCAATGAGAAAGTCACTTCACAAGCTCTCTTATAAGTAATTTGCTCCCCAATGCGGCTTTGTGAACTGCGTTCCTCTTCTCTTTCTCTCTAACCCCTACTTGTACCACACACATCTCTGACTGTATATCTTGTCACTGGCAACCTCAGGAGCCTAGGATTATTATGTTTTTCTTTACCAGTTTCAAGTGATGTGTGGGAGGTTCAAAAGATATGCCAGGGACTCCAGAAATTCCTGCAATAAATGCCCCATCTCTGCTGTAGGTCTTCAAAGAATTCATCTTAAAGGTTCCAGGGTGGAAGAGTCAACTTTGCTATTTTCATTGGATGCTCATGGGATTCATTCCCCCCCTTCTTTTTCACTTCCAAAAAACGTAAGAGAATTTGAAGTTTCCCAAGGAAAGAAATCAATCAATTTCAATTGCCCCGATTCGTGTGTGTGTGTGTGTGTGTATGTGTGTGTGTGTGTGTGTAACAGAAAGAAAGCCAAGTGTCTTTCAGTAATTGTCAGGGTTTGCCTGGAAACCAGGGCTTGCTGAGTGAGGGAAGGCAGAGGACTGGGGCAAAGGCACCTTGATCTTGATGTCACCAAATCTATTCAGTATCACATCCTTCCCCATCACAAAAAGAGTGAGTTCTTTTCTCAGCGGAATGATTGCCCTTATTTTACTTTTGGTGTTGGGTGTTGCCAATATATTCTTTTTCATATCTTATATTTACAAGAACATATGCCATTTGCATGATATTTAAGAGTACTTTTGGATCATTGAGTAGGAAAGTTTTAGAATGAAATTTGACCTTAAAAATCCTGTTCATTTCTTCCATTTTTAGAAGAGGAAACTGAATGTGGAAGAAGTACCTTATCTAAGAACAGGAACTGAGTGAGTGGGAGAAAAAGGATTAAGCTCAACGAAGAATGGACACATGCCAGTAGACTGCTGTAAACACGGGGCAAGAGGTACTTACTGATTATCTCTCCATCCTCTGTTATTTTAATTCATCAGTAAATGCACTGTTACATAGCAGGCCCCTGGGATATAGAGAACTGTCACTGGTGGGTGTCAGGAGGTGTGTGCTCAGAAGAGAAATGACAGGTGTGAGCATGTCATTTCTGGAAGAGAAAAAGAAAAATGAAAAAAATATGGTGATTTTTATCATTCTTACTTTTGGGTAGAAAAATCAAGGGTTGAATTCTGTTGTTCAGACATTCTATGAAATGTAATATGGACTGTGGGCTTCCTATTAGGACCCAGGGACTCCAGGTCAGCCTGATGTGTGAATGAAGTCTTAGCAATGCACTGTGGTCTCCATCAGCCTTATACATCCAGGAGAGTTAGAAGCTAGGGCTCATCTGAGTGTCACAGTCTGATGGGGGTGGGGAATAGGCAGTCTGGCACAAGGGAAAAGATTTTATTGAGAAGAGAAGGAAGTGGCAGAGAAGGGAGGAGTGTACTGCACAGGGTGCCTGTGGTCATGGAGTCCTGCAGTGGGTTCAGGCCAAGAGGTGGGTAGGGACAGAAACCCTGTTTGTGCAGTTTGCCAAGCCATGTACCTTGGTATGGAGTGAGATTGGGCAGGCTTGGCTTGGGGAAAGATACTCTTTGTAATTTTCATGTAAGTCCTATGTAGGCTAGAGATGGCTTTGCTACTTATTGTACCTCCTAAATGGTGAAGGATGGGGCTGAGAGGGAGGGCGATGGTGGGTATCTGGTGGAGGAGAGATTTCTGAGTGAGCTTCAGAGTGATCTCAGCACTTCAATTGCCCAAGCCTGCATCTCCCCCAGGACTCTCTCAGACCTCTATGGTTTGGTTTCACACTCTGGACCTCTAAGGAGAGGGCAGAGGCATTTGGAACACTGCAACAGGGACTGCTGTATTGCGTGTGTGTGTGTGTGTGTGTGTGTGTGTGTGTGTGTGTGTGTGTGAATGTTGAGCGACGGCTGCTGGCTTGAAGAGTTAAAGTTGGTTTTCAATTTGAAGTCCTGCCTGGGGTTAGGGGGAGTTTCATTTTGAGTGGCGGGTGTGGCCATGCCACCGACCATGTTGCCATGAGTTCAATTATAGTGTAAAGCATTGAGCCCTAGGTGTGTGTGTGGGAGGCGGGGGGCGGGGGGGGGGGCGGGGGGGGGAGGACGGGGCGCAGCTCTCTTGCCACCAGATTGATCCTGTGACCTCAGAGGGCATTGTGAGCCATGAGCGACATTAGGACAAAAGTGGCTGATGGAGGGCCTGCTGATGGGGGACAGCGTATATGTATGCATCTCAGTGGAGGGACAGGAGAGGAGACCAGAGTGGAGCTGAAATCATTTACAACTTGCAGGCACAAAACCTCTTAAATCATCATTGAAAAGTCATTAGAAACCTGGCAGAAGAGCAGGGTGCAGATTGCCAAGAGAGGACACAAAACCCCATTTTCTCTCCACAATGCCTGTAATGAACTGGAAGGGCCGGGGTGGAGCTGAAAAACAGATTTCCTGCTGTAACTCAAGTCTCTTTGCAGCCTGGTTTGCCACAGTTTTACAATGTGTTAGAATTTACATTCACGTGTTTGTTAACCATTCTTTGGCTCAATGAAATGTTTTTATCCGTCTGACCTTGACCTTTGCCATATGGTACCACAAACTGTTGAACTGAAGTCAGATGCTGGGAGAGGGGTGGGGGTCAGCAGGGGTGGGCAGCTTATTCAGACCAGGCCTCAATGGGACTCAGTGATGGGAGTCCAGTCCTGACTCTAGGGAGGCCTTTCCCACAAATTCATTTAAAAGGGAAAATGCCCTTGTGTGAACCTGTGTCCTTTGCAATTGCTAAGTCCCATGTCATGATTGGTGCTAATTTTCAAATTTCCATTGGAAAAGTTAAAGGAATTTGTGGGTCACTTGCAGCAGATGTTAGGCCTGTAACGTGACCATTTTATGGGGCCAGAGGGCTTGATGTGTGAGTTCCCTGAGGGGCAGGACTGCTGCTAACTTAGAGTTTGGGAGGGCACCTTCCACTCTCTGGGGTTTAGTACATATTAACTTTCTAAAACAATAAAAACAACTGTTCCAGAGTGGGAGCCAGCTCTGCCTTTTTGAGGGAGAGGAGAGAAACTGGAGGTCAGGCTCTTAAAAGTTAACCCAGTTTTGTCGTTCTTGATACAGGAGAAATTCAGATATCGAATCTATCTATAATAATAAAAGCGTAATATGCTAATTAAACCAGACATCCTTCCAGATGTCCTTCTGTCCTTCCAGACGAAGCCAGGGCTGCGAGGGAAGCCCGGGTTCTGGGTGCCTGCTGGCAGCCGGAGAGAAGCCAGGGTCCTGGGTGCCAGAGGAAAGCTGGTGCCGGCAGTCAGGGGAAGGAAGGCCTACTTTTGCACAAATTTCATGCATGGGGCCTCTAGTGTATATATATAAAAGCCTAATATGCAAATTGTCCCCTCGGAAGTTCAACCGGAAGGCCGGGAGTTCCATCGCTTGCTATGATGTGTGCTGACCACCAAGGGGTGGTGCGGAACGAAGGGAGGCCCCAGTCAGCAGCTAGCAGCCGGGTAAGGAAGGCCCCATCTGGCAGCCAGAAGGCCCCGATTGGCCCTGATCACTGGCCAGACCTAGGAACCCTACCCGTGCACGAATTTCATGCACCTGGCCTCTAATATTAAATATTTCCTTGAGTGTGAACCACCCATGAGGAAAGAGATAATTAATGATTTGACTATTTGAGGTCAGGGCTGGAGTGGTTTTTGGTGAGCTCTAAGTCTTATTGATTCATTATTACAAGGCCAAAGGAACTCCTGGGAGAGAAATTTTGTGGACTATCATGTCAACATGTGCATCTTTCCCTCTATTCTTAAGGAACTGTTCATTAGTCTGTATTGTATACGTAATAGGCACATGGCCTGGTGACTTCTGAAGCATCCAGCTCTGTGGTGTGCTCTGCTGGGCCCATACAGACTAGATAACACAGCCATTATCTCTTGCCCTCTGAGGACTGACATTTTTACTTGGACAGCAGGGCTCAGGGCCCACTGTGAGCTCATTCATCAGTTCCATAAAGTAGTTAAAAAACCGTACTTGTTCAATTTTTCAACAACACGGTCTCTCACTCTGGCTTGACTGAAGTGAGCACGGCCCTCCTGGCTTCCAGTTTGGAATCTAGCTTCTTCTGTGGAACTTTCATTAGCTCCCAGCAGGAGCATCGCCGGCAGCTTTTTTCTTTTTCTTTTTGGTACTTGGCTCTACAAACCTCCTTTTCTCTTAATTGATCAATTTTCCTGTTCAGAAATAGACATAATCAGATATATTGCTTAGTAGCTGCTCTGAGAAAGCATTAGCTCCGTCTACTTAGAGAGGCATTAGCTTCAACGCCCCCAGGGTTGCTTTTCTTTTTCAAGAAAAATTAAATGACTAAGTAAGAGGGTGTTAAAACAAAGTTATATTACTGCTTGGCATTTAATTGAGAAACTTACTAATGTGTCCTTTGAACTCTTGGTTTCCTGCTCCCTGAGGAATTGCTGATACTTTGCTTTAATGGAAGCATAAAAATCTCAGTGTGACTTCTGGCGGCATTATTTGGGCTTTAAGATGGCAAGTTGTTGTTTTTACAGTATTCATTGGTCTAGTGATTCCGACAGCCACCATATCCAAGCAACTCATTGTTGAGAGAATGTTTCTGATTTGGAAGGCTTCTTAGCCTTTGGGATTTCCAGCGCCCTCCTGGTGGTGAGCATTGACAACACCCAGCATTTCCTGAGTCTAATCTCTAATGAAGTAAATACTTTGAAGGAAAAAAAAAAGATGACAGAAAGTGAAAACTGTTCTCCCTGAGTAATGAATCATGGTGGTGGGAAGCAGGTAGGCTTGGGAACAAGATGGACTGGGTGATTTTGGAAGCAACCACTCCTCTCCTTACTCAACTTTGTGGAACTGCTCAGTAACTCTTCAGCCTGAGTTTCTACATTTACAAAACATGAGCAGCAGATTTAAACCTTAGTCCACAACTCAGTTGTACAAAAGCATAACTTTCAAAATGCTTAAAAAAAATTTATATCTATTATAGGACCCCATTCTGTTGTGATGACAGTAAGTTCATCACATCCAAATTAGGGACCCTCTTCACTTTTCCTTTTTTCTTGGAAGGTGGGGAGAGTCCATTTGCCGTTGTTATCATCTGTCCACAAAAATCTAACGCAGTGCCCTTTGGCCCATCTGGGTCTTGGTCATCCATCAACCTCAGCTTGCCCCTGAGGTGGCCTTTGTTTCTCCCTGGACACCTATCAGGTCCCGAGGCTCTCTTACTTTTATAGTATGCATGGACCCTTGCAATAATTTTGCTGCTTCCAGGCAACAATGGGTTATAAAAATCTCTGTTGTGTTGCTAAGGCACCCTTGTCTCAACTCATTATAAACTCTGTCTGGAGGCCTCACCATTTCTTGGGGGGCTCTGCTAGTCAATAGGTGCAGGACTCCCTCTCTGGGGCCCAGCAAAATCATCCATGGTCACCCCCTCTTTGTCTTCCCTCTCCCTGGCCAGAAAGCAGCTTTTCTAGTCTACAGGGAAAGCTCTGCTCTTAAACTTCACTCCACTCAAGCTTTTAACCTATGCCTAAGGTCCTTTTGAGTCTTGTGAGAACATTGGGATTTTAGAAAGGAATGCCAGACTAATCTTTCTTTTTTTTCTGTTTTCTACACTGTATTATCTGCCCCCTTACATGAAGAGTATTGACTGGTCTAGCTGCTTGAATTGGGAGCAGTGAAAATGTGAAAAAATTGAACTACCCAGGGAAAGACAGAAAACCAATTAATAATTTCAAATATTATACTGCCACACAAGGATAATAACATCCTATAGCACTGTTATAGGGTTCAGATGTGAATGTGAAAGGTTCAGTAGTGAGAGTCTCAAAGGATAGGTAGATACCACAAGCCACGCCATCTCTACTTCTCACGGTTCTAGTGGATGGCAGGGAGGAAGGCTGGTGTAATGTCCCTTTTGCTAAACCTGTTACTCCATTTATTTTCTTTAACTCAGTGTTCTTCCTGAACTTATTTATATCAGAAATTAGGCAATCATCTTGAACATCTATCATTTGTCTCTCTTTTCCTAATCACTTCCCAAATCCAATTAATTGGAGTTCTGATTATTTTATCTTCAGTTCCCCCCCTCTCTCCCTTCCCTTCCCTTCCCTTCCCTTCCCTTCCCTTCCCTTCCCTTCCCTTCCCTTCCCTTCCCTCCCCTCCCCTCCCCTCCCCTCCCCTCCCCTCCCCTCCCTTCCCCTCCCCCTTCCCCTCCCCCTCCCCCTTCCCCTCCCCCTTCCCCTCCCCCTCCCCCTCCCCTCCCATCTCTTCTCTTCTCTTCTCTTCTCTTCTCTTCTCTTCTCTTCTCTTCTCTTCTCTTCCCTTCCCTTCCCTTCCCTTCCCTTCTCTTCTCTTCCCTTCCCTTCCCTTCCCTTCCCTTCCCTTCCCTTCCCTTCCCTTCTCTTCTCTTCCCTTCCCTTCCCTTCCCTTCCCTTCTCTTCCCTTCCCTTCCCTTCCCTTCCCTTCCCTTCCCTTCCCTTCCCTTCCCTTCCCTTCCCTTCTCTTCTCTTCTCTTCTCTTCTCTTCTCTTCTCTTCTCTTCTCTTCTCTTCTCTTCCCTTCCCTTCTCTTCTCCAGGTTTCTCCCATCTCTTTCCTGAACTATTACCCTAGTCTCCTTAGTGATATCTCACCATCCATTCTTGTTCAACTTTAATTTTCTCCACAAGTAGACAGAGGTTGCCTAAATAACCACAAAACCTCTCCCTGCCTTGGCTTCCCATGACTGAAATGCAAACTCAGTGAAGTGGCCTTTCATGTCCTGCATGATCTGGCTTTGGCTCCCCCTTGAGCCCCACATTATTTTACTCTGTGTGGCGCAGACTGATGATTTCCAAAGCCACTGAACCCTTAGTGCTTCTTGGAGGCCCTCTCTCTGGCTGGCTCTCCCTTCTAGTCTGTGCAGTGGGTGATCCCAGCTTCTATGTGCCACCATCAGGCCCCCATGTTGTCCTCTGACTTCTCACTTTCTTGCAGATGACCCAACCTCCATCTCTGAGAAAACTGCAGGCACGATTTTTGAGCGCCCTAAATTTACTTCCTGTCCTCCTCCGAAATAACATTCTCTCCACTGGTCCTTCTCTCCCACGTCAAAGCAGACATGGCCTGCATCCGTTCCCAGCCTGTCCTTCTTCCTAGGTGCCTGGTCCTTTCCTCAACCTGGAGCTACCTAAGATACAGGGCACCCAGTTAAGTTGGAATTTTAGATAAACAGGGAACCAATTTTTTAGTACAAGTATGTCCATAATGTTGCAATGGGGCATACCTATGCTAAAAAATTATTCACTGTTTATCTGAAATTTAAGTCTAACTGAGTATTTGCAATTTTATTAGCTAAATCTGGCAACTCTACCCCTGCCCCCTTAAAACTGTTCCCCTTTTCTGTGTTCCCTCCACTAGTTGCTCCCACTCAGCTTTAAAACCTTCTTAAGGTACTCCCACCGGAAAACTCTTGGTAACAAACAATACCCTTGATGTTATTCTCCTTCAGGCTAGTACCCCAGTCCTATGTGCGATTTTCTATTTCTGCTTCCTTACTTGCCTTTCATTCTTTAGTCTTGCTGGATCCAAGTCTCCTGCTCAAAATCCTTCATTGCTGTGCCTTGTCAGTGGGATGAAATCTAAGGTTCTTGGCATGACATTTAATACTTTTCACTATCTGGTCCCCAAATATTTTCCCAAATTATACTTAACATTATGTCCCCCGTACAAACTGAATGAAAGGGGGTATAGGAGGAGGGTTAGGTGGTGATTTCCTTGAGATCAGGAGCTGTGTCTTTTCTTTAAAAAAAAAAAATTTATTGATTTTTTACAGACAGGAAGGGAGAGGGACAGAGAGTTAGAAACATTGATGAGAGAGAAACATCAATCAGCTGCCTCCTGCACACCCCCTACTGGGGATATGCCCACAACCAAGGTACATGCCCTTGACCGGAATTGAACCTGGGACCCTTCAGTCTGCAGGCGGGCGCTCTATCCACTGAGCCAAACCGGTTAGGGCTTTATTGATTTTTTTACAGACAGCAAGGGAGAGGGACAGAGAGTTAGAAACATTGATGAGAGAGAAACATCGATCAGCTGCCTCCTGCACACACCCTACTGGGGATGTGCCTGCAACCAAGGTACATGCCCTTGACTGGAATCGAACCTGGGACCCTTCAGTTCGCAGGCCAACGCTCTATCCACTGAGCCAAACCGGTCAGGGCAGCTGTGTCATTTCTTTCTCCCACCACTGTAATCTAAGCTCCAGCACATAGTAAGTGCTTAATGAGTGGAAGGGTGATGGTGAGACTGAGGTAAATGGGAATGAGGGCTTTGTTGGAGAGAAGGGCAGGAAGAATTAGAGCCAAGCAAGAAATAGCAATTGGTTGGTAGATGATGTGGAGATATCCTAGGATTTATGGCCCCGAAATGCCTGCTCTCCGTAATAGGTAATCTAGGATAATTCACAAATATGCACACATAGTTGTACATGTTGATATTTTTACCAAGATACCAGGAAAAGTAAGAAAATCATTGTCTTGAGGCAACAGTAGCAATCTCTTCACCAGCAACCTTAGGACAGTTATTATTATTATTATTATTATTATTATTATTATTTAAACTGGCTACAACCCCCATCTCTACTTTCTGGGCTTCCATGCTGACTTTTCTCCACCTTCCCCCAAGATGTCAGTATTCAAGCACCACAGCTCTGCAGAGCCCCAGTTGCTTGGTCTCTGAGCCGCTCCCCTTCAAGCTGGTTTCTGGAGGGCTCTCTTCCTATCTCAGCACCACCAGTAGAGGGCAGCTCCCAGATAGTCTCTGCTGCACCCTCTAGTGGCCATTAGGATGTTGCACAACTGTCAAGGAACAACTTTCCAGAGTTGAAATAGGGCAACAACCTGTGTGATCTTATATCACAAAACATTAACATTGTTTCATCTAGGCATACCTGGTGCAAGGATTTTATGCCCTGTATGGCTCAGGCAGGGTTTGAATCCATTGTGGAGAGGATTTGGTAACAACTTGGGCATCAGACTAACAGTTTGAGCATGGGCTGTGCTACATGCACTGAGGCTGGGAGTTTAGGGAAATATTCTCTCAGTATCTAAAGCCTGCTTTTCCCCTTTCTTGTCTTAGGGTGCAGAGTCCCTTACATATCCCATAGCTATGTGAATTCAATTCTAATACAATGACTCTGAGTTCTATGGGTGATTCACAAACTATGTGAGAAGTTTACCAATTGGTTTTAATGTGTTACATATCTGCATTAATTACAACATGAGGGAACACATAGTTCACAGTGGTGGGATTGCAGTGGAAAGTCCTGATTTATAAAAATAAAGATGAGCACAGAGATATCAATTAGCAATAACCTTTCTATTCTGAGGCTGCTCCCATTTTCAGGCTGACTGACTCATACCATTCATGCTCATTTTCACTCAGGGAGAAAGACGCAACCCTGAGATACTGAGAGAATCGTTCCCTAAACTCCCAGCCTCGCTGCAGCACAGCCCATGCTCGAACTGTCAGTCTGATGCCCAGGTTGTCATTTTCCTCCTGCTGCCTCTCTCCCCAGAGCCGGTGGAGTCTCCTTGAGGCAGCTGAAGGAGTGACAGATAGACATATTGTATAGTGGGGCCATTTGAGGCAGCCACGTGAGGTGTGGAAAATGTGATTTATAGGTATTTTTTTTTCCCCAGGGGAAAATGGATTTCATTATTTTCCACCTCAGGTAAGGGGTAAACCTCTGGGCTTGACCTTGGAAGGTTGTGCAGCTATAATAGTGCTGGCTGAAATGCTGATATGGAGTAAAACCTCATTAAATCAATATTGGTTATTCAAAATCATGCTTGATTGGAAGCAACTGTTTTCCCTCAGCTGCCTGATGCCCCACTGTTCCTTGAACAAAAATATTAGCTGCTCTAAAGTGGGTTAAGCTGGTGAAGTTTTTCCTGGTCCTTGGCATTTCA
Source organism: Myotis nattereri (assembly GCF_964212035.1). Lineage (NCBI taxonomy): Eukaryota > Metazoa > Chordata > Mammalia > Chiroptera > Vespertilionidae > Myotis > Myotis nattereri. Next base: position 81,547,680 of record NC_138076.1, on the reverse strand, counting down.
AATTAATAAGGGTTTTATTATTTTTCAAATAGAAGACAGTTCTGAAACACCCAGTCCAATATTGATTATAATCTACTACTGTCACATGTAAGTTTATTAACAGGAAAATCCTGTCTGCTTCAGTAAAAACATCATGCATTTTTCTCTTTCCATTTACGCAGGTGTACAGTGTCTGCTTATTGGAATAAATAAGCTTATGGGTCTCTAGGCAAATGGAAGTTATGTAAATAAACAGCCATGGCTCATTATCCATGGCAACCAGCAACAGGAACACAGACAGATGAACTCAATCGGAAGGTTCTTTTAGCCAGAGTGAGACTCGGCTGAAGGGACCTGGGGAAGATGTGAGATTTCAGGTGACCTTGGACAACTTTGCCTTCCATTCACACCCCATCAGACCAAACTAGTGCAGCAGATGGGAGCATTGTCATTTGGGTTTTTAATAAGGGGTGTCTATCCAGTGCCTCAGAGGACAATAGGCAGTTAGAGGTCTGGTTAACTTACAGATTTATAAGCAGTAGCTGTATGTTTAGCTTCATGATCACCCCAGAAAGTTCCAGATTTATAATGCAGGCTATAGAACACCAGGAAGCCGGACACTCCCAGGCCTTCAGAGGCAGTGCCATATATTTGTATGTTTTCTTCTATTGACTAAAGAGTTTGGGGGGTTGGAATGAGTCAGGCCATTGGGTTAAATGTCTGCTTCCTATCACCCCTTCCTTCTTTCTTTTGGTCCTTCCCCTGGTTGAAGCCAGGGTAGTGCCTCTTGTTTATGTCTTTACTGTGCCTTTCTCCTCCCAAATCTCTCCAAATTCCCAGATCTCCACTATGGGGTCCAGATAGTATCAGTGTGGGACTTCTAAGAGGCTAGAAATTAGAACTGGAGTTAGAGAAGGCTGAGGAATGGGCATTTAGCCCAGGTGGATATGGCTTTAGAGGTGACCAGTTTAAGCCTATTTTGAGAAAACCTGATGCATGCGAAGTAGAATTTATAAAGCCCAGAGATGAGGATATGGCCACTTGCCTAAAAAAGGGATTCCTTCCAGATTCCTGTAAACCATGAACTTTCCTAGGGCATTTCAGTGTTCCTCAATTTGCTCAAAACATTTTTTAGGTGTCTCTCAATAGAGTGAGTAGGGAAACTCTCAAGGTAGCAGAGGGGACCCTTGGACAGCAAAAGTTTGGGGTCATTAACATGGCCAGGAGCCTGTAGTCCAGGTGGCTGGGTTGGAAGAGTAGCTGAGGACATCCAGCAAATTGAAGATATTTCTCTTTTATCTATCCCTTGCCCTCATTAGTTTCCCCCAATGCATTGTTTTCTCAGGACTGCAGTGAAATGAACCTTGCTCGCGATTTGTCTAGTCATAATTAGAGCCTTCCTTTCTCTTGTTAGACAGTGATGCCAATAATGACTGCAAACATTCTGTCTCCTTCTAGAAAGGCAAAGAGCCAACACCATTCTATCTGTGAGCTGATGTCAGCTGATGTCAGATTTGTAATGCAGAGATGCAAGCTTCACACGCCATAGGAGTGCCAAATTTTCATTAAGCCTTTAGAAGATTTAAACCGTGCATGAAGCAGAGATCCTATTTGTGCTTTTTTCCCTGATGAATTTTTCTTCCTACTTATTTGTACTGAAAGGCAGAGCTCTCTGTTTACCATGACTCAATTTCCAGAAGGGTGCATGGGAGGAAAGAGAGAGAATGAGGGAGAAGTGGTTGTATGAGAATTGACTAGGCCAGGGATGGCGAACCTTTTGAGCGCGGCGTGTCAGCATTTTGAAAAACCCTAACTTAACTCTGGTGCCGTGTCACATATAGACATTTTTTGATATTTGCAACCATAGTAAAACACTGACTTACATTTTTGATATTTATTTTATATATTTAAATGCCATTTGACAAAGAAAAATCAACCAAAAAAATGAGTTCGCGTGTCACCTCTGACACGTGTGTCATAGGTTCGCCATACTGGACTAGGGAACGGGTGCTAGGGGCCAGTCTGAGGGGCATTGGAAGAGGAGGGGAGGGAGAGACTCAGGAGAAAGGAGTGGAGACTGAGGAACAAGGACAAGAGGTGGTGTGTGTGTGTGTGTGTGTGTGTGTGTGTGTAAATATATTGCCTAGAAAGAAGCCTACAAAGAAGAGGGGGGAATTAACTTGATTGACTTAGTTTGGCTAGTTCTCTTCACCTGGGCTCACACCCAGACACACCAGAGAGGATAGTTTAAAAATAGAAGGAATTTATCACATGTGGTTGAGCAGATTGCTCCCGAGGGGTGTTTTCTGGAGCCCAAATGGTAGGATCCCAACCGTTTTGCACTGCAGAAGAGGTAATTTACTTCACACAAATGAACACTGGGCTCCTGGGGAGAGGATTTCTTCCTTTCTGCTCACAACAGAATGAGGCCCAATATTCCCAGTCTTGTTAGTGGGAATTACATACCCGTAAACCAAGGAAATGAGATAATTAATGGATTTTGATATTATTCGGAGGAAAGAAAGGCAGCAAATCTTTCCAAGCCTCTTGACTTTGGCTCTCTATCCCCTGTGGCAACCCCAGGATGTTTTAGGAATTTGTGCTTAACAACTAGACACCGAACACACGTTTCTTTCTTTCTTTTCCTTTTCTTTTCTTCCCCCCCAAACCCCCTGGTGTTGGCGATAATGATTATTTAAGTGTTTAATCTCCCAATGTTCACCCCAAAGTGTAAATTCCTCAGTTCACTCGGAGGCACTGGGGAAAGAGGTTTGGAGTTTGATGAGCAGCCTGCTGCTGGCTCCTCTGCTTTCTGGTGTCAAGGTTTCTCGACAGTGGACTCAACAGTTGCATTTTTCACCTACGGAAGAACTGCTATCAGAAAACCAGACAGCGGATAATTGTATTTTGTGAATTGACGGTAAAGTGACTCAGTTTCAGCCAAGGTCCAAAGGCTGATAATGTTCAACTAGGAGAAATGGTTTGTGTGAGCGAATTCATTTTGGGGTGCTCATTTTTACTGCAGGAAAGTCTTGCTTGGATTTTAAAAAAAATTCTTCTCCCGTGTGCAGCCAGAAGGTTCAGAATCCTTTCTAGCTCTGGTGACCCCTGCTGTATTATTGTGAATGCAAGACTCCCAGCAAGACTGGGGGCTCCAGCTTCAACCAGAGTCTTCACCTGTCTCCTCAAACCTACAAGGAAGAAAATAAAAATACCTGTCCGTAAATATCCTCCTTGACGGGCCGCACATATGTTAGCCCCTTGCCATCCGGCTGGAGTGGACACCTTGAAGCTGCCGAGTGTCTCCCTCCAGGCACACCTAGGGCTGCCCTGCGCCTGTCGGGAGCAGAATCAAGGTGCTTCCCCAAAGGTGTGCCCGCTGCCCACTGCCCGTGTGGCCAGGCTGTCCACCCAAAGCTGCTTGTTCTTCGTTCCCTTCTCTCCCTGGGCCCACCTGATGACTCTGCAGTTTTCTGGGACTTCTGTTATGAACTTCCCCCACCCCCACCCCCATTGGAACTTGAGCAAGATAGGAAGAGACAGCTCTAGTCTCCTCCTTGCCCAGAAGAAATGCACCAAGGGAGAGTGAGAACGAAGGGAGCCGGTGAATCTGTTCCTTGCACACACTGGACTCATTCCTATCTCTGTGCGTGCTGTTCAACCCACTTGGAATACCCTTCTCTCTCCCTTCAGCACCCATTTACCCACATTTTATTCATTCTTCAAGGCTCATTAAATCCCATCTGCTTCATGAAGGTTTTTCCATCTCTGTTTTCACTCCCTCCCCTGGTCTCCTACTGTACCTACAATCTGCCCTGGAATTTAATGTGAACACAGACCATGCCTGTGTTTCTGCTCTCTTCCCTCCTGTGCCCACACAGCACTGGTCCTTAATAAGCTTTGAGAAATGATTGTTGGTAGACACACTGAGGAGATGGGTTGAACTTCATCGTCCATTCTGCAGTAGGAGGCCGGGGCTGACGAAGTCACAGTGTGTGTCTCCCGTGTAAGACAGCCCCAATCAATTTCTACAGGGCAATACTAAAGACAAGAGAATTCTCCCTGCTTCTGTGCCTCCTTACTCTCTCCGCTACAGTCACGCATCACTTAATGATAGGGACACATTCTGAGAAATGCATTGTTAGCTGATTCTGTTGTTGTGTGAACATCGTAGAGTGCAGTTACACACACCTAGATGGCATAGCCTACATACACATCTAGGCTCTATGGTATACCTTATTGTTCTTAGGCTGCAAGCCTGGATATAATTTTTTTTTACTGAATACTGTAGGCAACTATAACACAATGGTAATTATTTTTTGTATCTAAACATAAAAAAGGTACAGTAAAAATATGGTATATACTGCCAGTGAAATAGGTTTGTTTACACCAGCATCCCCACAAACACATTACATTACTATGTTACAACAGCTAGGACATCACTAGGTAATTGGAATTTTTCAGCTCTATTATAATCATATATGTGGCCCACCCTTGACTGAAACATTGTTATATGCTGCCTGACTGTATTATTTTTATGTAGACCAGGCCAAGATGTGACAGGGGAAGGGCAGGCCTTCCGGCTGGGGAAAGGCATCAAACGTGAAGCTTTGCACAAGCATATAGGGTCCCCCCTGTGTGCTTCCTGATGGTGGAGAGTGTGACTATTTCTTGGGATCAGGCTTTTCAGCCTCCAGCCCCTCACAGTGTGATTACAGCAAGACGCTGGCCTGAATACCAGGAGGGCACAAAACAGGGAGTAACCAATTCTGCTGCTACGGTGGTGATGGGGCGGGGGGGGGGGGGGGGGGGGGGCGTGGTCATGGAAGGTTTCACAGGGTGGAGACCTTTGAATTGAGTCAGAGTCATGGTCCTTTGGCTTGGCCACAGCAGGGAAGGGACCCCAGAAGTCATTTACACAAATGCCCTGATTATGGCTTCCTGGACAGTGGCACCCATGGATGCATGCCCTCATTGGCACTGGCATGCAAGCGCTTTGTCCTGGGCTGTCACAGACCCAGCAGCCCAGGGCGCGGTGGGGGAGTGTTCTGGTGATTCTGCCACCCCGTTCCCAGACGCACAGAGCTGCTTAGATCAGAGTGTTCCAGCTGCTGGGCAGCTGGGAGCCCAGGGACAAGGATGACGAAGCAGCTTTCCAAGGCTGGCTGGTGGTGAGGTGGAGAGCCTCGCAGTGCTCTCTGATGGAGGGGAGAGGAAATCTGCTCTTAAGATTGAATCCAGTGTTCAAGTGATAGGGACAGAAGGCTCCATCCCAAAGCATTCTGTTGTCAGGGACATCTGTCAGAGAGATGATCCAAGTGGGCCACTCCTCTCTGGGAGTCATCAACTCACTGCATGGCAAGTTTCTGAGTGGGGACAACCTGGTGGCCAGTAGCAAGGGCAGCTTGATAAGCCCTCTGTGCATGGCCATTAGTTAAAAAACAAAAACAAAAGCATTGACTCCTCCTCCCCCAAACCTGAAAGTGGCTCTTCCTTCTGATGCAGGCCAGTCCTGGTGATTGTTAATGCCACCTTCAGGATTTGCGGAGAACCTGTTGGGTTTGGCTGCACTGGGTAGCAGTTAAAATGAAATGATCTGAAGTGAAGCCGAAGAAGTGGTGATTTGCTGCAATGCGGTCACAGGCTGCTTTCAGTCTTGGCACATTGTTTTGTGAAAGGCTTGAAAAGAAGAAGTCTCCCAGCCCTATGGTCTGGAGAGGCAAAGTGTGAGCTGCAGCACGATGGAGAGCCCGAGAGGGGGCCAGTGCAGCGTGAGGTGCTGGGGAGGATCACTGCAGGGCTGATCTCTGTGGCGAGCTGTTCCGACCCGTGTGGAGGCTGATTATTCTTTATCCATCCATCCAGTTATTTGAAAATACCCATTAAGCATTTCTGATGTGCAAGGCGTGTGCTAGGTGTAGGAGTGAGACACAGAAGCTCACTGTAGTCTGTGCACTCCTTGGGCTCACAGTCCAGGCATAACAGCTGATGTCTGCACAATGAATTGCATGACTAGAGTGGATCTCATTTGGGCCAAGAGGATGACCAAAAAAATTAGTCTAACAATTTGGTCATTTATTCAGTCATTCTTTTATTTGTTTAATTCAATTCATTAATTTCTAGGTGACAGGAACTGTGCTAACTTTTGTTGAGGAGCTCAGTACTTTGTGGAGGTGGCAATGACAATGGAAAGACACACTGAATGTGAGAGGACACAGAGCAACCAACCGGGCTGTCAGGGGTGGGTCTGGGGCTGGGGCTGGATGGAGGGGGTTCCACAGGGCAGGAGACATTTAAATTGGAGGAGGACTGTGAGGAAAAGAAGAGGAAGGGGAGTGATAGCTAGAGGGAAGGTGACCTAGGCAGAGGTGCCTGCATGGACAGAGGCTTGGAGATGTGAGGAAGCGGGCATGTTGGATGGCCCGAGTAGATGTGGGCAGGTGGAAGGATAGAGGCTAGCCTTTTTTCTTTTTTCTTTTTTCCTTCCCCTCCCCTCCCCTCCCCTCCCCTCCCCTCCCCTCCCCTCCCCTCCCCTCCCCTCCCCTCCCCTCCCCTCCCCTCCCCTCCCCTCCCCTCCCCTCCCCTCCCTTCCCTTCCCTTCCCTCCCCTCCCCTCCCTTCCCTTCCCTCCCCTCCCCTTCCCTTCCCTTCCCTTCCCTTCCCTTCCCTTCCCTTCCCTTCCCTTCCCTTCCCTTCCCTCCTTTCATTGTTTTTGCTTGGGGCTCTGTCTGTAAATGTTGGATTCATATGCTGCTGAGATGAAATCTTAGAAGACTGAAAATTCTACAATCTGACTTTGAATAGGAGCAGAAAAATATGGGCATGACTCAGCTAAGCCTTCAAAATGCAAACTTGCTTTCATACTTCAAACTAGAGGCCTAAGTTAATATTGTTTGTTTTGCTAAATTCTCTACTTGTTATTGAGAAAAGTCTTCAAATTTCCTGGAGAGGTGATCACAGTAAGAATGCCACGGGTATACTTACTTTAAAACATCTGCTTCGCTCTTCAGTTAGTTCTGATGATTAAAGCAGTTTGCCTATAGGCCAGATTCAGGGACAAAGGCAGTGTTTGTACTGGCTGGGTCCCTAAGGCTCTGAATTCCCCCACCGGGGAAAAGTTTTCATGAGAGCTGTTCTACTCCAGATTTCTACAAAGTAACATTTAGGGGGAAATCTGTATGTTTTAACAAATTATGCTATTATGGACAGAGCTGAAATTAATTCTAATCATTTCACAAGGGAGATTTTAAAACTTGCGGACAATTTTGCTATTTTATCAGTCTGGGAAGGACCCATTTAAACTTTACAGCTATATTAATTTTTAATTTAAATTTAATGAAATTAATTCAAATTAAGAAGGTGACCATTATCAATTTCCTTTCCTATTAGTTCCTTAATGCTTTGGCAAATTGCATTCTAAACTTCTCCTTCAACAAGCTGAATACATATTCATGGGTTTCCTAAGAAAAGACGAATTTGATCTTGATATGCTAATCCATAGCCATGGCAGCAATCAAGGAGCAGCTAGGGAGAGCAGTGCATCTGGTATTAATTATGAATCAGGCATTAAGAACTGGTAAATAATTAAAGCTTCATATGTCACAACACAAGTTAAGGATCAGTGTGTTTTTCCATTTCCAAATGCATTTTGGGGGCTATTTCTAGTCCTATTTTGATACTGCCTGGGGTGCAGATGAATAACTGCCATTCATAGTAAACTCATAGCACATAATTTTGATCCTATTGACCTGCTGATGTAGGAATGTATTCAATTCCAGAAGCTAAGACCCTGCTTTTCTAGGAGCTTTGGGTCATCATTCCTCTTCCTCCAGAGATTCTTCGCGGTTTGGGGGTCTGTGCAGAGGAATCACGCACTGGGCAGGAAGCTGGAGGAGATGTCCTCACGGGTCTGGATACTCAAAGTGTGTGTGGTCCATAGGTCAGCAGCATCTGCATCACCCGAGAGCTGGTTAAAAATGCAGTGTCTCAGGCCCACCCCAGACCTACCAAATCAGGTCAATCTTTTAACAAGATCCCTAAATGATTTGTTTGTATAATGAAGTGCTGCTGAGATACTTCCAGCTTGAGGAATCTGCGATTCCCCAGTTTCCATGGCTTACTCCTCTGCAATGGGAGGAAGGCCAGGCTCCACTTTGTCTGCCCTAGTGTTCTACATCACCTTCTCCCCTTCCACCCCATCATACTCTGAGCAGGTGGATACTGCTCAGGTCCATCTGAAGGCCTTTAAGGTGCCGGGACAGTGGTCTTGGGTTTGAAACCAGGCTCTGCTCCTTCTTAGCTGTGATCTTAAGCAAGTTTCTAACTTTACAGAGCTGTTGTGAGGAGTGAATGAGGCAATGTCTGTAGGAAATAACGCCTCCTGGCCCAGCACTCTGCAAATGGTACTTGTGATAATGATGATGATGATGGCATTGAGCAAAAAGCAACTTACAGAGGAAGGAGGTAATTAACTCAGTGGACAATGAAAGAAAGAATGCTTAGAGATTCTTTAAAAAATAATCATGCATTATGATAGTCTCTGCCTGCCATCTAAAATGGAAGTCTAGAGGAGAAGTTTTCTTGGCAAGGTTTTGGGAGAACAGGAATAGAATTCTCAGAGGGTGAAACTTGCCCTGAAAAAGAGAGGAGAGGAGACTGTTTAAGGTGAAGTCCCAGCGCTATTTCCCTGTATCAAAATGCTGCTGTAATTCCACCAAGTACATGCTCATTGCTTCATGAGGATATCACCTTTTCTCTGGAGGAGAAAATAAGTACCCTCTTCTCTTTTAATGAGGAAAAGTTCAAATTAATGAGGAAATAAAAACACAAATGTTTAAAATCCTGAAGTCTAAAACCTCAATTTAAAAATTTCTATTTTGCAAAGGTGCTTAAAGTAATTGTTTTCAGAGACCCCTGTTATGCACCTCAAACACAGTGACTGCTCCTAGTGGAATTCAGCCTCTCTCCTTTTCTAACTTATAGAATTCCCTTTCATCAGCTCCTTTAGTCACTCCTGCTCCAAGGTATGAAAATGATCTCTATTACAATAATAAATCTTGACCTCTTCAAAGATAGAGTGAGCTGTTAGTAGGATGGGGTTCAGGACACCAGATGCCCAGGAATGTTTTCATTGTCCTTTTAAAATGCTGGGGGAGCCCACTGAACTAGAGGAGAATGGTTTGGCATTTCCCATTAGCAGTCGCAGGTCACAGAGGTCATGAGCTCTGGCCCCACAAGAACATATGAATACAGAATACTAAGAGCTCCCTCTTCCTTATTCTCTAGAAGGCGTGGTGTGGAATTACCCATTACGGCCATGAATTGCCACTTTATTTTCAAAGTGATGAAAGACAAGAAAAGCCAAACATTAAAAAACCCTCATCTTAAACCTTTTCAAATTTTAAGCCCATAAATACAGGGGTCAGGACAAGAGGCCTTCCTTTTAAAAATATTTTATGTCAAGTTATGCCATAAATAATATTTAGCAAGCTAATTTTCTCTCATTTGGGAGGTACAAGATTTTTTCCAGCTTCACTCACAAAGAAATTTATAGTCAAGTGCTGAAATATATTAGAATTAGAACCTCAACTTCCCATTTCAATTTTGGGCACTGCGTTTGATTGGGTGTTGATTGGTCCTGAAACTTTGAACTTGGTTCCAAAATTGGGATGGTGGTGGTGGAGATAGGGCAGTGAGGGGGAGGAGTAGTGAGGTCTGATCTCAGAAATTTCCTTAACTGTATGGCTTTCTCCCTCCGGTTTCCCTGATCACTGTGTACCGTACTTTAGGCCCATGGTGGGTGTAGTGAGGGTACCTGAGAAGCAGCATAGTACAGTGTTTAAGAAATTGGACTCAGGAGACAACTGCCTGGGTTTTTATCTTGTATCTGCCATCTACCAGCTATAGGAGCTTAAGCTAGATATTCCGTGCCTCAGTTCCCTTATCTGCAAAATGGTAGTATCTCCCTTGTTGGGACATATGAGAAATAAATGAGTTAATATATGGGATGTACTTGAAACAGTGCCTAGCATATAGTGATCTGTATATATTTGCTTGCCTATTTCTCATTCTAGCTGCCTGATCTCAAGCTCAGAGAAAAGAATTTGTCTTTATATATTTTTACTACAGGACAGTGCATGGGTGGGGCCTGGCAGGCCCAGCCTCAATGGGGGTGGATGGGGGCCTGGCCTGTTGGGAGGAGGAGATGGTGGGAAGTTGGCTGGCTGGCCTGCCCTGATCAGGCCCCATCAGGGCTGGGCCGTCTAGGGGGAGGGGTCATGGGCAATTGGCTGGCGGGTCCCTCCCCCGAATGGTGTGGGGGGCAATCAGGGGCAGAGCTGGCTTGGGAGAGGGGCTGCCAGCCAATAGGGGTGGTGGGGGCTGATCGGGGGTGGGGCTGGCCATGGGGAGGGGCTGTGGGCAGTGGGCCAGCTGGCCCCGTTCCTGGAATGGAGTGAGTGAGGCTGAGCAGGGGCCAGCAGCCTGGGGAGGGGCCATGGGTGGTTGGCCAGCTTGCCCTGCCCCTGATTTGGGTGGGGGGGCTATCTGAGGTGGGGCTGGGTGGAGAGAGAGGCTTCAGGAAGTTGGATGGCTGACCCCACCTCCTATTGGGGTGGGAGGGCGATCAGGGGCTGGCTGGCTAGGGGGAAAGGTTGGGGGGGGGGGGGGTTGGCCAGCCGCCTGACCTCGATCGGGGTGGGAGAGGCTGATCAGGAGTGGACTGGCAGGGTGGGGAGAGGCCGTGGGAGGTTGGCCAGCCAGCCCCACCCCCGATTGGGCTGGTTCACTGGCTGCATTGGGCATCATAGCCACCAGTTGTTCTGGTAGTTACAGCGTTCTGGTTGCTGGCTTTGTATATATATAGATAGTGCCAGGTATTCATGCCACTAGTGTTCATTTTGTGCCTACAATGGACCAGGCCCTGACTGAGAAGCATGATCACTGCCCTTCTGGTACATATGGTCTCTCTGGAGAGATCACCAAGTATTGCAATACTTCTAACTGGGGAATTTTGGGATGCTATGGTGCATGAATCAGAGGTACTTACTTCTCACCTGTGGCTAGGTCTTCCAAAGGGAAGTGATGATTCATTTGTGTGTTTTTTTGTTTGTTTATTTTTTTGTTAATCCTCACCTGAAGATCTTTTTCCATTTATTTTTTAGAGAGAGTAGAAGGGAGGAGGAGAGACAGAGAGAGAGAAACATCAATGTGAGAGAGACACATCGATTGGTTGCCTCTTGCACATACCCCAACCAGGACCAGGGATTGAGCCTGCAATCAAGGTTTGTGCCCTTGACCAGAATCAAACCTGGGACCCTTCAGTCCATAGGCTGACCTCTATCCACTGAGCCAAACTGGCCAGGGTGGAAATGATGCTTTAATAGAGTCTGCAGGACAAGCAGGAGAAGAACAGTAAGCAGGGAAGCATCTGTGAGAAGGCATTCAATGAATAACTGTTGAGTGAAAATACATTTTGGCCAGTTTTTGAGAAGGTGAGGAAACATCACCTTCCTCTGACTTAAATAGTATTAGTTGAAACAGGAATACCTAGACACTTTTGCTGGTCATACCTCAATTCCCTGACTAAGAATGACCCATAGAAGAAGGTGTCCTGAGAAGAGTCCCCTCCCCCACAGGAGGCCTCCCAGTGCTAAGGGCTCTGTGTGAAGCTATGACTTAGGTGCATCCATGTGCTTTATGAAGCATTTCACTCCCTTCATTTCTTTTCTTTTTAATCCTCAGCTGAGGACATGCATAGATGTGTGTGTGTGTGTGTGTGAGAGAGAGAGAGAGAGAGAGAGAGAGAGAGAGAGAAACATTAATGGGAGAAAGAACCATAGATCAATTGCCTCTTGTACATGCCCTAACTGAGACTGAACCCACCTTTCGGTGTCCAGAATGACGCTCCAACCAACTGAGCAACAGTGGCCAGAGCTTGGTTTCTTTTTTGTACACATATTTTATTGCCCTCTCCCTCTAAATCCTGTGATGTCCCTAGCAACTTACTTTAATAATATGGGTAGGCGTTTTGACAAGAGGTGAACAAAGAAAACAGGTCAAGCATCCTTCCTTGCCCTCTCCAACCTGGAATGTCAAAACTCTGCCATCTTTGAAGGAGTTTTATCCCCATCTTGATGGCCTGTGGCCACCTCTCCTCCCATCCCCTCCCCAAAAAGATTTACACTTAGCCCCTCTTCTGTTTTCCTTACAAGATGTCCATTAGATAAAGTCAACTTTTGAACTGGAAGACAGTAGGGTTAAATGTAAAAATTGATTGGCTAATCTTTTAAAAGCTATAGAGAGCAAGTGGTAAATGTTTTCAAACCCTCATTAGGTCCCCTCATAGGGGAGTTTCAGCGCTGGGCAGAGGTGAGCCAGCCATCACCCTTCTTTCCCTTGAGAGCAGTGGAAGTAGCCCTTTCTCTGATGATAAGCCCTTGATTGAATTGGAAGGCTGGCTAGTTTCCTGCCCCTTGATATCAGGGTCCTTTTGACTCTCAGTAACCTTTTCAGCCTTTCACTCAACATGATCAATAGCTTTCCATGAATGCTTCCGGGCCTGAAGGAAACAGAATAGACTAGAGAAGGTGAATGGGGTGATAGATTCTTTAGAGTCACCCAAAGGTAAATGGTTACTTCTTATATAGAATCCAGGAGAGAGATTCATGCTAATTATACACATTTCCCCAAGACAAGTGAGTGACTGCATTGCTCTCTGGAGGGGCCTGAGGTGGCCATCAGCATTTTGAGAATTAGCTTATTTTTGCCTTTCCTTCCATGAAGAAGAAAATGCCCTTTGAACAAATCTCTCCCAAGAGAACTTTCTGGAGCAACTGAACATGTGCAGTGACTTTCCCAAAAAAGCCTACATTCTTCTTTTTATGGTACATTTATCATTCTACAAAATGTGGGAGAACTGCAATATATAGTGATTTCTCGTGAGGAAACAGGCAGCAAGATTAGAAGTGGCAGGTTTCACATGACAGCCCCTCTGCCCTGGCTGCTCATGTGCTTCACATTTGGAAAATGCCCTCAGAGTTGTTTAGGAAATGTGCAGAGTGGGCACACAATTATGACAATGCAGCAGATCAGCCATGCCAAGAGCCTTGGGCCTGTAAACCCCACAGGACAGGAAAGAAGTGGGACAATGGAATAACATGGCCCTCACTAAAAATGGAAATGATCACAGCATGCTTCTCTCATTAGGGACCCACTGGGCTGGGTTTGTAACAGTGTGTTATGGACCCATACTTCCTTCTTTCTAGTCCCCATTGTATATCACTCATGAAGCCATGCCCACCTTTTTTTGTTTATTTATTGATTTATATGTTGCACCATATAAGATTATATAGAATTTGTTTTGTAATAGTCTCTTTTAAAAATGGAATTCATTTAAAAATGATCAAAGTAATATATGGACATGATGAAACAAAGTGTGCAAAAAGGTGTATAATGAGAGGCAGTAGTAGTTGTCCCACTCAACCATCTGTCAGCCCACCTCACAGAGGCAACCACTTTGAACTTTTTTAGTTTTCTTTGCATAGTTATTGTTATTTATTGGTTTATCAACTTTAGACATTATTTATTGGTTTTCTATTATGATCATTTACTTCTCACACATAACTTCTATTCCTCCCTTCCATCTTTCAAATCGAGTTTTGTTTTTAGTTAGAGAAATAGTATTTACATTGTTATAATTATTTGAATATATTACTCTTCAGAGCCAGAGTATCATGACTACATGAAAATATATTTTTTTGAGTTAATAGCTGTTGGTTTTTCCTCATGTTTCCAACTGGCTTTCTTTCTTCTGTGTAATGTTTACTCTTACATCCTTCACTATCCAAATCCATAAGAATATATCCAACCCTAACAATGCCCGAGTAACTTCCCCTTCCCTCAGTTTTCCAAGTGACTCTTCCTTTAGTGTCTATTTCAGCGGTTCTCAACCTGTGGGTCGCGACCCCTTTGGGGGTCAAACGACCCTTTCACAGGAGTCGCCTAAGACCATCAGAAAACACATATATAATTACATATTGTTTTGTGATTAATCACTATGCTTTAATTATGTTCAGTTTGTAACAATGAAATTGGGGGTCACCACAACATGAGGAACTGTATTAAAGGGTCACGGCATTAGGAAGGTTGAGAACCACTGGTCTAATTCATCATGAAAAAGCAAGCTCCTCAAGGGGGAGCCATATCTTTACATCTGTATATACCTCAGACCTTTCACATTGTCTGGCACATATTGGGCAGTCATTAAATATTTGACGAATGAATAAGTGACTATATTTCCACAAAGTATTGAACAAGTGATTTAGGTATTATATGCTTGAGTGAAATTACTTTCAGATGTTAAGTGTGATCTTGTTATATTTTTGAATGCACCGATTTCCTTTGTCTTTACATTTTACTCTTGTGTTCGCCTTGTAAACAGTCACATGCTCCAAAGCATTACCTGAATTGAACCTAGAAAATGGGTACTGCAGGTATTGTCAATTATACAAAAAGATGAGTTATGATTACTGAAGTTTAGATAAGGAACAGATGCTGTTTATTCAATAATTTAATGTATTGTTAGTCACCTGAGAAAACTACGGTTTACTTATTTATTATTACAGGAATACCTCATTTTATTGAACTTTGCTTTATTGCATTTTGCATATATTTTGTTTTTTACAAATTGAAATTTTGTGGCAATTCTACATTGAGGAAGACAGTTGGTGCCATTTTACTAATGGCATTTGCTCATTTTGTGTCTGTCACATTCTGGTAATTCTCACAATATTTCAAACTATTTCATTATTATTATATTTGTTATGGTGATCTGTGGTCAGTAATCTTTGATATTGCTATTATAATTGTTTTGGGGTACCATGAGTCATTCCCATATAAGACGGCAAACTTGATAAATGTGTGTGTTCTACCTGCTCCACTGATAGTTTGTTGTCCTGTTTCTCTCCCTCTTTTCAGGCCTTCCTATTCCCTGAGACATAACGATACTGAAATTAGGCCAATTAATAACCCTACAATGATCTTTAAGTATTCAAGTGAAAGAAAGAGACACATCTCTTCCACTTTATATTAAGAGATAGACATGATAAAGCTTAAGTGAGAAAGGGAAGCCAAAATAGGCTGAAAGATAGGCCTCTTGAACCAGAGTTAGCCAAGTTGTGAATGCACAGGAAAAGTTCTTGAAAGAAATTAAAAGTGGTACTTCAGCGAACACATGAATGATAAATAACTAAAAACACCTTATGTGTGACATGGAGAATGTTTACTTGGCCTGTATAGAAGATCAAAGTAGTCACAACATTCCCTTAAGCCAAATCCTAATTCAGAGCAAGGCTCTAAATCTCTTCAATTCTATAAAGGCTGAGAGAGGTGAGAAAAGTTTGAAGCTAATAGAGGTTGGTTCATGAAGTTTAAGAAAAAAGCCATCTCCATAACATAAAAGTGCAAGGTGAAGCAGCAGGGTCTGATGTAGAAGCAGCAACAAGTTATCCAGGAGATCTGGCTAAGATAATGAATGAAGGGTGGTTACATTAAACAACAGACTTTCAATGTAGATGAAACAGACTTTTGTTAGAAGAAGTTGCCATCTGGGACTTTCATAGTTATGGAGGAGAAGTAAATGCCTGGCTTAAAAGCTTCAAAGGACAGGCTGACTCTCTTGTTAAAAGCTAATGCAGTTGATAACTTTAAAGTGAAGCCAATGCTCATTTACCATTTTGAAAATCCTAGGGCCTTTAAGAATTATTTTTAATTCTACGCTGCCTGTGCTCTATAAATGGAACAACCAAAGCCTTGATGACAACACGTCTGTTTACAACATGGTTCCCTAAATATTTTAATTCCATTGTTGAGAGCTACTGCTCAGAAAAAAAAAAAAATATTCCTTTCAAAATATTACTGCTCATCGACAATGCACCTGGTCATCCACTAGCTCTGATGGAGATGTACAATGAGATTAATGTTGTTTTCATGTCTGCTAACACAGCATCCAGTCTGCAGCAAATGGATCAAAGAGTAATTTCAACTTTTAAGTCTTATTATTTAATAAATACATTTTGTGAGGCTATAGCTGCCATAGATAGTGATTTCTCTGATGATCCTGGGCAAAGTATATTGAAAACTTTTGGGAAAAATTCACCATTATAGATGTTATTAAGAACAAATGACAGGTCAAAGACTTCCAGTCAAGATGGTGGTGTAGGTAAATGCAGTACTCGCATCCTCCCACAACCACACCAAAATTATAATTAAACTAAAGAACAACCATCATTCAGAACTGCCTGAAGTTTGGCCGAATGGAAGTCCTACAATAATGGAATTAACTAAGAAGTCACACCTAGACTGGTAGAAAAGATGGAGACTCAGAACAGTCTGGTCTCACACTCATGTGTGGTGCTTAAAAATAGGGAGGGATATCTCAGTTGCAGTGGTCCCTCCTGAGGAGCAAGTGATTCCAGCCCCACACCAGGCCCCCCAGCCCAGGTTCCAGTGCCAGAAAAAGAAGTCCTCATAACTTCTGGGCATACAAACCAACAAGGATTGAGGCTCAGGAAGATGAAGGGCTTCTGGAGTCCCAGGCAGTTCCTCTTAAAGGGCCCATACATGGACTTACTTGAATTCACTCCCTCTGAGTTCCAGCACTGGGCAACAGTGCTTGAAAAGCACCAGAGACATATGGGGAGGAACTGAATTGTTCAGCATCAGGGCAAGAGTTGGGGGGCAGCTTTCTCACAGACAGAAGTGCTGGCAGAGGCTATTGTTCCTTTGATGAATCATCAGAGATAGCAGGCAGGCACCATATCTGAGACTACATCAACCTGGCTGACAGTGTTTGCTCCACCCTGGTGAATCCCTGAGGCCCAACCTCATCCAACTTTCAGACTCCACTGCACTGTTTCCAGTGGCTCTTTCATGCGCTGTGTTGGATCGTGCTTAATATTTTTCTAAAATCTCTCAGATAAGCAGCATCTGGCCTCAGAGTGCCCCATACCTCTTGCTAAGTGGTCTCAGGCCTGGCACAATGGCAGCTGGCCTTGGTTTGCAGCTAGACCTCACCAAGGCACTTTCAAGCCTAGCACAAGTAGCAGCCATCTGCAATTCACTTTATAGCTCATGTTGCATGGCCCCTGGGCAGAGTACAACTGGTGGCTGACCTTGGCCTGTACCACCTGGGAGACCCTATTGCCAGAGAACCCAGTGGACAGCTTCAGACCACATCAAAGCACCACCATCCAGCTACCTACACAAGTGACATACTCAAACGGTGAACCCACCAGACACCAGGGACATGCTGAACTAACTCCTCCACTGTGGGGTGGGCCCCTGCACAGCTGACCCTCTATACTGGATTTGTGGTCTCAGCCAGTACTCATAGCCAATCAACCTGGGAGTAAATTCCCATTGATGTGCCAACAGCAATCAAGACTCAACTAAAACAGGAGGGTATATACAGCCCACACTGGGGATGCACCTGGAGTGCCCAGCTTGAGTGAATGGGGGAGGCTGTGCCACTGGATCTTATAGGATAACTACTACATTAGTCGACTCTACCAAGCCCAGGTGACATAGCAGCTCTACCTAATACATATAAACAAACACAAGGCGTCAGCCAAAATGAGGGGACAAAGAAACATGTCCCAAATGAAAGACCAGAGCAAAACTCCAGAAAAAGAATTAAACAAAATGGAGACAAAAAAATCTACCAAATGCAGAGTTCAAAACACTGGTTACAATAATGATCATTTAAATTAAGGGAAGAGTAGCTGAACTTAATGAGAATTTCAGCAAAGAGATAGGAAACAAAAAAGAACTAGTCAGAAATGAAGAATACATTAACTTAAAGGAAGAATACATTACAGAGAATCAACAGTACAATAGATGAAACTGAGAATCAAATCAGTGATTTGGAGTATAAGGAAGCAACCCCCCCCCCCAAAAAAAAATAAAAAAAAAATAACCTCAATCAGAATAGCAAAAAAAAAATTTTTTTTTAAATGAGGATAATGTAAGGAACCTCTGGGACAACTTCAAGCATACCAACATTTGCATCATGCGGGTGCTGGAAGGAGAAGAGAAAGAGAGCAAGAAATTAAAAAAAAAAAAAAAACGATTTGAAAAAATAATGATAGAAAACTTCCCTAACTCAGTGAAGAAAATAGACACATAAGTCTAGGAAGGGCAGAGAGTTCCAAGCAAGATGAACCCAAAGAGACCCAAACCAAGACACAACCAAGATTACTCTACCCATATTATTTAGAATGAAAGGACAGATAAAGAGCTTTCCAGACAAGAAAAAGCTAAAGGAGTTCACCACCACCAAACAAGTATTATATGAAATGTTAAAGTGTCTTTTTTAAGAATAAAAAAAAGATAAAAATATGAATAATAAAATAGCAATAAATACATATCTATCAACAATTGAATCTAAAAAACAAAATAGGCCCTGCAGAACAGAAATAAACTCATAGATACTGAGACCATTTTGACTGTTGCCAGATGGGAGGGGGGATGGGTGAAAAAGATGAAAGGATTAAGAAGTTCAAATTGTTACTCACAGTATAGTCATGGGGATATAAGGTGCAGCATAGGGAATATAGTCTATAATATTCTAATAACTCTGTGTGGTGTCAGATGGGTGTGGCATTTAGTAAGTGATGGAATGTCTAATCACTGGTATGTACACCTAAAACTAATATAATAATGCATGTCAACTGCAATTGAAAAGTTTAAAAAATGATTAAAAAACTGTACATCAAAAATAAAAAAGAACAAATGACAGATCAAAATATCAACATTAATAAGAGTTT
The DNA here is from genome assembly GCF_964212035.1 of Myotis nattereri. Lineage (NCBI taxonomy): Eukaryota > Metazoa > Chordata > Mammalia > Chiroptera > Vespertilionidae > Myotis > Myotis nattereri. The sequence goes on along the minus strand of NC_138076.1, from coordinate 81,528,878 downwards.
GAAAGAAGTTGATTCCAAACTTCCTGGGTTAGTTTGAGGAGCTCAAGATTTCAGTGGAGGAAGTAAGTGCAAATTTGGTGGAAATAGTGAGAACTAGAATCACAAGTAGAGCCTGAAGATATGATTGAATTGTTGCAATCTCATGTTAAAACTTGAATGATTGAATTGCTACTTATGGATGAGCAAAGAAAATGATTTCTTGAGATGGAATATACTCCTGATGAAATGGCAACAAAGGATTACATAAACTTATTTGCTAAAGCAACAGCAATTTTGAAAGACGTTCTATTGTGAATAAAATGCTATCAAACAGGATTGCATGCTACAGAGAAATCATTCATGAAAGGAAGAGCCAATCAATGTGGCAAAATTCCTTGTTGTCTTATTTTAAGAAACTGCTACAGCCACCCCAGCCTTCAGCTGCTGGGGCTGACCAGCAGACCCTGACTGACGGAGGAATGATTACTCTGACACAGGATCTCTGTGAAAGAGAGGGCTAAGGGACTGCCTGGCTAAAGGAACCAGACAACCTCAATCACCTGCCTCTTCAGGCTTTTATTGTAACAGCAGTTTGAGATAAAGTTTATCTTTTAGATACAATCAGTAGGGTAAGTAATCTTGGGGGGACACATGTGCCTGCAGTGTCCTTTAAGCAAGGACACCTAAAGATTAAGCATAAGGATTCCGGTAAACACCCTTGTTTGGAAAGGTCAAGAAACAATTAGGAGTGACCACCTTTGGCCAAACTCCCCTAAGTTGGAATTCTGATAAACAGGGTGGGCTGCCTTCAGCTCACTTCCCTTTTCAGAATGTCCTCCTTACAAACTTTCCAACCAAGTCTCCTGTGCTCCCCCACATTCAGGAACCACAACCTTCATCAGTCTGCAGCCATTATCGAGGCAAGACCCTTTGTCAGCAAAATGATTATGACTCAATGAAGGCTCAGATGATGGTTAATATCTTTTACCAAAAAAGTATTTTTAATTAAGGTATGTACATTGTTTTATTTAGACATAATGCACACTTAATAGACTACAGTATAGTGTACTAGTAAACATAATTTTTATGTGCACTGAAAAACCAAAAAAATTAGTGTGACTCACTTTATTGCAATGTTCACTTTATTGCCATGGTCTGTAACTGAACTTGCAATAACTCTGAGGTGTGTATTACCTTACATCTATTCTTAGTGTGATTATTGACTACAAACCATATACAATCCTATCTAATAAAAGAGAAACATGGTAATTGGTGTATGACCGCTACCCTTCACATTGGCTAATCAGTGAGATATGCAAATTAACTGCCAGCCAAGATGGCGGCCAGCAACCAGGCAGCTTGAAACTAACATGAGGCTTGCTTGCTTCAGTGACGGAGGACTCCAACGCTCCCCGCCTGCTTTGCTGGCCTCTGAGCCTGCAGTTTAAGAAACATTGTAACGAATATAGAAGCTAAACAAAACCCCAGAAACCTGCTTTCAGTGAGGCCGGGATCTTAGAGCTGGAGTTGCACAGTGTTTCGATTATAGAACCGAAACAAACCAGATACCTTCTTTCAGCAGCAGAAGCCTCAGAGCTGGAGCCAGAGCTGGAGCTGGCCCAGAATAAAAAAGAAAAAGAAAAAAAGGAGCAGTTGGGAGCTTCAGTTGGCCTGAAAACAGCCCTCAGCCCCTCACCCAGACTGGCCAGGCACCTCAGTGGGGACCCCCACCCTGAAGGGTGTGTGACCAGCTGCAAACAGCCATCATCCCCTCACCCAGGCTGGCCAGGCATCCCAGTGGGGACCCCCACCCTGATCCAGGACACTCTTCAGGGCAAACCAGCCAGTCCTCAGCCGTGCACCAGGCCTCTATTCTATACAGTAAAAGGGTAATATGCCTCCCAGCACCGGGATCAGTGGAGCCGCGAGGCCTCCCGGCACCGGGATCAGCGTGACAGGGGGCAGCGCCCAAACCCCCTGATTTCCCTGCGGCTCTGTGTGTGACAGGGGGTGGGGCCACAACCTCCCTATCGGCCCTGCTCTGTTTGTGACGGGGGAAGGCACCCCAACCTCCTGATCAGCCCTGCTCTGTGCCTGATAGGGGGGAGCTCCCCAACCCCCTGATTGCCCTGCAGCTCTGTGTGACGGGGTAGAGCCATAACCTCCCCATCAGCCCTGCCTTGAGTGTGACAGTGGTGGCGCCCCAACCCCCTGATCGGCCCTGCTCTGTGGGTGATAGAGGGTGGTGCCCCAACCCCCTGATCCGCCCTGCTCTGTGTGTGACAGTGGGCGGTGCCCCAACTCCCCTATCACCCCTACTCTGTGAGTGACAGGAGGGAGTTCCCCAACCCCCCTGATGGGCCCTGCTCTGTGCGTGACAGGGGGGAGCTCCCCAACCCCCTGATTGGCCCTGCTCTGTGCGTGACAGGGGGTGGCGCCACAACCTCCCTATCGACCCTGCCTTGAGTGTGACAGGGGGTGGTGCCCCAACCCCCAATCGGCCCTACCCTGAGTGTGACTGAGGGTGGCATCGCAACCTCCCAATCTGCCCTGCTCTGTGCATGACAGGGGGTGGTGCCCCAAATCCCCAAGCAGCCCTGCTCTGAGCCTGACCAGGGGCTACACCTAGGGATTGGGCCTGCCCTCTGCCACCTGGGAGCAGGCCTAAGCCAACAGGTTGTTATCTCCTGAGGGGTCCCAGACTGCGAGAGGGCACAGGCCGGACTGAGGGACCCCCCTTTCTGCCCCGAGTGCACAAATTTTTGTGCACCGGGCCTCTAGTCCTATATAATAAAAGCCTAGGTGGCATCATGCAATGCCATCACAAGATGGCCACTGCAATGTCGTCACAAGATGGCCAACCTAAAGATGGCTGCCCTCACATTGTCACAAGATGGCCACCACAAGATGGCCGGCAGAGGAGGGCAGTTGTGGGCGATCAGGCTGGCAGGGGAGGGCAGTTGGGGGTGACCAGGCCTGCAGGGGAGGGCAGTTGTGGATGATCAGGCTGGCAGGGGAGGGCAATTGGGGGTGAGATCAGGCCAGCAGAGGAGGGCAGTTGGGAGCAGCTGGGCCTGAAGGGGAGGGCAATTGGGGGTGAGATCAGGCCAGCAGAGGAGGGCAGTTGGGAGCAACTGGGCCTGCAGGGGAGGGCAATTGGGGGCCATCAGGTTGGCAGGGGAGGTTGGCGGCGAGATCAGGCTGTCAGGGGAAGGCAGTTGGGTGCGATCAGGCCGGCAGGGGAGGGCAGTTGGGGGCAAGATCTGGCCTGCAGGGGAGGGCAGTTGGGGCAATCAGGCTGTCAGGGGAGCAGTTAGGCATCAATCAGGCCAACAGGGGAGTGGTTAGGGGTCAATCAGGCTGGCAGGCAGAAGCTGTTAGGGGCAATCAGGTAGACAGGCAGGCAGGTGAGTGGTTAAGAGCCAGTAGTCCTGGATTGTGAGAGGGATGTCTGACTGCCGGTTTAGGCCTGATCCCAAAGGGTCCCAGATTGGAGAGGGTGCAGGCCAGGCTGAGGGATACCCCCCTCCCACATGCACGAATTTTGTGCACCAGGCCTCTAGTTTCTGCTATAAAGTCTTTGCACTATCTGGTTTCTTTGCCTGAAATTTTCTTCACATCTCCTCCCATACCTCCTTTCTCCCAACACACATGCCTAGATATCACCTACTCTTTCTTCATAACTTAGCTCAGTCATCACTGACCAGGCCATTTCTCTCTATTTTACACTCATGCAGTATTATGTAACACTTACCTCCGGTGTAATTGAAGTTTGGTCTGAGTGATTCTTTGATTAATGGCTGACTCCTAGTAGATTGTAAGCTCACAAGTGTAGGACCCTGCTTTGCCTTGTATTTCATCCCCAACTTTCTTCATGGAGCTTGGTACAAAGCAGGTGCTCAATTACACCATTAAAACCTCTTCACAGTTTAATTTTCCATGACTTTAAGCTTCTGGAAATTTCCTTTCTAAAAATAGTTGTCACAAGTTGACTGTTGGACTGGTTGAAGGACTGAGAGAATAGAATTAGGAAATCTGGGTTAGTGAGCTATTAAGTGAGCTAGTAAGTAATCTTATTACTTTTTTTTTTTATAGCAGTTTTCTCTAAACTGGAGGTGCTTTCTACTGGGTATGGAAATAAAATATGAGAACTCCTATTCACATTTATTTTATTTTAAATATAGTATAGTACAACACTTTATTCACTTGTCATCATGAGTATTCAAATCTTTTCACATAAGTGAACTTTCTAGATAAATAATGCATAAGCATCCCAGTTAGCAAAGACAAACAAACAAACAAACAAAACAAAACAAAAACCCAAAATATTTTTATATGTACTATTTTTTAACAGAATATTTTGAGTATGCACTAGATCTTTCTGCCTTCTTTGAAAGAGTACACTGGCCTTAAGACTTTTCCCGGTGACTCAGTCATTGTCAGATATATTGGGGAGCAAAATGTACTTATAATTGATTTTCACAGGATTGTGCAATGTGTTAGTAGAAAAATTGGTTAGATGTGAAGACCTTGATTTTTTAATGTAAGAAATCAAATATTGAATAAATGCTAAAAACATTTATAAAATATGTGTTGAGTCAAAAAAAATAACAAGATAAGAAACACAGGTGGATGCACAGCCTTGTTTTATTTATTTTATTTATTTTTATTGCACATCATTGCTTTATTATACTGATCTGAAAAAGACTTAGTAGTTATGCTCAAAATGCTTACTGGGCCCATGTGGCAGGGCCAAGCAACTGGAACATGATTCAGAAATCACACAGTAAAAGACACACCTGGACATGATCAAGAGACATTTCACTGCCTTGAGACAATAATGCCAATGCCAGGGAGGGATTCTAAAACACAGCAGGATAACTCCTACAAGTCAAGGAGCTCATCCCACCTTGACGTGAGGAATGGCTTATTTTGTGATGACAACATGTGGGAATAGTTCAACTGCCATAAAAACCCCAGAGGGTTTTTGTTTTGTATTATTTTATATAGGTATGCTTTTTCTTTTGTAAAAGTAAATGCAACACGTAAACATTCAGGATTGATCCCAATCTTGTGGAGCCAGCTTTTCTGGGGTCAAGGAGGAAATGTTTGTTTGAATCACCAGGCACTCATCTTCCACTGGCATGACTAGCGCCCCCAGTCAGTTCACCTGACTGCAGAATAGCACAGGACTGCTCTCAGGAACACAGAAGCTCTCTTGCCTCTCACTGCTCACACCTTAACATGGCTCCTCCTTACCCTCCTACTTTCAAACAGGTCCTTAGTAATAAACAAAACACTAGCAGAAAAACAAGAGTTATTACCTCTGGACTCTCTTAGATAAGAGTCTCAGCTTAGACTGAGGACCCATGCCCCAGAAGGGCCATTCTGACTAGATTGCATGAAGGGAGTGGGTGCAGGAGACAAAATGGCTAACACAAAATTGGGAGCCACCAGTCCCCATCTGCAGCTACAACCTAAGATGCCTACAGATGTCAGTGTGACATGTGCACAGGAGAGATGCAGAGGAATGGGATGGGAGGGAGGGTGTTCTTGGGAAAGTCGTCTGCCTGCTCACTTTCACGTCTTGGCCTTGCCCTGGGCAGCCACAGCCTCCATGGCTTTGGGCACGGTCTCTTCATCCCCTAGGAACTGCATGGGCTTGATGGACTTCAAGTTTTTGTCTAATTCATAGACAATGGGAATACCAGTCGGCCTGTTCAGCTCCATGATAGCCTCTTCAGAAAGACCTTCCAGATGTTTGACAATGCCCTGAAGGCTGTTGCCATGGGCTGAAATCAGTACCCATTTCCCCTCCTTAATCTGGGGCACTATTTCTTCATTCCCAAAGGGCAGAGCTCTGGCAATAGCGTCCTTCAGACTCTCACAGGAGGGTAGCTGATCTTCAGTGAGGTCTGCATACCTGCGATCCTTCCTGATGTTGCTGTAGAAGGGATGGTTGAGCTCCATTGGTGGTGGTGGGATATCATCAAAGTGCCGCCAGATCTTTACCTGGGCCTCACCATGCTTGGCAGCAGTTTCTGCTTTGTTAAGACCAGTCAGACCCCCACAGTGCCACTCATTGAGACTCCAGGTCCTCACTACAGGCAGACACATTTGGTCAATGGTATCCAGCACCATCCAGAGGGTCTGAATTGCTCTCTTCTGTACTGAGGTGAAGCAGATGTCAAACTCATAGCTGGTATCTCGCAGCGTCTGCCCGCTGCGCTTTGCCTCCTCATACCCAGCACCGGCTCAGGTCCGCGTCGTACCAGTCGCTGAAGCGGTTCTCCAGGTTCCACATGCTCTTGCCATGCCATATCAGCACCAGCTTGTAAGCAGCCATGGTGGAAGTTCTGAACACGGAGCAGACTGAGGCTCGCTGAGATTCCGGAGTGGCTCACAGCCTTGTTTTAAAAGCAGACTATTTTCATTACCTCTAAAACCTAGAAGCACTGCTTTCTAGATTCTTCTCTTTCCCTCTGCCCTTAGACATGACCACTATGTTTTGACTTTTGTGTTCATGATCATCTTGCCTTTTTATGGCTTCAAAAAGTGAATTTGCAGTTTGAATGATGTATTATTTAATTTTGCATGTTTTGGATTATTTATAAACTAGAGGCCCGATGCACAAAAATCTGTGCACTCAGGAGGGTCCCTCAGCCCGGCCTATGCCCTCTTGCAGTCTGGGACCCTTCAGAGGATGTCCACCTGCTGGCTTAGGCCCGCTCTCTGGGGAAACAGGCCCAAGCTGGCAGTCAGACATCCCTCTGGCAGCCCAGCAGCCCTCGGGGGATGTCCACTTGCCAGCAGAGAGCAGACCTAAGCTGCAGTCGGACATCTTTAGTGCTGCTGAGGAGGAGGGAGAGGCTCCCACCACCACCGCTGTGCTGGCAGCCATCAGCCTTGCTTGTGGCTGAGTAGAGCTCCCCTGTGGGAGTGCACTGACCACCAGGGGACAGCTCCTGCATTGAGCATCTGCTCCCTGGTGGTCAGTGTGTGTCATAGTGACCAGTCATTCCCAGTTGTTCTGCTGTTAGGGTCAATTTGCATATTACCCTTTTATTATATGGGATAGAAGCCTGGTGCATGGGTGGGAGCCGGCTGGTTTGCCCTGAAGGGTGTCCCGGATCAGGGTGGGGGTCCCGCTGGGGTGCCTGGCCACCCTAAGTGAGGGACTGATGGCTGTTTGCAGGCTGGCCAAGCCCTTCCAGTGATGGAAGCTCCCAGCCTCTCCTTTGTTTCTTTTTTTTTTTTTTAATTCTGGGATTTATTTACCTTCCATAATTGTAACTTTGTAGCCTTGAGAGGAGCTCAGAGCTGGCCAGGGTGGGTGGGAGGGAAGCCTCTTGCTCACTCCAGCTCCGTGGCCACAGCCAGCTGAAAGCAGGTGTCTGGGTTTATTTACCTTCTATAATTGAAACTTTGTTGCTTTGAGTGGAGCTCAGAGCCACTGCAGCAGGCTGGGAAGCATGGCTTCCTCCATCATTGGGGCAACCAAGCCTCCTGCTTGCTCCAGCTCTGTGGCTTCTGGACGCCATCTTGGTTGGGTTAATTTGCATATAGTCACTCTGATTGGCTGGTGGGCATGGCTTAAGATGTAGTGAAGGTACGGTCAATTTTCATCTTTGTCTTTTATTAGTGCAGATGGAGTCAAACTGTATGTATTCTGCAACTTGCTTTTATTTGCTCAGTATTGTGGTCATGAGCTCATTCTTTGTTGTAGCTATAATTCATTCATTTTCACTGATGCATAATGCCCATGTGAGGCGACACCACATTTGTTTTATCCATCCTGGTGGGTTGTTTCCAGGTTTTGCCTCTACAAACAATGCTCTTTGAAAGTGTTTTGCACATAACACCTGTGCACATGTGCAAGAGTTTCTGTTGAGTATGAATTTATGATTGGGATTGTTGCATCATAGGTAATGTGCATCTTAACTTAGATAAAGCCAAAATGTTCTCCAAAGTAATTGTACAAATTTACACTACAGGCAGCAGAGTTTATGGGTTTTAGCAGTTCTACATTCACTTTAGCACTTGGTAATGTCAAAACTTTAATTTTTGGCATTCTGGTAATTGTGAAGTGGTATTTCATTTAGCTTTAATTTGTATTTTCCCAATTACTAATAAAGTTAAACACCCACCACACATATATTTTCTGTGAAATTCCTGTTCAATATTTTGCCCCTTAAAAAATTGAGTTTTGTTTGCCTTTTTTTGTGTGTGTGTTGATCTGTAGTTCTTTATATTTCATCAAATCTAAAAGGCCACTGAATCGAAGAAGTATCCAAATCCATAGAATCTGTAACACCAAGAGTAAATTCTAATGTAAACTATGGACTTTGGGTGAGTATGATGTGTCAATGTGATGGGGGATGTTGATAATGGGGGGAGGAGCCTATGTTTGAATGGGTGCAGGTGATACATAGGAAATCTCTGTACCTTTCCCTCAATTTTTCTGTGAACCTAAATTGCTCTAAAAAGTAGTATTAGTAGAGAAAAAATTTCCCTAAATCTGATAAGTTAAATACCTCATCCCTTCTTTAAGATCAAGTTAACTATGTATAAACATATAGTTCTTCACATAAATTTAGATTAAATTTGATGAGTGTCTCAAAAAATCCAAATAAAATTTTTGTTGAGTTTGTATTGAGGTTATAGTTTATTTTGGAGAGAAAGAGACATCTTTATTATATTATCTCATCTTAAAACATGGAATGTCTTTCCACTTATTCAGACAATCTTTTTTTTCTTTTATTAAAGTTTTTTTTTTGCTTATTTGACTTATTTCTAATTGTTTTTTTTAATTCTTTATTGATTAAGGTATTACATATGTGTCCTTATCCCCCCATTGCCCCCCTACCCCCTACTCATGCCTTCACCCCCCTGTTGTCCATGTCCATTGGTTAGTCTTATATGCGTGCATACAAGTCCTTTGGTTGATCCCTCCCCCTTATCCCCACCCTCCCCTACCTTCCCTCTGAGGTTTGACAGTCTGATCGATGAAAGTTTTAAATATTTTCCCATAGAGCTCTTGTGTATTTCTAGCTCAATTAATTCATGGAACTTTATAGTTTTTGTTGCTTTTTTGAATGGATTTTTTTTGGGGGTTACTGCCTTTTTTTTTTTTTTTTTTTTTTTTTAGTTTAGAAATGTATTATTATTATAGTCCATTTAGGTATTGGTTTAATGTTTTTTTAAAAAATACTTTTGTTGTTGATAGTATTACAGATACATCCCATTTCCCCCTCTTCTAGCCCCTACCCACCCCTCCAGGTCTTCACTACCCTATTGCTCATGTCCATGGGCCAAGCTTATAAGTTCTTTGCTTTATCTCTTCTTGTCCCCCTAACCCCACATCGAGGTATATCAGTCTGTTTCATGCCTCCTTGCTTTGGGTCTCATTTTGTTGGTCATTTCATTTTGTTCATTAGATTCTATAATAAGTGAGATCATGTGATATTTGTCTTTCTCAGTTTGGCTTATTTCACTTAGCATAATATTTCCCAAAGAGTAAGAGATCCCTCTTTTTTACAGTTGCATGGTATTCCATAGTGTAAATGTCCACAGCTTTTAAAAAATATATGTATTTTTATTGATTTCAGAGAGGCGGGGAGAGGGAGAGAGAGATAGAAACATCAATGATGAGAGAGAATTATTTATCAGCTGTCTCCTGCACACCCCACCTTGGGGATCAAGCCTGAAACCCGGGCATGTGCCCTGACCTGGAATCAAACCATGACCTCCCGGTTTATAGGTCAATGCTCAACAACTGAGCCATGCAGGTTGGGCTCCCACAGCTTTTTTATCCGTTCATCTACTGATAGCCCTTGTAAATAACACTGCTATGAACATAGGGTGCATATTCTTTCTGATTGTTGTTTTGGGGTTTTTAGGATATATTCCCAGAAATGAGATTGCTGGATCAAAAGGCAGTTTTATTTTTAATTATTTTAGGAAGCTCCATACTGTTTTCCATAGTGGCTGCACCAATCTGCATTCCCACCAGCAATGAACTAGTGTTCCCTGTTCTCCACATCCTCACCAGCACTTGTTGCTGATTTTTTGATGACAGCCAATCTGACAGGTGTGAGGTGATGTCTAATGGGGTCATTGCTTTTCATAAGTTGAATGTATATCTTGCAACATAACTGTACTCTCTAATTAGTCTTCCACCTCCAAATTTTTATTGTGTGCTGACTCTGTTAAGTTTCCTAGATAGATCATTATATCATTTGCACATAACAGAGGTGTTATCTTTTCCTATCCAGTTCTTAACATGGTCTCCTTTCTCCCGTAGGACAAACTCTAGTTATGTTAAAAGGAGTGGGAATTTTGGGAATCCTTGTAGTTTTCAATGCTAAATGGAATACATCTAAAATTTATTTATTAAGTATAACATTAACAATAGGTCCTGATATATAAACTTTATACACTAAAGTAAATTTCTTTCTATTATCTTTATGCTAAGTTTTGTTAATATTATGGATGGATGTTGTACTTTACCAAAGGCTTTTTCTGAATTGAGATAATGTTTATTAATATATTGAATTACATTTGATAGATTTTTTTGATGTTGACTCATTCTTGAATTCCTGTGAAAAATCTTACTTGAAAGTGATAAATTATTATTTGTAATATACTGAAGGACTAAATTAGCTTGTTTTATTTTTACATTTATGTTCTTAATAGAAATGGTGTATCATATATTTCTTTCATTTTTCTTATTTGCTCTGAGAATAAAGATTTCAATACAGTTGACTAAAATGATGTGGGTATCTTCTGTTCCTTTTCTTTTCTTTGGAACAACTTGGTATAAGTTAAAAATTAGTGCTTCTGTGAAAGTTTAATAAAACTCACCTATAAAATATTTTTTTTCTACAGGGTAGATCTTTAAACATTTCAATGCATTGAATTCTTATTGTTCATTCAAGTTATCTATTTCCTCTTGTACCACATATAAAGAAAACCAGCTTCAATCATCCCTATTATTTTTTAATCTCTTTCATTTATTTTTGCATTTATTATTTCTCTTCTTCTTGATTCTTTGGGTTTATTATATTGCTTTTATCCCATCTCCCTCAATAAAATGCTTGTTTAATTTTAACCTTTCTTTTTTTTCAGGCTTTATTAAGATAATTTACATAGAACATCAGGTAATTTAATGTGTACATCATGCTAATTTGATACAATTATATATTGCAAAATCATTACCACCATAGCATTGGCTAACACCTCTATCATATCAATTTTTTTTAAAATATATTTTATTGATTTTTTACTGAGAGGAAGGGAGAGAGATAGAGAGTCAGAAACATCGATGAGAGAGAAACATCGACCAGCCGCCTCCTGCACATCCCCCACCGGGGATGTGCCCACAACCCAGGTACATGCCCTTGACCGGAATCGAACCTGGGACCTTTCAGTCCACAGGCCGATGCTCTATCCACTGAGCCAAACCGGTTTCGGCAAATTTTTAAAGCTATAAATAACTAAGTACCTCTTTTTAAAAAATTTGAATTTATTGGGGTGACATTGGTTAATAAAATTATGCAGGTTTCAGGTATGTAATTCTGTGATACATCATCTGTATCGTGTATTTTGTGTTTACCAACCCAAGGAAAGTCTCTTTCCATCACCATATATTCCCCCCTTTCCCTTCTTCTACTTCCCCCCATCCCTTCCTTCTGGAATCACCATACTATTGTCTATGTCCATGAGTCTTTCTTTTTTCCCCCCTTTGCTTAATACCTTCACCCTTCTCACCCAACCCCCCAACTCCTCCCCTCAGACAGCTGTCAGCCTGCTCTCTATATCCATGAGTTTGTCTCCACTTTGTTGCTAGAGACTAAGTACCTCTTATGTTTCACATTTTTGACATGTAGTCTTTTCATTTTCCTTCAAAAATTTCCCTTATTTTTACTTTATTTTGTTACTGAAGATTTATTTATTAATAATGTTATTTAGTTCCCAAACCCCTTTTATAGTTAACTAGAGGCCTGTTGCACAAAAAGATTCGTGCAATAGGCCTTCCCTTCCCCTGGCTGCCAGCACCGGTTTTCCTTCGGCACCTGGGACCCAGGCCTTCGCTTTGGCCAGAGCCACCTTCAGTCTTCGCGCCTATGTATGCAAATTAACTGCCATCTTTGTTGGCGGTTAATTTGCATATCACTCTGATTAGGCAATGGTGGGCACAGTGAAGGTATGGTCAATTTGCATCTTTGTCTATTATTAGATAGGATTTCTAATTTTATTAGATTACCCAGGTTTAACATATTGATTATCTAAGGTTTTGAGTTTTCCTCTGTGACCTAATACATGGTCTATTTTATAAATATTCCGCATATGCTTGTAAAAATGCAAATTACCTATGATCAAACTTATTCATTACATACTTCATATCTTCCATGCCCCTTGACTGCTTGACTTAATAGTTTCTGAGAAAGGTAAATTATTTTCAAATGATGATTGTTGATTTATTTATTTCTACTTGCAGTTCTATCAATTGTTGTCTAATGTATTTTGAGATTATTTTTAGCTGTAAATGTGTTTATGATTGATATATTTTCTTGTTCTAGTGTTCATTTGACCACTTTTGCCATTTGTAATATGTATATATATATATATATATATATATATATATATATATATATATATCTTTATATTCTATATTGTTGAACATTAGCTTTGTTTTAGCTCATATATGTTTCATCTATCTTTTATTTTCTGTCTTTCCATGAGTCTTTTACATATTTCTTTTGGCTATGTATTTTTAACATTTGTTTTTTATTTTGTTTTTAAAACCAATCTAAAGGTTTTTATTATCTAATGGGCAAGTTTATATATTGACATTTACTTTAATTATTATGATATTAAACTCATTTTTACCAAATTATTTCATATTTTTAATAGCATATGCCTTTTGTTATTTTTTCTCCTATGTTTCTCTTCATTGTATGGGTTATACTTTCTTCTGTTGGTTTCAACTTATACATTCTATTTTTTTTTCATATGGTAGTTTCTGTTGATTTAAAACTCATTCATACAATTATCTATCCTTGATTTCTTAAGCTTAGTTTTTTTTAAAAAAGTATCTTTATTGTTGAAATTATTACAGATGTCCCCACTTTTTTTCCCATTTACCCACTCCACCCTGTACCCGCCCCTCCCAGGATTTCACCACACTGTTGTCTGTGTCCATGGGCTACGCATATATACATATAAATTCCCAGGTTAATTTCTCCCTACCCCCACACTCCCACCCCTAACTTCCCTCTGAGATTCATCAGTCTGTTCTCTGGATCTATTTTGTTCACCAGTTTATTTTGTTCATTAGGTTCCACATATGAGTGAGATCATGTGATACTTGTCTTTCTCTGACTGGCTTATTTTGCTTAGCATAATACTCTCCAGGTCCCTCCATGCTGTCTCAAAGGGTAAGAAATCCTTCTGTTTTTTACTGCTGCATAGTATTCCATACTGTAATATACCACACCTTTTACATTTATGACGGGCACTTGGGCTGTTTCCAGATCTTAGCTATTGTAAATGGTGCTGCTGTGAACATAGGGGTGCATATATTCTTTCTGATTGGTGTTTCAGGGTTTTTAGGATATGAACTTCCATTTTTAATTTTTTGAGGAAATTCCATACTGTTTTCCATAGTGGCTGCACCAGTCTGCATTCCCACCAGCAGTGTACTAGGATATCCTTTTCTCCACATCCTTGCCAGCACTTGCCATTTGTTGATTTGTTGATGCTAGCCATTCTGACAGGTGTAAGGTGATACCTCAGTGTGATTTTAATTTGCATCTCTCAGATAATTAGTGACTTTAAGCATTTTTTCATGTCTCTTGGCCATCTCTATGTCCACTTTGGAGAATTGTCTATTTAGATCCTCTGCCCATTTTTTAATTGAATTGGTGGATTTCCTTTTGCTAAGTTCTATGAGTTCCTTACATACTTTGTAGATTAACCCCTTATCAGATATATCACTGGAAAATATGTTCTCCCATGCAGTAGGCTCCCTTTTCATTTGTTGATGGTTTCTTTTGCTGTGCAGAAGCTTTTTATTTTGATGTACTTCCATTTGTTTATTTTCTCCTTAGTTTACCTTTCCCTAGGAGATGGATCAGCAAACATTTCTATGAGATATGTCTAAGATTTTGCTGCCTATGATGATTTCTTAAACTTATTTATAGCTGTCTTCCACTTAACACTGAAGTAGTTAGCATGCTCTCATATCTCCTTTATGTCTAAACTCTCCCTCCCACCTTCTTGAAGTTGTCCAGAATTTTAGTTCTAGGCACTGTAATACACATTTCTTTTTCTTTTGTTTGGTCATAACCTTTCCCTCTGCCTGCTTTTTCATTTTAACTTTTATTTTAAGGACATTTCACCAGACTATTTAATGACTTCATTTTCATATCTGATGCAACATCTCTTAGAGTCTTTTCATCAGCTATTTAGATATTTTCCCTCAAATATGGATCTTTGTGTGGCAAAACTTTCAAGGTCATGTATACATGAAAATATTTTTATTAACTCTTGACTTGGCTGTACATTTTAAATTATAGCTTCACAGTTCTTTTACTTAACTACTTTAAAATATTATTCCATCATCTTCTTGCAACCTGTATTATAGTTGAGAAATCTGATGTCAATCTAATTCTTGTTTCCTTCCCTCTTCCCCAGCTTTATTGAGATATAACTGACATATAATATTATATAAGTTTAAGGTGCACAATATGTTGATTTGATGCATTTATGTTTTGCAATATGATTACCATCATAGCATTAGCTAACACCTCCTTCATGCCACATAATTACCATTTCTTTTTGTGTGGTGAGAGCATTTAAGATCTACTTCAGCAACTTTCAAATATGTAATAAAGTATTATTAACTATAATCGCCATGCTGTACATTAGATGCTTGGAACTTACTCATCTAATAACTAGAAGTTTGTACCATTTACCAACATCTTGTAATTTCCTCTTTTCCCCCTTCAGCCCCTGGTAAGCACATTTTAGAATCTTTTTCTGTGAATTCAGCTTTTTAGTTTCACAGACGTAATATCATACAGTATTTGTCTTTATCTGCTGACTTATTTAACTTAGCATAATGCCCTGAAGTCCATTGTGTAGGAACCATGTAGGAATCCATGGCAGGATATCCGTAATATATTCATTGAGTTCTTTTAAATTAGATCTAGTAATTCTGCTTCAGATCATATGTATAGTCCAGTTTGTTGGATTTCTTTTGAGGTAGTTGTTCTCTTTGAGGGTCCAGAAGTGCATATTGAAAAGGGGCCAAGCACCAATTTGTCAGTTCTGTTGAATTTAAAAAGAGGAGAGGGGCCAGCCTGTGAGGAAAGTTGGAGCTCCACAAGCCACTCTGGTTTGCTGACATTTCACCAGACAACAACTTGAGTCACTGTTTCACTTTAAATCCTTAGGGCAAAGCTACATGGGGAAGAGCGTTAGGGCAGCCTCACAGGTTGTTATCCCTCAGCTCAAGGGCTTTGGAAGGAAGTTGTGGAAGAGTTAAAACTTGAGGGTAGATGGCCAGTTAGCCCCTTTATTCCTCAAATACTGACACTAGCAGGGCACATGCACCTCCCTGACTTTACCTCTTGGAGAAATTGTGTGCGCTGTTTCCACTGATTTCTACAGTGAAGAGTCAAGCAAAGTGTATCTCAAGAGGTTGTGGGGAGGAGGCAAGGGTAGAACTTAAATCTTTCCACAAATCTATACTTTACTTCTATCTCTGGCTGATCCCAGCCCCAGGCTACAATCATTTAACTTCCTATCTAATGTCTGAGACCAATTTAGGTCATACTTCCATTTTTTCCCCACAGAATTTTCTCTTTTTCTTTTTTTTGTTGTTATTAGTTTTTGAAATCCACTTCACACTTGCTTCTATAGTTTCTCTGTAATTGTTTTTTGTGGTGGGAGCCACCAGCACATTTTAGTTTGCCATCTGGCCACCCATTTATATTAATTACTGGTGGCCCAGTGCACGATATTTGTGCACATTAAAAGGGAATTAATTAGCAGAAATATTTTAATATTGCTATTTGCCCTTTCTCTATAATAGAAGTGTGAGAGATGAAAGGAAATTAGTAAAATGTATATGAAAATAATATATAAATTTATTAATAAATAAACAGTAACAAAAGGATATAACAACAACAGACGCATGATATAAAAACAACAAAAACATGATATGAAAACAACAAAAACATGATATAAAAATAACAGTGATGCAAACAATGACTGATAAAGTGATTAAACTTATTCTAATATCTCCCTGTACACACATTAAGAGTGAATGAAAACACTTTCAGAGTGCTTGACTAATTTTCCTTGTGATGAAGTATTTAGAACTTTAACTTTAATGTCACATGCTCTTCAAACTCGAGAGAAAGCAACATATAACTGACCATGTGTGAAAATGGGTTCAGGTAGGAATATTCCTACTCTGTCTAGAGTTTGTCTTTGTGATTTATTAATAGTCATCACAAATGCTGGCATCACAGGAAACTGTCGTTGAATCAATTTAATGGGAGGTCAGTGTCAGATGGGGACAAATTAAGTCTTGGGATCAGAACAACCTCTCTCTCTGCAGATCCTGTTAATACTTCAGCTTTGATAATGTTAGGTCGTAATCTTTTGATAATAAATCTGGTACCATTACAAAGACCCCATTTACTATTAAGATTTCTCAATAGCATGATGATTGCACCCACTTTCAATTTTAATTTATGACACAGCATTCCCAAAGGAGTAATACTATTAAGAAATTCGATGGCAAAGTTTTCCTTTTCAGCATCATCTGTTGAATCAATGGAATCATCACTCAAATATGTGTGAAAATCTCCATCGAGTATATCCAAAATGTCTTCATTTACTTTTTGAACGTGCTCATTTTTTGGACAAAGAATTGCACGTTTAGATATATTTTTAATATTATCTATAGATATAGTATTTCCAAAGGTAGCTTCAATAATAGATCCATTACAAATCATTTCACAGGGGATTTCAATAATATCCATTCCTAAATGAAAACTGCAATCAAGTTTGCCATCTCCAAGTTTTACTAACCATTCACTATAAGCATAATCCTCTGATCTCATATTTGTTCTGAAACATCCCCAAACATTGCAGTACTTTAAACTCGTTTGTACTATGGCTGATCACATAGCATGTGGTACAATACTGAGACATTGTTGAAAATCCCCTCCAAGAAGGAGAACTTTCCCACCAAATACAACATTCAAATTCATAATTTCTCTTAGTAATCTGTCTATAGCGTTTATAGCCTGACTGTATGCCATGGTGCATTCATCAATAATGAGAAGTTGGGCCTTTTTAATAGTTTTAGCAACTTCACTGTTTATATTGCATCTAGAAAATGAAGTTTCATTTAATGGAATGGGTAATTTATATTGGGAATGAAAGGTGCTTCCACCGAGAAGTAAATTTGTAGCAGTTCATGTAGACGCTGTGGGTAAAACAGTACCACCAAGACCTTAATATAATGTATTAAAACTTTATACAGCCCTAACCGGTTTGGCTCAGTGGATAGAGCATCGGCCTGAGAACTGAAAGGTCCCAGGTTCGATTCCGGTCAAGGGCATGTACGTTGGTTGCGGGCACATCCCCAGTAGGAGGTGTACAGGAGGCAGCTGATCGATGTTTCTCTCTCATTGATGTTTCTAACTCTCTATCCCTCTCCCTTCCTCTCTGTAAAAAAATCAATAAAATATATTAAAAAACACACAACTTTATACAGATATGCAGGTGAATAGAATTCCTAGCTGGCAGGCCCCTGACAGCAGCTGGCCACCTGTGGATTCTGTGAGGAATGGCGCTCCCTCCTCCCTCCTGTCAGGGTCCGGGGTGCAGATGAATGGGGTTCCTGGCTGGCAGGCCACTGACAGCAAGTTAACCAACAGAGAATTCTGTGAGGAATGGGGCTCCCTCCTCCCTACTGTCAGGGTCTGGTTTGAAGGCCAGCCACGTACCCTGTTGGGTCAGTCCCAGAGTTCTACCATGTTGTGGCCTCCTCCTCAGCAACCCAGGACTGACTGCTGCTGGGCGCCCCTGGTGCTTCAAGGGTGGGTTCTTCCCTCAGGCCTCGTGGGAAACAACTGGGGGAGGGCACAGCCCTTGGCAAGGCGACCCAGGATTCAGTGTGTCCATGCTTCAAGGGACGGTTCCTGCCTGAAACCTCGCCTTTGTGGAAAACAGCTCAGGGAGGGCACAGCTGTTGCCAAGACGACCCCTGCAGGACTGACCTCCTTCCAGTTGGTTGAGCCTCGGATGTGACGCATTACACCAAGGGTTTTTATATAAATAGATAATGGCTATTATTTTGATTTAGTTCCGCAATATTCTCTTAGTCTCTCAATGATGATTATTTTTCTCTACTAGAGGGCTGGTGCACAAAATTTGTGCATGGGGAGGGGGGTCTCTCAGCCCAGCCTGCACCCTCTACAATCCAGGTCCCCTCGGGGGATGTACAACTGCCTCTCAAAATCCAGGACTGCTGACTCCTAACCGCTTGCCTGCCTGATCACCTCTAACCACCTCTGCCTGCCTGTCTGATCACCCCTAACCATCTCTGCCTGCCTGCCTGATCACTCCTAACTGCTCCTCTGCTGGTCTGATTGCCCCTAACTACCTCTACCTCACCCTCCACCCAGGACCCAGGACCCAGGATTCCCTCCTCCATCCGGTCACGGGCACTTGGGACCTGGGCTTCCCTCCCTTTGGCCGGCTGCAGGCACCCAGGACTCAGGCTGGCTTTGCCTGGGTCAGCCGCAGCTACAGGGAGCTGTGGGCGGGTGGCTTCTCCCAGGCCACAGCTGCAGGCACCTGGGACCACAGAGCAGGCGTCCTGTCCCTCTCTCAGGCCACTGGTGCACGCACTGGTGACTGGGACCGTGGGGCGGGAAGCTTGTCTCTCTCCCAGGACACAGCCTGGCTGGTCCCCATTCCTCTCTTGTGAGCTCATTTGTGCCTAGCTGGTCCCATTCCTCTCTCCCCATTGTGTCTGAACAGTTATGGTGTGATGGCATGAGGGATGACGACGTGAGGGTGTGATGACCATTTGCATATGAATCCTTTATTATATAAGACTAGAGGCCTGGTGCACAAAAATTTGTGCACTCGGGGGGGGGGGAGGGAGGGGTCCCTCAGCCTGGCCTGTGCCCTCTCGCAGTTTGGGACCCCTTGGGAGATAATGACCTGCTGGCTTAGGCCTGCTCCCAGGTGGCAGAGGGCAGGCCCAATCCCTAGGTGCATCCCCTGGTTGGGCTCAGAGCAGGGCCAATTGGGGAGTTGGGGCACCGCCCCCTGTCATGCACAGAGCAGGGCGGATTGGGAGGTTGTGGCCCCGCACCCTGTCACACACAGAGCCACAGGGCGATCAGGGGGTTTGGGCGCTGCCCCCTGTCACACTGATCCCGATGCTGGGAGGCCTCGTGGCTCCGCTGATCCCGGTGCTGGGAGGCATATTACCGTTTTACTATATAGAATAGAGGCCTGGTGCATGGGTGGGGGCTGGCTGGTTTGCCCTGAAGGGTGTCCTGGATCAGGGTGGGGGTCCCCAATGGGGTGCCTGGCCAGCCTGGATGAAGGGATGATGGATGTTTGCAGCTGGTCACACACCCTTCAGGGTGGGGGTCCCCACTGGGGTGCATGGCCAGTCTGGGTGAGGGGCTGAGGGCTGTTTACAGGCTGGGACTGAAGCTCCCAACTGCTCCTTTTTTTCTTTTTTTCTTTTTTTATTCTGAGCCAGCTTTAGCTCTGAGGCTCCAGCTCTTAGGCCTCCGCTCCTGAAAGCAGGTATCTGGTTTGTTTCGGTTCTCGAAACTCTGTATCAACTCCAGCTCTGAGATCCCAGCTGGCTGAAAGCTGGTTTCTGAAGTTTTGTTTAGCGTCTGTATTTGTTACAATGTTTGAAACTCCAGGCTCTGAGGCCGGCAAGGCAGGCGGGGAACGTTGGTTTCCTCCGTAACTGAAGCAAGCAAGCCTCCTGTTAGTTTCAAGCTGCCTGGCTGCTGGCCGCAGTCTTGGCTGACAGTTAATTTGCATATTGCCCTGATTAGCCAATGGGAAGGGTAGCGGTCATACGCCAATTACCATGTTTCTCTTTTATTAGTGTAGATTCTTTTCCTTCCTTCCTTCCTTCCTTCCTTCCTTCCTTCCTTCCTTCCTTCCATTCTTCCTTCTTTTTCCTGCCTTCTTTCTTCCCTTTTTCTTTCTTCCTTTCTTCCTTCATTCCTTCTCTTCTTTCCTCCTTCTTCCTTCATTCTTTCCTTCCTCCCTTCCTTCCTTCCTTCCTTCCTTCCTTCCTTCCTTCCTTCCTTCCTTTCTTCCTTCCTTCCTTCCTTCCTTCTTTCATTTTTTTCTCTGTTTGGATTGAGTAATTATATATATACTAGAGGCCCGGTGCACAAAAATTTGTGCACTGGGGGGGGAGGGAGGTCCCTCAGCCCGGCCTGTGCCCTCTCGCAGTCTGGGACCCCTCGGGAGATAACGACCTGCTGGCTTAGGCCTGCTTCCGGGTGGCAGAGGGCAGACCCATTCCCTAGGTGCAGCCCCTGGTCGGGCTCAGAGCAGGGCTAATTGGGGAGTTGGGGCACTGCCCCCTGTCATGCATAGAGCAGGGTGGATCGGGAGGTTGCGATGCCACCCTCAGTCACACTCAGGCTAGGGCGAATCAGGGGGTTGGGGCACTGCCCCCTGTCACACACAGAGAAGGGCGGATCAGGGGGTTGGGGAGTTGCACCCTGTCACACTCAGGGCAGGGCCGATGGGGAGGTTATGGCTCTACCCTGTCACTCACAGAGCAGGGCCGATCAGGGTGTTGGGGTGCCGCACTCTGTCACACACAGAGCTGCAGTAGGATCTGGCGGTTGGGGAGCTCCCCCCTATCAGGCACAGAGCAGGGCTGATCAGGGGGTTGGGGCGCCTTCCCCTGTCATGAACAGAGCAGGGCGGATAGGGAGGTTGTGGCCCCGACCCCTGTCACACACAGAGCCGCAGGGCGATCAGGGGGTTTGGGCACTGCCCCCTGTCACGCTGATCCCGGTGCTGGGAGGCCTCATGGCTCCGATGATCCCAGTGCTGGGAGGCATATTACCCTTTTACTATATAGGATAGAGGCCTGGTGCACGGCTGGGGACCGGCTGGTTTGCCTTGAAGAGTATCCTGGGTCAGGGTGGGGGTCCCCACTGGGGTGCCTGGCCAGCCTGGATGAGGGGATGATGGTTGTTTGCAGCTGGTCACACACCCTTCAGGGTGGGGTCCCCACTGGGGTGTATGGCCAGTCCAGGTAAGGGGCTGACGGCTGTTTTCAGGCTGGCGGGTGACTGAAGCTCCCAACCCCTCCTTTTTTTCTTTTTCTTTTTTTATTCTGGGCCAGCTTTAGCTCTGAGGCTTGGCTCCAGCTCTTAGGCCTCAGCTACTGAAAGCAGGTATCTGGTTTCTTTGAGTTATATAATCAAAACACTGTTTCAACTCCAGCTCTGAGATCCCGGCTGGCTGAAAGCAGGTTTCTGGGGTTTTGTTTAGCTTCTATATTTGTAACAATGTCTCAAACTGCAAGCTCAGAGGCCGGCAGCGGCAGGCGGGGAACGTTGGAGTCCTCCGTCACTGAAGTAAGCAAGCCTCATGTTCGCTTCAAGCTGCCTGGCTGCCGGCCGCCATCTTGGCTGGCAGTTAATTTGCATATCGCACTGATTAGCCAATTGGAAGGGTAGCGGAGTTACGGCTAATTCCATGTTTCTCTTTTATTAGATAGGATATTTCATTTTCCCCGTTTATAATCAGGAAATTAGACATTCTACCTATATTCCTTTATTAATGTAGTAGTTAGAGTTAGTTTTAACTGAATGACAAAACCTTAAATGAATATAAATAGCATTTTTAAAGTCCAGGTAGAATGTTAATGGATTGGATGACTAGTATTAAGATATCCATTCTCCCCATATTTACCTATTAATTCAATAAAATCTCAATCCAAATCCCAGCAGATGTTTTTGAAGAAATTGCCAAGATGAATCAATAATTTTTATGAAAATGCAAAAGATCTACAAAGACCAAAACAATCTTGAAAAATAATAACAAGTTAGAGGATTTACACATATGGTTTTAAGACATTATAAAACTACAATAATGAAGGCAGTTTAATATTAATGTAAGGATAGTATCATATTGGTATAAGAATATACAAGTAGATCATAAGACAGAATAATATTCAGAAATAAACCCACATGTATATGTGTAATTGATTTTTGAGAAATGCATTGATGCAGCTCAGTGGAGGAAATGAAAGTGTTTTTGAGTAATGGCATTTGAATGACTGGATATTAATATGGGAAAAAAGTTAAATCCTTTCTCACATTCAATTTGTGATAGGTCAGATACTTAAAACAAAAAAAACCCGATAAAGTGCCCTGGCCAGTGTGGCTCAGTTGGTTGGGCATCTTTCTGAGCACTGAAAAGTTGCTTGTTCGATTCCTGATCGGGGCATATGCCTGGGTTGCAGGCTTGGTCCCCGGTAGGGGATGTGCAGGAGACAGCCAATTGATGTTTCTCCCTCACATCATTGTTTCTTCCTTTCTCTCTCTCTCTCTCTGCCCCCTCCCTTCCTCTCTCTCAAATCAGTAAAAACATTAAAAAGAAAAGAATCACAAAGCTTCTAGAAGAAAACAGGAAAGTATCTTTGTGACCTTGGTGTAGGCAATGATTTCTTGACAGGACCCAAAAATGCATTGATTTTGACTTTATCACAATCAAAAAATTATATTCATCAGACTGCCTATATATGACAAATACTCCTATTTTAGAACATAGAGAGAATTCTTTCCAATCAACCATAAAAAGAGAAACATCCCAATAAAGTGAACAAAATACTTGAACATGCATTCTTTTTCTCCTTTTTTCTTTTTTTTTAAATATAGAATGCTTCACAAATTTGCATGTCATCCTTGGGCAGGGGCCATGCTAATCTTATCTGTATTGTTCCAATTTTTAGTATATGTGCTGCCGAAGTGAGCACTGAACATGCATTCTTAAAGAAGATATATTAATTGCTCATAAGTACACGAAAGTGTTCTTTATAACATTAGTCAGCAGAGAAATGAAAATGAAAACCACCTGCTGGAATTGCTAAAATAATAATAAAGAAAGAGCTAACAGTATCAAGTATTGGAGCATCCAAAATTCTCATTCATTGCTGATAGGAGTGTAATGGCTTAATTACTTTGGAAAATTGTTTGGCAGTTATGTATTCACAAACTTACCATATGACATAAGGAATTCCATTTCTATGTATTTACCCAAGAGAAAAGGTATGTCTCCAAAAATCTTATATAAGAATGTTTATAGCAGCCTTACTTATAATATTAATCCTAAACTGGAAATAACCCAGATGTTCACCAATAGGAAAATGATAAACAAGTTGTTTTTATATTCAAGTGTGTGATATTACTCAGAAATACACAACATGGATGAATTTCAAAGACATTATGTTAAGCAAAAGAAACTTAACATAAAAGAATAATTCATATAAATCCATTTATTTAAAGTTTAAAAACAAGCAATACTTTAGGATTATAGAAATCAGAATGGGGTTACTTCTGGGAGGAGGAGAATTGACTGAGAAGGCACATGAAGGAACTTTTTGAGTTGAGGGAGATATTTTATATGTTGTTTGGGTGTATACATTTGCTTGTATACAATTGTCAAAGTTCATTACACTGGACATTAAAAATATGTGAATTTTATTGTATATAAATTATACCCTAATTCCCCCTTTCTTCATCATTTTTCATTCACAATACTTTGGGAAAAAGGAAAAACAATCTAAGTAGGTGGTCAAAGATTAAATTGTTTCAAGATACCCAAAACCTAGGCACTATCTTTTTGTTTCACCATGCAGCAAAGTAGTTTAATATTTTTTTCCTAACTGAAGTACCTTTAGGGTTTATTTTAATGAGAGTCTGTTCTTCTTCTTCTTCTTTATTTTTCTTCTTATTTCACCTTTATCTTGATAAATATTTTTGCTGGATATACAATTCTAGGTTTCTTTTTATTTCCGTTTAGTCCATTGTGATATCATCTCGTCTTCTGGCTGCTGTTGAGAAGTCAGCTTGTATGTCTAATAGTTGTTCCTTTGTAGGCAACATATCTATCCTCTCATCTCTATTTTTTGGTAATCTGCAAGTTCACTATAATGTATCTAGGTGTGATTTTAAAAAATTATCCTGATGCTTGAGATCCCTTAGATATCCTGAATCTCAGGCTGATTTTTTTTAATTTTTTTTTTTTTTTTTTTTTTTTACCAACTCTGGGATATTGTTAGCTATTTTGTCTTGATTATTTTCTCCTCATTCACTTTCTCTTTCTTCTGCAACTCTGATTGAACATATGGAAGACCCCCACATTTTATCTTCTCTGGCTTTTAATGTCTCTTATGCATTTTTCTGACTTTTTGTCTCTCTGGGCTGAAATTCAGATAATTTTTAAAGATTTCCTCATTATTATGTTATTATCTATGTTTAATCTGCTGTTGAAGCTGTCCACCAAGTTTTAATATCAAATAAAATTTTCATTTCTGCGTGTAAATTTTCCAAATAAGTTTGGTCACTTGGTTTCCTGTCATTTACACATATTTTATTTTTTATGTTTTTTATTGATTTTTTAGCAAGAGGAAGGAAGAGGGGTAAAGAAATAGAAACATTGATGAGAGAGAAACATCATTGATTGACTGCTTCCTATATGCCCCCTACTGGGGATTGAGCTTGCAACCCAGGCATGTGCCCTGATCAGGAATCGAACTGGGGACCTCCTGGTTCATGGGTTGATGCTCAACCACTGAGTCACACCAGCCGGGCTACACATATTTTAAATCATATATATATTAGAGGCCCAGTGCATGAAAATTTGTGCACACGGGGGCGGGGGGCGGGGGAGTCCCAGACCCCTCGGGAGATGTCCACCTGCCAGCTTAGGCCTGCTGCCCAGTGGATTGGGCCTAAGCTGGCAGTCAGACATCCCTCTGGCAGCCCAGGAGCTCCGGGGAGTGGGCCTAAGCCACAGTCCGACATCCTTAGCACTGCCACAGAGGCAGGAGAGGCTTCTACCACTGCCACTGCTCTCGCAACCCTCAGCCCGGCTTATGGCTGAGCAGAGCTCCCCCTGTAAGAGTGCACTGACCACCAGGGGATAGCTCCTGCATTGAGCGTCTGCTCCCTGGTGGTCAGTGAGTGTCATAGCAACTGGTCATCCTGCTGTTAGAGGCAATTTGCATATTACCCTTTTATTATATGGGACTAGTGGCCTGGTGCACGAAATTCGTGCATGGGGGGAGGGTTTCCTCAGCCCAGCATGCACCCTCTCCAATCAGAGACCCCTTGGGGGATGTCCAACTGCCACAGGGATTGGGCCTAAACCGGCAGTCAAACATCCCTCTCTCAATCATCCCTCTTGGACATCCCTCTCTCTCAGGGGATGCTGGCTCCTAACCACTCACCTGCCTGCCTGCCTGCCTGATTTCCCCTAACCCCTCTGCCTGCCTGATCACCCCTAACTTCCCTCCCCTGCTGGCCTGATCTCCCCTAACTGCCTCTGCCTGCCTGATCGCCTCTAACTGCCCTCCCCATATGCACTATATTGCCAAACCGGTCATTAAAAAATTAAACTGCTTTCTTATACCTTACACCAAACAGCTGCTGCCCTTTAAATCCCTCCTCAGCCCCAACCTGAGGTTCTTTGTAGTTCACCCAGATTAGTTTCTGATTTGTTGGTTTCTATGCAGTCAGCATCAAAAGCTCCACCTCCTAGGCAGTCATTGGCTCCTTGCAGTTCACCCAAATTTGGTTCTGATTGGTTTGTTTCTATGCCAGTTAGTGTGTCTGGGCCTATCTACGGGCCTGATTAGAGAGGCAGGGCTAGTCAGCAGCCCCACAGCTGCTGGTGAGGCCCAGAGAGAAAGAGAAGCAAGGGCTGATTAACAGCTGCCACGGAGGCTGTGGATCAGACCCTGCTTCTCTTTCTGGGCCTCTCTCTGGGCCTGATCCATAGCCCACTCAGCAGTCAGTGCTGGGTCGCTGTGCCTGCAGCAGTGGCAGTCAGTGCTGGGTCACTGCAGTGACCCAGCACTGACCGTAGGACCAACTTCCAGTGTTTGGTAATCTATTCAGTTGTTTTGGACATTATGGACCTTGGCTCTTTATATATATATAGATAATATGTGTTTGATTAGTCAAATATTCAAAATCTTCCTTTTATTGTTTTAATCCTATATAATAAAGAGGTAATATACAAATTTATCGTCACTCTGTCACACCATCACAAGATGGCTGTGCCCACAGCAGAGGTGGAGTTCCTGTAACAAGCCATAACGAGTGATCAGCAGGGACCTGAGACTGCATCCCCTGCCCGGTGGGGCTTGATGGGGGACCTCAGGCTGAGCCTCCCGCCCCAGTGCCATGCCAGAAAACCTGAGGGTGTGCCGGGGGACCTGAGGCTGCCCCCCACCCCAGCGGGGCTTCACGGGGGACCTGAGCCTGTGCCCCCCACCGGGCAGGGCTTGATGGGGGCACTGAGGCTGCACCCTGCACCCAGTGGGGCTTGACAGGGGACCTGAGGCTGTGCCCCCTATCCAGCAGGGCTCAAAGGAGGGGGTCGGCCAGGTCTGGATCTTGCCCAATGGGAGTAGGGCCAGCTGGATCTGGGTCTCGTGCAATTTTGAGGGGCACATGGGTGGGTGGGGACTTGACTCTGGGTCCCGCGGCATGCTCCAGACTATGACAGGAGGAAGATTTTCATGTACATTTTATTAATTTTCTTTCATTTCTGACATTTCTATTATAGAGAAAGGGCAAATAGCAGTATTAAAATATTTCCTCTAATTCCCTTTTAATGTGCATGAATTTCATAATTTCATGCACTGGGCGACTAATATATATATATATATGTATATATGTATATATATATATATATATATATATATATATATATATATATATAGCTTTAATATATATGTACACAAACACATCCTATCTAATAAAAGAGAAACATGGTAATTAGCCGTAACTCCACTACCCTTCCCATTGGCTAATCAGTGCGATATGCAAATTAACTGCCAGCCAAGATGGCGGCCGGCAGCCAGGCAGCTTGAAGCGAACATGAGGCTTGCTTACTTCAGTGACGGAGGACTCCAACGTTCCTCGCCTGCCGCTGCCGGCCTCTGAGCTTGCAGTTTGAAACATTGTTACAAATATAGATGCTAAACAAAACCCCAGAAACCTGCTTTCAGCCAGCCAGGATCTCAGAGCTGGAGTTGAAACAGTGTTTTGATTATATAACTCAAAGAAACCAGATACCTGCTTCCAGCAGCTGAGGCCTAAGAGCTGGAGCCAAGCCTCAGAGCTAAAGCTGGCCCAGAATAAAAAAAGAAAAAGAAAAAAGGAGCGGTTGGGAGCTTCAGTCACCCGCCACCCTGAAAACAGCCCTCAGCCCCTCACCCAGGCTGGCCAGGCACCCCAGTGGGGACCACCACACTGATCCAGGATACCCTTCAGGGCAAACCAGCCGGCCCCATCTGTGCACCAGGCCTCTATCCTATATAGTAAAAGGGTAATATGCCTCCCAGCACCGGGATCAGCGTGACAGGGGGCAGTTCCCAAACCCCCTGATCACCCTGCAGCTCTGTGTGTGACAGGGGGCGGGGCCACAACCTCCCTATCCGCCCTGCTCTGTTCATGACAGGGGAAGGCACCCCAATCCCCTTATCAGCCCTGCTCTGTGCCTGATAGGGGGGAGCTCCCCAACCCCCTGATCGCCCTGCAGCTCTGTGTGTGACGGGGTGCAGCGCCCCACCCCCCCCCACCCCCCACCACGACGGGCCCTGTTCTATGTGTAACGGGGTAGAACCATAACCTCCCCATCGGCCCTGCCCTGAGTGTGACAGTGGCGGCACCC
Source organism: Myotis nattereri (assembly GCF_964212035.1). NCBI lineage: Eukaryota > Metazoa > Chordata > Mammalia > Chiroptera > Vespertilionidae > Myotis > Myotis nattereri. The sequence goes on along the minus strand of NC_138076.1, from coordinate 81,500,897 downwards.
CAACCCCCTGATTGGCCCTGCTCTGTGGGTGATAGAGGGTGGTGCCCCAACTGCCCCTCACGGGCCCTGCTCTGTGTGTGACGGGGTAGAGACATAACCTCCCCATTGGCCCTGCCCTGAGTGTGACATGGTGCGGCGCCCCAACCCCCTGATCTGCCCTGCTCTGTGTGTGATGGGGGTGGTGCCCCAAATCCCCTATCGGTCCTACTCTGTGAGTGACAGGGGGCAGTGCCCAACCCCCTGATTGGCCCTGCTCTGTGCGTGACAGGGGGTGGTGCCACAACCTCCCCATTGACCCTGCCTTGAGTGTGACAGGGCGGCGGTGCCCCAACCCCCAATCAACCCTACCCTGAGCGTGACTGAGGGTGGCATCGCAATCTCCCGATCCGCCCTGCTCTGTGCATGACAGGGGGCAGCACCCCAACTCCCCAATTGACCCTGCTCTGAGCCCGACCAGGGGCTGCACCTAGGGATTGGGCCTGCCCTCTGCCACCCGGGAGCAGGCCTAAGCCAGCAGGTCGTTATCTCTCGAGGGGTCCCAGACTGCAAGAGGGCACAGGCCTGGCTGAGGGACCCCCCCCTTCCCCCGAGTGCACAAATTTTTGTGCACCGGGCCTCTAGTACATACATATATGTGTATATATATATCTACACTAATAAAAGAGAAACATGGTAATTGGCGTACGACCGCTACCCTTTTCATTGGCTAATCAGCGAGATATGCAAATTAACTGTCAGCCAAGATGGCGGCCGGCAGCCAGGCAGCTTGAAACTAACATGAGGCTTGCTTGCTTCAGTGACGGAGGAAACCAACATTCCCCGCCTGTGGCTCCAGGCCTCTGAGTGGGCAGTTTAAGAAACATTGTAACAAATACTGCCGGATTCGCAACATTGTAAGCAAAGGCCAGAATCCTACTTTCAGCCATGGAGGCCTAAGAGCTGGAGCCAAGCCTCAAGGTAAAGCTGGCCCAGAAAAAAAGAAAAAGAAAAAAAGGAGCGGTTGGGAACTTCAGTCACTCCCAGCCTGAAAACAGCCCTCAGCCCCTCACCCAGACTGGCCAGGCACCCCAGTGGGGACCCCCACCCTGATCCAGGACACCCTTCAGGGCAAACCAGCTGGCCCCACCCATGTACCAGGCCTCTACCCTATATAGTAAAAGGGTAATATGCCTCCCGGCACAGGGAGCAGCGTGACAGGGGGCAGCGCCCAAACCTCCTGATCGCCCTGCGGCTCAGTGTGTGACAGGGGGCGGGGCCCCAACCCCCTGAGCAGCCCTGCTCTGTGCCTGATAGGGGGGAGCTCCCCAACCCCTCTCCCCCCACAGGCCCTGCTCTGTGTGTGACGGGGTAGAGCCACAACCTCCCCATTGACCCTGCCTTGAGTGTGACAGGGGGCGGTGCCCCAACCCCCCAATTGGCCCTACCCTGAGCGTGACTGAGGGTGGCATCACAACCTCCCAATCCGCCCTGCTCTGTGCATGACGGGGCGGCGCCCCAACTCCCCAATCGGCCCTGCTCTGAGCCCGACCAGGGGCTGCACCTAGGGATTGGGCCTGCCCTCTGCCACTCGGGAGCAGGCCTAAGCCAGCAGGTTGTTAGCTCCCGAGGGGTTCCAGACTGCGAGAGGGCACAGGCTGGGCTGAGGGACCTCTCCTCCGCCCCGAGTGCACAAATTTTTGTGCACCGGGCCTCTAGTATATACATATATAGTATGTGTTTGATTATTCAAATATTTCAAATGTTTTCAATACTGATTCTGTCAATAATTGTTTCTGTAGGCATCTGCTTAGAGTGCATTTTGTGATTTTTTTCTCTAGGATATTCTATTTCTTAGAATTTTATCAATTGGAATTCTTTAAGGCCTGAGTTGAGGATAGATTATTCCAGAGAATCTTTGGTTTGTTTTTACCAGATACCTGAGACCTTACCTACCTAGGACCACTTTAAACTAATGTCTTGGCTTGAGGTTCAATGAACTTGGACTACAAAGCTATGTGAAGATCAACTGCTGGTTACAAATTCTCAAGAGACTTTCCTTTTCTACCTTGTGTCAAGGTTTAAAAGCAGGCCAATTCCTCTTTTGTCTCCAAGGAGAGGGGTGGGACCTTATTTCTAGGTTATCGCTGCGTGGAGAGTAAAGCCCTTTGGGGCACCATCTTTACTAATGGGGTCTTACATCAGACTCTTCACATTTGGAGAGGCCTTACTTCTGTGTCCTTCGATTCACAAGGTCATGAAAGCTGAAGCTTAAATTCACCAGATTAAGCAAATGCCCTCAGGTGGACGCTGCCTCCATGCTCTATTTACTTTCTTGCATTCCCTCTTTCAGTTAGTTTTTGGCCTCTGAAATTTTATCACTTTTTGCCAGTTCATCATCACATTTACAGAGATTTAAGAAAATATGTATCTAGCAACTTTAGTTATTTTCATCAGAAAGGATTGATCCAGATAGCTAGTCTGTCTGTCATCAGAAACAAGAGTCCCATATTTATGTTTTATCTCATTTCACTAAAATGTTTACATTATGTATAAGTTTTAAAATGCATGACATATTTATTAATATAATTGTATTTGCATTCAATTAATAAATGAATGAATAAATAGAAACTTATCAGAAGTGTGCACTCAGAAGTGTTTATGGCTTGAGAGTGTAATAAAAAAGTTTGGGGGAGCCCATCTTAGAGTCACAGCATGGGCCATCGTCCTCCTCTCAACCTGTGAGGAGGTGGACACAGCAGAAAGGAGGCTTGCAAGCCCTCCAATGTTTTGGCGATCTCCAGGCTTCTCTCTTGCTTTCTTATTATGGGGCAGCATCTGGGAAAATTATGCAAACGTGACTGGTTATTTTTAATTTTCTGAAAGAATCTTGAAAGCTCCCTGGAGAGGTATGCCTACCTCTTCACTGATGATGGCTGGTTAGATTACATCGTCCTGTGTACCCGGAGCACACGGGGCCAGCGATACTGTCTTGGGATGACCTAGTTGATTGGTACTGGTGCTCTCTAGACCAAGCCAGCAGCTCAGGCAGCTGTGCCCCCACCCTTCCTCCACGGCACTGCCTCTGGCTGGTTTCATGGAGATAAACTTCCTTTACTTTAAAGAAGGTTTTTGTATTGAAGATGAGACTTTTGACAAGAAAATACTTGCTTTCATTTGACTGATAGAACATTGGCAAAGAAAGTCCATTTTACCAGTTGCTGGCTAATGTCCCAGCTTGGAAGACCAATAACCTCATTAATGGATTACTATCTCCTACTTACAGACAAACTCGACTCATTTGTTTCCTTAAAAAGATGGTGTCATTGATTAAACATGGCCATTAGTGACCATGAATCAGTATAACTGTTCACCCTTCAAAGATGTTTGTTGTTTGCACTTTATGCTAGGAAGCAAAACAGATGGTTCTTCGGCTAACGTATATGTCTTAAAGGTTGTCTCAGAGTTCTACATAATAATAATCAAGAAAGAAATTATTTAAGTACACCTGAGTTTAATAAACAGATCTAGAGATATCTATCTGCAACCTTTAAATGGAAGGCAATGCTAAGCTAACTTCTGGTTAAATTACATGCAGAATCCACTGGCAGTGAGCATGTTATTGAGGACACAATTCACAAGCATGTTGATGTTCCAGATAACCTGTGACTATAGCAAAGCTCTCAGAGAAAGATTCAAAGCCAAAGCAGAATACAGTTGTCCCTCCGTATCCATTTGTGGTGGGTTCCAGGACCCAAGCAGATATGGAAATCTGCTCATGTTTCCTGAAAAGGCCATATATGCAAAGTGGTCCCCAAAACCTGAAGAAGCCCAGAGGCCAAAGAATGAAGCAGACAAGTCCAGTGTGTCAGTTTAGAGTTTTAGTGGGAGATTAGTTACAGAAACAGTCCTGAGCGGCAGCAGGATAAAATGACCCCGCACTGTTCACCCCCAGGCACCTGTTTTACAGCCCCTTAAGAAGTGCACCTACTTACTCAGAAAGGAGTGATGGAGGGGAGCAAAGGGACCAGACACTGGGGGCTCTGGTTACAGGGGGAGTTAGCAGATAGGTAACACCGAGGGGGCCTTGCCCCAGAGGGAGGACTAATGGTGGAGAAGGGATTAATGGCAGTTCATGATTAACCTGGAGTCTCTGTACACATTTCAGAGTCCTTGGGGGTGGGGGTGGGGAGGGGATGGGATGGAGGGTTTAGGTGGATGAGTTTTAAAATAGAGTCAGCTTTTGGAGATGGAGTCAGCTCTATCCGCACAGGGCATGCTCACATCCCTTATATAAAGTGGCATAGTATTTGCATATAACCTATGCATATTCAGACACCTCTAGATGACTCGTAATTCCTAAAACAATGTGAATTCTATGTAAATAGTTGTTATACTGTAATTTTTAGGGAATAATGACAAGAAAATTCTACATATTTAGTTCAGATGCAACTATCATAGGCCTAACAACAACAATGTAACATTTAAAATAATACTTTTGATCTATGGTTGGTTGAACCTGCAGATGCAGAAACCACAGGTACAGAGGGCCCATTTTATATCACACCAACTTGGGAACTTAAAACCAAAGTCAAATGCTAATTTTTACAGAAAGGCATCAAGGTTTTATATTTCAAAGTAGAATAAATTAGGTTAGATTGAAACCCAAGCCTATGTATTATTGAAATAATTGAATTGGGATATCAAAATATCAGACTGAACCGAATCAGCAATCTATATGTTCTCAACTGGAGGTAACAGGTTCCTCCTTTATAAAGTTGGACTTTTTGAGAGAATGGCAGTTATGGGAGTCAAAGGATTAGCCGTCAGAGGGAAGGTACAGATATGCTGACAGTGACAAGTTCCTTGACCCTCCTCAGGGGACCACGACCTGTCACTTCTCCATGAGCACAGCTTATGTGTCTCTTGTGGGCCTTTCTACAGGTGTCTTTGGCTGAACTGAAGGTTGGTCATTGCAGCCTAGTTGGACTCACCTTAGGAGGGGACCATCAGCGGGACTGACTGTGTCACAGGGCACTTACTATTTTGGGGGAGGGGGCATTGAGCCACATCCTGTTATTTGTGCTTTTCCTGAATGGATGAGGAAACATTTGCAAGTGACATGGCTCCAAAATCCCACCAGCTGTGCTGTCTTTTCTGGGCAAGCCTGCTTGCTTTTGGCTCTACCCAGTGCAGTGTTTTCCATCAAATCAGTCTTTTCTTCCACAGGGGTATTTATTATGTGCCATTTTGAAAATAAAAGGGACGCGGAGCAATCATCCAGCAAAACCATAAAACATTTTATTATCCGAGACGGTGAGGGAACAGGTTTGACATACAACGCTGGGATCTGCAATGGCCGAACAATGTGGTACTAAAGCGTGATTTAATGAGGCTTGGAGGATTTAGTTCAGTCAGGAAAGTTCCACTCTGTCTTGGGCGTAGACGAAGTGAGCTGGCGTAGGCACCTGACCGAGCAGCATCTCACCAGATAGGCTTCGGCCAGCAGCCGCCATTTGTCCTGCTGTCCCAGACAACCACTGTCAGGGAGACTTTTAGCACGGGAAACTTCTGACTGATTTAGTGGACCCCAAACTTGGCATAGCTTCCTGGTGGCTTTCATTTTATAAGGCCAGCAGTTAATCCAACAAAAGCCTGATTTCATTTTCCTCTAAATTTGTTGATTGCCAGCTGAGAGCTGGATGCTGTCAACTTGCTTTTTTAAAAATATTCCATTTCACTGGAATTGAGATCCTTTGCCCTCTGATAAATGGCAGCGTGCCCTCTTGGGCAACATTTTTGTTTTCCACTTTTCCAGAGGAAAAACTCATTAGCAGATGGTGGCTTGTCGTCAAGTCAATCATTGTCTTTGGATTTAATCATACACATCTTTCTGATCTAGCTGAACTAAACCTACATGTTAAACTTCATTATTGTGTTGGCACAGCCTCAGCCTTGAGTTATGAACATAAGATATTCATGGACAAGTTCAAGCATCATTTTATCTTCTTAATTGAAGTGGATGTGTTTGTTGCATATGTATCAAGTTACTATGGTTTGCTTGGTCCCATGAGGATTGAATGAAGGTGTGGAAGAGTTAAAAGCCCCAGCACCTGTCTTGAAGGGGCTAATGATTTAGAAGGTGGGATGAGGCACACACATAAAGAGGTAAGCAACATTACATTATTAAGTAAGCTACAGGCTTTGTTGGAGGTGGCCTTAGTTAGCCTAGTCTAACATGGTGGTCCTCCAATGATTCTGCACCACAGAATAACCTGAGAAACTTTTTAAAAAGATAAATGTTCAGGTTCTGTTTTAGTCATTTTGAGCTGCTATAGCAAGAATGTCATGGACCAGGTGGCTTAAACAACAATCACTTACTACTCACAGTTATGGAGGCTTGGAAGTCCATAACCAAGGTGCCAGCGGATCTGGTGTCCGGTGAGAGTCCATTTCCTGCTTTGCAGATGGCTGTCTTTCTGTTGTATCCTCATATGGAGAAGAAGAGAGGGGAACTCTCCAGCATGTTCTTAGAAGGGCACCAATCCCATTCGTGAGGGTTCCACATTCATGACCTAATTACCTCCCAAACGCTCCACCTCCTCATACCATCACATTGGGGGTTAGGATTTTAAGATAAAATTTTGGGAGGGCACAAATATTCAGTCCAAATCAGGTCCTTTTACCAGAGATCCTGAGTTAATGACTCAGTGGAGGGACTGGGCACTGGCTGGGAAACTTCCTAGATGCGTCTTTGATTCTAGTGTGCTGCTAGGGCTGAGAACTGCTGTTCTAGGGTGGATTTTTGTTGTTGTTGTTGTTGTTGTTGTTTTGTTTAACATTTAGGTCCTACTTTAGATTTTGTCCCTCTCCAGATAAATAGGATCTTTCTCTTCTCTCCTCCAATAGCTCCTTGTTCACATCTCAATGATCGCCTCCCTGTGATGATCTCTGTACAAATATGTTTCCCACCTGGTTGCCCCTCTAGAGTCAGGGACAGAATTCTAGTCATCCTTATATTCCCAGAGCTTGGCACAACAGATGTTCCACAAATATTTGTTGAAGGAGTGAAAGAATGGCTGGTTGACCTTGAGCAAGATACATGGACACTCTGCTTAGGAGTTTTTAATTCCAGGTTCATAAAAATGGGAGAAAGGAGGAATTATGCTATTATCTTGTGGGGCTCTGTTAGATGTAGATGCCTTCCTCTGATGACTCAGAAGCCCTTTTAGAATAAAGGTGCAATGCAGATTCTAGGCATTCTCATGGATAATCGAACCTGGAGTAATACCTTTGTTCTCCCACTTTGTATCAAGACACAGGTGAATTTTGATGAGATTATAGCAGAGTTGATGCTAATAATCTCCTAACGTCATCTAAATGAGATGGCTGACTTTTAAAATATTTGGGAACACAGCTTGGGCCCAGAATATGAGAACGAAACAGCAGCCTCAAAATCTTGGTAATGACCCAGGCAGGGACTTGGGGTTAGGGTTTTATCCATGGCCCTTCCATCCCAGTGGCATTATTGATCTCCAAGTTATTCCTCTCTCATCAACATTCTCTTTTCAAACCTTCTTTGCAAATGCATTCATCTATTTGGGGAGGGGCTGCAGGTGTGAGGAGGCTTATATTTCCAAGGGTATGTTTCAGACACTAGGATTTCCAAGAGACCAGTGGTTAGAACTCATTTACAGTGACAAATTGACTATTGCTGTCTTTTTCTTTTCTATAAATTAGCTTAACTTTGTTTACAAGTACCTCCCTCATTTTCTTCTTTGTGATAAAGATGAGCACTCAAAGCTCTAAGCCACGTAGTCTAGATTACGGGAAGGCTTCTGCTTCTCAGAAAACAATTTGGCCATTTAGTTGTCGTAAATTTTGTGCTACGAGTTTCTGAAGTCCGAGCTCACTATTTTATTTGTGGTTGAGAGGCCAAGAAGGAGCCTCGTGCAGTCTTCATCTGACTTCAGTTCTCCGAAGCTGAGGCCGAGGTTGACCTCCCTCAACTGTCGCTGAGAAGTAGCAGGCCTCTGCTTTATATTTAATTAGCAGATTTTCTCCTTTGGGATGGAAAATGACTTAACATTTTCAGGTGGGAAAACTAAGACCCAAGGACATTCAAGGTCACATTGTGTTGTTTCTCTGGAGTGGGTCTTTTCCCAGGTGCCTCTCCACTATTTATTTTGGAAAAAAAAACCATGAGTTTAGACTATCATTAGGAAAATTGGTATCATTTAAAGGTGAATTAAATATTCTCCTCTTCTAAACTGCTCTGGGGAGAGAACAAAGGAAGTGTTACACGATGGTGGTCAACACAAAGGTGCTATTTTCCCAATGTAAATGGTAACCGGTAATAAGAAAGGCATTTTGTCAAGACAGTGGGGCATAAGCAGTGACAGTAATGTCAAGGTAGGACCTTGAGTGAGCTGTGTGACTAGACATGAGTCAGTCCTCAAAGCATCAGGCTGCAGTCCATTCCTAACATCACTGCACTTCAACTTCTACATTTAGAGTGAGGCAATCCTGCATGGCAAATCCAGAATGTAATGAATGTGAAGCTCTGTTGGAGAAACCTCACTCCTCTTTGCAGCCACAGCTGGGCAGCCACCAGAGAGTTTTCAAGCTAGACATGTTTTCCCCCAACATCTGTCAGCTTAGCTAAACCAGAGTTCCAAATGAACAGTGTAATACCTGCAATCATTATCTGGGTTTGTGACACGCCCTCCCTTCTTCTCCCTGGAGGACTGAGGATTCAAAATGAAAAACAACATTTGTAAGGGATCAGGAGAGGGAGGATTTTCATCTTTATTATTATTGCTACTAGTAATATATTTTCATTAACATGGTTTTAGTAGTATGAAACAAGAGAAATGAAACACAACCCCCTCGAAGTCAACACGTTCCCCAGTGTATTTTGCATAAGGTACTGTATCTTTGACTCATTCAATCCAAGATAAGCCTATTAATTAAAATTTAGTCTACAGGTGCAGTCTACGCAGATGTAATTTTCTGCTCGGAGCTAACTGAAAACTTGCAGATGGGCTCTGCATTTAGCACTTTTTAACAACATGGAAAAGATATGGTCTGTGCTCCAGGTAGAAGGAGAGAGTTAATCCACTAATCAAGTCAGCAATTAATTTATTGAGTGCCTGCTTGATGCTCAGCTAGGTGCCAGTGTTGTAGGGGATGCATGATGAGGAGAGCCTTTAATGAGGAAACATGACTCACATTATAAGCAGCGTGGCATTATGGGCAGAACACAGTATTTGGAATCTAGACAGATCTGATTTAGAAATCCAGTTCCACGCCTTCAAAGTCGTATGACCTTGAAAATTTTATTTCACACTAGAGGCCCAGTGCATGAAATTTGTGCATGGGGGCGGCAGTCCCCTCAGCCCAGCCTATACCCTCTTCAATCCGGGACCCCTTGGGATCGGGCCTAAACTGGCAGTCAGACATCCCTCTCACAATCCTGGACCGCTGGCTCCTAATTGCTCACCTGCCTGCCTGCCTGGTTGCCCCTAACTGCCCCTTCCCCCTGCCGTCCTGATCACCCCTGACTGACTCTGCATGCTGGCCTGATTGCCCCTAACTGCCTCCCCTGCCATCCTGGTTGCCCCTAACTGTCACCTTGCTGACCTGGTCACCCCCAACTGCCCACCCTGTCGGCCTGGTCACCCCTCACGGCCCCCCCGCCAGCCTGGTCACCCCATGCAGCCTGCTTATTCAGTCATTTGGTCATCCCTCACTAACCCCCCTGCTGGCCTGGTCACCCCACGCAGCCTGCTTATTCAGTCATTTGGTCATCCCTCACTAACCCTCCTGCTGGCCTGGTCATAGGCAGCCATCTTGTGAGGGCATGAGGGTTAATTTGCATATTACCTCTTTATTATATAGGATTGTAGCCACCTATTTTCTTTTTATAAAAATAGGATATTAGTACCATTAAGATTGTTGTAAGCATTAGCAATAACTTTGTAGAACACCTGCCATATTAGAGACTCTTCAAAATATCATTATAACATGGAATATGTGTAATAATTTAGCCATTAATAATATTTATGCAAATTCTCAGAGATGAGAGAGAGAAAGAGAGAGAGAGAGAGAGAGAGCGAGAGAGAGAGAGAGAGAGAGAAGATATTGCTGGCTAGAATAGATGGATAAAAGGTGAACACAACTAAAGCAGCACTTAGAAATGACAGAGTCAAATTGCTAGAGGGATCTTAGAAGTTAACTGGTCCAACTAACTCATTCTACCAATGCAGAAACAAGGCTCAGATAAATTGACTTGTGCAGACTAGTAAATCCAATGGGAGCAGGGACCAGATTGACCATACATGTGGCTCTGCTTGGGTTGCTGGTGCCATGTGATGTGGTGGTTCCCAAACCTGGCAGAGTGTTAGGACATCTTGTAAGCTTTAAAGAAAGCAGGCTTTCAAGAGAGTCTGATTCAGAAGGCTTGGGGTGAGGCCCGAAATATGTTTGTTCAGCGAGTTCCTGGCCTGTAGATCCACCCATTGATGTATCATCAGGAGCACGGAGCTGGGAGCTTCAGTCACAGTCCTTCTAGCCTGCTGTGTGACTTGGGAAAGCCAACCTTTTAATTCTTAGCCATCTCACCTTTCTCTGGATGGGTTTGCATTGGTTGAGATTCTAGTCACCTCCCTCTTTCATCATCACTTCATTACACTACTTCAGCTCAAGCTGGACTGAAGTTTGGATAGGATCTGGCTTGGAGGTAAGGGGAAGGCTAACAAGAGTGGTAGAGGGAAGGTAAACTTGTGGGACAAGAGGGAGGCCCGGTCACATGGCTAAAAGAGGACTTCAGTGTGGAGACCTCTGTGGGGTTGGAATGGGCATTAGGCATCATTTCACAGAGGGACCACTTCCCAAACTATATTATGTGGAACATGAAGCCTTTGAGATGCTCTGAAAGAGAGCTCTGTTAATAAGTTTGGGAGATGCTATTTACTGTATCACAGTTCGGGAGTTTCATAATGCATATTGAGAACTCTGAGGACTCTAATTAACTTTCCTTAGTCTGGAATGTTTCAAATGTATTTGATCACAGGGCACTTTAACAAACACCTATTAACTAACATTGCATGGAACACATTAGGGGAAACACTGTTATAGACAAAACAAGGAGTCATTATAAGTTCTGGACTCAGTTTTAGAGAACTGGGGATGTGATCATTAGAAAGAACACTTACAAAGAGCAGGAAATGAACTAGGATTTTTTGGCTTAGAGAAGGGGAGCCTTATGCAATGCATTTTTAGTTATGTGAATTGGTATAATGAGGGATATGATTGATTGTTCTTCATATTCACTGAGCATCAAGCCAGAAGAAATGGGCTTAATAGTTAGGCCTAGAGATTTAGGAGGGAGAAAACGGAAATCTTTCTGATAAGGGATATAAACTACAATAGTTTATCTAGGGAATAATGTAATTTCCAGAGTCTCATCTATTTCATGTAATAAAATCAGGAGTATAGCTAGATAACAACTCAAGTACCCAGTATTTTCTTTTCTGACTTTTCTATTCAGGGATCTGTGCACTTACACTGGAGCCACAGAGCACCCCAGCAGTCTAATCAAAGATCCAGCAGCTTAAGGACTGTAGATTGGGAAAGAACCCAACTTCCCACCAAAGTAGGAGTATTTTCTGCACCACCCCTACCCAGTAGCCGCAGGGTGTGCCTGGGACAACTCCAGTACCTAGGAAATCATTACTTTTCTAGGCAGCTCATTTACTTTATGGATGGCTTAAATTGTTAGGAAGCTCTGCATTACCATGAACCAAAATGTGTTTGATTGCTTCTTACACATTTCAGACCTTGTTATTTGTGTTAGAGTTCCACAGATATATTTGTGACATTTTTTCCTCTGGGATGACTATAAACAAATACCTTACCTGTCCTAATCCTTCTCTAAGACAAATCATTTAAGTCCTTTATCCATCTCTCCTGATGTACAGTCTCTAGAACCTTCCCCACTCATCCAGGGAATATGGGTTGACCATCACGAAGCAGAGCTGGGTTGCCACCTTTTTGGGCCTGGGCAGAGTCTTACTGCAGAGAGGCCGTGTGTGCCGGGCAAGTTCCTGAGATGAGCATTCAGACCAGACCAGCATATCTGAAGGTCATTCTATTCCAACAAAGAATTGCATTTGGTCAATTTACATGTGGGACCAAGAGGTCATAAACAAACCCCACTCTAATGTAAAAAACACATCGATGAGCACCAGTTTGGCAGGATATTGGGCTCTTAAGAAAGGACACCATCGGAAGGTGCTAGGAGTTAGCACGGGTTTGACCTGTAGTTTCTCTAAGTTACTGAGTGCAACGACCAAAACTGCTTTGTCAACCATTATCAATGGCGTGAAATGTAGAGGTGCAAGAGATGGCACAGCAGCTTCCCATATCGCATCTTTATTGTGGCAGTTACACCATCATTACTGGAAGCAGGAGAGGTTTCAAGGGGCAGTCTATCTGGGAAGGTATGTGAGGCATTCCTGAGGGAGTGGGCAGGGGTGACTCAGTGACTCAAAAAAGTCTGCTGCTCATGACTACTACTGAGGTCATCTATTCCTCAGACCTCCCCAGCCTAGAAATATGAGCCAGATTTTGCTCATCTGTTAAATTCTTTCTATTCCAACAAAGAATTGCATTAGTTAGATTTTGTTGTTCAGCAATAATGTCATGAGTTAACAAAAATACTTTTTTTCCACATAAACTACTACCAAGATCTCCCTCATATTGCAGTCAACTCTTTGAGTTAAATGCAGGATTTTACATTTGTCCCTGCTACATTTTATTTTATTGATATGACTTTATTGATATTTTAAAAATAGTTTCTAATAAAGTACTAGGTATTCCTCCTACCCTGAAGTCATCTTCACTTTTGATAAACATGCCTTCCCATTCTTCTTCATAGCCTTGAAATGTGCCCATCAGAAAAGGATCAGGGAGAGAGAGATTTTATGGTATGCTATTAGAGACTTTTCTTGAATAATACACCAGCCCTTTAATCCATTCTTTTAATTAAAGTGTCCAGCCAGCTATTTATTCACAGAGTAGTTCTATTTTCAAGCATTTGTTGTGTTTCTCCATCTTGTTCACAGGGAAATCAGGGACTATTGAAATGATTTACCAAAATCAAGATACATTATGTGATACTTTGATTTTTTTCTTTCTGTTTGATATTCATAGGAATTTGGACTTGATGGGAAACCAAATGTATATTTTACCAGACAAAGCCATTGCTGTCTCTTGGTGATATAGGTCTTGCCCTCCCAGGCCCAGGCAGGCCAAACAGATCATTGTGTAGCAGACAATAGCTGCCTTTCAGAGCATCCAGTTCAAACTCTATAGACAATTTACAAGTCCTTATTTAGCTTACTTACCTTTTCAGCCTTGTCTTTGAGTTCCTCTGGTGTTCAAATTCTCGTAACAGGCCATGCTTTCTACACTTCTGGCTATGGACACCTTGCTTCTGCTTCCTGGACACTCTTCTCTTCATTTTGTTTGATTAGCTCTTCCTCATACTTTAGCTTAGCTGTAACTTCCTCAAGGAAGCCAACCATGACCTCCCTCCCCCCCCCCCCCCCAAGGTTGGATTAGGTGTCCTTCCCACATTCTCCTTCCATCCTGGGCTTACCTCTGCAGTAGCACCTGCCGCTCAGGTGTCCTTGCTTATTGGGCTCCTTCTCCCGGTTGCCTTTTAACTCCTTGAGAGTAGGGACTGTGTCTGGTGCAGAGCAGTATCTCAATAATTCAGTTAAAAACTACAGGCCACAGCCTCATGGGGCACCAAGACACATTACAGTATTCTAAAAGATCTCAAGGTCCTTTGTCAATATTTGGAGTATGGCTTTGAGTGAGTCATTACCTTTTTAGGCTTCAGTTTATCTGTGAAATGAAGGTGATTTCTAAGGCTCTAGGCCAGGGGTGGGCAACCTTGTTGTGAGTGCGTGCCAAAAGCAGCAAAATCTCTGACTCAAAATTCTTCTGTGTGCCAACCCTAATTTTTTGAGAACATGTTACGCCTACTTGATATCTCTTAAGGTGTACGTATGTGAAGAACCTTGAAGAAATAATAAAATTCATTCGAGCAACAAAAACACAGTATATGATGATGAAAAATACATTTATTTTTTAATGCGTACATGTACACTGATAGTCCGACAGAAAACTTTATGAATCCGTTTGATATTATCAGTGGGACTTTTGCTGCTGCATCACTGATGACAGAGATTTTACATCAGGTTTATATTTTGTGACCTTCAGAGATATGCACGGGCTACTACTTTCACCCGTCAGGCTACTCCTATCACAAGACTTAACAAAATTCATCACTGAGGACAAAGATTGATTGTAAATGGATGATTATGAAAGGGTTTCGCGTGCCAGCAAAAGTTACTGGCGTGCCATGTTTGGCACGCATGCCAGGGGTTGCCCACCCCGGCTCTAGGCTAATGCAAAGAGCATTCTATTGGAAACAGTAGCCCTCACCTGGCTCTGCAGAGAATCTTGGGAAAGGCATTTGACCCAGTCACTCCTCTTAGTCTCGGTTTCTTTATGAGACAGAGGCTAAACTCTGAGCAGGGGTAAGTATGAAGCCGGAGGCGGGCAGGGAGCTGTTGAGCAAGCCACTTTCTGCCTCAGTTTCCTCCTTTACAAATTCCTCATTACTTGGCTGCCTCCTGGTGAAGATCAAATGAACTAACCCCAGTCACTAGGGGAGAGGATAAAAATGCACTGGGTACCAATTCTATGTTAAGTGCATTCATAATGTCATAGCACTTTATCCTCCCAACAACGTAAATGGTTGGTTTTAGAAATCTCCAGTTTTTAGAAGGAGGAAATGGTTCAAGGTCATACTGTTTGCAAATGGCAGAACTGGCTTCCCAATGTGACCCCAGCGCCCGTGCCTGTCTCTGTTGGCTCCTCCTTTGTTCCGCACCCAGCACTGGACCTGGCACGAAGGCTTGCTTCACCTTTCCAGGTCTACGTTTGGCTGGAGGACCTGCTCCAGCCCCGGGAAGGTCTGCAGATGGAACGAGGTCTGGCGGGAGCCTGTGGGAGCGGCTGGGTTGGCTGGCTCAGGCCCTCTCGTGACGTCTCCCTGGAGCGGGGGAGCAGGCACAGAGGCATCCAGGCAGCATGCGTGGTTTATAAAAAGCCATCAGGAGCACTGTCTTGGGACCGCAGTCATTTATTCGTACTTTTCCCTTGTAAAATGTTACTGACTGTTTTACACCAAGGGCAGTTTATCCTGAATGGGATGTACAGGCATTCAATTCACCTCTATTTTTTGCCAACTCTGCTTTCCACCCCCACCCCTTGCTTCTGAAGTTATATATGGTTCTGAGAGAGGACGCCATCTTCTATCTGAGGAGGGGAAAAAGAGCTGACGGCTTTAAAGAGAAACCTTCCATCATAGAAAAGAATATTTGGTTGGTGAGATAATGCCTTTGTTTTTAAAAATGGAATTGTGCTTCGTGGTGTGACAGTCTTCTAGCACTGACCCGATTTCCGGTCAGAGGCTGAGAACTGTTCAGAGGTGATCCATATCAGTACCTCGTGAGGGCAAACTGGAGGGTAGATGGGATCAGCTCCATTTTTCAAGTGGGAAAATTGAAGCTCAAAGAGGTTAAATCACTTGTTTAAGATCAGGATGGAAGGCTGCTGGGGCAAACTGGGGTTAATGGAGAGACAGAGAGAGAGTGAGCACCTCTGAGCTAGATGCTCCCCCTCTCACAGCCCCCCCACCCAGCTGTCTTGAGCTTCTCCCCAGTTTGTGACACCAGCATTGCTGCTGCGTTTGATTTGCGCATGAGGAGACTGAGGCTCTGTGACATTAGCTATTGGCTGAAAGTCACACGCTTCGGTATTGCAAAGCAGGTCTGGAGCCTAAACTTTGAGTCCAGACCCTCCAGCGGCCTTCATTAGTACCCGCCACTCGCCTGCCCGGTTTCACAGAGAATCTAAATATAATGGATGGCTGCTGCACAATGCCAGGATATTTTAATTTATAGAAAAAGAATAATGGGGTTCAGGTGAATGCCCTCTTCTGTATATTCTCTTTGGAATGAGGCTTAGCTTTATTGTCCTTTCACTTCCCGTTAGTTCTAGCTAAAGTGATTCCAAAATGACATATAAACCCAAACATGAGAAATTGATGGCAGCCTCAGGAGCTTGAGCAGGATAAAGCCAGACTGACTAGAATCTCCAGGGTGAAGAATTAACATTTATTGGTTTAGTGAAATAAATTTATGTCCCAATAAAGCCAGTTACGGACTAGACAGTGATTTAATGATGTGCTTTCTGTAAAAAGAGCAAATATGAACTCTGGGCCTGGGTTAGATAGTAATTGGTAGGCCACCTTACTAAACCAGTTTTTCAGATATGTTCAGAAAAAGTCTATGAAACTTTCTTAATCCATGGAATTTATGTTTAACCCAATCTGTCAATGGGGTTGAAAGTTGAAAGGATATTAGATCAGCATCTCTAAATCATGAACAGTACATTTGTTAATTACTCCCACAAGATCAGAACTCTGAGCTCTCCTGGAAGCTTGAAGAGTGAAGATCAGGACAAATGCCACCATAAAAAGAAAGATAATAAATACTGAATACAGATCTGCATGGCACTCTTTAAACCTCGGGTTCTTGCTCTGGGCCTATAAGAGGACGAGGAGGAGGGCAGAAAGGAAACGGTCCTTCTTTGTGGTGGAGTGGAGGGCAGAGAAGGGCATCCTGACTGCTATCCCTCAGCCGTTAGCCCACACCTGCCATTATAAGTCAGGTGTAACCCTGCCGCCCACTGCTGTGTTTGCTTCTCATTAAGAGAACTGAGAAATTGATTTTCTTTGATAATGAAATTCTCAGGGCAAAAACCTCAACCATCTTTTTTTTTTTTTTTTTTTTTTTTTTTTTTTTTTTTTTTTTTTTTTTTAATTTTTTTATTGCTTAAAGTATTACAAAGGGTATTACATATGTGTCCATTTTATCCCCCCGCCCTAGACAGTCCCCCAGCCTCCCCTATCCCCCAGTGTCTTATGTCCATTGGTTATGCTTATACGCCTGCATACAAGTCCTTTAGTTGATCTCTTACCCCCCTCCCTCCTGCCCCCCAACCCTCCCCGGCCTTCCCACTGCAGTTTGACAATCTGTTTGAGGCAGCTCTGCCTCTGAATCTATTATTGTTCAAAAGTTTATAATGGTCTCTATTATCCATGAATGAGTGAGATCATGTGGTATGTTTCCTTCATTGACTGGCTTATTTCACTTAGCATAATGCTCTCCAGTTCCATCCATGACGTTGCAAATGGTAAGAGTTCCTTCCTTTTTAGAGCAGCATAGTATTCCATCGTGTAGATGTACCACAGTTTTCTAATCCATTCATCTACTGATGGGCACTTAGGCTGTTTCCAGATCTTAGCTATGGTGAATTGTGCTGCTATGAACATAGGGGTGCATATATCTTTTCTGATTGGTGTTTCTGGTTTCTTGGGATATATTCCTAGAAGTGGGATCACAGGGTCAAATGGGAGTTCCATTTTCAGTTTTTTAAGGAAACTCCATACTGTCTTCCATAGTGGCTGCACCAGTCTGCATTCCCACCAGCAGTGCACAAGTGTTCCTTTTTCTCCACATCCTCTCCAGCACTTGTCGTTTGTTGATTTGTTGATGATAGCCAGTCTGACAGGTGTGAGATGGTACCTCATTGTTGTTTTGATTTGCATCTCTCGGATGATTAGTGACTTTGAGCATGTTTTCATATGTCTCTTGGCTTTCTGAATGTCCTCTTTTGAAAGGTGTCTATTTAGGTCCTTTGCCCATTTTTTGATTGGATTGTTTATCTTCCTTTTGTTAAGTTGTATGAGTTCCCTATAGATTTTGGAGATTAGGCCCTTATCAGATATGACATTGGCAAATATGTTTTCCCACACAGTGGGTTTTCTCGTTGTTTTGTTGATGGTTTCTTTTGCTGTGCAGAAGCTTTTTATTTTGATGTAGTCCCATTTGTTCATTTTCTCTTTAGTTTCAAGTGCCCTAGGAGCTGTATCAGTGAAGAAATTGCTTCGGCATATGTCTGAGATTTTGTTGCCTTTGGATTCTTCTAGAATTTTTATGGTTTCCTGTCGTACATTTAAGTCCTTTATCCATTTTGAGTTTATTTTTGTGTATGGTGTAAGTTGGTGGTCTAGTTTCATTTTCTTGCATATATCTGTCCAATTTTCCCAACACCATTTATTGAAGAGACTATCTTGGCTCCATTGTATGTTCTTGCCTCCTTTGTCAAATATTAATTGAGCATATTGGTTCGGGCCGATTTCTGGGCTCTCTATTCTATTCCATTGATCTATATGCCTATTCTTGTGCCAGTACCAGGCAGTTTTGAGAACAGTGGCTTTGTAATACAACTTGATATCTGGTATTGAGATCCCACCTACTTTGTTCTTTTTCAGGATTGCTGCAGCTATTCGGGGTCTTTTTTTATTCCAGATGAATTTTTGGAGAGTTCGTTCTAGATCTCTGAAGTATGCCGTTGGTATTTTAATGGGAAGTGCATTGAATTTATAGATTGCTTTGGGTAGTATGGACATTTTAATGATGTTGATTCTACCAATCCATGAACACGGTATGTTCTTCCATCTGTTTATGTCTTCCTCTATATCTTTTTTCAACGTCCTGTAGTTTTCTGAGTAGAGGTCTTTTACCTCTTTAGTTAAGATTATTCCTAGGTAGCTTAGTTTTTTTGGTGCGATGGTAAACGGGATTGTTTTTATAATCTCTCTTTCTGAAAGTTCACTATTGGTGTATAGAAATGCCTCAGATTTCTTGGGGTTAATTTTGTATCCTGCTACATTGCCAAATTCATGTATTAAGTCTAGTAGCTTTTTGATGGAGTCTCTAGGGTTTTGTATGTATAATATCATGTCGTCTGCAAATAAGGACAGTTTTACTTCCTCTTTTCCAATTTGGATGCCTTTTATTTCTTCTTCTTGCCGAATTGCAATGGCTAACACTTCCAGTACTATGTTGAACAGGAGTGGTGAGAGTGGGCATCCCTGTCTTGTTCCTGTTCTTAGGGGAAATGGTGTAAGTTTTTGTCCATTGAGAATGATGTTGGCTGTGGGCCTGTCATATATGGCTTTTATTATGTTGAGGTATGATCCTCCTACTCCCACCTTGCTGAGAGTTTTTATCAAAAATGGGTGTTGAATTTTGTCAAATGCTTTTTCTGCATCAATTGATAAGACCATGTGGTTTTTTTCTTTCAATTTGTTTATGTGATGTATCACGTTTATTGATTTGCGGATATTGTACCATCCTTGCATCCCTGGGATAAATCCTACTTGGTCATGGTGTATGATCTTTCTGATGTACTGCTGGATCCGATTTGCTAAGATTTTGTTGAGGATTTTGGCATCTATGTTCATGAGGGATATTGGCCTGTAATTCTCTTTCATTGTGTTGTCTTTACCTGGTTTTGGTATTAGGGTGATGCTGGCTTCATAGAATGAGCTTGGAAGTGTTCCTTCCTCTTGAATTTTTTGTAGTAGTCTGAGGAGGATAGGTTTTAGTTCTTCCTTGAATGTTTGGTAAAACTCCCCTGTGAAGCCGTCTGGTCCTGGGCTTTTGTTTGCTGGAAGCTTTTTGATGACTGCTTCAATTTCTTCCATAGTTATTGGCCTGTTGAGATTTTTAGATTCTTCCTGATTGAGTTTTGGAATGTTGTATTTTTCTAGGAATTTGTCCATTTCCTCCAGGTTGTCTAGTTTGCTGGAGTAGAGCTGCCCATAGTATTTTTTAACAATCATTTGTATTTCTGTGGGGTCTGTTGTTATTTCACCTCTTTCATTTCTGATTTTGTTTATTTGGGTCCTCTCTCTTTGCTTCTTGGTGAGTCTGGCTAGAGGTTTGTCAATCTTGTTTATCCTTTCGAAGAACCAGCTCTTGGTTTCATTGATTTTCTGTATTATTTTTTTGGTCTCTATGTTATTTATTTCTGCTCTAATCTTTATTATCTCCTTCCTTCTGCTCACTCTGGGGTTTTCTTGTTGCTCTCTTTCTAATTCTTTGAGTTGTAGAGTTAGCTGATTTACTACCATTTTTTCTTGTTTTTTGAGATAGGCCTGTAGAGCTATAAACTTCCCTCTCAGGACTGCTTTCATTGTGTCCCATAGGTTTTGGATTGTTGTGTTTTCATTGTCATTAGTTTCCAGGATGTTTTGAATTTCTTCTTTGATTTCATTGGTAACCCAATCAATATTTAATAGCATGCTATTCAGCTTCCAGGTGTTTGAGTATTTTGGGTTGTTTTTATTGCAGTTTATTTCTAATATTATGCCATCGTGGTCTGCGAAGACGCTTTTTATGATTTCAATCTTCTTGAATTTGGGGATACTTTGCTTGTGACCCAATATATGGTCTATTTTTGAATATGTGTCATGAGCACTTGAGTAGAATGTATATTCCGTGGCACTGGGGTGAAGTGTTCTGAAGATGTCTATTAAGTCCATCTGATCTAGTGAGTCATTTAGTATTGCTGTATCTTTGCTGATTGTTTGTCTAGAGGACTTATCCAGTGATGACAGTGGTGTATTAAAGTCCCCTACTATGATTGTATTGTTGTCGATCTCTCCTTTGATATCTTCCAGAAGATTATTTATGTATTTGGGTGCTCCTGCATTGGGTGCATATATGTTTATCAGGGTTATATCTTCTTGTTGTATTGATCCTTTTAGTATTATGAAGTGGCCTTCCGTATCTCTTGTTATGGCCTTCACTTTGAGGTCTATTTTGTCCGATATAAGTATTGCTACCCCAGCTTTCTTTTCTTTTCCATTAGCCTGAAAGATATTTTTCCATCCCTTCACTTTCAGTCTGTGTGAGTCCTTTCTAATGAGGTGGGTCTCTTGTAGACAGCAAATGTAACCTCAACCATCTTGAGTCTTTGCTTTTGTATCTGATATCTCACCCATCAAGAAATCCATAGGCTCTACTTTCAAAATATCTCCGCATCTGCCCACGTCTCACCATCACCACTGCTACCCACCTAGTTCAGCTACTATCTTCTCTTTGCCTGGGTAACTTCCAAGGCATCCTAATTGGTCTTCCTACTTCTATTCCTGATTCTCTCTCCTGACCCCCACCTATATATTTACAAACTGTTCTCTTTTTCTATAAGGTTAATGTTATTGTAAATGAAGAGTTAAATTTTGGTAGACATTTTCATAAATGAAGAATCCTTGTCATATGAAAAATCTTTGCCATATGAGTAATCATTCTTTCATGACATATTACATGCATATTTTATTAAGTATACATATTAAAGAACAAGCTCTAAATTTAAAAAGTCTAATAAGTGAAATGAAAAACTCATGAGAGGAATTCATCAGTATATTTGAACTGGCAGAAGAAAGAATTAAGAAATTTAAAGAGAGATTGATTGAGATTATGCAATCTGAGGAACAGAGAGAATAGAAATGAAGAAAAATAAACAGAGAAGCAGAAACATTTGGGTAACCATTAAGCACACAGACATACACATGATGGAAGAACTAGGAAAGGAAAAGAGAGAGAGGAAGGAGCAGAAACAGTATTAAAATAAATAATGCCTGGAAACTTTCTGAATTTATTTTTCTTAAAAACATTAATCTATGCATACAGAAAGCTCAATAAATCTAAGTAGGTTAAACACAAAGAGATTCATAAACAGACACATAACAGTAAAAAAAAAAATATAACCTAAAACAATTACAGATGTAAAATCTTTTTTTTTAAATTTTGTATTTTGTGTTTTTATTGAATTTATTGGGATGACATTGGTTAATAAAATTATATAGGTTTCAGGTGTACAATTCTATAATACACTAGAGGCCCGATGAATGAAAATCATGCAAGAGTAGGCCTTACTTCCCTGGCTGCCAGCACCAGCTTCCCTCTGGCACCTGGGACCCAGACTTCCCTCACAGCCCTGGCTTCGTCTGGAAGGTCATCTGGGAGGACATCGGTCTAATTAGCATATTACTCTTTTATTATTATAGACTAGAGGCCTGGTGCATGAAATTCATGCATGGGAGGCAGTCCCTCAGCCCAGCCTGCACCCTCTTGCAATCTGGGACCACTGGCTCCTAACCACTCACCTGCTTGCCTGCCTGATCACCCCTAACCACTCTGCCTGCCTGCCTGATTGCCCCTAACCACTCTGTCTGCCTGCCTGATCGCTCCTAACCGCTCTCCTCTGCTGGCCTGAATGCCCCTAACTGCCTCTGCCTCGGTCCCCGCCACCATGGCTTTGTCCAGAAGGACTTCTGGAAGACGTTCGGGCTATCTGACCTAATTAGCATATTACCCTTTTATTAGTATAGATTATCTGTAAATTGTACTGTGTGTTCACCACTCCAAGTCAATTCTCCTTCCATCACTATTTATCCCCCTATACCCTTTTCCTCAGGTAATCACCATACTGTTATCTGTGTCTATGAGATTTTTTTGTTGCTTAATTCCTTCACCTTTTTCACCCAACTTCCTCCCACCCCCAACAGCTTTTAGTCTGTTCTCTATGAGTCTATTTCTATTTTGTTAGTTTATTTTGTCCATTAGATTCCACATATGAGTGAAATAATATGGTACTTATCTTTTTCTGACTGGATTATTTTATTTAGCATAACGCTCTCCAGGTCTATCCATGCTGTCACAAAAGGTAAGATTTCTTTCTTTTTTATGGCTGAGTAATATTCCACTGTGTAAATGTACCACCGTTTTTTTATCCACTCATTTATGGATGGATATTTGGGCTGCTTCCAAATCTTGGCTATTGTAAATAATGCTGCAATGAACATAGGGGTGCATCTATTCTTTTGAGTTAGTGTTTTGGGATTCTTTGGATATATTTCCACAAGTGGAATTGCTGGGTCATGTGTTTCTGATATATTGCCTTGAGCAAGGGAAACAGGAGGAAAAAAATGGGACTACATCAAACTAAACTGCACAGCAAAAGAAGCCATCTACAAAATGAAAAGACAACCCACTGAATGTGAGAACATATTTGCCAATAATACATCTGACAAGGGGTTACTATCCAAAATTTTTAAAGAACTTATACAACTCAACACCAAAAAAACACAAACAATCTAATTAAAAAATGGGCAAAGGACCCTAATAGACACTTCTCCTTAAAGGAATACAGATGGCCAATAGACATGAAAAGATGCTCAACGTCACTAATCATCAGAGAAATACAAATTAAAACCACCTCACACCTGTCAGAATGGCTATCATCAATAAATCAACAAACAACAAGTCCTGGCGAGGATGTGGAGAAAAGAGAACCCTCATGCAATCTGTTCTTAATATAGTAAAAGGCAGACCCTGCCTCCTCTCTGCTCCAAACTGTCGGTGGCTGCCCATGTCACACTGAGTAAAGCAAAAGTCATTACCATGGTTCACAGAGGCCTGCACAGCCAGCCTCTCTCCCACCCACCCACTCTTCGACTTCACCCCCTACCACTGCATCCCTGGCTCTTTCTGCGGCAGCCTCCCTGGCTTCCTTGCTGTTTCTGGAAGGCAGCAAGCATGTTTCTGCATTCTGCTTGCATCACTCTTTTCCCCGGTATCCCTTTCCAGCTTCATGTTTTTACTCACTCTCCCCTTCTCAATTGAAGTCCACCATGACTATGCTATTTAACATTGTAATCCCTCCCAACCCCTCAAATACTTCTGCCCAAATACCTCTATCTGCTTTTTATAGAGCACTTATTACCTTTAGATATGGTATTTAATCATGTTTTTTGTTTATTTTCTGGCTCCTTCATTTGAATGTAAGCTCTACACAGGGTTGGAATCTGCTTGTTTACTGATGTAACCCAAAAACCTAGGACAGTGCCTGGGGTGTTTTGTTTTTATTCTGGAAAGTAAGATATATTGAATTGGATTGAAGCTATATTCTCTATGTCTATGAAGTTTTGAGATTTTATGCAAAAGAGTTTCAAGTAAATGTAGAGAATTTTTATTTGAGTAATTATTGTTAAGTCCTGTATTATCAAATCATATTAGAAATTTTGAAATTTGAAACTAAGTGGAACAGCATTAGGAAAAATACGCTTTCTTGTAATGTCACCATTGACACTGACAAAATATTTGAGCACCCACTGGGTGCAGAGCAGTGGGAAAAAAGCCCCATTAAATATGTGGCACACACATCTGTGCTGCTGTGAGGCCAGATGTCCTAGTTATGGGAATTTTATGTTTCCAGTGCTTCTAAACAGGAGCATCAGATTCATACATTTAAATGAACATTGTGAGGAGTGGCGAGTGTCAAATGCGGTCAACAGCAAAGAAAGCAAACTGGTTCAGGCGGAAATATTCTGCAGCACTTGGGATGATTTTTTAAAATTATACTTTATCAGGCAAAATAGACCATCGTTGTCATCCTAGTTCACATTTGTATGGCACTGTGCAGCCTACAAAGCACTTTCTTATAATAGATCATCTGAAGTGTATAGGCTCTGAGAAAAGTTTGCCAAAGCCATTGTCTCTCCCAGCGCAGTCAGGATGTAGATTTCAGTTCTGCTGCCCTGGAGGCAAATGTTCAGTGTTAGGTGGATGAGGAGCCCCCAGAAGGAGCCCACAACTGTGAGGCAGGCAGCCCGGCAGCCACACACCTGGTGCTGCACTGAGAGCACAGACTTCACCACCACGCTGCCTGATTTTAAATGTAGGTTTGCTTCTAGCTTACTGTGACTCTTGGTGCCTTGGTTTGTCCATCTGTAGAATGGGGTCAGTAATGGTAGCTCCTATAGGGTTCCTTTGAGAATTAAGTACATTGATAAATTGAGGGTACTTACAGCAATTCCTGGTGGGGAGCCTCCCATGCATGTCTGCTGTTAGTATTAAGAAACGGTAAAAGGACCTGCTTATCTCTCATTTCTTCTTCAGTGTTTGTGGTCAGAGTGCTGGAAAATTTCTCCTCAGAGCCACTCTATTGGGTATATAATTTTAACATTGTTAAGGAACAGAACCTTCTGAGAATCAGGTGAAGAGTGTGGACCCTTTCTCCAGAACAATGGGCATATTCACATGTATATACAATTTTGCCTGCAATTTCACGGAATTTATAAATTCCTGAAGTCCAGATTCAGAATCTCCAGGCTAGGGTAGTGTGTCTCCAGAGGCTCAGATTAAATTGTCCCTGGTTCTACCAGCACATTCACCCCCGATGCCTGTGACCACGCTGGTGTGAGTTATTTGACTGTCCCGTCTAGAACATGCAGCATTGAAAGGGCAGACTCAAGGGGATTCTAGTGTATCGCTCCCCTGAGGGATATGTGAGGAGCAACTTGAAGTAGAGGAGACACAGACAATGGAACAGAGACCAGATTTCCTAGCGTAATCACTCTTCTGGGGCACCTCTCCTCGCCCGCCCTCAATCCAGGGTAAGCCTGACACTCCCCTTCTGCCTCCTCCTAAGCTCAGTCATTTCTCCCTAGGGGCAGCCAGCTATGGAGAAACCCCCCAGAGGGAGAGAGACATCCTAGTGAAAATCAAGAAGGTCTGAGCTGATCAGAGGATGCACTAGAGAGTGATCTGACAAAGGCCGTTACACCATGGAGGCAGAGCTGTATAATTGGATGTCAATATATGTATTTCAAAACACAGTCTCCAGGTATCCCAACTTCCCAGGGAGATGAAAAAGAATCTTTCAGTATGAAAGGTGGTTATACCCCAGAGAAAGCGTGCTGGTGCTTCCCAAGGACAGAGCAAGATTGTAGACTGACAAGAATTGCACAACATGGGATGACTTTGGCACCTTCTTCCATACAGCTAGAGGGGTCTTCAGATTTCTGTTGTGTGTCCCTTCCTGTTCCACCATTTCCAAGGGTGGGCAGGGTGCTCTAATGGTCAGAGTGTGGCTTGTGGAGGTAGCAGCCCTGTGGTTTGGCTCCATATCTGCTCCGTGGAGGAAAATGCTGATTCTCTATATTTTATCTGCTGCTAGAAGAGGATAATACATGGTTTCTTTTTTTCTTCTCTTGGGGACTTGGTGAAGATTAATTAGATGCTACCTATGAAGTGTTTTAAACTCTGGCAGAATAAGGTGCTAAGCATTATTTCTAAAGTTAGCTTCTTTAACCCATTTCACAAAATAAGGATCTCCACTCATTACTTGGAGTCCCAGTAGAAGCCACCTATTCTCCATAGCAAAATGGCTAGTAGGATGGTGGTGGTAGTGGGGGCTTGATGATAGAAACAGTCATCAATTCAATCTACTCATTTCTGAAGGAAAACCTTTTTATGAACTTTGGTGCTGGCTGAGCAAATCCGAAGTAGTGAGAGCAGATGTGGCCTGGGCCAGAGCAGCAGGGCCCCCTCTGAGACTTCTTGTCCTAGTGGGGGTTGGGGTGGTGGTGAAAGGGAGGCCAGGCAGCCAGAGACCCTGAGATGGGAGCTTCCATCTCTCTTTCTACAAAGCAGAGCAGCAGACAGAACACCTTGACTGGGAAAAGTCAACTCTCCCCTTCTTGTCCAGGCAACTATAGCTCATAGTATCCCAGGGTGTGGTGAGGCCTTGTGAGAAGGCTCTTAGCATGAGTTCCTCCTCAGATGATCTTCCACACTTCCAGAGTGAGGCATAATCACATATTTTCTGAACGGAGGACAAAGTCTTGAATCAAGAATATTTCTCTCATTTATTCATTTAAACATTTATTGGGCATCTACTATTAGTCA
Source organism: Myotis nattereri (assembly GCF_964212035.1). Lineage (NCBI taxonomy): Eukaryota > Metazoa > Chordata > Mammalia > Chiroptera > Vespertilionidae > Myotis > Myotis nattereri. The sequence continues at coordinate 81,474,174 of NC_138076.1, read as the reverse complement.
TAGTTCTAAGTACTAGGGATACAGCTGTGATCAAGATAGTCAAGGTCCCTGCTACCAAGGAACTTGTATTCCTGCAGGAGAGATAGTCAGTACACCAGTAAAACAATCCTCCAGTTGTCTCCACCAGAATGTAAGCTCTACAAGGGCAGGGTTTCCTTTTTAAATCTGTTTTGTTTATTGCTGTATTCATAGCAGCTAGTTTTGGCCCTGAAAGCTAGATTTTAGGTGCTCAATAAGTATCTGCTGAATGAAATGAAAAAGATAATTTCAGGTAGTGGTAAGTACGATGAAGGACATGAATTGGTGGTATACAGGTGGGAGATCAAGACGGAGAAGTAAGTAAGAGCTGTAAGATGTAGGTCTTGCAGGCTTCGGTAAGAATTTGGATCAGAGCAATGGGTTTTAAGCACAGGGAATATGCAATGTTGTTTACATTTTCAGAAGACCACTGGAGTGCTGGAGGAGAAAGATAGTAAGGGGGAGAGACTAGAGTCAGGGAAAATAGTTAGGAGCTGATTTGGTGGTCCAGATCAGAGGTAGTGATGCCTTGCCCTAGGCAGATAGTCATGCATGTGGTGGGAAGAGGTCGGGTCCCAGAGGCATTTTGGAGGCAGAACCAGTGGGATTTGTTGATGTGCACTGTGAAAGGATTCCTCTCATCTAATTCATTGACACATCTATCACTTTGTTTGTTTGCTTGTTTATTTATTTTTGTGAGAAAAGTAAGTTCTACTCTTAGCAAATTTCAATTATACAATACAGTGTTATCAATTACAGTCACCATGTTTGACATTAGATCCTCAGACCTTATTCATCTTATAGCTGAAAGTTTGTACCTTTTACCAATCTCTTCCTATTTGCCCCACCATCAGTACCTGGCAACCACTTTTCTTCTCTGCTTCTCTGAGTTTGATTTTTTTTTTTCCCCATTAGATTCCATATATAAGTGATACCATGTGATATTTGTCTTCCTCTGTCTGGTTTATTTCACTTAGCATAATACTTGCCCGGTTTATCCATGTTGTTGCAAAAGACAGGATTTTCTTCTTTCTTGTGGCTGAATTGTATACACACACACACACACACACACACACACACACACGCACACACGTATATAGATCTCATTTTTTAAATCTATTGCCCATTGATAGACATTAAGGTTGTTCCCATATCTTGCCTATTATGACTAATGCTGCTTTGCACTAGGGAGTACAGATACCCCTCCCAGATTCTGTTTTCATTTCCTTTGGATATATATTCAGAAGTGGGATTATTGGATCATATGGTAGTTTGATTTTTATTTTTTGAAGAACCACCACACCATTATTTTTTCTTACTCAAGGATATCTTTTATTGATTTTAGAGAGAGAAGCAGTGGAAAGGCAGAGAGAGAGAGAGAGAGAGAGAGAGAGAGAGAGAGAGAGAGAGAGAAACATCAATGTGAGAGAGAAACATTAACTGGTTGCCTCCCTGCATGTGCCCCGACTGGTGATTAAACCCACAGCCTAGGTATGTGCCCTAACTGGGAATCTAACCTGCAACCTTTTGGTGTATGGGACAATGCTCCAACCAACCAAGCCAGCCAGCCAGGGCTACCATACTGTTTTATATAGTGGCTGTACCAATTTAATTTCCACCAACAGTGCACAAGGGTTAGCTTTTCTCCACATCCTTGCCAACACTTACCTCTTATCGTATTGGTAACAGCCATTCTAACAGGTGTGAGGTGATATCTGCTATCTCATGGTGGTTTTGATTTACATTTGTAAATGATCAGTGATGCTGAGCATTTTTTCATGTACCATTGGCCATTTGTATGTCATCTTGGGAAAAAATTTCTATTCAGTTCCTCTGCCCAGTTTTTTTTAAAAAAATCTTTATTGTTGAAAATATTACATATGTCTACTCCCCCCTCCATTGACCCCTTCTAGCCTGTCTTCCCCCCCCCCCCACATCCCCACCCCAGCCCTCCACCACACTATTGTCTGTGTGTCCATAGATTATGCATATATGCATTCAGGTTGTTTGACTGATCTATTCCCACCCACTTCAGCCTTCCCTCTATCCGTCAGTCTGTTCCATGCTTCTATGTCTCTGGATCTACTTTGTTCATCAGTTTATTTTGTTCATTAGATTCCATATATGAATGAGATGATACTTGACTTTCTTTTACTGGCTTATTTTGCTTAGCATAATACTCTCCAGGTCCCTCCATGCTGTCTCAAAGGGTAAGAGGTCCTTCAGTTTTACTGCTGCATAGTATTCCATGGTGTAAATGTACCACATCTTTTTTATCCACTCATCTACTGATGGGCACTTGGGCTGTTTCCAGATCTTAGCTATTGTAAATTGTGCTACTATGAACATAGGGGTGCATATATCCTTTCTGATTGGTGTTTCAGGTTTCTTAGGATATAGTCCTAGAAGTGAGATCACTGAGTCAAATGGCAGTTCCATATTTAATTTTTTGAGGCAACTCCATACTGTTTTCCATAATGGCTGTTCCAGTTTTTAATTGGTTATGGTTTATTTTTGTTATTGAGTAGTATGAGTTCTTTATATTTTTTGGATACTAACCCCTTACTAGATATGTGACTTAAAAGTATTTTATTTTATTCTGTAGGTTACCTTTTCATTTTGTTGATGATTTCCTTTGTTGTGCAGAAGATTTTTAGTATGATGTAGTTTCACTTGTTGATTATTATTTCTGTTGCCTTTGTTTTTGTCAAATCAAAAAAAATCACTGTCAATACTGATGTCAAGGAGACTACATCCTATGGTTTCAGGTTTTGTATTCAATTCTTTAATCTATTTTGAGTTGACGTTTGTGTATGTTGTAAGGGGTCCAGTTTCATTCTTTTGTATATGACTGATCAGTTTTTCAAAACTGTATAATAAAGAGACAATACTTTCTTCATTGCATATTCTTGGCACCTTTGTCATAAATTTATTGACTATACATATATGGGTTTATTTCTGGGCTTTCTATCTATTGGCATCTATGCCTATTTTTATGTCAATATATACTCTGCTGATTACTATAGGTTTGTAATATAGTTTGAAATCAGGAAGTGTGATGCCTCCTACTTTGTTCTTCTTTCTCAAGATTGCTTTGGCTATTTGGGGTCTTTTGTGGTTCTATACAAATTTTAAGTCCTTTTTTATTTCTGTGAAAAATGCCATTAGAATTTTGATAGGAATTGTCTCAAATCTGTAGATTGCTTTGGGCAATAATGGATATTTTAACAATATTAATTATTTCAATCAATGATCCTGGGATATCTTTTCATTTATCTGTATATTCTTCGATTTCTTTTATCAATGTCTTATAGTTTATTGTCCAAATCTTTCACTTCCTTAGTTAAAGTTATTATTAGGTATTTTATTATTTTTGCTATAATTATAAGTGGGATTGTTTTCTAATTTCTTCTTCTGATAGTTTATTATTACTGTAAAGAAATGCAACTAATTTTTGGGCAGAAACCAAGATGGCGGCATAGGTAAACACCGGAGTTTGCTGCCTCGAACAACCACTTCAAAAATACAACTAAAAAACAGAACGGTCATCATCTAGAACCACAGGAAGACTGGCTGAGTGGAAATTCTACAACTAGAAGGAAAGAGAAAAGCATACCGAGACTCAGAGGAGGCGCAGTACATAAGTAAAATACTAAGGTGCGGAGGTGCATGTGGAGCGGGCTGGTGGCTGAGGGCGCGGTTGTCATTTTCAATCTGAAGGGAGTCTCAGGCTCTGAGCTCCAGTTCTGGGTGAGTCTCTAGGGACCCAGATTCATACGGGAGAAGTGGGACGGTCTGGCATTGGTAGGAACTCAAGGGCAGCTTTCTCTCCGAGGTACTTGCAGCAGCCGCTGGGACACTGAGAGGCAGAGCCTCTGGGGACAGGCCTGAGAGCAGCCATAACTGCTAGCCCTGCCCTGTTGATCCCGTGGGACCCGCCCCGCCCAAGCCCTGCAGGGAGGCTTTTGCTGGATAGCCTCAGGCAAAGGCTAGATTAGCACCTCCCTAGAGATCCAGGAACTAGGAAGCCCAGAGGTCAGAGTGGGACCATCCAGTTTGCAGCTCCGTGGAACCATAAAGGACACACTCAGGGGGCAGACTCAGTGAGCACCAAAGCCCCATCGAAGCAAGTCTTGCCCCAGAGGGGTGTCTCCAGCACAGAAGTTCTCCCACTGTAGACACAGATGATTCTCACAGCCAATTGGCCTGGATGTCAATTCCTCCCAGTGATAACTACAGCAATCAAGGCTTAACTACAACAAGACTGTGCACAAAGACCACAAGGGGGTGCACCAAGAGTGTCCTCCTCAGGTAATTGGGGAGGCTAAACCACTGGGCCCTAGAGGACACTCAGCACATAAAACCACTTTATCAACACAGGGAAGCATAAAAAATGCGGAGACAAAGAAAAAGGACACAAATGACAGAAATGGAAGAAAGCAAATGACTGGATAAAGAGTTCAAAACCACACTTTTAAGGTTTTTCAAGAATTTTCTAGAAACTGCTGATAAACTTAATGAGATCTACAAGAAATCTAATGAGACCCTTGAGGTTGTGATAAAGGACCAACTAGAAATTAAGCATACAGTGACTGAAATAAAGAATATTATACAGACTCCCAACAGCAGACTAGAGGAATGCAAGAATCAAGTCAACGATTTGAAATACGAAGAAGCAAAAAACACCCAACCAGAAAAGCAAAATGAAAAAAGGATCCAAAAACACAAAGATAGTGTAAGGAGCCTCTGGGACAGCTTCAAGCGTACCAACATCCGAACTATAGGGGTGCCAGAAGAAGAGAGAGAGCAAGATATTGAAAACCTATTTGAAGAAATAATGACAGAAAACTTCCCCTCCCTGGTGAAAGAAATAGATTTACAAGTCCAGGAAGCGCAGAGAACCCCAAACAAAAGGAATCCAAAGAGGACCACACCAAGACACATCATCATTAAAATGCCAAGAGCAAAAGACAAAGAGAGAATCTTAAAAGCAGCAAGAGAAAGAAAGTCAGTTACCTACAAAGGAGTACCCATATGACTGTCAGCTGATTTTTCAACAGAAACTTTGCAGGCCAGAAGGGATTGGCAAGAAATATTCAAAGTGATGAATGCCAAGAACCTACAACCAAGATTACTTTATCCAGCAAAGCTATCATTCAGAATTGAAGGTCAGATAAAGAGCTTCACAGATAAGAAAAAGTTAAAGGAGTTCATCACCACCAAACCAGTATTATATGAAATGCTGAAAGGTATCCTTTAAGAAGATGATGAAGAAGAAAAAGGTAAAGATACAAATTATGAACAACAAATACACATCTATCAACAAGTGAATCTGAAAATCAAGTGAATAATATGATGAACAGAATGAACTGGTGATTATAATAGAATCAGGAGCATTGAAAGGGAATGGACTGACTATTCTTGGGGGGGAAAGGGGTGTGGGGGATGCGGGAAGAGACTGGACAAAAATCGTGCACCTATGGATGAGGACAGTGGGTGGGGACTGAGGGCGGAGAGTGGGGTGGGAACTGGGTGGAGGGGAGTTATGGGGGGAAAAAAGAGGAACAAATGTAATAATCTGAACAATAAAGATTTAATTAATAAAAAAAAGAGAATAAAATGGGGAAGAGTACTGGCACATGCTACAACATGGATGAACTTCAAACACATTATTCTAAATGAAGAAGCCAGCCTTAGCCAGTTTGGCTCAGTGGATAGAGCATCAGCCCCCAAACTGAAGGGTCCCAGGTTTGATTCAGTCAAGGTCACATACCTCAGTTCCCCACGAGAGACACACAGGGGTCAACCAATCGATGTGTCTCTCACATCAATGTTTCCCTCTCTCTGTCTCTCCCCTCCCTTCCACTGTCTCTAAAAAAAAAAAAAGAAAAAAAATCAATGGAAAAATATCCTTAGGTGAGGACTTATTTATTTAAATTTTTCAAAAAATTATTTATAAATAAATAAGAGAAGCCAAAGCCAGGCACTAAAGGTATATACTGCATGTTTCTACTTACTAGTATATGAAATGTCCAGAATCGGCAAACCCAAAAAACAGAAAGTAGGTTAGCAGTCGCCTAAGGTTGAGAGAGTTGGGAGGAAATGGGGAGTTAATGGTTGTGGGGTTTCTTTTTGGGGTGATGAAAATGTTCTAAAATTGATTGTGGTGATGGTTACATTACTACGAAGATACTAAAAACTTCTGAACTATACACTTTAAATGAGTGAACTGTGTGGTGTGTGAATGATATCTTAATAAAGATGTCATTTTTTAAGACAAAAAAAAGAAATGCAACTAATTTTTGTATGTTAGTTTTGTATTCTACAACTTTACTGAATTTGTTCATTAGTTCTAATAGTGTTTTTTTTTTTTTGCTAGAATCTTTAGCCTTCTATATATAATACCATGCCATCAACAAATAGAGACAATGTTACTTATTTTTCAGTTTGAATGCCTTTTATATATTTTTCTTGCCAACTTGCTTTGGCTAGGACTTTTAGTACTATGTTAAATAACAGCGGTGAGAATGGGCATCCCTGTCTTGTTCCTGATCTTAGAGAAAAGCTTTCAGCTTTTCAATGTTGAGTATAACGTTAGTTGTAGGTTTCTCATATATGGCCTTTATTATATTGAGGTACATTTCCTTTATACCCAGCGTGTTAAGTTATTACCACTGAATTTCTAATTTTGTTAAATGATTTTTCTGCATCCTTCCACAATGTATACATATATTAAACCATCACATTATACGTATTATTTGTATCCTTCATTTTATTAATGTAGTGTATTATATTAATTGACTCACAGATGTTGAAACATCCTTGCACTCTGGAATAAATTCCACTTAATCATGGTCTATAATTCTTTTAATGCACTGTTGAATTCATTTTGCTATTATATTGTTGAGTATTTTTGCATCTATGTGCATCAGGAATGTTGGCCCGTAATTTTCTTTTCTCGTGGTGTCCTGGTTTGGTTTTCTTATCTGGGTAATGGAGGTTTTGTAAAATGATTTTGGAAATGTTCCTTCCTCTTCTATTTTTTTTTTTCCGAATAGTTTGGGAAAGATAGGCATTAATTCTTCTTTAAATGTTTGGTAGAATTTACCAGGGAAACCATTTGGACCTAGACTTTCCTTTGTTGGGAGGTTTTTAATTACTGATTCAATCTCCTTACAAGTAATTGGTCTATTCAGATTTTCTATTTCTTCATGATTCTGTGTTGGTAACTTGTATGGTTGTCCAGTTTATTGGATTATAATTGTTCATGGTAGTCTCTTTTGAGATTCCTTATGACTGTACTAGAGGCCCAGTGCATAAAAATCATGCATTGGGGAGGGGGGCTCAGCCCAGTCTGCACCCTCTCACAGTCCGGGACCCCTTGTTCCTTACTGCCTGCCTGCAGTGGAGGTGGGAGAGGCTCCTGCCACTGCTGCTGTACTCGCCAGCCGTGAGCCTGGCTTCTGGCTGAGCGGCACTCCCCCTGTGGGAGTGCACTGACCACCAGGGGGCAGCTCCTGCATTGAGCATCTGCCCCCTGGTGGTCAGTGTACTTCATAGTGACTGATGGTTCTGCCGTTTGGTCAATTTGCATATTAGGGTTTTATTATATAGGATTTGTGTGGTATCAGTTGTACTGTCTCCTCTTTCAATTTAATTTTATTCATTTAAATATCCACTTTTTTTCTTGGTAATCCCAAGAAAATGTTTATCTATTTTGCTTATATTTCGAAAAACCAGCTCTTAGTTTCATTCATTTTTTTCCTTAGAAATTTTAATATTTAAAGGATCTTAGAGCTATCTAAACCAAAGGGTTTAACTTTCTCTGCTTTTAAAAGACAAGGAATATTTTCTTTAAGTGGAAACTTACAAAAAGCCCAACATGTAAGCAATTTAATTGTTCTCTTGACCCAGGCCCAGGTCTTCTGTATCTGCCTGTCCTTTTTCATGGCTGTCCTGATGTGCTCACAAAGGCAACAAATATGTGTCACTCCAGCCCAGTGGGGGATTGATATTAGAAATTGCTCATTTGACTTAATATTTCATTATCTATAAAACAGGAGCTAAGCCAGTAGGATATTATTAAGCCCCACATTTGGATGGATGGAGGAAAAGAGGCTGGATGCTGAGTGTGGGAAATGGAACAAGGTCTAGGGAAAAGCCTGAGCAGGAGTGGAGGGCCTTGGATGGCAGTCTTGCTGATGCCTATGGATTTGTATTGCATAGTCATTTTTGCTTTGTAGCTTGCCCCCCTCATTATCTTCAGGACACTTTCTACCTTAACTTCCTGTTGGTTTTGGTAAATTTTGCGGAGACACTGTATCTTCCTTCCTCTGCTCCTGGGCAATATTTTATGTTGCTGTTAGTGGCAGAAAGGCCTGGGCTCCTTCCAGGTGAGACATTCATAAGGGCCAGCTAGAGCCCTCTACTCTGCTACCCTCTTACCCTTCGGCTATCGAGATAACCCAGGGGACCAATGGCAAGAGCAAATAATGATTCTTTCACGTGGTTAACTGTAAACCTCCAGGGACACCTCAGGCCCTGCCAGATGGCTTTGCACATTATGAGTAGGAGACAGTTCTTCTCCAGGAAATGATTGCCAACCAGGTGGTCACCTCCCACTCCTGTGACACATTCCGTGAGAGCTTATGAAAGCTACAGTAATTTCCCTCAGTGTATGCATGTCCACCAAAATTGTGTACTATTTTAGAGAGCTGATGGAACCCTTACATTTCATCTCTAGAACCTCCAGGGGTATATGGAGGCCAGAATCTCTGAAGGAAGCTAGACCTTAACGGTCATTACTGCCTTAGAGGCAGCCACTGGTGATTGCTGTTGACCTAGCCTATCAAAACCCCACAAACCAAACTGATGTAGACCACAAAAAAATATTAAAAATGGAGAAGTCATTTACTTCTTCCTTGAAGTTCAGGTTCCTCAATCAGAAAATGGGAATCATAATAACACCCTCTAGTTAGCTAAAGGGTTATTGTGGGCATCAAATTATTTTTAAAGTGTTATATATTACTGAAGAGTCAAGCATCCAAATGCATCTGGGCTTGGCTGGGGACTGGGCAAATTACATAAATCTATTGATTAAGGCCAGATGTAAAATAATAGAGAGTGGTGAGGCCTCTGGCACATTGAGACATGCGTTCTGTAAAATTCAATTTTATGAAACCATGTAGAGCCTGACAAAATATCTGTGGGCTCAATTTGACTTTAGCCACAAGTTTCAGATTTCTGAAAAATGTAAGGTAGGGCAATTTATCAGCTGTTGTGTAGGAAGTCCAGATGGGATAACCAAGGCCTATTTTTATGTTTCCAGTATAGAGGAAGAGTGATGATTTAGTGTAGTTTGAAAGGGCTTCTTCTTCAAATATGTCCCTACTGGACTTCCAGAAACTGAAGTCCTAACCTTTGGGGTATGAGGAGTTGGGGAGGGGAGGAGCAGTAATGATTAAGGGATTAATGGTTCTTATTAAGATGTAAATATGTTATCTGCTATAGAAAACCTATTGATTCTGTTTTGGCTATTAACATGTAAGCATTTTAAATGCTAATAGTAGCAAAAACCTTGGTAAACTATAATTATACCTTTTAGGTTTAATATTTCTATTTGACTACCTACTATGTATAGGTACCTGTCTAGGGGCTGAAATTACATAGATAAATACAACTTGACTTTGTCTTCAGAGGCATTTGACTACAAGGGCCAAGGTGGTGCCTTTTTGTTCACCACTGGATATCTGGCAACTCACAGTACTAGGGACATAATGGGAGCTTAATAAACAGATGGGAGACATGCACCACCACAGCCCCGGGCATGCATGACAATGCTTAAAGTAAGGTGTAGCTGGACTATGAATGAGTTTATCAAATTAGCTCTAGAAGGGAGAAGACATTGGGGAGATTGACACTGATGAAGGGAGAGTGAGCGGTTAGGGATTGATGAATAAAGAGGGGATCCTGCTGGGTTTGGGAAGCTTGGGTGGTAGAATCTCCAGGGAAGGAAGATGTCAGTGAGCAGGGGGAGCTGGGAGAGAGCTGGAATCGGGAGAACCAACTAGGTCAAAGAGAGTGTCAGGATAGCTCTGGGGACCAGGTGGGACTGATGGCGGCCAGCTGAGAAGTGTCTGCCAGGTGGGCACCACAGAGCTGGGCTGTAGCAAGCTCCCAGCCTAGGAGAGCTTCCCAAAATGTCCTTCTAGGCAAGCAGAGAGCCACAGAGGCCAGGAGACCCAGGCAGTACTGGACTCTGATGCCTGTAGTGGGCCTCATGAAAACATTCCTGTGCATGAGTTACAGGCCTTTTCCCAAGCCCAGGGTTCTCTCATTCTTTCCTGGCACCAGGTGAAAAGGGCTATCACACAATCCTTTCAAAGACTAGGTGATAATTTTGATAATTGCAAGGTTTTATGTTGGTAATTCACCGCTGATAACAGAGCTGCTAATTGCAGCTCTTATCAATGGCTGTTAGGGCAAGACAGTTTGACGTGAAAACAATGCTTTCAGGTGTAACTTGGATTCTTTCCCTTGTTTGGCAACTTGACTTAGTTCAAGGTCAGAACATCCTGTTGGAGCCTGGGCGCTAGGATTTAAACTTGACTCATATATCCATTGGCAGCATTAGTGGTTTTTCCTGGTTTCCGCAATCTGACCTGCAACATTTCAGCCTTGCCTTCTGCCATTCCAACATGCAGTACAACACTCAGAGTATTTGAGGTTACTGAACATGCCCAATGTTTTTATACCTGGAACTGCTAAAGGATTCCACTTCTTCTTTAGTCTCCAAAAGCTTTGATTTGCTCATTTTAAAGATGGGGGAAATCATATCTAACTCATGAATTGCTGTAAAGAAATGTGATGTAGTTGAGAGTGTGGATTTTGGAGGAAGGTTTTAATTTCTTCTCCCCCATTTACCACATTACTGTGTGGTCTTGGGTTATTTTTAAGTCTCAGTTTCCTCAACTGGAAAAATGCATATAATCATACTGACCTTCATTAAGCACACAGAAGGCAAGCTTACATGGTAAAACCCTCCCTCCCTTCCTGCCTCATCCATAAGGCTCATCCTTAAAGTGTTAGCTCCCTTGCAGGCATGTAATGAAGGCTCATTATGGAGTCTTATTCTTTCCCCTTCCCTGGGCTTCCAGAACACTCCTCCCCTGGGCAGTCTACCTTTTTAAGCCTACTCTTATATTACCCTTTGGTGCAAAATACCACTTCTCTCTCCCTCATCCCACTTCCCCAAAAGGTTGGCCTCAATTAGGTATTGGGAGAAAGCAATCTGATTAAATTGATTCATATCAATGTGCTCATGAATGATCCATCATTAAGCTTTACAGGAACCATTTGCATTTTCTAGCAGAATTCCTAATCAATGCCAGAATCATCCAGGTAGAATTTCTGGCTAGAGAGCAAAGGAAAGTATAGAATTTCAAGCATTATGAAGGAGGCAATGGTGTTAAGGTTGGAAAAGTAGGATGGTGCTGATAGTGGTCAATTATGCCCCTTGCCTAAAGTGCCTTCACCTACAAAGCTATCACTTGGCAGTGCATGAACCAAGAACACAGCTATTTGAGAGCTAAATCTAGAGGGAGATACTATCTATAAGCACCCAAATGTGGTTCCTTCAAAGATCTGAAGGATTAAGATCTGGCTTGCTGTTAAAATTATTGTTTAGAATTTACATGGCCTATTTTATTTTCAGTTCTTTTTATTCATTAATTAGTTATTCATTTATTTAATGCAGTTTTTAATTGTGTGCTTATTCCATCTTGCAAAGGTAGAATTATTCAGAAGAACATTCAAAAGAAATTAACAGTATGACAGGGCTTATAATTGTGCTTTAATCTTAAATTAATATCCCTCCTGTTTTCATGTTACCAGGACAATTATCCTGAAAGAAACCAGAAGCAGGAAATTATGTATTGCCCTATATATGGCATTCCCTCCCGGAGAGCACACCATTTATCACGGCTTTTTAATCTCCTCCATGTGCAATAGAAGATAAAACATTTCAACAATATTTCAGTGTTTGGAGAAGATTAAATCCCTGCAAAGATTTTGTGTTTGTTTCGCCCAGCTTCTGTATTGTATCTAATTGGGTCAGAGTGAGGGTGGGTTTGGAAACACCTTCAGGAAGGTGGCTGTTCATTTGGAGTTTCTGACCACCCTCTGAAAAAGTCGCAAATGTAACCCTAGCAGGAAAAGCTGAAAACATGCAGGTTTCTCTCAATATTTCCTTCCCACAGCACTTCCTCTTTTTCAGTGCTAGCAGAACGAACGTGCCTGGTGACATTCGCTGATTTAAGAGTAAAGAGGACAAAGCCAGCATTTAGATCCTCATTCTGACTGTGGATTTCTTTTTTTATTAGAAGTGCTGCCCTTGCCTTGTCTGCCCTTAGGGGAGGCCTGAGAAAGATGCTTTGGGATCCTGGAGAACAGCCTATTGGAAACTGTATTAGTCAGGGCTTTCCAGAGAAACTGAACCAACACGATGAATCGATATAACCTATTTCTACATAGTGGCTTACATGATTGTTGGGCTATTGAGTCCATAATTTGTAGGGCAAGGAGGAAATTCTGGTAAGAATTGATGTTGTAGTCTTGAATCTGAAGATTGGAAACTCAGGCAGAATGTCTATGTTGTAGTCTAGAGGCAGAATTCCTTGCTTTTGGGAAGCCTTAAGTCTTTGCTCTTAAGCCCTTCAATATATTGGATGAGGCCCACCCATATTATGGAGGGTAATCTGCTTGACCTGAGTCAACTGATTGTAAATGTTACCTCTAAGCTAAGTTGACATATAAAATTGACCATCACAAAAACCAAGCGTCATGTCGACAGTGGAGTCTGTAGTGCCTTCTTCACGTGACAAGCAGTGAACTCTAGAGCTGCTTCTCACCCTGACCGTGCCTGGTGGGCTTGCCCAGTGGCAGCTTCCTCCATCTACCAGAGTCCCTCATTTGGAGAAAAGCTAAGTGTGGTCCTTGTAGAATGGCCATGGTTTCTTTCTGTGCTCCTCCTCCTCTCCTTGGCATCACTTCCCCTCTTCCTGTCCCAGGTCTCCTAACTCCTACTCAGGAGCACAGGGCCCTCTTCCACAATAGAATTTTTAAAAAGCAAACTATTTCATGTACATGTAATATACACACAGAAAAATGCACATATCATAAGACGACAGCTTGACGGATTTTCACCAAGCGAGCCTTATTATGTAATGGGCCCCAGAGCAAGAAGCAAAAGCCTGCCTCATGTTGCCACCCCTGTCACTACTCCCCAGCTCCAAGGGTTACCTCTATCTTGGCCTCTAGCACCACACATTAGTTTTCCCTTTATGTACTGGGACAACCCAGTATCTTCTTTCATCATAGCATAGCTTTGTGTTGAAAAATATCATGATGGGAAATACCCTGAGTGGCTCTGTCCCCTCCTTCCCACTATCCTTGCAATCACAAACATGGCTGGTTCATTACACATGGGATGTTGTGCCAGAGACTGTGGGCACACACAGTTGCCCAAGAGATGTTACAGGACAGCAACCTGGGGGCTTTGTGGGGAAACCAGGAAGGGGCCCAGCAATCTCAGAACTGGCTTGAGCCCCCAGTGTCCTCTCACTGGGACCCAAGAGGGAAGCACTTCTGATTTGCCCCGTGGAGAAATGGCACGGTCTTGAACTTTTCCTTCCTGGCAGAGCCCAGGCTGGAACATTCTGTCACTGAGGACCCACCTGTTCTAGCTTCTCAGGGCCCTCGCAATTCTCTGTGGTTTTCTGATGGACTAATTGCTGATAAACCCTGTGGTTGATACGGATTTACTGCACAACCCCTCTGATAAGGTGTTCGTATCTTAATAATGCCATAACACACCAAGCAGTTGTGCCTCAGTGGGGCAACCCATGGGGTTTATTTGCTCCCCTCCCATCTTCTTCAGTGACTTCTTTCCTCCTAGAGACCCTTAAATAGGATGTTACCCAAGGTTGTACCCTCATGCCCCTCTCTTTATTACCTTGCTCTTGATCATAGTTAACAGTTCCTGCCACACCTCTAAGCACCCCTGGCATCTCCCCAGACCTCAGCTTGCATTTCCACTGCCCACCGAACCATTTCCTCCTGGGGATCTTGCCCATGCCTCACACTCCTGCTCCTAAAAGGTCCTCCCTCTCTCCCCCAACATTACCATGCTGTTCTCCTTGCCCAACTGTCCACAGCTCACTGATCCTCTTCATTCTGCCTGCAAGGTGCCCATGTGCCTGTGATGCTTTTTCAGTTCCCTTGCCACCACCCTCATCCTCTCCCTTTTTACTTATGTGTGGCTTGTTAAAAATGCTGCCCTTCCCGCCTCATCACTCTCCATCTCTCTATTCCCTGTATCATCATCAGTTGTGTTTTTCAGTCAGCCTTTGATAGCTGCTCAGTGCCTCTGGGACAAAGCCCCACTTGTTGGTTGGGCATCCCAGTCTTCTATGACCTGTCCCCAGAAACTCATCTCATCAGAGACCCTGTGATTTCCCCAGGAGCCTTCTCAGCCCTTCCCACTCCTGCTGCTCTTGTTGCTGCTGCTGCTGTGGGACATAATACTTCAGCACTGGATGGCTGAGCAGGATCATAGCGACCAAGCCCCTGATCTCACGGGCTACCAGGCACCTCCTGCACACTGCACAGGCCCTCGGCTTGAAAAGCCTTTCCCGAAGATCCCAGTGGAAAGTGATCTTTCCCTTCCTGAACTTATGATCTGTGTGGCTCTTGTCTTGTGTTAGAATTAATTTCATATCTGAATGTTTAACCTCCATGTGGTTGACAGAATAATGCCCCTCTCCCCTCCAAGGATGTCCATGTCCTAATCCCCTGGAACCTATGAATTTTTTATGTTACATGTGAAGAGGAATTGAGCTTGCTAATTAGCTCACCTTAGATGAAGAGATGATCTTGGATTATCCACATGGACCCAATATAATCACCAAGGTCATTAAAACTGGAAGAAGGCGGCAAGAAAAGAGTCAGTGTCTGAATGCTGTGAAGTGGGAAAGACTTGATGACACATTGTTGGCTTTAAAGATGGAGCAAGTGGCCACAAGCCAAGCAATGCCGGTAGCCTTTAGAAGCCAGAAAAGAATGTATTTTTGTTTTATATAAAAATAATATTTAAAATAAACACAACTGGAAGATGCGCTACATTAACCCCACGGTGTGCCACACTGAGGGTAAGGATTCCCGAGTCTGGGTGCTTGGTTAGCTCAGCTGCTCAGTGTCCCTTTACAATGCTGTTTCTATATTAAAACCAAATGGGCACATTCCAGACTCACTGTCTCACTTGCTGAATTTCTGGGCCGGGTCAGCTCTCACCCCTGTTACTTGAGTGGCGTGGAGTTACAGACAGCAGGTTCTCTCATTTGCACTTTCCCTTCTCATCAGATGGGACTTCTTCCTTTACCCAGACCCCGGGCTCAGGCAGGTGAGCAGAACTGGAGCTGGGCACCACTTCCCTTCCTGGAAATCACCCAGCTCCCTCTTCTTCCCCTGGGGTTAGTTCCTGGCCTTCTGGCCCCACCTCTGGTGTGCTCAGCAGTGTTACCTGTCTGTTGTGTGGAGCAATGACATTTACCCTTCTGCTCAGACACATCTGAGCAGTGGGAGTGGGACTGGGTCACAATCAGGGTTCTGGTCTCAGCTCTGCTACCAACCGTCGGGGAACTCTAAGCAGCTTTCCTCACCTCTATGGGCTATTCATTCCTGAATTAAAAAGAGGGGTTTAAAGTAGATGACCTAGAAATTGGGGCCACCTAGAATCCCTGCTGAGAAGGTTTCAAGGACTCCTGTCACCCTCGGGAGGAAGCCCACGCTCCTCACTGTGGCTCACTAAGCCTTTCATCATCTGGCTCTTTACCCTGAGGGCTTTGTCCTCACCCTCCTCCTCGGACTTGGCAATCATGAGTGGCTGGCAGCTCCGAGAGCGTGCCATATTCTCTCTTATTCTCAGGACTTGGCGGATGGCGCTCCTCAGTCTTTGCCGTATTTCCTGTGTCCTTTCCTGCCTCTCTCTCCTTGATTCTTACTTTGGGGACTCAGCTAAAACTTCCCTTCCTGAAGTAACCTTCCTGACCCTGCCCCCTCAGATCTGGTTCGGTGCTCCTTTCTTACAGGCCACTATCACACTGCTTTTATCTCTATTTTGGCATGAATCTAAGAGCCTCCTACTTGTCTGAGTCCAGTCTATCCCTAATAGTCTATAGGCATTTTAAAGGAAACATGTGATTTGTTCACTGTGGAATCTTCAGTGTCCAGAGCTGTACTGACCTATGGTGGCCACTAGCCACAGGTGGCAACTGAGTCCTTGAAATGTGGCTACTCTGAATTGAGATGTGCTGGAAGTGTCAAATACACATTGGATTTCAAGGACTTAAAACAAAAAAAATGCAAACTCATTTTATATTCTCATTAATATTTTTTATATGATTACTTGTTGGAATGATAAGTGTTGGAATGATAAGTTTTAGTCTTATATTTGGATAAACAAAATATATCAATGATATTAATTTCACCTATTTCTTTTTACTCTTTTTAATGTGGCAACTAGAAAATTAAAGCAGTGTGGCTCACATCGTATCTTTGTTGGAGTGTGCTGGCCAACAGTGTACTGCCTGGCACATCTATTGAACAAATGAACTGGTAGATAGATGTGTAGTTCAGGGAGTGGACTGGTTTCCCACCTCAGCCTCAGCTAATGTTGCTTTAGGTGCCGGCCTTGCGCCAGGTGCGACCCATGGCCCTTTCATGCTGTGCTGGGTAGCCGTGCTCTCAGTGGTCTGTGGGCCTGGGTCCTCAAGGAATAGGGCCATTTGGGTTGGAGGACCCTGCCTTAAGCCCATGGACCCAGCCCTGCAGGCACATTGTGCACATTCTAGGAAGAAAATATTAACTTGACATCCTGAATTGGGAACAGGACAGATACTCATTTTGAATAACTGTAACACTCTTTGCTACCATTGGGGCATTCATTCTCGGTAACAGTTGCTGGAAGCACTTTTACTGGAAATTTCTCATTTTACTGTATCTTGATACTGTAAACAAGCAAGACGTATTGATTGACTTGGGAACTTTCCAAGGCGCGGTGACCCTGAAGAACAAAGAACCCATTTTTAGAAGAGTAGATAGCTTTTCTTTGTGTAGAACTTCGGCTTTGCTCCTCATCCTGTAATTTGTGGACTGACTGTAAAACCAAGTTAGGAAGGGTAGTTTAATAGCCCATGCTTATCACTGATTAGTCTTTGAACTTTAATTTTTTGAAGATTTACTCTTTGCTTGGAACAGACATCAGTGTAGTGAGGACACAGTCTCCTCAGATACAAAAGCATTAGTTGGGCACAGAAATTCTTGAGCCTGGCTGACATTTTGAAAGCCATTTTCTTAGACCACAACAGATTTAGGTTCTCATTTACATAATGCTTTCATAATTTTCAAAGCCGGCCAGACACAGTATCTCATTTGGTCTTTATATTTATTTGGTACATTAAAATTTTTTGTTGTTGGTCATATTACAGATGTCTCCCAGCCACTCTCTTTATCCCCCTCCACCTAGCTAGCCCCTGCAAATCACCCTAGGTCTTCACCACTCTACTGTTCATGTCCATGGGCTATGCATATAAGTTCTTTGGTTTATCTCTCCTCGTTACTCCCACCCCCACATGAAGGTATGAGTCTGTTCCATGCCTCCATGCTTTGAGTCTTGTTGGTCAATTTGTTTTCCTCATTAGATTCCACAAATAAGTGAGATCATGTGATATTTGTCTTTCTCAGATTGGCTTATTTCACTTAGCATAACAGTCTCCAGGTCCATAAATGCTGTCCCAAAGGGTAAGAAATCTTTCTTTTTTACAGCTGCATAGTATTCCAGTGTGTAAATGTCTCACAGGTTTTTTATCCACTCATCTACTGATGGGCACTTGTGCTCTTTCCAAATCTTAGCTATTGTAAATAACACTACTATGAACATTAGGGGTGCATATATTCTTTCTGATTGGTGTTTCAGGATTTCTAGGATATATTCCCAGAAATGAGATCGCTACTTAAAATGTCAGTTACATTTTTAATTTTTTTTAAATTTCTTTATTGATTAAGTTATTACATATGTGTCCTTATCCCCACATTGAGGGAACTCTATACTCTTTTCCATAGTGGCTGCACCAATCTGCATTCCCACCATCAGTGAACTAGTGTTCCCTTTTCTCCACATCCTCAACAGCACTTGTCATTTGTTGATGGTAGCCATTCTGACAGATCTGAGATGATACCTCATTGTCGTTTTCATTTGCATCTCTCTGATGATCAGTGACTTATAGCATTTTTTTATGTCTCTTGGCCATTGGTATGTCCACTTTGGAGACTTGTCTATTTAGGTCCTCTGCCCATTTTTAAATTGGATTGGTGGTCTTCTTTTTGTGGAGTTGTATGAGTACTTTATATATTTTTGGAGATTAACCCCTTATCAGATGTATCATTTGCAAATATGTTCTCCCATATAGTGGGTTCCCTTTTCATTGTGACTGTGGTTTCTTTTGCTGTGCAGAAGTTTTTTATTTTGATGTAGTCCTATTTGTTGATTTTTTTCCTTTGTTTCTCTTGCTCTAGGAGGTGTATTGGCAAACATTCTATTACGTGAGATGTCTGAGATTTTACTGCCTATGTTTTCTTCTAGGATTTTTGTGGTTTCATGGCTTACATTTAAGTCTTTTATCCATTTTGAGTTTTTTTTTCTTGTTTATCTTGTAAATTGGTGATCTAGTTTCATCTTTTTAAGTGTCTGTCCAGTTTTCCCAACACCATTTGTTAAAGAGACTGTTTATACTCCATTGTATGTTCTTGCCTCTTTTGTCAAATATTAATGGAGTGTAATGTTTGGGTCGATCTCTGTTCTGTTCCATTGATCTATGTGTCTGTTCTTGTGCCAGTGCCAGGCTGTTATGATTATAGTGGCTTTGTAGTATAGTTTGATATCTAGTATTATGATCCCTCCAACTTTGTTCTCTTTTCTCAGGATTGCTGCAGCTATTTGGGGTCTTTTATGGTTCCATATACATTTTTGGAATATATGTCCAAGTTCTGTGAAGTATGCTGTTGGTATTTTAATAAGGATTGCATTTAATCTGTAGATTGCTTTGGGTAGTATGGACCTTTTAATGATGTTAATTCTTCTAAGCCATGAACATGGCATATTCTTCCATTTGTTTGTATCTTCTACTTTTTTTTTAATGTCCTATAGTTTTCTAAGTACATGTCTTTTACCCCCTTAAGTTTATTCCTAGGTATTTTATTTTTTGTTGTTACAATGGTAAATGGGATTATTTTTTAAGTTTCTCTTTCTGAGAGTTCATTATTAGTGTATAAAAATTGCATCAATTCCTGGATGTTAATGTTGTATCCTGCTACCTTGCCAAATTCATTTATTAAGTCTAGCAGTTTTCTGGTAGAGTCTTTAGGGTTTTCTGAGTTGCATGAGGTAGGCTCTCAGTGAGTCAGCAGTTGGGGGTGAGTAGTGTTCCACAGATTGATATAGTTTCAAACTTGGTACCAATCTGTGTCTGAGGCCACTCAACAAATGTCCAGGGTATACCAAGTATAGCTGCCACTGGTGGGTGCTTTGTGGTGGTGTCGGATCTCAGGGAGTTGTCAGAGTAAGGTCAGCAGAGGTTATTAGGCTTAAACAGATCAAGATTTGGCTGTGTGAAGGAAGGTGTTCTGCACTGGTCAAGTGTGTGAGGAAAATATGTCCTAAAGACACACATTTCAATGTGTCCCAGATTTTGCCAGGAGCCTGATCTCAGCAGAGCAGGGCTGCTGGGAGTGATAAGGATGGGGCTAGTGGATCTTTCATGAGGGGGAGCTTCCAGTCAGGCTTGGGAGAAGGTTAGGGGAGTGGCCCCTGCTCCAGAGCCACACAACTCAGTCTGTTCCAGAATCTTCCCAGATCTTGGCAGAGTGGACCCATCAGGAGTCATGAAGGTGAGGCCATGGAAGCTTGGAGAGTGGAGCTACTAGATCTCCCATGAGGGAAAGTGAAGGAAATGGCCCTTCCTCAAAGCCATACAACTCAGTCACTGGTACCCCCTGAGCCTGCCCAGATCTCTACACCTGGGTACAGGCAGTAACTCCTCAGCAGGGAGAAAGCTCTGCAGGGTGATGTGAGAAGCAATCCAGAGGGTGGGGCTATTGCTTTCCCCCAGGCTGATGCCATATATAGGGGAGTGCTCCACCTAGGAAAAATGACATCTAAGTGTGGGAATGAGACTCAGCACAGGGATACTCATGGCTATCCTTTCATCTCTCTCTCTCTCCAGAGCCACAAACTCCAGTCTTTCCTCATGTAACACTAGTCCATTCTGCCCTCCCTGGCCAGAGCCTAGGTGAGTGTCTGTGAGTGAGATTTTGTGAGTTACACCTTTAAGAGGATGCCTGTGAATCTAGAAGATTTGTGTCTCTATCTGGCAGACAGAATCCCTGCTGATTTTCACAGCCAGATGTTGTATGTGCTCCTCTTCCCAGCTCTGGTGCTCTAGGCTGGGGAGCCTGACATGAGATTGAGACCCCACACGTTTCAAACGAAACCTTTGCAGCTGAGATATCCCTCTGGAGTCTCAGTTGCCACCTGTCTTGGAAGAGGGACCAGTCCTTTTTCTGTCTCTGCCCCTCCTACCAGTTTCAATGTGGCTGCTTCTGTAAATTCTTGTTTATAAGACTTCTGTTCAACTAGTGATCTGTTGGTTATTCAGGTTGCTTACTCTATATTTTAGTTGTAATTTCAAAAAAAATGAGGAGGTGAGTGTAATACCCACCTACTCTGCTGCTATCTTGAATCCCAACCCAACTTCAATTATATTTAAACTAGAGGCCTGGTGCATGAAAACTCATGCACTGGAGGGGGGTCCCTCAGCCTGGCCTGCTCCCTTCCACAGTCCAGGAGCTCTCAGGGGTGGGAGGTGACCCGGCAATCAGGGGAAGACAACACCCTATCACACCTCTGCTGCTGCCACTGCTGGCAGCGCAAGCCTCAGCTGGCCTTGTTACCTGAGCCTTGGGTGGCCCTGGGTAGCTGGACAGCCACCATCTGAGGTTTGCCTGTGCCTGGGGCTGGCTCTGGGCGGCTGGGGGCCTGAAGGGATTGGGTGACTCCTGCAGGCATGCCGCACGCCTGCGGCCCCAGTGGGGCTGAGGGGACTGGGCTCTGCCATCTTGTGGCTGTGGGTGCCACCATCTTTGAGGGCGGGGCAGTCAATTAGCAGATTCCCTCCTTGTTGGCTGTGGGCGTCGCCATCTTTGCGATGGTGTGAGGGTCAATTAGCATATTCCCTCTTTATTAGATAGGATGATCATAGATAAGGTTGAGTTATTTGACACTTTTTTGATCATTTTGTATAAGTTTCCTGCACATGTTTAGCTATTGCTTCATTTTATGATTCACCAAAGAACTTATATGCATATATGCATAACCCATGGTCACAGGGTAGTGAAGGCCTAGGGAAGCGGGCAGGGGCAAGCTTGAAGGGGTCAATGGGGTGAGGGGAAGGAAAGGGGGCATATGTAATACTTTCAACAATAAAGATTTAAAATTTTAAAAATAAGTAAATTTTGTTTTAACAAAATTTTGTTTTGTTAAAAATTTAAATAGCAGTTTTAAAATTTGTTTCATTGTGTTCTGATTGTTTTCCAAAACTCATAAGTGTAAGTTTAGTGGTATGTTATGCAATCCTTAGTAATAAGTGTTAACACTATACTGTTCGTCTGATGAAATAGGTGAAACACAATAGGGGAAATGCAATATCCAAATTGCTATATTCTTTTTTTGTTTTTAGAAAACTTTTCTTGCCTCTGAAAAGCTGGCTTTTCGAATTTTAAATCGTTAGAACAGTAATTGTACATCCAAAAGGCCTATAAAAACTAGACAGGTCAAATACATAAAGAAAAGAGACTAGGTATGAATGATAGGGATGAGGCTGACTAGGGAGTAGGTATGTGGTTTAAAAGGGCAGCTGCTTCCCAGGTCTAGCTCATTGATATGGGAATGTAGGTCTGTTGTTACCAGATATATATATATTTTTTTTTGTCTCCAAAGAAATTCCAAACAGAATTTTTTGTGAAATCTCTTGATTTTTAAAAATGTAGGCTCAAATAAAACACCGTATGATCCCTCTTGTAGAGGTAATTTTTACCATGATCCCTTCACTTTGTTCCATATAGCTCTGAAATAGTTTTCCTTTCTCTTATTTGATAAGCTTTTCAAGATAAAGAAAAAATTATCTATAATTTCATAAAGAGAATTTCTGTAACATTTAACATTAACATTTATGAAGAAGTGTTAAATTTGAAATCCATTGACAGCAACCCACCTGGTTAGCTAATCTCCTGTCAGTGGGAAGAACAATTTTGTACAATTTCCTGTGCCAGTAATCTCAAGAATCTTCTGCTTCATAGCTAATAATGTTGCATGCTTCACTATAGCATTGTGAAATAGAAATATAATGTAAGCCACACATGTAATTAAAATTTTTCTAGAAGCTACATTAAAAAGAAAAGACAGTTTTGGATCAATTAGTTGAGTGTCATCCCACGCACATAGAGGTCATTGGTTAGATTCCTGGTGGTACATGCCCAAATTCTGGGCTCAATCCCCAGTAGGGGGCATGCAGGAGGCAGCTGATCAACATTTTACTTTCACATTGATGTTTCTCTCTCTCTCTCCAAAAAAAAAATCAATAAAAAATATAGGTGAAATTAATTCTAATAAAATATTTTATTTCAATAAGACTAAAATATTACCATTCAACAAATGATCAATATAAAAATTACTAATACATTCTTTTCTTTCATACTAAGTCTTTGAAATCTGTTATGTATTTTATACTTATAACACATTTTGGTGTGAAGAAGTCAAAGTCACATTCCAACTGCTCAATAGACACACATGGCTAGTAGCTACCATATTGGAAAACTCAGGTTTGATATGTTCTGCTGTGCTTATATACCTAATGTCACACAGGAATTTGGTAGATTCAATAGTTTTTCTCAGTATTTTGGCCTCTTTTCCCTTCTCACTACATTGACTTGTCCCTAGCTTGAACTTGGCATTTGCAAGGTTTGAGAAGATTCATGCTGAGAAGTAATGGAAACAGAAAGGTAGAAGATGCAACTAAATCTGAAAATGCTACAATAGTTACAGTGATCATATTTAGAATTTTCAGGTGACTACTTCTCACAGATATAGAAAAAGTTTGCCTCTTTTTCACAGTGAGAGATGTATGAGGCTGGACATGTACAAGTAACTAGGGGAAAACAGGCCCAGCCGAGAACACTGACAACTGGTGTGAATGGGAGGCAAGCAGAGCGTCTGCAACGGGGCAGGTGAGAATGAAGAAGAAGCATCTTCACCTTTGGTTGCAGAAACCAACTCAACTGGACTTTGAGGGAGGACTGGGTGATTTACAAAATCCAGTAGATGTGGAAAACTTGAGTGTGTGGTGGGGATGCAGTGAGGGTGTGCCTCAATGTAGTGGTCAGGAGAGAGCAAGAGAAATTTAGGGGCAGCCTGTGTTAGGTCTCTTGGCAGAGACTCTCTCTGGTGGGGTCCAGAGATAAGCCTGCAGTTTGGTGTCTCCTGAGTCCCTCTAGTGGTGGCGGTGTCTCCTGATTCCACACTGAAAGCCATGAGGAAATAGTTCTGAGCTCTCTGTGTTTCATTAGTCCAAATTTTACCTTAGAATAGGTAAAGCTTTTTCTATTTTTTTTCTAAAAAATCAGTATATGTTACCATGCAACACTTTTTTGTCATTGTGTTTTTCAGCATTTGCTCAGAACTTTTCACTGGTTTTGTGCTCTTCATTAGCTTGGTTCTGCATCTTGACAGTGTTGATTATTTGCTGAAGGCTGAAAAACAGAAGTATTTGGTAGAAAATTCTGTGTTTTAGGGTTTGAATCTGGTAGACCATAATGGGATGGCTAAGTCTAGGTAGCTCTGGATATAGAATATGCCTAGGGAATTGGAATATTGATTTGGGGTTGGGTCAGGCTGAAGAATAACCTAAGGAACTGTGATCCAAGGATGAGTTGCTAGTGTTGGCTACATGACATTGCAGGAGCATGGGCATCATCATGACCCTGGAGAGAATTCAGGTTGATTGAGGGCTTTTACTCATGTAATTTCTCTTGCTTGGAACTTACTTCTTTTCATGCAATGCTAATTTAAAAAGTTAGTATTTTCTCCAATACTTGTTTAAGAATTTTCTTAACAATTCTTATCTAATCAACTCATTCATTCATTTATACATTTATTAAATATATTTCTTCAGCATGCAAATGTTTATTGGGTACCAAGTGCCAAACACTGAGCTAGGTGCTGGAGATTCAAAACCGGTAAGGCCTTCATCTCCATCCCCAAGAAGCTCATTACTTAGAGAATTCTCACATCAACCCACCCGGATTGGGCCAGCATAGTCTGTCGAGTCATTCTTTAATATTCATGTAATTGGTTTGTATTCAATTTGTTGTTTTCATTCCTAGTATATTCTCTGAAGTGGCCTACCTCCCCTGAATGACTAGACATTTTTATTAATAAATATTATGCTTTCTTCTTTCTCTCTTTACTAGTATAACTTTTTGTAGATCCTGATATTTTGCAGAGAGTGGGGACCAATAACACTTAACTAATGTTCCTTCTTTCCAGAGTGCGTGAATGTTGTCAATTGATAATTATTTTTTACACATGGTTACTGGTATTGTTAATAGGCATTGGAAGGGTTTGGGAGACAGGCTCAACAGACATGAAAAGGGTCACCAACACAACCTCTTTAAGTCATCTATAAACTAAACACAGCCTCTATTGTCCATTTATTCACCTGATACCTTAAGACACTTCCTTCTCAAAGTACCACAGTATGTTTGGCATTGGTTTCTAATGACAGCGGCGTTAAATGAAGGCTCCATCTATCTGGGTATCTTTTCTCTGTGTTGCAACTGTTCAAGAAGTACAGCATTAGGGAATTCCCCTAATGAAGTGCATAAACAGTAACTTTCCTTCAAACTGTCAGTGAAATGCTGTTACTCAATTGAATTTCAGTGACCCCCTTACTCTAGAAGGAGCCTAGTGTGGGAACAAATTTTTATAGATAATATACTGTTTGCTTTGCCATGCTGATAATTTCCTCCTGTCTTTGAGGCTGTCAAATAACCAGGAAGCTTATTGTTTCTTAGGACAAAGGTATTTGCAGAGAAACTAATCAAACTATTATTATTATTATTAATCTCATTACTGAGGCATCACCAGTGCTTTTGTGCATTTGAGGCTACCAAATAGATTTAAATTTTATTCTGAAAATGATGGAGGCATACAGGAACAAAGAAGCTTATGAGCAAGGGGTGGGAGACTGGTTCTTTCCTGGCTGGGGCACACTTGTGTTTGGGATAACTGCTGCCTCATTCTGCAGGAATGCAGCCCCTTTAGGGGTCTCCTAAAGGTAACTGTGGGCTACCATTGTTAATGAGATTTTTTTTCTGATAAGGGCACTGACATGCTCCTGGAAAAAATGGACAAGGAAAATTCATTATAGCACAGACAGAGGCTACTAACAAATGAGATGAGGTTTTGCCTTTTGCTCTGCTTTGCTGAGAATCAAGAGAAAGAAGGGGAACTGTGATGGGAGGGAGAGAAGCGCTCTCCTCCCCGTATCCATATTCATAGCAATCAATTGCAGGATGGCAGATGCAGTATACCCATATTTCATTCTCACGCATGCGTTTCCTGTCTTGGACTGGCCGTCTAAGTGGCTAGAACATTCAACCACAGAGGCCAAGGCTGAATCTGTTCCCATAGGGAACAGTGAATTTCACGGCTCACAGGAGGCTCTGCCCAAGTATAGCACATATGTTACAAATACTGCATGGGACATATACTAAAAAGATAATTTGTAATTTACCTGAAATTCAAATTGGACTGGTTGTCCTGTATTTTCATTTGCTAAATCTGGTAACCCTACTTAGGGCAGAATACGAGAGATGGGCTTCAAAATACTCCTCCTACCTTATAAGAGCTGTCCATGGGTTACCTGTCCTTGACTTCAGTCTTCACCGCAGATTAACTTTGGAGCAGACATGTAGGTAGACCCTGTTGTTCCCAGAAAGCTTCTGGAAGAGTGCTCCTGTCTTTCTTGGGTTTACTCTTATCACCTCTAATGACCACACCCACCTGAAAATGGGTGTAAGACTGGTATGAGAAGATATCCTGTGGGGTTTGGAGGTATGTTTTAATGTCGAGGCAGCAATAACAGCCTCGATGGTTGGGAAAGTGTGGACCTTAAAGTTGGGGAGAATTGCCCTGTCCGGTTTGGCTCAGTGGATAGAGCATCGGCCTGCGGACTGAAAGGTCCCAGGTTCGATTCTGGTCAAGGGCATGTACCTTGTTTGCGGGCACATCCCCAGTAGGAGGTGTGTAGGAGGCAGCTGATTTATGTTTCTCTGTCATTGATGTTTCTAACACTCTCTCCCTCTCCCTTCCTCTCTGTAAAAAATCAATAAAATATATACTTTAAAAAAGGTTGGGGAGAATGATTTAGATGGGTCAGGGGGAAGAGTGGGGCACATAAAGAGAGATGCAGTCCAAATGCACCTTGGGTACACCCAAAAGAGAGACTTGTCCTTCTTCCCACCCCTTTCCTCTCTATCTCTTCTTCTCACACTCTTCCATTCATTATTATTTTCCTGCTTGTTCTCTTCCTTTAGTATCTGAATAGTTTACCAAGGATTTAAGACTGTTTCTCACATGAGCAGTGTTTACTGTGAGAGCTTGTAGAGCCCATGAGGAGAAAGAACCTTCAAACCAGGTCTTCCAAAAGCTCCTGGGGAGGGCGAAGATGAAGTGGGCAGGGACCTTCTTTCTCTGTTTTGAACCCAACAACCTCACATACTGAACCAGGCTTTAGAAAATTAAAAACAAAACAACAACAAAGGAGCACAAAAATCTGACATTTGTATAACACTTCAAAGCTTATGAGCAACTCCCCATATAATATTTTCTTTAATTCTAACAATTCAAAATTGTTACAGCACTAGAGGGGCTAAAGCACTTGCGAAGGCCACTGAGTGACAGAGCTAGTTTTCAATATTCAGGCCAGCAGCTTTCTCTGCGGGGAGGGAGGCAGAGGACACAGAGATGTGTGAAGTGTTGGAGGGGCACACAGGGAGCCTACAGACCATTCCTGTCTCTCAGCTTCATGATGAGTAAACACTGAGCCCTTGGCCACCTGGCCAGCTCACAGGAGCGTCTGGGACAACGGGGCTCAGACAGGGTCCTCGCGAGAGAGTCGCTGCTCACTGCGCGCTTCCCTGCCTGGGTCTGGGGCAGCCTCCTCTTGGGGTTCTTTCTCCTGCATGGAGCCGCCGTGGTGAGTGCTCATGTGCAGAGCCCCAGCTGAGGTTCCAGGGAGCGGAACATGGCTGGTCCCTGCCTCAGTGTGGGTTGTTGAGCGAACTTGGGCTAGAAGCAGACACTGCAAAGGAGAAGTCAGAGAACCCGGGCAGCAGCCACTGAAGAGGGAATCACACCCTGGGGAGAGTCACAGTTTCTCACCAGTTCCTCCCTGCCACCCTGTCTCTGGAGAGCAGCATTCAGTGAAATGGGCCACTGAAGTGGCTTCTGGGCAAAGGACTGAGGGTTGCCTTTCCCTCCTGGGACCTTCCAGCTCTGTCTCATCCACAAAGACTACTTTGATACGGCCTCTTTCAAGGAAGTGGCGTGTTGGAAATGAGATATTAGGCTTGAAAAAGCACATTTGAATTAATATTGGGAAGGAGATAACCAGATCAAGGGGCGGCTGACAGAGCTGGGCTCAGAGACAGGTGTGGAGGTGACTCAGGTTCCTGGGTGTCCTGACCCTCTCAGGGCTGTCACGTGCTGGCTGGTGGCTTCCTCTTTCCCCACAAACTGGCCCTGGGGAAATCCCCACTGGGCACTATAAGAAGGCCCTGGACTCGGTGCAGAAGCCAGCTGCTCCAGCCAACAGCACAAGATGAAGCCCGGCCTCCCCCTCCTAGGAGCACTTCTGTTCCTCCTCGGCCCAGCTGCAGGGGATTTGGGGACCCCTGGCCCCAGCCCCAGCTCCTTGCCCCTCACTGACTTCACCTCTAACGTTATCTCTGGCTCCGGCTCCAGCAGCAGCTTTGGTGCCTCCAGCTCCAGGGGTAGCTCCGGCGGTAGCTCCGGCGGTAGCTACAGTTCCGGCGGAGGCTTCAGCTCTGGCTCTGGCTCTGTGTCCCGGGTGAGTAGGCTCCAGAGTCTGAGAGCTGCATTCATTCCCTTCCTCTCGCTTTTTGGGGACCTGGATATAATTTCATGGATGGCTAGACCTGAGCACTCTAAAAGATTTACGACTCCCTTTGTTAACTGTAGGCGCCATGGAAATGAATTAAAACCTGGGTGAAATAATTAAATTGTTAGCAAGAGAGATGTCATCTGGGTTCTCCAGCAGACTTTCAGGAAACAATCTAAGCTTTAAAGAGGGTCTCTAACCTGGCTGCACTTTAGAGTGGGAGGAGGGGGGAGGGGCGCTCCAAAAGCAGAGATGCCCAGGCTCTATCCTCTGTGAGAACTGCTAGGGAAGGGGCCCCGCCTGGGCTAGGTCCAGAAAAGTTTGTCCAATTAATTTACCGCCCAGCAGGGCCCCTGCGGAGGGTGAAGGAGAGCCCTGGAGGGAGTGTGAGCCACAGTGCTCTCATTGGAGCCTGGCTTGTAAAGGAGATGGGCAACAGAAGTAGGGGGAGGAGACATTGGCCTCTAGGAAAGTGTTATCATTACACATAGATATTTTCCCAGAGGAGTAATAGTTCTCTTTCAATCTTCCTTATAGGGAATTTTTACAGCCATTTTTAGTTCAAAACAACACAAGTAGCAACAAGGCAAACCATGTACTAGAAGGAAACTGGTCCAGCTGGAGGCTACATCCCCAGATGCACAGTGAGCCCAGTTCTTTGGGGAATGAGACCTATGGACCCCCTTTAAAGAATAGAAAGAGGCACGGTGGGGTGAGAGATGAGAGGGCAAGGAGCAAGTCCTCTCAGCTCTGAGCCGCTCAGTAGGAGCTTTGCTCTGCAAAACCTAGGCTTTCCATGCTCAGGTGTGAATTGGGGTGGAAGAGCCTTAACTCCCCCAGAGCCCATTCTGCATTTCTATGATCTTTACTCACAGGTCAGGTCTGATGTGATTATGTCTGAATGGAAGGGCCAATGGGAAAAGGGGAGGAAAAGACTTTTGTTTGTTGTTTTTGTTTTACCACCCGGGCTAAATAGGCAATACAAATTTATTGATTAAAAAATTGTTTGGATAGGACCCAGGTAGAAATGGCAGGACTGGTGTTCATTGGGTGCCTAATAAATGCCAGGACTATGTTAAGTACATATTACATATTATCTTATTTAACCCTAAGAGGTATATAAAATTAATGTTCCCATTGTAGAGATGTGAAAACGAAGCTTATAGAGGTGAAACCATTGGCTAAGGTCACTAAGCAAGCAAGTTCTGTAGCTCAAATGCCCATGCTCCTCACCATCTCTCTCTATGTGGCTTTCTGTATTTTCAAGGCATATAGATGAAAACTACTTATTTTTAAGAGGTGAATGCTTTGGGAATCAGGATTATGCACAAAGATTCTTTGTAGCCAGAAATCAGATGCATCATTTTATTTCATTTAACTAAATGATTTTCATGGAGATAATTATAATTTAACATTTTTTAAATGAGACAATAATAATAATTTATTTTTGAAACTTCACCACCAATCAGAAACCAATATTTGAGTAAGGTGATTAGCTAAAATAACAGAAAATAAAATATAGGTCAAGAAACAGAAACAGAGAAATCCAAAATACCTATTATCTGATAAGGGGATGAATATCTAAAAGTAGATAAGAAATGGTAGTTAAATTGTGGTTAGAGGTTTTAATTTCTTTCCTGGTTTGCTTATCTTCCTCTGGTGAGTCAGTATTTTAACACCATCTTCTTTTTTACAGCAGATAGCAAGGTGTTACTTCCACTGTAAACCCAGTTTTCTAGGGCTGGCTGTCAGCTTGATGAGCTCTTTGGAAAATGGTGGAAAACCCCTTCATAACTGTCATTGAGCAAATTCCAAATGTATTATTTTCGGTACTTTGAAAATGTTGAGTGCCGTTATTTTATGCCTTGAATCTTCACAGGCACTTAGACTTAGCTGCTAATTAGAGCCAATTGCAACCTCAGATCACAAATGTGAGGCGCACCTTCTGCTGTAGTGCTCAGAGCACTCTACATGCCTCAGGTGCCGCCCTCCAATGAAGGGGCCGCTATCAGGGTCCTCATTTCACAGATGAGAAAAGGCTCCACGCTTTGCTCCACACAGTAACTGGCAGAGTCGGAACTAGAATGAGGAATGTGCTTTTGCCATCAGGCTAAGGGGCTGTTGAGAAAATGGAGGCTTTCACCATGAACATGAGCCTGATCCCCTTGTCTGTCTCTCTAACACACATTGTAGACACCAGTAAATGTTAACTGAACACATGCTGAGTTAGGACCTACCAGTAGAAGGTGTCTTGTGGGGCATTCAGGGTCCTATTTGCCCTCCACAAGAGGCATCACATACCTTCCCAATAACTAAAGGACAAGCACTTGCCTTAGTCGTCCATTCCCCACATTACACACACACAGAGTTTAAGCATTCACCACAGAGAGAGACCCATCACCATTAGCTTCATTGTCTTTGAATGCGAGGAGCAAAAATATCTCTAATGGGAGACACTGATCAAACTTATGGACCATTTTGATGTCAGCTGAGCACGCTGGGCTGATGATAAGCAGGATGGCAGCTGGGGAGTCCGCAGCACTGGGACAGAGATGTTCAATAGAAGCCGGTGGAATGACTGTCAGCAGGGCTCATAATTATTTGCCTGCCTTTCAGGTGAACTTCAGGATTAAAAGTTGTTAGCTAGTGGTTTCTAGTTGATTGTTTGAGACTGCTTGATGACTGGCAGTGTTTTTTGAGTTGACAGAGCTTTTCACAGAACTCGAAGAATGGTCCAACCCTGCCTTGTGCAGCTAATTAACCTTCCCTTGTCAAAATGCAATGTAAGACTTTTTTTTTTTTTTGCACAGTTATTATAATAAGCTATTTCTTCAACAGTCCATGATATATTGGTCCTTCTGTAAAAGGCTTGGCATGCTTGAGCTGGAGTCTTTCTTCAGAGGGAATTATAAAGCTGGTTCCAAGGGAAGCTGGCCTCTGTGACAGGTTCCCAGTGTGGCTTGTCCAGTCCTTATTCATCCTGGCAAAGACCTTCAATTCCCCCCATCCTAGCCCTGGTGTTCAGCATAAACCTGCTTGTCCCTCCTCCTTCTTCTGAAGCTTTTGTAGGCCTGGGTGTGATTGGGAAAAATAAATTGAGAGATTGTCAGGATTGACTTGGTGTAGCAGTTTGGGGTACACATTTATATATATATATTTGCAAAAGCCAGAGGTCACTGATGGAATAAAAGCATCTAGGTACAGCTTGCTTTGGAATCATGGAGGTTGGTGGACATTAATGCACGGAACTCACAACCTTAGCTTCAGCCAGCTGACCTCCTAAACTTTGAGAGGAGTAGCCTGGATTTATTTCACACTCTGCAAACCATTGCTCTCCTCTTGATAGTTTCAGAAACAGATACTTTGGGTTGAGGTCCACAGGTGAGCTTTGGGCTGGCGGGCAGATGTGATCAGTGAAAGGAATAGCCAGGTGGCTGCCAAGAGTTACTCTGCAAAGCAATAGCAGTAATAAAAAATGTTAATTGTGGCAGGATCCCATTGGGGAAGTTCAAAGGGGACAAAAGAAAAACCACATCTTTCAAACCTGTCATTTTAAAATATGCAGTGGCGAGGAAGTGTGAGCCTGAATATTTTAAAGAAACATCAGATATTTTAAAATGACTTTTCTGAAAGTGGTAAGTTGGAGAACTTTAAAAATTTGCACAAAACCTTCAAACTCATACATTGTTCAGTTTTTTAAACAAATGGCTGGTTTGTTTTCACTTTGAAGGATGCTAATTATATCATTTCCCAGGTGAAGAGAGGATATGAATTTGCAATGTGTATTTTCACTGTAACACATATCCTTGATGTTTTCCTCATTCCTATAGTTGGAGGGGGGGAATTGGGTTGGGGTTTGGGTGAAGGTGAGGAAAAGAAAATGAGTAAGTAGAAGGAAAAGGAAAGTAACATGTACTGATCGCCTACCATGTGCCCTGGAATTGGTTTACATCACACAGTTAATTTGAAGAGCAACCTGGGAAGTAGGTCATCTCTATTTGCAGATAAGGAAACCAAGAGGGAAGTGACAGGTGCGGTAGGCTAAATAGCCATCTCAGGTGGTGACTAAAGAAAAACTGAATTTATTTAGGGAAAGGGGGTGAGGAATGGGATATCCAAAGCAAGGGCTGCACAGCATGGAGCCAAGGGGACATTGTGTCAATGGTGGCAGCACCCAGGAGCTGGAGTTTCATCCTTATATGCAGTCATTGGTGGGAAACTTCTGTCGTCTGTGGGTTTGGGGGCTGAATGGGGGGCGGGATTGGAATGCAGATGGAGTGCAGATGCCTTCAGGTGCCTTCAGGACAGTGTCCATTCCTTGTCTGGTCTGACTCCTGGTGTCCAGCAAGCTTTTTTCCTGGTCTCTTGTTCTCCTGTGTAGGGAAGCTTACAATGACCATTAAGGATTATGTTGCTCCATAGTCTGTCAGATAAGTGGTAGAATTGGAATTTAAATTTAGGACTCTCATTCATTCTTTATTTCCCTTTCCTTACATAGAGACAGTAATAGTTTTCTTTAAGGCTCCTTAAAAAAGGAGAATCTTCTTTTAGATAAAGGTGGCTAACACAGTGGTTTAGCCCAACAGGTGGGGAATGTGGCTAAAACGCTAAGAGTAGTTACTGCCCGTGACTCATGGCAGTTGTAGCTTGTTTCTATGATTCTATTCACTTATGTATTGGATGCCACTTGCTTGCCTCTAAGCCAGTGGTTCTCAACCTTGGCTGCACATTAGAATCACCTGGGAATCTTTTTAAAATTCTCAGAGGATGAGGCCCAGAAATCAGGATTTTAAAAAGATTCCCAGGTGATTCTAATGTGCAGCCAAAGTTGAGAACCACTGCTCTAAGCACTCTTTTGACAAGCCAATTTCTGTCACTCCAGTTGCCAAAAAGCTCATTTTTCAGCTTATTACTGATGTTGAACTTATTTTTATTTATAGTTTTCCAATTTCACCGGCTCCAAGGATGACCGCGGGACCTGCCTGTGCTCTGTTGCCCTGCCAGACACCACATTTCCCGTGGAAAGAATGGAACACTTGGAAATCACAGCACGCATCCTCTCCCAGAAGTTCGAGAAGGAGCTTTCTAAGGTAAGCATTTTCCCCTCTCCCAACAATATCTTAATAAGAACAAACAAACAAAACAGACAACTTTAAAAATTAAATTTATTGGGGTAACATTGGTTAGCACCCTTATGTAATTTTCAGGTGTACATTATAATTCAACATCTGTGTACTCAATGGCATGTTCACTACCTGAAGCCTGGTTTCCTTCCATTGCCGTATATTTAACCCCCTTTACCCACTTCACCCTCCACCCACCCCCTTTCTCTTCTGGAACCACCATTCTGTTGTCTGTATCTCTGAGTTTGCTTTTGTTGTTAGTTCACAAAACACTTTTATTCAGGACTTTCTAAGCAGCTGTTCTTCACGGTATCACAGACAGCATGTTTGCATCTCTGGAGGCTTTAGCGTTTATTTACAGCACACCTGTGGAGTTCTTTACGGCAGGAGAAATGAGGGCAAGGAAGACATGGGATGGGGATTCTTCACGCCATGGATACACTAACGTCCGTATTGCGGTGCTCATGCCGCTGGAAAGAGGCCTGGAGCTCTCCCTGCAAACCCCAAGCCTACAATTGTTTTTGTTTCATTGCTTTTAATTCCTTTTGGTCTTCTTGGTCTTCCCTCCAACTTTGCTTTCTTTTATTTCCTCTCCTCTATCCCCTTTATGTTTTATTTTATCTTCCTTTCTTTCACTTTTTCTTCCTATTCTTTTACTCCTTCCCTTTAAAAAAAAAAAAAAATTCTCTCTCTGCCTCAGCCCTTTCTCTTGTCCATTCCCCCTAATCTTTCTTTCCCTTTCCTTAATTTTTTTAAAGCACTTTTTGGTTTTCTCTTACTTTTTGGAAGGCCCCTTCTCTTTCTCTTCCTGTTCTTCTTCTTTCTCCTCCTCCTCTCTCCCAAATCTTCTGCCTCTTATACTCCTTCCTTTCTTAATCTTTTTCTTTATCTTCTTATTTCCTCTTTTCAATTTACTGTTTTCCCCCTCTCCTCCTTTTTGCGGTTATCATTTATTGTCTCAGTGGGAACAGGACATTAGACATGTCCAGCATTAGACCGAAAATTAAGGCTTCCCTGGGAATCTGAATCCAGACTGAAAGGTCACTCGGCCTCGGTAGAGACCTTGGCCCCACCCCCTGATTAGCCCTTTCCTCTAGGGGAGGAGGTTGTCCTGCAGGGCCTGCCTTCCTCCGAACTGGCTGGAGCAATGGGACTTGGCATTCCAGTTTTGACCCTTTCTACCTTTTTAGCCAACTTAAAAATCAATTAGAAAGGCTCCCATTTTCTGCACAGGAGAAGTTCACGCTAGGCTATTATCACATTATGCATTATTAATTACAAATCCATTAATTTACAAGGAGCTCTGGCCTACCGGCAAGATTCAAAATAAGTTTTCCTGAGACATTTAAGTTTAGCTACCACAATATCCAGCATAGTTATCCTTTAAGACAAAAATTATGGTGAAGCTGACATCCTGCTTTCAGCCTGAATTGGTAGATAAATATTCTAAATTTAAATGAGTGTCCAGGAAAATGTGTTTGACAACTCCAGGAACCTAGCTTTTTAAGAAATAAAATGTCCTTGAATTAATCAGCAGAAAAGGCATAGCACTAAATTATAAATTCCAACCATTAATATTCATAGCCTTATTCCAGCATAATCAAGTGCAGATAAGAAGTTATGCATAAAAACATAACAAGTGGAGGAAAATCCTAGGTAAAGATCTCTTCAGTCAGAGTCATTTGCTTTGAAATGGTGCAAGCTCCTGATTTGTATGTCTCCTCTGCTGGCAGGAGTGTGAAGGCAGTGTGAAGCCCCATGCTGCTCCAGAGAGCATGTAACTTGCCAGTTTGTGAATATGGGGCATTTAATTCCAATTCTGTGAGAGGGGCAGGTGGCATCTGCCTTGCTAATAATTGGCAGGGAGGGAGTTCGGAGTAGATGGGAAAACTTTTAGTTCTGAAAATGTCAGGAACTTGACCTAAGAATATTTGTGATTAAGGCCTAAGAAAGAAATAGTCCTGCCTGTTGAGATTTGCATATTAGATAGGTGTGACAGTTGATAATAAAAATAATGTTAACATGTTATGTTTGTGCTTCTCTAAATGCTTTTCCTATTCTACTCTCAAGGCAGATAGGCCCATGTTTTCCTTCCCATTTTAGGGAGGAAAACACTGAGATTCATAAAGGTCAAGAGACATAAAAGTAAAGGTCATTGCTCTCTGGGCTGGTTAATCCCAGTTCTCTTTCCTCTCAGCCATACTGCTGCCATCCTCCAGTGCAGACCCAAGAAGAGAGGGTCACTAATGCCTTCAAACCCAAAGTTATCTCTTCAGCTGAGGGCTTTTGAATTTCCAGGTGAATTATTATAGCTGCTCCTAGGTTGGCTTGGAAATCACCGTTTATCTAGAAGCCTGGGGGAGTGCCCATTTGGGCAGGCCAGTAGAAAAGGGTTTTCACTGCCTTTCATTGATTCATTATCTGCCAGTACACAGAGAAGACTTATGTCTCTGTCTAAGATGCTGAAAGCGTTTTATACTTTTCTGTTGTTTATGATATGTCCTCTTGTGACTAAGGAAGGGGACGACACAAAAGGCAGCTCTGGATTTTATTTCTCTGGAAGGTTATGTTTTTGGGGTCAAGTTATTTAATACCAAGCATTTGCTAATAGCTCTTCATGCATGAGAAGGTTGAGGCAGCCTGCAAGACATTTAGGCAACTCATAAACAAGCAACATTGATTGAGCAATGTTTTGTATAGTGAAATATAATAAATTGAAAGGTCAGATTGAAAAAAACCAAAATCACTGTTTCTCTAATAATTGCTATAATTTATTGGGCATCCATTATGCCAGACACTTAATACATATTATCTCTAGTCTTCACAATAATCTTATATCTTGATACCTTTATCCCCAATTTATAGGAAGAAACTAAAGCTTAGAGAAATTAAATGATTTGGTCAGATTAGAGTGCATGTGGGTGTAACTATGAGGTGCTTCATGTGTTGTGGTGGTCAATTCAAGCTCATTTAATCTCATTGCATTATTTTGAAAGATATTATATATATCTATATATCTATATATATATCTATATATATATCTATATATATATCTATATATATCTATATCTATATCTATCTATCTATCTATCTATATATATATATATATATATATATATATCTAAATAACCGGAATGACTGGAATGACCAGTCGCTATCACGTGCACTGATCACCAGGGGGCAGACGCTCAACACAAGAGCTGCCTCCAGCCCTTAGGCCCCAATTGCCGATGGGGCCTGTCAGCCAACCTCCTGGTCCCTCCACCTGGCTGGCAGGTCCTGATCACCCCATTGAGGCTGAGCCCTGGGCTGGGGCAGGGAATTGGGGTGGGTGGCGGCAGACACAGGCAGTGAGGGAAGGAGGAGGGGGGGAGGCAGGGAGGCGGGGAACCTGAATGGCCCTGATTGCTGGCCAGGACCCCACCCATGCACAAATTTTGTGCACCGGGCCTCTAGTATATAATAAAACCCTAATATGCAAATCGACCAAATGGCAAAATGACCGGTTGCTATGACATGCACTGACCACCAGGGGGGCAGATGCTCAATGCAGGAGCTACCTCCTAGTGGTCAGTGTGCTCCCATAGGGAGGAGTGCCACTCAGCCAGAAGCCGGGCTCATGGCTGGTGAGTGCAGCTGCGGTGGCAGGAGCCTCTACCGCCTCTGTGGCAGTGCTAAGGACATCCCCAAGGGATCCCGGACAGCGAGAGGGTGCAGGCTGGGCTGAGGACCCCGCCCCTCCCTCCCCATCCCAGTATTAAAATAAGAGTATGCTGCAAAGTACATTTACTTATTTCAAATAACCTGGCCATAGTTATGATCACAGATTTTGAAGAACTGGTAGAAACACGAGCCAGACTAATTCTTTAGTTTAATAGCCTGCTGTATTGCATCCTTATTTATTGCAGGACCTCATTTATTATACAGAACAACAACAAACATTCCAGAACAAATCCCTAAACAAACTTTGATTCTTAGAACCCATCGATGACATAATATGTATACAACAAATATAAGCATGGATGCTCTGAATGTTAGGCTGTGAATTGAAGGCCAGCATAGATGAATCTTCTAAAGCTCAAACTTGTAGTGATGAGGAGGAGTCTAGGGTAGAGATATTGACACAGGGATATATCTCCTTAAGGCTAGACCTGCATTCTTGCCACACATCCTAGGGCAAGTTGGGCTGCCTCAGCTAAGACTGCAGCTTCCAGAGAGCTGGGATGTTCTCAGAATTTTCCATGCCATCTCAGCATTAAAGATTTGTAGATGTGAAAGATTTATACTAACAATCCACTTGATTAGTAAAGTTCAGACGGTGAAGTTTTTCTGGTTTATCCTCAAATTCTCCCCTGTCTTCCAGAGCTCCATGGATGATTCCAGTTTTCCTGAAGACCACTGAGCTTTCCTTTCACTCTCAGCTGAAAGAACCTAAATCTTCCCCAGACAGATCTTCAGAGACCTTGCATTTAGTGGCCGAACTAGTGCCGGCACACCACACATTCTCATAGGAAACAAACTCCAAGTTATGCCTTGGTTTTCAGAGAGAGCCACATTTCATTTAGCACAGATGACAGTTGAGTCACTCATTTTTGTAGAACAACAGCTGCGACGTGCCACCAAAATGTTCCAGGAAAGCAGAGGGTGTTTCATTTGTTCTAAGAGCTGGCAAGGCCAAATGCCAACGGGAATACTCATTTCACAAACTTTTATTTCTGCAATGGATTGGCACTTTATTATTATTATTTTACCATAGGCAAGGTTTTATGCAGAATTTTTTTATTTTAGAAATTGAAACCTGGTTACCTTATATCTGTGTTTGTACTTTGGAGGGTCGCTTATTAGGTTTCATACATATATATGTGTATATATTTAACCTTCTTATCTGCCAAAATATCACCAGCCTGATCATCCTCTGGGTGATGGCACATCTGATGGCCATGAGCATCAGTTGCCCGAGGAGATACATGAGCAGTGCCAAGGGCTGCATTTTCAACTTTCATTAAAATCCTCTTTGCCTGAAGCCCTGCCTCTTTAGGTCTGCGCCCTATGAGTCCATACTAATTTGCACAGTGAGGTTAAGTGGAAGGGCTAAAATGACAGAAGTTAGGGCTGCCTTTAGTATTAGAAGGATTAGAGGCCAACATCTGGCCCTGAATTCATCCAGGCGCGGTGGGTCAGCTACTTGACATTAGCATGGTTTGGGGAAAAGTATCACTTACGTTCAAATTTCTAAAAAGAACGTAAAACCAGCAACTTATAATGAGCAGATCCTTAAAAAAACCCGAAGCCATGGCATTTCTTTTAGAGATCAGACACAAAAAGAACCAACTGTGTTTATTGAAATATCCATTTGGCGATTCCAATTATACATTAAAATACCAAGGGAATTTTTGGAAGTATTTTAATGATCAGACATTTCAATATATGCAACAAATGTGTAATTTTAAGGTCTGATTGCAATTATCATTCTTGGAATAAATATGGGTACATTTAATGAAATGTGCACTTTACCAGTGCAGGTGCACATACACTTACATACTATGTAGTAAGTTGAGTCTTTATGTCATTTTCTAAAAGGCAGAGGGGCTTAAAACTCATTGCATATGGTGACCAAGGAAAGAATTGTACTTAGTGTATTTCTCCTTCTAGAGCAGTGGTTCTAAATGGAGAGAGGGTGGTGGTAGTGGCGATGAAGGTGAATTTGCCCCCAGGGAACACAGCCATCTCTGAGACATTTTTGGTTGTCACACCTGGGGGATGGGTGGGTGCCTTTGACTTTTGGAGACCAGGGATGCTGCTAAACATCCTGTAATACACAAGAAAGCCTTCCACAAGAAAGAATGATCTTGCCCCAAATGTCAATAGTGCTGAGGTTAGAAAACCCTGATTTAAAGCATGTGCTTTGAAGGGAGAGTTGATTCAAACAGTTTAGTTTGGAGAGCTGATATCTTCAAATATTAATTCAGAGATAAAAATGTACTGGCAAAAGATGATTCTGAAACAAAATTATTTTTAGTCTATATAAGTGCAAAATTCACCTCCCCAATTGTAGTAATTTTTTTTTTTAGTTTTGATTTGGCTAGATAAAAACATATATTGTGAAATATATTTTTGATCCATTTCTTTAATGCTTAACACCAATCAAATTGCCTCCAAGAGTGTGGTAGTGGAGGAAGACTGTATGATCCCACTCTGAGAACTGACTTGAGGTTTTTTTATTTCATTTTAGGTCAAAGAGTATGTCCAGTTAATCAGTGTCTATGAAAAGAGACTCTCAAACCTAACTGTCCGAGTAGAGATCATGGAAAAGGATTCTATTTCTTACACTGAATTGGACTTTGAGCTGATCAAGATAGAAGTGAAGGAGATGGAGAAGCTGATCATCCGGCTGAAGGACACTTTTGGTGGAAGCTCAGTAATTGTTGACCAGCTAGAAGTAGAGGTAAGGGGCGAACTCACTTCTCAGTGTATTAATAATAAATGTCCTCAGTTATCAGTGGTAGGTTGAGGATATACAGATCTCTTTCTTCCGACTTCTAATTCTGCACTCTCTCGTGATCATGTGACATATTCTGGTGTTCTGCTGTAGATGGTAAGTTAAGGACAAGGGGGACACACTGACTGAGGAGCAGGTGCCAGCTGATGATCAGGGTCCTGCCCCAGAGCCAAATGGCATTTACATGTCTCTAGAAAGGAGATGGCATAAAACAACTTTGTGGACAACATAGATCAAGTGTCTTCTCTGTTCTGGATTTATCCTCATGGGACTAAAAGCCACAATTTACCTGATTTTGGACTCACTAGATCCGTTTCTCCTTTTGGATGATCATGTAATCCTTGATCCCTCTTGGAATTTCTTTCTACATACTGGCAACCCATTTTAAAGGAGGTTCTTCTGAGCATGTTTTAGTGAAGCCTTTTAAACTCTGTGGATAAAGACCATGGTTGAGTAATTTATATCAACGAGAATTTACTAGCACAGTCATGATATAGGCTATAATTGAGAATTCTAGTCACACATTTTAGAATTTAAGTTTTTTTCTGGCTCTCACCACTCATTAAAAACTTAATTATGATACAACAGGAGTAAACACGCGTTTACAGAAGAAGGTTATTAGAAATGAACATTAATGGACATTTGTGGATGCTTAAGACTGAGCCTGTGCTCTATTATTGAAGCTGTTAAAATCTTTGCCATTTTCTTCTCGTCACACACATCTGCCTGAGATCTGACAGGCATTCACGCAAAACCATAAAATGTATTCTTCCAAATGAAACCATTCAGAAGAATCTCGGGTGTATTCTCCAGCGATGTTTCACTAAGTGACAAATTCAGCCTCGGAATGTTTATGAAAGAAATTGCACAATAATATAAAGTCACTCTGAATTTTTATTTTCTTAGATAAGGAATATGACTCTCCTGGTAGAGAAGCTCGAGACACTAGACAAAAACAATGTCCTTAGCATTCGCCGAGAAATCGCGGTGCTGAAGAACAAGCTAAAGGAATGTGAAGCCTCTAAAGGTGAAAACACCCCTGTCGGCCCCCCTCCTCCCGCTCCAGGTAAGCATGTCGCATTTCTACCACTTGAGCCAGGCCCCCAGGGGCCTTGCAGGGTTGCTGTTAGGGTTAATGAAACAACTCTTGAGGAGCTCAGAGCTCTATGATCGGCACTTATACTCTGGCAGTTGTTATTATTACTAACGAGGATCATCGAAATGAAAACCTTGCTGCAACAAAGGCAGGGCCAGGTTCTTGTGCGCTTCAGCACTTCCCTCTGGCGAACAGAAGCCAGCCTCTGCTGCAGCAGTCAGCCAGTCCTTTAGAGACACCTTGTCACAAGGAACAATTGCTACAGGCTGTGAGCATCCCCATCTGAATGAGGACTGTATCTTTTCATCAAATGGCCAGCTTTTGTTATTTTCATTAGTTCCTATTGTCAAACCTGTTTCCTTTTAGGCTCCGAGTTTCTGGATCCTTGTCAGTGTGGCTGGCTTCTTTAAGGCTTTAATTAGATGCTGCCATAGTTTTAAGCCTCTTGGTCCTGTTCCTTCTGCTGTTGGGAATCTGTAGCAGTGTGACATTCAGAGGAGGTTTAAGACAAAGGCCATGTTCTGGCCTCTGTAACAAAGTGAGGCTCAATTGGGTCTGGGATCAGTGGTGTCAACATACATTGTAAATGAGAGCTCGTTGTGCTAGGCGACCAAGGGCTCCTTGAGAGCAAGAGTCGAAGCATTGACACCCTCTGGTAATACCTGAGGAAGACTTTCTTCCTTTTTTCTTCTCTTTCTTTTTTTAACCTCAGCAAATCTTGCTCAGGGAATAGATTTTTCTGGCACAGTTTCCTATGCATCCCTTAGATCCAGGACATTGTGGAGCAGCAAGGAACATTCAAGGTCACCTAGCCCAAGCCCATCATTTCTCAGAGGAGGGGACTTAGATGGTGAGGACACTGCTTTTCCCGAGGCCACATCGGTGGTGACAGAGCTGAGGCTGAAATGCAAGGCCTTCCCTTCCTGGTCATCTCAGGACCTACAGTGTCAGGCATCAATAACTCAAGGGCAGTGATGCGGGAGAAAGGACACTGATTAGTATCTAAGAAGGAAAACAAGGGAGTCGGTTGGGTTATTTTCGTTAGAATACTTTCTCCCAGAACTTTCCCGTAGGTCCTCACACTTAGACTTGTGTCAGCCATCCCAGCCCAGCTGTGTTGTTTAAGCAAATTGGACCCAGATTTCCTCTCACTTTCCTACAACTTTGGCTGTTCCTGGATCCCAGCCAAGCCACTTGGCCCTCCTCCAGCTTTGTTCATATTATATTTATGATGTTTATATTAAACTGACTTTTTGTCATGCTTTTAAATCAATTTCTTTCACTTGCTCTCTTTCTGTTTGGATTGGTTGATAATGCAGAATTGAAAAATCCCCAGGCTCCACCAAGTTGTGAGCCTGTGGAGACTTTAATTAAAGTTCCTCGCTATTGTGGGACTTTAAAATCTGGCCTCTCTGCTGTTTGGACTGCAGAGTTGCACTGAACAAAAGAGCTTGCATGCAAGTCTCAGCTCTGAAGTCATTCTGTGCCCTCGTGGCCCCTCCCTTGCAGCTGTGGCTTGCTATCCCCGTGGTCAGCTTGATCTTAGAACCAGGACATGCAGTGAGGGTTCAATAAAGTGCACTTTGCATTTGCTTTATGCTGCAAATGGCATCTTTTTCTGCTTCATTTCATAGAACTTCCTAATCTAAAATAATTGGCCTTCTGCTCATTAACTTTTTCCCTGAAAACAACTGACTCTGTTGCTCTGTTTCCTCCTGAATCTGAATGACTGCATAGGCAAAAGGGGATGGAAACGTTCAGGGGTTGATCACCATTGTGCTCAGAAATGCTCGGCTCTGTGCTGACACAGGAAGGTGCTCGGTAAATGGTTGGTGACTGACTAGGATGTGAAAGATTTGGGGTGACCTGCCAAAATCACAAGCCTGGGGGAAGAGCAGAGTGTTGGCTAGCATATATCCAATAATTCAGAGTCAATTTAGTTTTCATTATTTTATAATTATTACCATTTTGATTGCCTACTTTTTACAAGTCAATTATATTCTCCTTTTGGCTCAAAGTTCACTTTGTCCAGGTGAGAGAGCATATTGATAGATCTAAGATTAAGTTTCCTCTGCAGGTATATAATCTTGAGCTTTAAAGAAAAGTGCTAACCATGATACTTTATAAAAGCCAAGTTATAGAATTTAAAGTTTCATCATGTGGCTCCCCAGGATATTTTCAGAATGCCATGGCAATAGCTAATGAATTACATGGTGAAGATATTGCCAATCAAGGCTACCATTGTGTAGAGGTTCCTTGTATGATGTTCTAGGAAGTGAACACCAGGGTCTTCAAAAAATTCAGATATATAGCAGGGGAGAAGGCTGATATTTTATAAATAAGGGTAGATAAACTGGTTTGGAGAGATTTGATTGGTGATTTATTCCCTTATTCTGCAAACACTGTAGGGCTGGCCCTGTTCTGAGTACTGGGGTTACCAGGATGGGTATAAAACCACTAGCCAGGAAGGGAGACAGTCACATAGACCTTCAGTAGTAACATGATAGTTACCATTCATTGAGTTACATGTACCTACCTTTTCTCTATTTCTCCAAACAGTCCTGCAGAGTTGGTATTAGTATTTTTCTTAGAGGGTAAGTAACTTGCTCAAGGATACACAACTACTAAGTATTGGAGTCAGGACTGAATTGGAATCTGCCTGGTAATATTTTCATTGTACCAGGCTGCCTTCCATAGATGCTCGAATAGAGAGAGGTACACCTGTGACTCCTGGAATGACAAGAAAGCTCCAGCTACTCACCAACCAGATTAATACCAAATTACCTTCTCTTCCTTGCTTGTGGAGGAGCTAACGGGGCACTTTTGCTCTCAGTTCTATCCTGTGTTCTCTTCCACCAGAAAATGCAAAATGATTCATTGTTTTTTCACAGTTCTTGTGTCACAGCTGGGCTGTGGGTTGTTATGCCAGTAGCAGGGTAAAGTTGGGATGGTTGGGTAAGGAAGGGAATGGAGTATCTCTAACATACTCCTGAAATGAAGGAAGAGACCTGGAGGAGGGTCAGTATAGGGGGGATGGGGAGAAGCTTAGGGTAGGTGAGTAGGTGGGGGCAGGGTTGGGGACTCTGGCTGGGCTGGATGAGCAGTGGGTACTGGCTGTCAGTTTCAGCATTGTTTCCAAGAATGTTTGCTGCCAGGACCCAGGGAAGTCCGCCATAGCTTTGCAGGGCTATAGCCACATCTGTAGTATTGGCAACAATGACTAGTTTTTCCCCTGCATTCACTGTTTACCAGAGCCAGCATCCTAAAAATGGCTCAAAGGAGATAGAGGATAAAGTAAAGATAACAAACAAAACAAAACAAAAATAACAAACAGGAGATTGTTTAGGAATGTTTGGGAGGTGAGGAAAAGAGATTTAAGTTCATACAGTTTTAATATTTATACCAGGTACAATTTCAATTTCCTGGCCAACATGTGAAGTGATGAACCATTACTATTATTAGTGCTAGTAGTAGTGGTAGTGATTTTTAAGAAAAGATTATTTTGGTTCCTTCATATATAAGGATTTCCACATCTAGGACAGAGTAGTTTATTATCTTTAACCCCATGGTGATGATTGAATTAATTATATGCATCATAAATTTTCTTTAAATATTTTGTGGCTATTGGCTTGGGATATTTCCTTTCCAGGAAGGCACGATTCAATTAAGCAAGCAATTCCTTTCCTAAGTCTTCTAA
The DNA here is from genome assembly GCF_964212035.1 of Myotis nattereri. NCBI lineage: Eukaryota > Metazoa > Chordata > Mammalia > Chiroptera > Vespertilionidae > Myotis > Myotis nattereri. The sequence continues at coordinate 81,429,392 of NC_138076.1, read as the reverse complement.
CGTGCAAGAAAAAAGTGACTTTCTTTCATTTCCTCAGGGCGAAAGGTAGTTGAATAAATAAGTTCTTAGAAAGATATTTTAACTAGAAAATTCAGTTTGTAGCATATGAAAATTCGAATACTTTTTGTTATCATTAAACTGAACACACCGCTAACTTTATTTTAATAATTTATACATTGTTTCATAAACAAAAGCAAACAAGCATTCATCTGAGAGATCACTTTTAGGAGAAGAAATAATAATTTATAATTTTATTTATTATTTCTTTAGTGGGAACAGTCTCTTGGCTGAACACATGTTGCTTTTTTATTTATGAAATGGGGCATGCATTATTAAAATAAACCCACGACTGTGTTCTGCTTAATGATATGCAAAATTATTTGAGGTTGGGTAAGAGTGGTTTCATTTCTCTACCTGTTGTATGGTTGGCTGGCTTTCCCACCAACTGCAGATTTATGAGAGCATTTAAGGAGCACGTATTTAATTCTGGGACCAAAAAACACCAGCAGTTGGAAAAACAAAAGCAGGATTTCTAGTAATGGTTTCACCTCTGAGCAGTCCTTGAGTGAGGTGGGGAGAGGGAGAGACATTTAGCAAGGAGGAGAATGGGTCTGGAGCAGAGACTCAGAGGCAAAGTTTTGCACCCCCCCCCCGCGCCCCCCAATGCTAACCTCAGGCAATTTTTTGGAGCTCTGCTTTTGGCTCCAGCTCACTTCATATGCTCTCCAAAGCTCCCCGATTTTCTCCAAGCATTTAAAGCCAGAGCCAGCAATTCCGGCTCTGCTCTATCCTCTCTCACCTGCTCTGTTCCAGGCAGCAGGATGAGGCAAAATGTCCTAAAACATACTTGAAGTTGTATTATTTTTTGTGTTATCCAAGAAACAATCTCACCCATTTTTAAGGGTATTTATTAAGAGCCCAGAAAAATGTGTGTTCCACTCTTTGAATATTATTATAAAAATATGGATGGATTTGTGCACAGGTGGGGTCCCTCAGCCTGGCCCACACCCCCTCTCAATCGGGGCCCCATCAGGGGATTTAGCAGTGATGAAGCAGCAGGCGGCCAGGGAGGAGCCCCAGCCAGGGCTGGGCACAGTTCCTGCTGCAGCCACTCACTCGGCTGAGCAGTGCTCCCGCTGTGGGAGTGCACTGACCACCAGGGGGCAGCTCCTGCATTGAGAGTCTGCCCCCTGGTGGTCAGTGTGCATCATAGCAACCGGTCGACCAGTCATTCCAGTTGTTCGGTTGTAAGGGTTGTAAAAACAGTTTGGGCTCACAGGCATTTTAGAGGAAATGTAAGGTGAAGAGCCATTTACCCAGCTTGAGTCATTCACCCAAGTGTTACAGGGGATATCAATTCAGTGGACCAGTGAGTCTGGTCCCACTTGACTGTATACATTGTGACAACGACAGTATATAATGGGAATGATGAGTCACTTGCCTGTCATTCTGTGGTGCAGTACAGTGGTTGCCAACCTTTCGGACCTCATGGACCACCAGTGGTCCGCGGACCACCGGTTGGTGACCGCTGGTGTAGTAGAACACAGGTGACAAAAAGCAAGACCTTCCTTATAACTCTGCAGCAAGATAATCACCAAGTGATCTATGTGATGGACTATGCTTTGGGCACAGAGCAGGCAGTGTTGCTCTAAAATAACTCCCATGGCTTCTCAAGGCTGAAATCCCACCATTATAGAAGCATCTTTCTGTATCTTTAAAATATCACATTTAAAACTTCTTTGATTAAGATTAGCTTGGGGCAGCCTTGGTACTGGGTGTGGATATGCACTTGGGGTCCCAGGCAAAGGGAGAAAGGTGAAGGGAAAGGAGAGCTGCCTGGGACAATCTTCTCCTTCATCACATTCTTCCTGACCCTGGCACCTTCTGACTTTATGGGAAAGAGTAAGATTCTGGGATGATCCTGCTATCTTGATTTTTCTATAAGAAAAAGGAAATAAAATACTATTTGCAAAATGCTCCCTGATAGAAGAAGATATATTAAATTCCCCCAACCCCCTGTTTCTGTCTTTGGGCCGTCCCTCTAATCTTGGCAGTTTCATTATCCCTATTTTCCAGATTGAGAGCCAATCCATGGAAATGAAAGGTAAGTTCTCTGTGGAGCTGATAGCAGGTTTGCACTGAGGCTGAAACCAACAGAAGGTTTTGGCTCTTCTCCATTAGAACCACTGTTATCATTGAATCTCAATAAGACAACTATTTATGCCTTCCTTTAGTTCTTAGGATACTGAACTGTTTGTATCTTGTCTTTCATTTTCTCTAAGAATACCCTTTTGTTTTCTTGTTTGTATAGGGACATGTGCTCACGGTGGTGTGGTGAACATCAGCAGGCCTGTTATAGTTCAGCTCAACTGGAGAGGGTTTTCCTACAAGTATGGTGCCTGGGGCCGGGATTATTCTCCCCAGAATCCAGACAAAGGGCTGTATTGGGTGGCACCTTTGAATACAGATGGGAGAGCCTTGGAATATTACAGACTCTATAACACACTGGACGATCTGCTATTGTATGTAAATGCCCGAGAGTACCGGATTCAGTATGGTCAAGGTAGTGGTACAGCAGTTTACAAAAACAACATGTATATCAACTGGTACAACACCCGCAACATTGCCAAAGTTAACCTGACTACCAACACAGTTGCTGTGACTCAAACTCTCCCTAATGCTGCCTATAATAACCGCTTTTCATATGCTAACGTTGCTTGGCAAGATATTGATTTGGCTGTAGATGAGAATGGATTGTGGGTGATCTATTCAACGGAAGCCAGCACTGGTAACATGGTGATTAGTAAACTCAATGACACCACACTTGTGGTGCTAGAAACTTGGCATACCAAGCAGTATAAACCATCTGTTTCTAACGCCTTCATGGTTTGTGGGGTTCTGTATGCCACCCGTACTCTGAACACCAGAACAGAGGAGATTTTCTACTACTATGACACAAACACAGGGAGAGAGGGCAACCTACACATTGTCATGCAGAAGATGCAGGAAAACGTGCAGAGCATTAATTATCACCCTTTTGAACAGAAACTTTTTGTCTATAATGATGGTTACCTTCTGAATTATGATCTTATCTTTGACCAGGAACCCCGCTAAACTGTTTAGGTATTAGGGCAAGAGAGAAATAAATATTAGTTGAAAAAATTCTATTCTCCACTTTTTTAGATACCTGCAAGGGGATCAGAAGTATATTTGCTTAGTACTAATATTTGGGAGCATAGTTCTACCACACTAGAGACTTAAGATATTTGTCCTGATTTGATTAGTTCTCTTGGAAGCCATCTGCCTCCTGGGATGCATTTCCCTCCTGAAATAAGGCCCTTCCAGGGTGGGGTTGTCAGAGGTCTGGGAACATTATGGACCGCAAAGAAGCCTTCAGTGAGGTGACATCTGGAAATGATGAAACTTAAAGAGGACTCTGTATGGCTTCTGGGGGTCTTTGTACAGCAGAGAGGCTCACTGACCAGTCTCCTCCATGTAGCCCAACTAATTCTTTCATACCTGACAAAAACCTGGGGCCTAATTATGCAGAGCAATACCTGAAGCTCCTTGAAGAACCAAATCTTTAACTATCTTTTCTTGCTCAAACCTGAAAGAGTGGTTTGTGTGGAGCAGATAAGTAAATTTAGCGTGCTTATATTTTATCTGTAAAATGCTCTGAGTTTTCTGGAGAAAAGCCTTTTTGTATATCTAAGCATACACTGAAAATCAACTCCATATGGATCTGCAGAAGAGGCTCTGGATTATTCCCTCCCCCTCCCCATTGTCTACTTATATGAATAAGTAGAACCCAAAGATAGCTTGGAAGATTGGAAACAGATTTGCCAACCAATTACTGCCTCCCATCTTCCTACATCTTCTTTTTTAAATAAAAATTAACCAGTTTTTTTTTAATGGAACAGATATGAGATAAAATTATCTCCCCCCCCCCCATCATGAATGTTTACTGACATGACTCTAAGACTGTAAGAGAATCAGATGGCAGAGATAAAATGGCGGCATGTCTGGTTATATAACAAAGCCCTTGGAGCACATGTGAGACTTGTATGAAGTCATATAAATTGTTTCATGCAATTTTTGTCTTTGTTTAAGACTGAAACTTGTAAGAAAACAATTTTTTTTTGAGGAAGAAATACAGAAAACTTGTTGCAAGTACCTCTTCAATCAATGCAGTTTGAAAACCTTGTGGTGTATGTGCTTCTGCGCTTTTGGAGGCTTTATCATCCGGTCTTGGGATATTTTCCCCTAATGTGCATGAGTTCTGCTCTCTAGAGCTGGCTTCTTCAATGCTGTACACTTCTTCTTTTAATAAATGATTAACAAGTGCTTTGAAAAAATTGTTGTCTTTTGTTTTTATTTACTCTTTTAATTTAATTAGAAAAAAAAATCTTAATAGAATAGCTCATACTTTGCTGTGAGGTACAGAGAATGGCTACCTCCCAAACAACAAAGCCCGGGAGATCATATACATGACGGCAAATAACATTAATAGCTTTTAAAGGAGTCCAAAGTCAGGCTGGTCTTTTTATTTCCCTTGAAAATCCATTCTTTCTGGCAGCTTTTGTTGTATGAGACTGCACTCTTTTCTGTTGGGATATGACCTTATGTACTTATTAATTTGCATGACTGATCTGATTATTTCCAATGTTAGACTATATTTGTGTGGCTTATGTTCCTTTTCCAAATGAGCTATTAACATGGGTCAGGAACCTCCAGATCTTTCTCAAACAGGAGGTCTTGCACAGCAAGCAAAGGGACTAACTGGCCATACTAGGGAGAGAGTACCTTTATCAAAGAGAAGGTGGAGGGGACGGGTGACCTAGAGCTGGAAGGACAGACCGACAAGGCTGGTATAGTTAGTCTTACCGAAATGCTAATTTTTAATCCATGCCAAATCTTTTGAGGCAGGTGGTAGCTGTAATATTTAGTATTTTTAGCAAGATTTTCCCCTGTCATTCAAAGCTAAACATAGAGACCAGGCATGGCCTTCAAAATGCAGCAAGATATGAAGATAAAGACAGGTATGTCATGTGAGATATAAGTTAAAAACAGGGACGTTATATTTAATCTGGCCCCAGGCAATTTTCCAGATGAATGTTTCTACTGAATACACAGCATGACCTCTGAAGATTCGGGAAAGGAGGCAGGAAGCCAAGGTAACTCTAGCAATCACCTTCTTATTTAAACTGCCACAGAAGCATTTGCCTGAAAATTCCCTCCAGGGGACCTTGCCACTAGGCACAGTGGGTCAGCCGGCAGGGGCTACCTGCAGAAAACCTCCCTGTTGGGAAGGTTGAACAACTGAATGGAATCAGGTTCTACGGTTTCCTACAAAAAGTTATACAGTACAAATGTAGCTCTAATTCATCAGCTAGCTTTCTTTTGGGAATAAAAAACAACTATGTATATATATGTAAATATATGTATATTTAAATCAGCTTTATTGAGATGTGGTAAAATCTGCCAATTTTAAGTGTGTGATCAAATGAGTTTGACAAATGTATACAGTTGTCTCAAGGCTACCATAATTAGCCTATAAAACATTTTCATTATTGCCCCCTAAACTTTTCTTGCGCCTTTTTGTGGTCAACTCCTACCTCATGTCCTAGCCCCTAGCAACCACTGATCTATTTTCTATCTCTGTGGAATCATACAATATGTAGCCTTTGAACCTGGCTTCTTCAGGTCTCCTCTTGAAAAAGGGAACTGTGGGCTCAAATTACCTCAGAGGGTGACTGAGCATTACCAGTGGCTCTGAGGGTTTCCTACGTATTTATAATTTGTGGGGGCCATTGGGGAATTTTGAAGAGCTGTGGTGACCTGCTTGCCTCTATAAGTGTTCTATAGTGAACTGGAATCACCAAGGGAAGGAGTTGTCTAGCTCTGGGCTTCAGTCAAGCCTACCTGGTGAGACTTTCCAAACCTTGAAAGTTCCCCAGCCACTGGTTTTATTCAATGTTTCTTGTCCAATCTCTACTCCAGTACCACAAGCATCTCTGCCTAGGTGAGTCCTGATACTAATTAATGATGCACAGAGGTTAAGAGTGTAGGATTTGGAGTAAAGCCAAACTGGATTTGACTCTTGGTTCAACTGTTTACAAGCAACATGGTGTTGGGCAGGTTCTTTAATTTTTCTGGTACTCAGTGTTGTTTTCTGTATAATGGGATATAACCACCTACCTCAGAGTCCTATTGGGTGAATTAAATAGTATCTATATATATAAAACCCTAATATGCAAATAGACTGAATGGCAGAACAACCAAACAACTGAACAACTGGTCGCTATGATGTGCTCTGACCACCAGGGGATGCACGTAAAAAATGGTGGGCATCAGCAGCAGGCAGCAGAGCATGGAACATGGCAGGTGTTGGACATGGTGGGATAGTGGAACAGGTGAGCAGGGGCGCCAGACCAAGACGGGGCACCAGTCACTGTCATTGGGGTGAGCCTCTGGTGGTTACTGAAAATTCTTTGCTCCCACATGCCCTGGTCCTGCCCAGTGCTCGAACCTGCTGCCAGCGCAGGCCCTGCTCGCCCCCCCCCCCCCACCCCGCTGGTGCCCAGCACCAGCCTGAACTCTCGGCGCTGTCAGGAGGTGAGAGTGGCCACTGCCAGCCCTGATCACCCCTGAGGGCGTCTTCACCTCCCCCTGCTCCTGAGGGGCGATCTGGGCAGCAGCCACAGCTTGCACTGACTGACGGTGCTGGCCCCACTTATACCTGCTGCTGGCACCAGCCCCAATCACTCCATGGCCATCAGACAGGGGACTGGGGGCCACGGTGGGAGGGGCCAGGAGGGGGCATGGAGGATACCCACCACAGCCTCGCAGCCCACAGTTCCTTTCAAGGTGCATGGATTCATGCACTGGGCCCCTAGTTCAGTATATAAAGTGTTTAGCACAGTTTTTGGCACATGCTCTGTCTTGAACAGGAGTTATTATCCCTATTTCTCATTTGAACTTTAGGTTTAAATTGGGCTGGCAAGATACAAGCTAATTGGGATCAGAGTTTACATTTTTCCCCCCTTTAAGACTTGTTGCAACTACTGAGTCTTTAAGCAGGTGCCCTTCTGGTATGAAAGAATTCCAAAGGCTGGAGCACCCTCTCTCTGTCTTTGACTCCACAACTGATTCTCAGAGCTTATGTTTTTCATGTTGTGACTCCAAGGGACAGAGCAACATGAGCAGCAGAAACTGAAGTGCTTTACCTTTCCTTTGAGCCACTGAAAACCTAAACAAAAACCAACTCTCATTAAGCCTCATCCCAGAACTACACACATGCACGTGCTCTCCTACGTGCTGTGGTCAATGGAACATCAATCTTCTCTAAACAGGCGTAGGTATGTTTTCTGTACTCTACTTTTAGTAACATATATTTATATTTTAAAGCTAGTTTGCACTGCCAGCCATAAGACTGTGTTTTCCTTCTCTTCTTGATTTGTGAGCCAGTGAAAGGGAAATGACAATGCTTGGAGAGAGGGTGACTGTGTGGCCGCCTTCAGAATGATGGAGGGAGGTTCTGGGTGTGAGCCCCCAGTCATCTCAAACAGATGTCATACCATTAAGGATGATTAGCCTCCTGTGCTCCAGAATGTTCTGGAACAACAATAGGGTGAATCGTGACACATCAAAATATAAAAGGCAGGCACGTTTCTCAGGCATGCTCCCAGCCAGGGGAACAGACCAGCTGGCCTGGCTCATCGATGAGAGATGCTATTTGAGTTGTCAGTTTAGTTGCCAGGCCTCACATCTGTACCTCAGGATGTGCCCACTTGTCTCTGAGATCTGCATCTGCTCCTGGAATCCATTCAAAGGGAACAGCCCTTGGAATCAAGGTCCGTGGAGGAGAAAGATGGCTTTCAGCCTGTCTAGAGGGGAGGCTTCTCCTTGGATGCCACCCCTGGACATCCTGGAACCTGTGAGCCTGGTCTCCTAGACTAGACATGGGAATATTAAAAACAAAAAAACAAAAACCTTTGGTGTGTTTGGGGACTTCTAAGTGGGTTTTCTGGAGTTTTGTGTATGTGAAGGATGAGGATGGAATGATGAACAGGGCCCAGGGTTTATATGACATCAAAGGAATTTGGTCCTTTAGCCGCCACACAGGAAATTTTTGCTGAACCCCAAGGCTCTCCAATCTCCTCTCTTTTTTAGTTAGATTCTACCAGCTCATGTGCTCCTTTTGGTTGTGGTCTACATTGTGCTTATGTCAGTATTGCCAGTGACTTACCCTTTCACGTGTGGCTGTCATCCATCAGAGTTCAATACAGGAACAGAAACACCTGCTTTGAACTGGGTTGCTGCTGCTAGCTGCCACATTAGAGAAACATCGCTATGCCAGTGACTGAGTAAATAGCAGGCTTCTTCCCTTCACTTCAGCGACCACTGCTTTCACCATTTTGCCCTTGGTTGCTGCTTCTATAATATCTGCCTCATCCCCAACAACTTTCTTCCCCCTCACATGCCAGCTGTGGTTTTGTCTGGGGCCACTATGATGGGAGTGAGCTAGTCTTTCAAGATGACTGTCTTCCAAATGGTCATTCAGGTACCCAGGCTCATTCCATTCCATCTTGTGGCCCCACTATTACCACCCATAGCTCCCAAGGTCATTGAGCTTGTCTGCATCAGACAAGTAGAGGGAAGAAGAGCATGGAGGGTCTTAGGTGGAGATTGTTTAGTACAGGTCTGAAGGGGGTGTCCAACACTCGCACTTGCTATCTGCTAATATAGGGCCACATCCAACTGCAAAAGAACCTGGGAAACATTTAGTCTAGCTGGGTACACAGAAGAAAAGAAATGGGTTGTAAGGAGAAAGGATTTAATGCAGAGAATTAGTTGCTTACAAATCATTGGAAAGAATGGAGGAATGGCAGCCAAAGGCTGCCTTTTAACACTTGTCTTTGAGGTCACGCCCCTGCCATCAACCCAGAAATCAAGAAACTGCATCTGCCACTGGTATCATCCCCACACCCTCCAAACTGTTACCAGACATTGGAACATGGAGTCCATCTGCAGCCAACACTCACCTCTGCTGGTGCCCCTTACCCACTAGCACACCTGGCAAGCCTTCCACCTTTCAGGGGTTATACGGCCAAGTGGTTCTCATTGACTAAACCTAAAATTAGCCCAAAACTGGATCTATCCAGGAGACTGGGAAATGTAGTTGGAATCTTCCCTGCCCTGTAATATAAGGAAAGAGGTTGAAAATCAATGCCAGTGCCAATAGACAATATCTGGCAGCAGCCTCGTTTGGTGATCACTGCTGTCACCATCACTACTGCTCCATTGTGTGTCTGGTGACTCTTCTGTCAGCACCTCCTTCATCCCCTGGTGACTGGTCACTTTTTTTTTTTTTTTTAATGCTCACACCCATTGGTGGCATTGCCTGATGCCACCAGAGTGTGGGAGAATTTTTCCTCTAACAGTCACTCTGAATGAACTTCTGCAGAGGAGCTGGCTTTTACAGCCTTGTAGTTCCTCTGCCAACTCCATCAGAGGTGTTGGAATGTATCTCAACAGTGAATCCATCACAGGAATCCACCAGTGTCCTAGGACAGGCCTGGGCTCCTCAATTCCTTTTTGAGGATAGAATATAAATCTCTTCTATTTGTGGAATGATCCAGAAACTTTCAGAATTTGGAGTATGCTATGTCTCTCATTTTCCCTCTGTTCATCATCCCTGAAATAGTGGCTGATATTCCACCCTCCCCCGCCCCCCCTCAGCAGTCTTAGAGGGTCCTTTGGCTGACAGGCTGTGCTTGGGAGGTGATGTTTTACCCAGAACCCCAGAGGTGATAGTGCAGAGAGGGACTACCACAGGGCCTTCAACAGGCTCTGATCTACTGAGGGAAACCTGGGTTAGAATGGTAGCTTGGGTTTTCTTCCCAATGATACCACACAGTGTGTTGGTTCTCTCAGAGCTATCATGGGCAGGGCTGCTCCGCATGGCCCCACTGAGACCATCTGCTGCTTGCTGGAGTCCAAGTGACAGGTTTTCTAGAAAAATCTCAGAAGTCACTGAGTGAAGACAGAACTGCCCCGGAGAGGAGGAATTCTGGCAGCATCAGCTGAGGGAATTAGTTTGGGAAAGAAAGTTTATAATAACAGTGTTCTAGTTCCTGCTGAATAAAACATTTGGAGAGCTTTTCTTCTCCCAGCAGAAAAATAGAATACTCCAGTGGCAATAGAATGATTGTTCTTTTTAAATGTTGTGCTTAATAAAAATCAGATGATTGCAGTCATTTGACCTCTATACTGCTCTCCCTCCTGATCTTGTACCTGGCATCCTGTGGGCACATGTGGGACACCATGTCCTGGGGCTGTAGCAGGCTCTCTCACTTAAGCAGATGGGGAAACAGTCATTTGAGCGAATGGGGCATGAGCCCAGAAAAGGTACAACCAGCTGCAAACAGGCCAGTAAATATGGTTGTGACACATCTGGTCGGCAGTTGCACAGTGATGCTGCTAATGGTGCTGGTATTTAAGTGGCCATTAGCAGACTCCGGATTCCGTGCACACAATTAAGAAGTACCCTGGAAGCTCCCTCTCAGTGCTGCTCTGCTCTCATTTGGCTGCAGATCCGGCCAGGAGCAGAGCTCACATTTGCATGGCTGTCATCATTGCCTGAGGGAGAGAGAAAGTCCATTTTATCAACAGGAGAAAGGGGGTTCTAAAGTGGGCCCCACACCAATGGGGCATCTCAGAGCTGATACTTACCTTGGCCCTTTCCTGCGAGGTCGAGAATGCCAGCCTGGCATGCCATGCATTTCTAGTGTCTGGGTCTCATTAACCCTGAATCGGCAAAACCTAGAGCCTGTTAATCCTAGTGATTCAATATTCTTGAGTGCCAGGCTATTCCCTTCAAACCTCTGGCACAGTGCAGAAGGGGAGGTGCTTTTTCCTTCTGAGGCCTCACCTGCCCAGAGAACTGAGCTGAGTCTGTCAACCTTGCCAACCTCTTGTAAGATCCCGAGAATGCCAGGCTGGTGAGAGCCACTCCGTTGCCTTAGGTATTTGTTTATAGTTAAAATGCAAATATCATTGGCCAAGATATGTATTCAGAATGTTTTTTTTTCACCTTGCCCGAGAAGTTAGAATAATCAAGAGTTTAGAGATTTGAGGAAGGTGGGGCTAAGTGTAGATGAGGGACATCTCTGACTGGAAAAGGGGAACAATGGCAAGAAGACACACTTTACCTACCTTTGCTAGCCCACCCCACCCCTTGCCCCTAGCAAAAGCTCTTGCTTTTTAATTCTTCTTCTTCTTCTTAGGTATGATTAAAAACAGCCACCACCCCTACCACCATGTCCTAATATGCTACATGCTGCCCCAAAAAGAGCGGTGACATCTTGTTTGCCGGGGCCAGTCTGGGTTATGCTTGCCGTCCTGGTGTCATTATTCATAGTGGCCCCCCTTTGAATTGAGATCATGTAGTCACCCTATTTGTAGGCACCTCATAGAAAAATGCCATTTGTTTTGTCTCTTGTTTAATCTCTTTAGTTTTTTCTTGTTTTGGGGGAGCAGCAAAGAGACACATGCTTCTACGTTCACACAGTAATTTAGCGACAAGGAGAAACATGAGTCGATTGGGAAAAACACCCAGGCAAGCCTGAAAGGAGTCAAGCTGCACAAAAATGCAGATTGCAGTGGGACATCGGTCCCAGGTTCCTCCTCAGGTCCCAGTTTCACTGGAGTCCCCGCTCAGCACCAAAGCTGCCGCGGGGAGAAACTTTGGGAAGCTGGCGTGTGGGGCTGGCTCTTGATGACCCAGTGGTGTGAACAGAACTCTTTTGGGTACAATATGCTAATGACGTGGCTATGTGGTGGGGGCAGCATGTGACAGAGGTACTCACTGAGGTAGGTCACAGTCTCGTCTGCTGCCAGCCTCAGCAGTAAAGCAAAGGCTGGCACTCAACCTGGCTGTCTCCACTGGGAAGAAGGGTTCTTAGAATTAGGAAAGATGGGCTGAGCAGGGGCTTGGGAAGCTTGCTCTGCTGGACTGATCTGTGTCCCAGTCCTAGGGTGTTTAGAGATCTGTACACACACACACACACACACACACATGCACACACACGCACACACACGCATGCACACACACACACTCTTTCACCCACACTATTTACTAAATAGCAGTCACTCGACATATGGCATATAGATGGGAGGTGTTAGTGCGGCATAATGGAAAAAGATCTGGTTTGGGGGGCAATCCAACTTGGTTTCAAATCCTCCCAGCTCCATGATTTACTGGCTGTGTTCCCTCAAATTTCTTAAACTTGCTGAGTCTCAGCCTCCTCAACTCTGAAGTATGGTTATTGCGAGGATGAACTGATAAAATATCTCCCAGTCCTGAGCTTCAGGTGTGACCCGTATGATCAGTCCATAAATGACAGTCACCAGTTTTTCCTCATTCTTACTTCAGCTCTAGTTTTAAGAACCTTTAAGTTGAGCAGGGGGAGGCTCCCAGAAGAGAAGAATGTACTCTCTGGCCATGGGAGCATGCCCGCAGTCAGTCTTTTATTTAGTTATAGATTTTATATTCCTTACTGGCAGCATCCAGGTCTGACCTGACTTACCTCACTTCATATACGCCATAGGGGCCTAGCCTATGCCTGGCTTGCATATGTGTAATCATTGTTACTGCTGCTGAATGAAGGGATGAAGTTGGGTCGGGAGCAGGGAGAGTGTTCTATTTGCTAGGGGCCATGGATCTCAGAATGATGTTTTGGTTCTTTGAGGTTCCTGCAGGCAGATCCTGTAGAGATTTATCATAGGAGTTTGTCTCTCAAAGACACTGCTGAGGGCCTGCTCCTCTTTCTGTTCCCTGCTGTCCCCAAACGATAAGAGGGTAACAAGATCTGTCCCCTGGAAAATGGCCCGTTTCTGTTGTGCATTCTCTGTGTTTGGCCTTGACTCTCCTGTGTTCTGTGCTGTGAGCAGAATATCAATTGGTGAGGGGAAGCAGCAAGCCAGGCCCTGCCAGCGCAGTGTGTGCACTGTCAGGGGGTCATGCTACATGCACGGAAAATAACTTCCTTTTCTCAATTTGTAAATTAGCTCAGGATCCCTGGGATTATGATCTCTTATTCTCATAAATAGTGCTTTAAAAGGAACATGCAAAACCAACAACAACAAAGGAATCAGAATGCAGCTCTCTTGGCAGCTCCAAAGAGCAAGCATGGGTAGGAACACAATCTGAGAGTCCTTAGGGCACCCTGAGTTGTCCCCTCTCCCTGTTCCCACCCTTTTCTCCTTAGCATCACCCCTACTTTGACTGCTTTATCATGAAAAGCTTAGATTAAACCTTGGGGCTGCCAGGCTGGAAAGAAGAGGAGGGTCCCTGTTTCTAAAAGAGAAAAGTCACATAAAATGTTGGATTTCTGTGCCTGCTGGTCTACCAGACTTTTCAGAAACAGGTTTATACTTTATATGATTTTGTCATAGATGCATTGACAAGCAGAGCAGGAAATGGACCACAACATCCCCCAACTGACTTTTTTATCCCAGAGATAAGGACATTGAGACCCAGAGAAGGCAAGTGACTCACCCAAGGTCCTCACTCAGGTGAGTTTGACTGTGCTTCTGCTTCATTGCTTTGCTTGTCAAAGAAACAGACTTAGGGCTCCCAAGGGGGAAAACGGGCATATTTCCCCATTTCATTTTATTCAAGAGCGAAAAACACATTCCTATTTGTTCTTATTCTACTTGTAAACTCTAATGACTAGTTCTAGTGTTAAGTACTTAACATGAATTACTTAACTAGCTAATTGCTAACAATGAAAAGTTGTTTTCTTTGACCTTTTATAGTCCATGTTCCTCCCACACAGAAAAGAAGTCCCAATCATCAGCGATTTGGTGACATTGGCATAAAAGGTGAATTACTTGGCAGAAAACCAGAGTCCAATTCCGGAAGGTCATGCTTTTCTCTACTAAACACCCTATACTCCCTTATAAAGTAAAATGTAGAAGGAAAAGGACATTTTGGAATTGAAAGCATTAGACACACCTCTATATTCACTGAGCACAGGGGGCAGTTAATCTGGTAGTAAGTGTAGGGAGACTGGAGCCTCAGGGGCCTGACTTCAAGGCTTGCCTCCCCACTTTCTTAGAAGAAGGCCTTTGAGCAAAGAACCTGCCTCTAAACCTGTTTTCTCAGCTGTAACATGGGTTTGATAGCTGTGCCTATTTTGTAGAGTTGTTATGAGGATTAAGGGGAATGCTATATATGCAAAGTTCCAAATAATGTATATGGTGTATAGTAAGTCCTTGATAATTGTTATTACTATTGTTCATAAATACTTATGGAAAAATACGAAAGGTCGTAAAAGTATGAAGAAGAAATGCTGCCTCAATTTCATGCCTCTGAATTTGCTACTCTTCCCATTGTGGAATCATCATAATATAATGGGTATATACTTTAGCAGGCTGCTTTTATTCATTTAGCATTCTTTTGCGAACATCCTCCTTTCTTCTTCAAACACATGATTTTTAATGTCTACAAAATATTTCATAAGTAGACATACCATAATTTATTTACCTATTTACCCATTGTTGAAAGTTAGTTTTGTTTTCTCCATTTTTTTTTTTATAAACATCCTGACATATCAATCTTTGTTTGCACTTTTCATCATTTTCTTAGGGTAGATTTCTAGAAGTAAAATTATTGGGTCAAAACATAAACATGTCAAAATCTTGATTCAAACTGGCAAGTTGCTTTGCAAAAAGAAGCAGTGCTTACTTTTTAAAGCTCATTCTTCAAAGCTGCACACATCAACATTTCCCAATAGTCTGGGTTTCTGTTTGTTTGTGTGTGAAAAGGGTAGACAAATTGTTAACTTATGTTCTTGTTCAATCAAGAGTCAATTTCCTTCTCCTTCTACTCCTACATTGCCTTGGGAATGTCCCTGATTTGAGGATCCTTTTGGAGAGTTACCCAAACCTGAGCTGACCTCATGACCTCAGCTTATCTAATTCAGTCTTCTGACCAGTGAAATAGCATCTTCCATCATACTCATCTTTAAAAGCTTTCAGAGCAGCTGGGCCCATGGGTTCTTTGCTTAGTATATTACTAATGCCTCTCATTTGCTTGAAATTACTGCTTGAGTTTACCCCCCAAATCCTTGACCAATTTGGTCTTGTTAAGCAGTGCTCTCCAGGGGCACGTCTTCTCTCCACACTGTGTGGGCCACCATGTCACAGGGGTGCCCTGTCTGTACCTCTCTGGGTTTAGCACAGGTAAAGTTTGCTACATGGCACAAATATTAAGCTTCTCAAGCTACTCTATGTTGTTAGATCTAAAATCTTTACCTTTTCTGGAATCACCCTTTCTAGTCTCACTGCCCTGCCACACCCCTTCCCCCTCCCCAAGATCAAGGCTTCTGTTCTTTCTGCCTCAAGTGCTGCATACTTATCTAATTGGTCTCTTTGTTGCCAACCTCTTCCTCCTCCAACCTGTCCTAGATGCCAGATTAACGCTCCTGAAACACAGTTCTGGGGCTGCCACTCTTCACTAATGACTAGTTCAGGCACACTCTCAAGGCCACCCATCGTGTAGACTATCTCCTGATTGGCCCATGACACTTTCCAGCCAAACCATATTACTTGCTGTTTCCTGAATGGACCCAATCCTTGCCAGTCATTGTTTCCCTTTGCCTTAATTGTCCCCCGCCACCCCCCCCCGTCTCTTTTGAAATTTCATCTATCAGTTCCAATCCTAAATACCCATATATGAAGCTTGTCTTAATGCCTCTTCACTGGAATGAAAGCTCACCCACCATAAAAATAAGGCACGTTAGTTCCTTTTCCTCAGTTTCTCTCATAAAACAATGATTTTCTAATCTTCCCTTTGTCTCATTCTTGGTCGATAATAAAGATTACCTACCTTTATTATTGATCTCTTATTATTTCGTCTTCCCTTTGTCCCAATCTCAGTAGATAATAAACTCCTGGAAGGCAGGGCAGTGCTTGCCTCCTAGCACTGTATCCCTTACATCACCCAGAGTGGGCTTTGTACATGGTGGGCACTCGTTCTGAGACAGATGTTCTCAGACACAGCCCTCCTCTCACGCTGCCACAGAATGGGAGCAGCACAGCTGCCTGGATTTATTGCTTTTCCCAGGAGAGGCAATTATAATGCTTTATCTTCCCTCTTTGGCTTTCATCCAGTGGTTCTATACCTACCCTTTAATTTTCTTTTGTTTAAAGGGATGTTCTGTCCACTCAGTCAGCTAAATAATGATGGTAATGAAAATTGCTGCTACTTATTGAAAGCCTACTATGTGCTAGACACTGTGCTTTTCATTTGGAATCTCATTCCTGATAAATTAGATATGGTTATCCTACTTTATGAAT
Source organism: Myotis nattereri (assembly GCF_964212035.1). NCBI lineage: Eukaryota > Metazoa > Chordata > Mammalia > Chiroptera > Vespertilionidae > Myotis > Myotis nattereri. Next base: position 81,413,027 of record NC_138076.1, on the reverse strand, counting down.
GAGAAAATTGAAACTCAGAGAGGTTAAAAATATACCCAAATCACTTAAGTAGTAGATTAGAGTTGGAGCAAGAGTTGAACCAAGATCTATTGGTCTAAATCGTTTTCAGTAAGTATGTCCCACTAGAAAAGGATGACGTAAGGCTGGGCTGGATGTCAGCCTCTGGCTCACTTTTCCTGAGATCTAACACCCTAAGGTTTTTCAGTGGGGGAAGTGCATAATTCTATTGCAGCTTAATTATGCTAAGCCCCTGGTTCCTCTCCATCTTGTGGCAGCGCCTCGGAGAGGACAGGGGAAAGGTGAAGCGTCTACTGTGTGCTGCTCCTTGGTGAGATCTTTGACAGTATACATACTCGGGCTTCTTCCAGAGCTCTCTAGAGCTTCTAGATCTATCACTGCATCCAGGGGCAAAATATACTCTTTGACATTGAATTATGGGAAAACTGACTCCTTGCTACACTCGCCTGGTCATCTGCTTGCTCAGGGGAAGGCAGTTGAAAATGGTGTAGTATATGCCAAGATTAAAACATCATCAAATGTCTTACTTTAGGCATCAAAACTGGGTATGTTGGGATAATTCAATGCTAATTTTTAAAGAACTCTAGAAAACAGCATACTAGCATAATGCTTGAAATAAAATAGTTATTTACTAGACATTAATTAGATAAGTGAATGAATGAATTCAGGAATACAGGAATGAATGAATGTTATTTTTATGGCAAGCAATAGGGAACAATGGGAAAAATAGTATCTTCCAATTATTGGCAGCATAACTTTGGGGAACTTATTCTGAGGCTCAATTTTGCCATGTGTAAAATGGTGATGCTAATACCTATTGTCAAGAACTGTGAAAAGCTTAAATTTTACCTGACTTCCAGCTTACTTGTTAGCCTGCCACAGTTTCAAAGTTGCTGGGGGAGGATGTGGGCTTTTGGGTCAGATACAAGACTTTATTACTCATGGAACAGCAAAACATGAACATCAGATTTGTATAAGTTCCCCTGGCAATGCTCAGATGGATGGCTATACACACAGCCAGCTGTGTAATAGGAGAGGAACCCCAGGCGTAGAGTCCTAAATTTATAAAGGGCAGCAAAAATGTATCTCTATCTTTGCAGGCTGTTTGCTAATGTCCTCGAGAAGATATTCTGGAACAAAGGGAGCTATTGCTTTGCTTGCAAGACTTGCAGGAATTCATGAGACCCATGAAGAATTATCTCCCTCAAAAACCTTGTGGATCTTTTTAAAAAATGATTAAATGATCTAACATAATGTATCAGTTAGGATAATTCAGGTTATGCTTCAGTAACAAATTTCTTTGCCCTAAACTTCCAAAGAAATATTCTTGCTAATGCCACTCACTAATGGGGAATGGGCTGGGAACTCTGTTCTAAGTTATCCTCACTCTTGGTCCTAGGGTGAAGGACGTTTCATGATGTGGCACACTGCCATGGCAGAGGGAAAGTGAGTGTGCAAAATAGCATGCTGGCTCTTAAAACTCTATCCCAGAAGTGACATACATCACTTTTGCTCACATGCACTGTCCAAAGCAAGTCACATGGTTCAACCTAACTGTGAGGGGGCAGGGAAGTATGCTCAAAAGAAGAACTGAAAATATTTATTTGGTAGGCGGCACAAAATACTGCTACACAAACCCAAAGTCTTTGCACAAGGCTTGGCACATTAAAAATGGAAAATTTTCTCTTTCTCACCACTCCTGAAGAAGTTTGGGCAGGCTCAGAAGTGTGGGTCTTTGGTTTATAAGAAGTTCACAGTGGTCATGGATTCAGATTTTTTTCTGGCTATCCATGGCTGTGGTCAAGAAAATTTTCAGATTTCCCAACATAAAGTTGTGTCCAAGCTTGTACATCAAATTAATCAATAGTCATTATTAACATATATTCAAATTCACGATTTTGTTGTTCAACATTTAAAAGGAAGAACATATCATTTCTCCCAATTCCCAATTATTGCACTAATTGAGATACTAACTAGATTGAAAAAAAGAAGAAAAATTTTGATTTTTACTCATGATACAATGCAACCACAGATTCAATAGCAAGAATACTTCCTGACTTAAACTCATCCCCCTATCTGACTACTGAATGTTGTAGAATGAAATAAACATTATGGATCATCATGGCCTCCATGCTTTAGAGTTGTTGTTTTTTATTAAATGCCAGACAGGTCATAATTACTGTTTTCTATAAATATGCATTGAGACCCCTCTATCTGTCAGGTTCTGTGTTGAGGATCTGAGTATAGAGTGAAAAGCAAAACAGACACAGTTACTGACTTCATGGAGCTTAGAGTCTACAGGGGAAAAAAGATCATCATAAAAGCTAACTTTTTTATGGCTTGCTTACTAGGGGCTGGGTGCAGGGCTATGTAATATATTTGCTTTTCATAAAAGGCTCAGCAGCCCTTTGGTGGTTTATTACTTATGATAACCCTACAGAGATAATGGAAACCACAGACCAGAGACAGTGTAGTCAAGGCTCAGAAAAGTCATTTGGCGTTTTCTGAGGGTACTAGAGTTGCTAGGACAGAATCCAGGTAAGTCTCAGAATTCAGGTAACCCAGGTGATAGATGATAGATGCACTGACACCTGGACATTTTCACTAACCTGTATCACAAGAACCGTTCTTGTTCACAAGCTGTGGCTTCCCCATTTCCAAGCTGCACCTTCTCTTAGTTAATATTCTCCATCAATGAACGAATTATTCAGAGAACTTATTGCACACCTATTTGGTGCCAAGCACTGTGCATCTACCATCATCTTTCTATAATTATCTGCAAGGGTAGGAAATTGAAGATCCTAGAAGAAGAAGAGACTTTCCCGTTATTCCAGGAATAAAAATTGGTAGAGGAAACCAGGATTCAACCCGCTATGTTCAGCCAGAATTCTTCCCAGGGGCTTGATGCTGCCCCTCCTAACTGCTGGCAGGCCTGGCCCGTGGATGCTCCCAGACCTATAACCATGGCTCTTGCCAGACATCCCTAAATCCCGCTGCAATAATGCCGGGTTATGAGATCCAGGCAGCTTTAGCAGAAACAGACTCATTTGGGAAACACCTGCCTCCCCACACTGCAGCAGTGTAACATGCAGCTTTTACTCACCTATTTTAATGAATTCAACAAACATTGATTGAACAGCTTCAATGTGGCAGGCCCAGGAGGCTAGCAGACAGAGCCCAGCACAGCCCTGCTCTGCAGTGGCTGAACATCAAGAGTGTGAGAGAAGCTTAGAACCAGAAACTGTAATGCAAGTAGACCTAACTCAGGGCTAGAGCAAATAAAGGGCAACAGGAGAACAAAGAAACAGAGGAGAGAGAGAGAGAGAGAGAAAGAGAGAGAGAGAGAGAGAGAGAGAGAGAGAGAGAGAGAGAGAGAGAGAGAATCCAGGAAGGTTCTGGGGGGAAGTGTGATGGTCACAGTCTTGAAGGATGGCTACGGCTCACGTGCTAGACCCGGGGCAGTGAGGGCAGTGGAGGGAAAGGGCGAGTGTGAAGGAGCCAAGCCATGCAGGCAGGAAAAGGTGCTGCTTCTCCCAGAAACTGGTAAGCTGGAGAAGTTGTTTGTCCAGGACTCACAAAGTCTGACCTATTTTCACAGAGACCCCGAGGAGGAGTGGCTTGTAGAAGGCAGGTGCAGTCCGAGGAGCTGCCTCTCGGGTGAGCTGAGAAGAAAGGACACCATGGACACTTCAAAAATCTTATATGAAAGGAAGCCATCTGGTGCCTAGTACCAAGCAAACTTGTTTTTATTTTCTCCAGGCTTCTGGCTCTGGCGTCTGGTGTGCTATCCCCTTGGGCTTTGTGAGTATGGAGGGACCCATGGCTCCCTGGGCTGGCGAAGGGCTGCATCCACACCTGAAGCCTGACTGGTCCCTGTCTCTGAACCTCTGCAGAGAGCGGTCCCCATGGTGAGCTGATGAGCTACAGCTGTCTCTTTAGGAGCCCCTCGGGTCTCCACTGCCTCCCTGCCTGTCCCCTTGCGGGAGAAGCATGGGTTTTTAATCCTGGCCAGTTACATCTGGAAAAAACAATCCAAACGTTAATCCGTCCAGAGAGAGAACAAATCCATGTCTCCTGCAGCCATATCTTTTGTTTTTCATCCCTGGATTTTTAAATCTCATTATGAAGCCAGAACAAACCCCTGCCAGCCTGCCTCCTACCCTTCAGGCAGCCTTTTAAACATTTCTTTGTGCTTGGTCTCCTTATGCTCCTCACTCACAGAGTTCCTTTCATCTGGAAGTGGCCCAGCTCTTGAAATAGCTAAACAAAGCCTCGCTACACCCCCATGAGGAAAGAGGCGATCATAACTTGCTTTCCTCCTGCCTGAGAGAAGATGAAGCGTGGATAGTACAGTGACTTGTTTGAAGAGGCCAGCTTCTGCTACCGGAAAATAAGAGGGTGGGTCACAACATCCTGCCCTTATGTGCTTCTGCAGGAGTGGACTCACATGTTCAAAAAAGAACTTGGTGTATTTCTTCCTAAACCTGCTCCTCCTCCTGTGTGCCCTGTTTAGGAAAATGGCATCAATTCATCACCCAAGCCTGGAACTCTCTACTCTCCTAGGCTGAAGGCACGTGTGGCACTCTAAATGCCCATGCCTCTTCTCTAATTCTCTCTGACACTTTAGGGCAGCCTGCGTGCCTGGATTACTACCACAGCTCGCTCTCCGCAGTCCCTGTTCCTACTGTGCTTTCCTCTTAATCGACCCTCCAGGCTGCTGTCAGAATAATCTTTCTAAAATACACAGTTAGGTCATGCCTCTGCTTAAAACCCTTCTCCTACAGGGTCACATTTAAACTCCTTAGCCTGGCGTGCAAGTTCCATGCTCCATGCTCGAGCCTTCCTGTCCAACCTCATTTTCTACCTGTGCCCCTCTGTACTCTTCATAACCAGCCATTTAGATCCACTTTCTGTTCTCTGGATGCCTTTGCACATGCTCCCTGCATTACTCTCACCTGCTCTCAGGGGGAAGTCCTGCCCACCATCAAAGCCCAGCTCAAGAGTGGTCTCCACTCTGAACAGCAGATGGAGCAGACCGGTTGCTCCTTCATGTCGCATTAGACCTAGGTAGGTAAAATATGGGGTGCAAAGTAATCCTTTCGATCAGCGAGTGTCTTGCACTTGCTTTTCTCTGTCCCCGGTAAGGATAACCTCAGGGTGAATAATGACAACATGATGAAGATGTCCATCTTCAGCCCAATATCGTGGCATCTGGTGTTTTGATTCTGAACCCAGGGGCTAGCTGGAAAGTATAAGAGGAAACTCCTGTGAAGACCCTTCTCTTATTGACTTTCACATGAATGTGTGGTTTTGAGCTGGTACTGAGAAGGTACCTCTCTCTGCAGGCAGGTGTGGGCTCCTCTGATGTGAAGTCATTCCTGGAAGATTATTAACTTGGAGACAAGGTCATCTTCAGACAGGAAACCAAAATTTAGAAGGTGGGCCTTATTCAGGCAGGGAAAGGAATTTTCTGGCTTTCTCAGGCCTCTGGTCTCTTTGATAAGGACTTCGAAGAGTGGTTTTAACTTTGACAGTAGTTGCTGCCTAGAGAACTGAGTCCAAGTCTCCACTCAATGAGGAAGTGTGCTGTGGTTGATTGGTGATCTGCCAGGAGCAGCCCAGGGAAACCACGCAGCCCGTAGGCTACAAATTGGCCATCTTTGGTGCAGTGTCACAAGACCCTGCCAGGGTGGCAGGGACTAAACGTGACCTCCAGCAAGTGGAGGCAGCAGGACAGCCAGTCAGTGAGGCTTCCCCATATGGGTCATGTGCTAAGTATGGATAAACTACATGTGTAAACATGATCTGGTTGCCTATTTTTTAAAGCATTGTTTTTGATCCCTTAGCCCAGTGATGGCGAACCTATGACACGCGTGTTAGAGGTGACAGGCAAACTCATTTTTTTGGTTGATTTTTCTTTGTTAAATGGAATTTAAATACATAAAATAAATATCAAAAATATAAATCTTTGTTTTACTATGGTTGCAAATATCAAAAAAATTCTATATGTGACACCGCACCAGAGTTAAGTTAGGGTTTTTCAAAATGCTGACATGCTGAGCTCAAAAGGTTCGCCATCACTGCCTTAGCCATTAGTGTAATCTTCCGAAGTGTGGCTGGGTCTCTGCTTTGTCACAGGGTGGAGGACACATGCCTGGGCTGGTGAACACAGAAGTACAGGCTGGTGAGAACAGTGAGACTGGTGATGGACAGCACCCTAAGACCCCCAGGCTCACCTCAGGGCCCAGGCTGCCCTCCTTATGTGTGCATTTCCCCTCTAGGTGAGCTGAATTCTAATTCTCTGTAGGCAGCATTTCATTTTTCTACTTTCAGCTTTTCCAGAATTTTGCTAGATACTTTTGCCAAGATGGTGTCTAGCAAATTCGTAATTTCATTAGGAAAAGACTACATAGAAGAGGAAGGCAATGATCAAGGCCTAAGTTGAGTGAATATTTACAAAGTTTTTAAAAAACCACTTTATTGAGGCACACGGACAGTAAAAAGCTATACACATTTAATGAGCTTAGAAACAAATGTACATCTATGAACCCATCACCATCAACTAGCCATCACCTCCCAAAGTTTTCTTTCATCCCTTTTACTATTAGTTTATTATTATTATTTGTGTCAAGAACACTTATCTCACAATTACCTTTTGGGGTAAGCATTACTGTCACCATGTAATTGATGATGAAACTGAGGTTCTGAGAGGTCCAGGAACACGCCCCACTCTCCAACCCAACCAAAGGCAGAGCCACAGCCCGAAACGGATGTGCCAGTTTCTACTGTGCATGCTTCTTGCCCCACCAAGCTCCCTCTCCTGAGGGTCTTAGGATTTGTGTTTCTGGTGGAACCACCTAAGGAGTGTGGGCCCCAGGAAGGCTGAACAAGGGCAGGAACTGCAGCCCCGGGAGGAGCCAGAAAGCTCCACCTCGGCAGCAGCTGGGCTTCTGAACAGGCAGGAGAGGGCTGGGATCTCTGTGCTCTTGAGCCAAGGAAGGCAGCAGCTCCCTGCCAAGACTCCACAGGAGACCTCCAGCTGGAAAGGCACTGTGCTTAAGGGATGAACCCCTCTGGGCCTCCTGTCCATATCTCTGTGCTAAAAATGCTCTTGACATGATTTGCTCTATGGGTTTTTATTATAAAAACTAGAGGCCCGGTGCACAAATTTTATGCACTGGAGGAGTGGGGGGGCATCCCTCAGCCTGGCCTGTGCCCTCTCACAGTCTGGGAGCCCTGTGATAGATTGCCAAGAAGAGGTAGGCCCTGCCCACCCAGCTGGGGCTCCTTAATGAATCGCCCTGCAGAGGGAGGCCCTGCCCACCCTCCACAGCCCATCAGTTGGTGGCCTGGGCCTCCCTCTTTAGGGCGATCATAGAGCCCCCAGTTGATCTCCCTGCCAGGTGGTGGCCTGGGCCTCCCTCCGCGGGGAGATTGTGGGGCAATGGTTGGGCCTGACCAATTGCATCGCACCCGCCTTGGCTGGCCTGGCGCCAGTAGTTGTCATAGTGTGGTTGTCTAGAAGGTTGTTTGGAAGGTTGTTCTGCTGTTCGGTTATTTAGTCAACTTGCATATTATGCTTTTATTATTATAGATTTCACGGCATCTCATGAGGTGTTAACTATGTGACTTTCACTGAGTTTGAATGAGTCTGTGTAGCTAAATCATGGAGCAAGGTGTCCTAGCATTCTGTGTGGTGGTGGTGGTATGTGTGTGTGTGTACTTGTGGTGTGTGTGCCCGTGAAGTGGGTGAGGTGGGGGGTGGTGGTTATAATTTGACTGATGTCACTATGAATATTTTTAGAGACCTTATGAATGCTCTGTAATTACATTATCTGTACTTTGGGGCTAGTGTTATTGTTCAGTTGACAAAATTACAATAAACAAAGAGTTTCATTTCTCTAGAAAAAAACATTCTATAATTTCTATTTGCTTGAAGCAGCCCAAAATACCTACCCAGATTTTTTTTATTTTTTATGGCTGTGACAGGCACACCCAAGACAATTTTTATCACAGTTACATCTGTATTGCTTGCAAACAAGGAAGTGTATCTTCACACCTTCTGTCTGAATGTGATGGCAGAGAGATTAGAAGGGTTTTCCATGCAAAGTTTAAACTGAAGCCTAGATTTTGTGTGGCTAAGTAGCAATGCTTATTCCAGCATTGTTCCTTTGGGCTTCAGTGTGCTATGTAGACAGAAGCCTGGGGATTTTCCTCTGAGTTAGTGAGCACGGAATTGAGATTTGCAATCCCCCATTTCACAGATGAGAGAGCAAGAGGATAGATAAAGCACAGGCCACCTGGCCTATCTGAATGGGCTTGAGGACATGAGAGAAGTGGCAGAGTAGTAAAACATGGGGCTCTGGCTCTGGTGGAAGTTTAGCTCTGCCATATACTCTGTGACCGGTGGCAGGTCACACAGTACCTCTCTGAGCCTCATAGAGAAAATGGAAAAAGTAATAGTACCTCCCTTATAGCATTGCTGTGCATGGATGGAAAGCACACTTCTTAGCACAGCATTGGTACAGGGAGTACTTATACACAGTTGGCTGTTATTCTTAAGATGTGCTCAATAAATGTGTGGTGAATGAGTGAAGAGTATTTGTTCTGATCACAAGATGCTTCAGGCAGCGTTTTCAATTTTAAGTTGTGCCAGGAAGAAAGCCTAATGAAGTGTCAGCTTCCCCCAGGAACCTTGTAACTTCTGATTGTCTCCAACAAGGCTGACTGCTAACCTCCCTGTTTAACTGTGGCCATCTGCATTCTGCAGTGACAGAAGCCAGGAGCTGTTACTGGAGCCAGAGTGGTAGTTGGACTGGGCTGACATAGTAGGGCCCTAGGGGGCTGGTGGGCACTTCTGGAGCTGTACATGGCTAATGCTTATTGAACTCTTGCCATGTGCCAGGCACTGTTATAAGTACTTTATGCCAGAAGAGCAATTCTCCCAACAGGCACTATGGTTATTCCCATTTCACAGATGCTAACCTGGGACAGAGAGGTTCGATTAGGAAGTCCCTTGAAGACCTACAGCTTGTAAGTGACAGAACTGGGATCTGAGTCCAGGCAATCTGGCTCCAGCTTCCATTGACCACTGTGCTCTGTGGCCTTCCTGGAGCCTGTAATTGTAAGCCTGTGTGAATATGATTTATGTTATGAGTCGGGATGCAAATTGAGAATAGGACATTTGTTCTCTGATCTACTGAAACTCTGCCAACAAATAAACCCAGGGTAGATCATCCAACTGGGTGCCTGGAGCTGGCCTGGCTTAAATCTCTACATGCATGTGTGTACGTACTCACTCACTCAACACACACACACACACACACACACACACACACACACACACACACCTGTTTGTGGGTCCTTTGAAGTATTCCATGAGGCTTAGACAGGCAGGTGAGAAATAGTATAAGGAGCACAAGTTGATGCTGCATAACTGAGTTAAGGAATTTGGAAGACAAGGGAAGAAATGGATTTCCAAATACCTTGTACTTGCTGGAGGGCTCTCACAGACTCATCTTATTTCCATTTACCCTTAAACATTTGTTTAGGCTTGCCGCCGTGGGCAGAAAATAAAGTCATGGTCCTTCTTAATGTGTCCGTACCCCCCCAGGAATGCTCTCCCTGCTCCAGGCGAGGACAGTTGGCAGTTACAGCGATGGCACTGGCAGACAGATTCCAGCATGTGGCCTGGCCTACACCCCCCTGCCTTCCTCTCCAGGGAGTACAGAGCTGTGTAGATCAGCCATGTGGAGGGCTTAGCTATTAAAGAACCTGACACCTATGTGATTGCTTCATCCCTGAGGGTCCCCAAACCTTTTTGAGTCATGAATCTCTGTTCAACCAAAATTCTACTCAGACACCGAGGATGTGAGGCAGCTGAAGGTGGAGATGCTCTGGTGGAAGCCAGGGGCTCCTGGAACCCTGCCCCCTCTCCCACGATGGAAGCCTGGGGCAGAGGAAAGCAGTTTGAAAGCCCCAGCGAGCAGCATTTAGTTCACCTTTATAGGTCTGAAGACCAGCTTGTCCCTCTTCTGTCCTCAATTCTTCCCAAATTCTGGGTGCCTGTGATCCATTGGTTATAAACAGACACAACTGGACTGCAGGCAGGATCAGAAGGCAGTCATAAGGGGCCAGACTACACACTCATTCTGCACCATTCTTCCCTAAAAAATGAGGGTTGTTGGTGGTGAAAAGTTATTGAACGGTGAACTAGTTCAGAGGTTGGAAACATGGATTGTGGAGTCAGAACGCCTGGGTTCAAAGCCCACTTTTTCTACTTACTAGCTGTGTGGACCTGGCAAGTTTCTTAGCCTCTCTGTGCCTTCATTTTCTTATTGTAAAATGGGGACTGAATAATAGCAAACTCATTTGTTGGTTGTGAGACTTAACTGGATTAATATGCACCAAGTGGCCAGATTATTATGACCACCTGACGTTTGTAGGCAAATTAGCTATAATTTCGTGCTGAAGTTGCTAGAGGGCCATACCATTATAAATAGGGAAGCAGGTTATTTACCATGACAGTAGAAGTGATTTTTTCTAAAAGATATGGGTAAACAACGCAATTTAACAGCCTTTGAACGTGGGATATATTTTACACTGAGTGGCCAGATTATTATAACCACCCCCATCAGTACTTCGTTGGGCCACCTTTTGCCTTCAATACTGTGGTGATTCTTCTTGGCATTGACTCCATCAGATGTTGAAAGGCGATGTGAGGAATCAGACACCATGCCTGATGAATAGCACTGTCCAGTTCTGTGAGATTTGATGGTTGTGGAACCAGCTGCCTGATGGCTCTTTTAACTTCATCCCACAAATGCTCAATTGGATTGAGATCTGGTGATTGTGGGGGCCACCTAAGCAAGGTAAAGTCTCCTTCATGTTCTTGAAACCACTCCTGCACAATAGGAGCACCGTGGCATGGCGCATTTTCTTGTTGGAAGAAGCAATCTCCATTGGGATATGCCATCAACATGATAGGGTGAACTTGATCAGCAACGATACTTAGGTATGTTGTGCTATTCAGACATTGTTCCACATGAATTAAAGGGCCCAAATCATGCCAGGAAAACATGCCCCAAACCATAACACTACCCCCACCAGTTTGAAGGGCTATACTCATGCATGTGGGGTGCATGCTTTCATGCTGTTTCCGCCAAATTCTCACTCCACCATCTGCATGATGCAACTGGAAACGTGATTCATCGGACCACATGACTTTTTTCCAATGCTCGACTGTCCAATCCTTGTGTTCCTGTGCGAATTGGAGACATTTCATCTTGGTAACTGCAGACAGCAAAGGTGTTTGAACAGGCCTTCGGTTTCCATATCCCATACGATTCAGTGTATGGCTAATTTGTCTACAAACGTCAGGTGGTCATAATAATCTGGACACTCAGTGTATATAATGCACTTAGGAAAAATCTTTGCACACGGTAAGTGCTCAATATTATTAGCCATTATTATTTAAATAATCTTTCATCTCTTACCACAAGTGAATTCCAATGTATGCTAATGTGCAAGTGACAGGCTTTCTGATAAGCAGGACTTTTTTTTTATTTTTTAGGGAAGGAAGAGAAAAGCAGTACTGGAAGGAAGAGAAAGGGGTCTTACGGAGGGCAGAAGAGCCACAGAAAGGAAATCCCACAGCGTGTGGAAGGCATGACCCTGCTCCACTAATCCCAGACCACTTGCTACCGAGTCTTGAGCAATTTAAGAAATGGGCTGCACCTTATATGAACCTAAGGGAACAAAGACTCATTGGAATTTTATACAACAGTTTTGTTTTATGAGCCAGCACTGCCTCACCCAACCATTTTATAGTAAGTCGTTTTGTTTTTTCTCTTTCTCTTGTGGAGTTGGACACCCTTTTATTATGTGAGATGCTGAGGTATTTCCAGACATTTCAGGCCTCGTAGCTGTGAGCCAGGTGCTGGGCCAGGAAAGTGTCACATATTCTCGCTGGAAGACTTCCCCAGGGGTTGAAGGAGGCTGCAGGGCAGAAATGCCAAGTGATTCTGGAAATCAGTAGCCTGCTAAATATAGTGGGTAATCATGCAGTTATTCCGTTGATTTTTTTTTTTTTCTAATCACAGTTTACTGGAGGCCTTAACCTTTAGAACCCTTAACAGCAGGAAGGTTGCAAAAATCTGTTTTTGTGTCCTCTCACAGTAAATGTCTTTGAAGAGTAATTAAGGCAATGTATTGTTGCCTAGGTTTCACAGAACCAAACCTAAAGTGTAACTGCTTGGTGTCCAGAGCCAGGGGTCAAGAAATAAATAGACTTCAGTTGAGCTGAAGCAATGACACAGGGAGGGCCAGGAGCCTGGAGTCCAAGGCTGGGAGCATCACAGATCTAAGGGGGCATGCTTAGAGGATATCATCCAGGAAGTCCCAATTTTTTAAACTGCTGAGAGCATTAAGAGATAAGTCCAACATAACTGTACTTGGATATAATGTGAAAATCAACGGAAACATTGAACATATACAATCATAGCACATAGGGCAATGATAAAACGCATAAATACAGGTCATCATAGGAGTCATATGATTGAGGGTTGATAAATAATCTGAAAGGAAGGTGTGATAGTCTAAAGACATATTTCCCTCCTACTCCTCACAATTTTGATTTTGTCAGTACTTTGACTCCAGAGTCTGGTGGTCAAATATTTTAGTTTGGTGAGTCCATGGGGGAAGGGGAGGAACTGCAGCTAGACATATAGTTTTGTTGACACTGACCCCAGTGGTCATCTTGGCCCTGGACTTGCAGAGGTGAGGTGTAGGGTCAAGTTCATCCAGAGTCAGTGATGAACCCCCAGAGGAACAAAAGAATAGACCAGATGCTGCATCTCCAGAAAAAGGATGTAGAAAGGGAATAACCCTCCCCCCAATATTCTAGGGTCAAAGGGGAAGAGCAGTATTGTTTGGAAGAAGCTCATACTCTGAGGGTCCTTTGAAAACTCCTAGATTATAATTTTTAAATTTAACAAATATTTATCGACTAGAGCCCAGGGCACGATTTGAAATTGTGTGGCGCCGCCCACCCTCGAGTCACCGGTTTGGCCCTGCCTCGCTCCCCGGGCCCCGCAACAGCTGTGGCTGCTGCCAGTCTTGCCCTGCCTCCCTCTCTGGCCCTTGAAGTAGCCGGGGCCACTGCTGATCAGGCCCTCCCCCAGCACAGGCACGCGGAGGCCCCTGTCACCCCTGACGCTGTGCTTGCAACCTCCTCCTGTCCGGTAGACCTTTACGGCATCCTGGTTAATTAGCATATTTCTCTAATATATATATATATATATATATATATATATATATATATATATATATATATATATATATATCCTGGGCACTCTTTTGAATATTGGAAGAAGGGGAGTGGGGAAACAAAAATAAATAGACATATGAAAAGATGGTCATGTCACTAATCATCAGAGAGATGCAAGTTAAAACCATAGTGAGATATCACTTTATACCCGTCAGAATGACTATCATCAATAAATCATCAAACAACATGTGTTGGAAAGGATGTGGAGAAAAGGGAACCCTTGTGCACTGTTGATGGGAATGCAGACTGGTGCAGCCATTGTGGAAAGCAGTAAGGAGGTACCTCAAAAATTAAAAATGAAACTGCCTTATAACCCAGCAATTCCACTTCTAAAAAAACCTGAAACACTAACTCAAAAGAATATATGTGCCCCTATGTTCATTGCAGCATTATTTACAATAGCCAACATTTGGAAGCAGCCCAAGTGCCCATCAGTAAATGAATGGATAAAAAAGTTGTGGTGCATTTGCCCAATGGAATACTATTCAGCCATAAAAACAAAAAAAAATCTTACCTTTTGCAACAGCATGGATGGACTTGGAGATTATTATACTAAGTGAAATAAGCCAGTCAGAGAAAGACAGTACCATATGATTTTATTTATCTGTGGAATCCAATGAACAATATAAACCAACAAACAAAACAGAAACAGACTCAGAGAGACAGAGAATAAAATGATAGCTGTCAGAGGAGAGAGGCGGTTGGGTGGCTGGGTGACAAAGGTGAAGGGTTAAGCAAAAAAACCTCATCGATACAGACAACAGTATAGTGATTACCAGAGGGAAAGGATGGTGGGGGAGGTAAAAGAAGGTAAAGGGACAGGGGATAAACGGTGATAGAAAGAGACTTGACTTGAGGTAGTAAACACACAATACAATATACAAATGATATATTATAGAATTGTACACCTCAAACCTATATAATTGTATTAACCAAGGTAACCCCAGTAAATTCAATAATTAACAAATACATACGTAGACACATTCCCTGACCTTGGTTTAAACCTAATAAGAAAATTGGTAGGTGTGTACACAAATAACAAAAAGCAGCAGTGGGGGAACTGGGCTTATCTTGAAATTATCCAGCTTTTATTTCCAAACTGGAGCACTGTGGAGGTTTCCCCTTTCTAAATCCCACCGTGGCCACATGGCCCCTGTTGACATGTTTGCGCATGTCTCAGGGCAGTGCACAGGATGGGAGAGGGACTGCGGTTAAACCTCATCTCCTTTTTTTCAGTGTGGGAAATGCTACTTGGGTCTGGGGGACTTTAATCTTTGTAATAATTTGCTCTATTTTTGGCCATGGTGCCTGAAGAAATGAACTTGTCAGCATCTTTATTCTTATCCTTTGGGGAAGAGAGCTAGAGAAGTGCAGAAGGGCAGTCAGAAGCCTGCTGCCCATTTAGCCCCCTCAGCATTTGTTCCTGAGCAAAGGCAGCCGGCTCAGGTAATTAGAGTCTGAGTCCTGACGGAGGTACTTTGTTCAAAGTTCAGTTACAGGCTGGGATGGAGAACTCTGCGTGCCCACTTCCCTTGTTAATAGCTTTGCTGACCTTCTCCAAAGAAAAAGTCATTAGAATGTTGAGTTATGACCTGTTTCTTGTAAAATCACATCAGTCCTTCATTTATAGGCCTGTATTTCAACCAGTTCTAATTACCTCTTAGAATGCACTTCTCCTCACCCTTGGAGAATATTTCAAACCCTGGTCCAAGCAATCAAGCATACTTCTTAGTTTGAAAGCTGATTGTGACGTGATGCACGCAAGTCTCAATGAAAACCCCATCCCCTTTCCCAACAGCCCCATAATCCTAATCTCCAGGGCTCTCCAGGGCTTCAGAAACCCAGTGTCATTCATTTTTTTAACCTTGAAAGATGACCTTTCATGGAGGATGTTGAATGTCAGGAAGCTAATAAGGAAGAGCAAAAAATTCTATGTCTTTTGCAATAATTTTCTGCATCTCCCCAGGAAGGGTCTCTCCTTCCTTCTCATTAATGAACATCATTCAAAGTCACTGGCTGTCCACTTCCTCCACATCTGGAGCGTAGGTTGGTTCAGTTCAGAGTCCACTGGGGAGGGAGGGGATTCCAGGAAATGGAGTTCTTGCATTGCTTCTGCTTTATCCCTACAAAATACCCACAAGGTTAAAAAAAAAAAAAAAAGTCCCCAATAGCTTATGAAGTCAAGAGCTTCCTGGTACATTTGAACCTGGCTGTGTCCAATGGATTTTCTCTCCCACCTACTTCTTTTATGTATTAACCTCTATCATTTCAGGCAATTCAAGTGACTCAAAGATTTTTCGGAAGTCTCTATTCTTTTTATGCTCTGAATGGGACTACAATCCCCCACACTGCTGAGAGGAAACATTTTTATAGACTTTCTAAATCTCCCCAATGCTGAGAAGAATGTTTTTAAAAAAGCATTTCTCTTGTCTCTTTATTTCTAATCACTTTTTCCTTCTAACGGGACTGAGCACCATAAGAAATGGCGCTCTTTTATGGCAAAGACTCATTTGCCCATAACAAACACTGAGTACAAAAGCAAATTAAAAAAAACACACACAAAAAAACCACCCAACACTATGCTTAGAGAGACCATTAGGAACGATTTGACATTTATTGAACAACAGATGGCGATTAAAAGCATAAAAGCTAGATTGCCTTGCTAGAAACAAAGGGTAGTTCTACTGAGGAAGTCTAACGTTTCAATTAAAATACCTCTCAATGTCAATTAAATCATATGAAGATAAGACTAAAAATGGTTTCTAGCTGCACTATAATCAATAGTGCAGTTAAAATCCTCGTCAAGAAGCACCCGCGTTTTTAGCTTGACAGTTTGCTAAAAGATTAGCCAAAGCTTCAGGAAACCATTTCCTTCAGTGTAGGGTTCAAAAGGTAAACATTTAACCAGGAGTGCTTCATACTATTAAACAGATTTATTTCAACGGTGAGAAGGAAGCTCCCAGCCTTTTGCTTTGTTTCAAATCTCATCCACTTTTCAGTATGGATTAAGCATTAGTGAGGGGTGGAAAAATAACCCCATTATTTCCACAGCAAGGATCTCGTTTTAATGATGGTTATGTTCTTTTGAGAAGCAGCAAGTTGGAGTGGAGAGAGAAGTGGTTGATAGTGAGGCAGACCTCGGTTTGAGTCGCAGCCCAGTCATGTAGGGCAAGTGTTTTTAGTGACCAGAATCTGTTTTCTCATTTGTAAAGTTGTCGTCATAATACTACCTTTTTCAGATTGCCTGGTGCATTCTAGGGTCTCAGTGAATAAGGACCCTTATCTTTAGCCATCTATTGGCAGAACCTCATGATATACAATCTATTCTAGTAGATTTTATCAAAACTGTGTTCCTGAGGACACCAGTTCTGCTACATATTCAGTGCCAAAAGTTTCCTGTGTGTTATGGGTTGAATTGTATCCCCTTAAAATTCATATGTTGAAGTCCTAATAGCCTGGTACCGCAGAATGTGACTTTTTTGGAAATAAGGTTGTTGCAGATGTAATCAGTCAAGTTAAGGTGAGGTTGTGCTACATAGTAGGGTGAGTCTTCATCCAAAATGACTGGTGTCCTTATAAAAAGTGGAAACATGGGGACACCCCCTCACAGGGAGAACACCATATGAATATAGAGGCAGAGACTGGGGTGATTCTATGAGCCAAGGAACGTCAAATTTTCCTGAAACCACCAGAAGCTAGGAAGAGGCTCGAAACTGCTCTCCCTCAGGGGGTCAGAAGGAACCAGCCCTGCCAACAACTTGATGTCAAACTTCCAGCCTCTAAGTAAAACTTTGAGACGATACTTCTGTTGACTAAGCTGCCCTGTTTGTGGTGCTCTGCTACAGCAACCCTAGAAAACTAATATACGATGTCAAATACATTTGGTAAACATTGGTACAGCATCTGCTTTCATAAAGCAGTTTACCAAAGTCAAGTCTCTGAGATTATGCTGCTAAGAATTATCTCTTGTGGGAAGCACGGGACTTGGTTGGAATGTCTGTAAGGAGGATTCTCCGAAAGGTCGGGGGCCTCTGAGGGGACCTTGCCGAAGGCGGCAGCCCCTACCTTGACTTTTCCAAACAAGTCTGATCCCCCAGGTGTTTTGCTGGCATCTCTACATTTAGTCTTTAAAGACCCGACCTTGTAGAAGCATGTGCTTTCTCAAGGATGCTTACCCTGCTGATTGTATCTAGAGGTTAATTTTAGTAAAAACTGTTGTGACAATAAAAAGCCAATGAGGCAGGTGAACAGGACTGCTTTTGCTTCTAAAGTAAAACAGTTCCTTAGCCTTCTCTTTCACAGAAATGTGTGTCCGAGTAATCTGTTCATCCATCGCTCAGGGTCTGCTGGTCAGCCCCGGCAGCCTCTAAATTATCTTATTTTGTCCCATGTTTCCCAAACATTTGGCCATGGGACACTCTCCTCCCTCCCCTGCATACATACCTACTTACACTTTGAAACTACTTTGGGAGAGAATGCTCTGAAATGTTTTGGTTTAACCCCTCCTCCTAACTTCCATCACCCACATTCCTTCACCTGAGCCCCGTTCCTTCACTTTCACTCCCCTTTGCTGCCTCACCAGTAGCAACCAGCCCCTCATCCACGTGCTCTATGCCACTCCAGAGGGACACTGCCCCCTGGCCACCACTCCATCCCTAGGCAACCTTTCCCCGGTGCTCTTGTCCCTTTTCTCCACTTCCACTCTTGGGGATTAGGTGCTGCTCAAGGAAGTAATGAAAGCCAGTCAGGTGATGAATTTGGATCATGGCAGTGAGACGGAGTGCATTTCAAGCTGAGTACTCACTGCTGCTCAGCCAGCGGAAGTGCATGCCTTCCTTCATGCGCACTCATTCTTCACCTAGTGAGTGGCCCGCTGTGAGCCCGGTCCTATCCTAGTCACTGGGTAGGTAGGTGAGGAGGGGCAGGCACTGATGAATTCCTTCCCTCAAATGCTGATGGTCTAGCAGAGGTAAACTAACACTATGAGAGAAAATAAACATTCACAGAAGTGCTACCATATTAAACAGAAAAGGGAATAGTGAATAAGAAGTTGTCAACTACAGGTGGGAGAGTCTATTTCAGACAGAAGGAATAGCAGCTGTATTTAGAAAATTCCAAGTTCTGGTCAGATGTTAGATTTTTAGTTGAGGGAGAGTAGGATGTGAATCTATAAAGGAGGCAGGGATAAAAGTATGACATGTTAAGGCACTTGCAGTTTCTCTTGTAGGGAAGGGGAAGCCATTGTTGCCATTGATGCTTGTATGTAGTAATCAGGTTTTCACTTGAGGAGGTAACTACAGGATTATAAGTGATTTTAATTTTCTGTTTTGATCTTTTTTGACATTCCCTAAATTCTCTTCCTGCTTTAGTTTTGAAAATATTGTATACATATCTACACCAATAAAAGACAAACATGCAAATTGACCGTACCTTCCCTATGCCTTAAGCCGCGCCCACCAGCCAATCAGAGCGACTATATGCAAATTAACCCAACCAAGATGGCGGCTGGCAGCCATGGAGCTGGAGCAAGCAGGAGGCTTGGTTGCTCCAGTGTTGGAGGAAGCCAAGCTTCCCGCCTGCCGCGGCCAGCTCTGAGCTCCACTCAAGGCAACAAAGTTTCAATTATAGAAGATAAATAAACCCCAGATACCTGCTTTCAGACAGCCGTGGCCATGGAGCTGAAGCAAACAGGAGGCTTGGGTTGCCCCTGGTGATGGAGGAAGCCCAGCTTCCTGCCCGCCCTGGCCGGCTCTGAGCTCCACTCAAGGCTACAAAGTTTCAATTATAGAAGGTAAATAAATCCCAGAATAAAAAATAAAGAAAAAAAGGAGAGGCTGGGAGCTTCTGTTGCGGGGGGGGGGGGGGGGTGGCCAGCCTGAAAATAGCCATCAGCCCCTCACCTAGGCTGGCCAAACCTCCATGGGGTGAGTGTCCCCACTGGGTAGCTTGACCAGCTTGCAAACAGCCATCAGCCCCTCACCCAGGCTGGCTAGGCACCCCAGTGGTGACCCTCACCCTGAAGGGGGTGTGACCAGCCTGCAAACACTTATCAGCCCCTCACTCAGGCTGGCCAGGCACCCCAGCGGGACCCCCACCCTGATCCGGGACACCCTTCAGGGCAAACCAGCTGGCCCCCACCCATGCACCAGGCCTCTATCCTATATAATAAAAGGCTAATATGCAAACTGACCCTAACAGCAGAACAACTGGGAATGACTGGTCACTATGACACACACTGACCACCAGAGGGCAGATGCTCAATGCAGGAGCTGTTCCCTGGTGGTCAGTGTGCTCCCACAGGGGGAGCTCTGCTCAGCCACAAGCCAGGCTGATGGCTGCCAGCACAGCGGTGGTGGTGGGAGCCTCTCCTGCCTCCTCAGCAGCACTAAGGATGTCCAACTGCAGCTTAGGTCTGCTCTTTGCTGGTAAGTGGACATCCCCCGAGGGCTTCCAGGCTGCCATAGGGATGTCTGACTGCCATCTTGGGCCTGATCCCCCAGGGAGCGGGCCTAAGCCAGCAGGTGGACATCCTCTGAGGGATCCCAGACTGCAATAGGGCATAGGCTGGGCTGAGGGACCCCCCGAAGCGCGCAAATTTTTGTGCACTGGGCCTCTAGTATATTTATATATTTGTATTGTGTGAATATACTTTTATTAAAAGGATTAAAAAGTTCAGACATACACACAGAAAATCACTGCTTTCTCACCACTCTTCCCATCAATGCATATTTCCTCCCAATATGTTTGATTTATTTTTTAGGCCCTCATTTATCTTTCTTTGCATTTGTGTGTATGCATACAACCACACACACATTCGTATGTATATCCACATATGTAGAGGGTGTCCCACAAAATGTGTACACACTTTTAATAGCTGATAGCTCAATGTTGAAAATAAAATATATTTTAATAAACACCGCCTTTATAATTATTCAAAGTGTGTGTATAAATACATATTTTTGGGACATATTATACACACAAACACGTGACACAAGTTTCTTAGTTAAAACACATAAATGAAATCATGCTATGCTTCTGTTTAGTGACATATATTCTATCTAATAAAAGAGAAACATGGTAATTGGCGTATGACCGCTACCCTTCCCATTGGCTAATCAGGGTGATATGCAAATTAACTGTCAGCCAAGATGGCGGCCAGCAGCCAGGCAGCTTGAAACTAACATGAGGCTTGCTTGCTTCAGTGACGGAAGAAACCAACGTTCCCCGCCTGCCTTGCAGGCCTCTGAGCCTGCAGTTTGAAACATTTTAACAAATATAGAAGCTAAAAAACCCCCCAGAAACCAGCTTTCAGCGAGCTGGGATCTCAGAGCTGGAGTCAGAGCTGTAGTTATACATTGTTTTGAACCAAAACAAACCAGATACCTACTTTCAGCAGCGGAGGACTAAGAGCTGGAGCCTCAGAGCTAAAGCTGTCCCAGAATAAAAAAAGAAAAAAGAAAAAAAGGAGCTGTTGGGAGCTTCTGTCACCTGCCAGCCTGAAAACAGCCCTCAGCCCCTCACCCAGACTGGCCAGGCACCCCAGTGGGGACCCCCACCCTGAAGGGTGTGTGACCAGCTGCAAACAGCCCTCAGCCCCTTACCCAGGCTGATCAGGCACCCCAGTGGGGACCCCCACCCTGATCCAGGACACCATTCAGGGCAAACCAGCCAGCCCCACCCATGTACCAGGCCTCTACCCTATATAGTAAAAGGGTAATATGCCTCCCAGTACCGGGATCAGCGGAGCCGGGAGGCCTCCTGGCACTGGGATCAGCGTGATAGGGGGCAGCACCCAAACCCCCTGATCGCCCTGCAGCTCTGTTTGTGACAGGGGAAGGTGCCCCAACCTCCTGATCAGCCCTGCTCTGTGCCTGATACTGGGGAGCTCCCCAACCTCTGATCGCCCTGCGGCTCTGTGTGTGACAAGGTGCGGTGCCCCAACCCCCTGATCGGCCCTGTTCTGTGGGTGATAGAGGGTGGCGCCACCCCCCCCCCCCCCCCACGGGCCCTGCTCTGTGTGTGATGGGGTGGAGCCATAACCTCCCCATCGGCCCTGCCCTGAGTGTGACAGTGGCGGCATCCCAACCCCCTGATCCGCCCTGCTCTGTGTGTGACAGGGGGCGGCGCCCCAACTCCCCTATCGGCCCTACTCTCTGAGTGACAGGGGGGAGCTCCTAAACCCCCTGATGGGCCCTGCTCCGTGTGTGACAGGGTACGGAGCCCCAACCCTCCGGATTGGCCCTGCTCTGTGCATGACAGGGGGTGACGCTGCAACCTGCCCATCAACCCTGCCTTGAGTGTGACAGGGGGCGGTGCCCCAACCCCCCAATCGGCCTTACCCTGAGTGTGACTGGGGGTGGCATCGAAACCTCCCGATCTGCCCTGCTCTGTGCATGACAGGGGGCGGCGCCCCAACACCCCAATCGGCCCTGCTCTGAGCCCGACCAGGGGCTGCACCTGGGGATTGGGCCTGCCTTTGCCCTCTGCCACCTGGGAGCAGGACTAAGCCAGCAGGGCGTTATCTCCCGAGGGGTCCCAGACTGCAAGAGGGCACAGGCCAGGCTGAGGGACAAATTTTTGTGCACCGGGCCTCTAGTATATATATATATATATATTTTTTATTTGCAATGCCATGGAACTCTTTCCACATATGGGCTCATCACATTCTTTATAATGGTTTCATAGTATTCCATAGACTAGATGTAATTTAATTTATTTTAGCCATAATTTCATAGATAGAGCTTGCTATTATAAGTAGTACTTTAAGAGTATTTTGTACATAAATTTTTTGCACATGGGTATTTCTTTAAGATTCCCAGAATTAGAATTATTGGATCAAAGAGTATACCATTTAAAATTTTGAAAATGTTGTAAAAAATGACTTCCAAAATGGTCTCAGTAAATCATTCTTCCACTATACTTTTCAAGGAATAATATTATCAATATTTTAATTTTTTTCCAATTTGGGGAGGGCAAAATTTTTATTTAAAAATATTCATCTTCTTGCTAAGGATCTTTTCATATCCATATGTTTACTTATATTTATTATTCCATAAATTGCCAGTTTTTATTTTTTGTCCATTTTTAAATTTGGGACTCATCTATCTCATTAATTTGTAGGAGCTTTTTATATAATTTGAACATCAATTCTTTGTTATTTTACTATTTAAAATTTATTTCTATCTGACATATGTCTTTTAACTTTGTTTATTTTGACTTATTAAAGGAGATTTAAAATTTATGCCGAAACCGGTTTGGCTCGGTGGATGGAGCGTTGGCCTGCGGACCGAAAGGTCCCGGGTTCGATTCCGGTCAAGGGCATGTACCTGGGTTGCGGGCACATCCCCAGTAGGAGATGTGCAGGAGGCAGCTGATCGATGTTTCTCTCTCATCGATGTTTCTGACTATCTATCTCTCTCCCTTCCTCTCTGTAAAAAATCAATAAAATATATTTTAAAAAAAATTTATATAAAGTAAGACCTGATTACTTCTTTTTCTTTTACTTTTAGGTGTTGAGTCTTGTGTAAGAAATATTTTCTTGCCAGACTAATTTTAAAATTATGTATTTTTTGGTGCTTTTACAGTAAGAATTTATTTTTGTATACAATGTGACATTGAGGCTGTTAATTATATTTTCAAAAAGGCTAACCAGTGTCCCAATACCATTTACTAAATAATAAAATATTATTTTAATCAGAAATAAGCATTTAAAAATATATATTAATTTGGTGTCATTGTATAATTTGGATTGGAAGGGATTGAGGAAGAATAATGAGATGAAAAGAAATGCAGTCTTACTTATTAAAATACAACCCAGAGTCCCCAAGTTTTGTTACTAGAAAGAAAATGTTTAGGTAAGGCAATCTGGTAGTTAAACTAAGGAACTGGCTTTGGCATAGAGGTGACTGAGGGAAGAATGCAGAAAATGAGAGCTCCTTAGGAATGGGATAGATAGGGATTGGTAACCGACTGAGGGAGGGGAGGGATCCGGTGCCGCCTAGGTTTCCAGTATCAAGTGCCAAGGAATTTCCTGGACAAGAGACCAGACTGAACACAATAAAATATGGTTCCTAATGGACATTAATAACAATGCTGGATTAAACATTTAAAAATCTGAAAGCAAGGAGGCTCTGGAATGCTAAAAACGAAAAGGGAATGCAAATTGGTGGGTAGGAGGCAGAGTCACCTTGCCCAGGAGGCCTGGAGCCCACAGGGGAGGCATTGGTGGCTGTGTTTTCAACATCGTCTTGTGGATGAAGTTAAGTCCACAAGCCCTGGGTTGGTGTGGGAGTCCCAGAATTCAATGCTCTGTGTGAGGCTTTGGGCTAGGAATGTGCTCTGCTTCCTTGTGTAGGGAAAACAGTCCCTGACCACTCCACAGGGCTGCGCCTGAAATCAGTGCTGCCTGAGGAGGGGTGGGAACCGTCTGACCCAGCCACCGCTTCAGGGTGTAGGGACCAATTTATAGGACTTGTGTGGAGTAAGAACTGGAGCCCAGCAACTAACTTAAAAACTGGTTTGGGCTGGCTGAGCCCATAGCACCGGAGCAAAGAAAATGTAAAATTAGCCAGCTGGGAGGTTAAGCAGAAAAAAGCAGAGGTAGATGATAGATAGATAGGTAGATAGATGAATTTCACGCATAGACTCTTAGTAGTGCAAGTGTAGAATATCAAGTATAATGAGAAATCCTACAAGGCAATGGAGGAAAAAAAATAAAAAGGTTAACTATAATTGCACAGTAATAAGATTGGCAGCATACTTCTCAGCAGCAATAGTTGTCATATAGTGGAATATATTTTCAGAGTCCTAAAGGCAAATAATTTGAGATTCAGAAATCTATTATGATTCTTATAATCTATCATTTAAGAGTGAGGATACTTTGTACTTTGTGAATTTGTGTCAGGTGCTTATTTTACCTATTCTAAAAATTAAATAGAAGAGTGAAAGTTAGGTAAAGACATTGTAGACTTACTAGGGTTGAGAAAGTTTATGTCCACAGTAACACTAATAGATTACACTTACTAAAAAGATTACTAAATGATACATCTTAGATTGAAGAAAAATATATTCAGAAGGAAGATGCGGGATGCAAGTTGCAATGAGAATAATAACAATATTGTTTATACTATGTGCTTTAAAAGAGAACTGAAATATCAGACAAACAAAACATAACAGCACAATAGCAGGGGAGTTGAGTGGGTGAATTAATGTATGCAAAGGTCCCAGTTTAGTTTGGAAGGAAGACAGATATGTGTATTAAAATTAGCTTTTGATAGAAACATTTAAATTTAACTATACATATATAGTTAAATATATGGGGAATTGGGGCCATGGGAGGTTGGCCAGGGGAAAAGGCTATGGGAAACTGGCCAGCCAGGGGGAGGGGCTGTGAGAGGTTGGCTGGCCGGCCCTATTGGGGCCAATGGGGCTGACTGGCAGGGGTAAGAAGCCATGGGAGGTTGGCCAGCAGTGGGGGGAGGGAAAGTGGGAGGTTAGCTGGTGGGGGGAGGGACCGCAGGAGGTTGGCCACCCCGATTGGAGCCACCGGGGCAGGCTGGTCAAGGGGAAGAGCCACAGTAGGTTTACAGGTTGGCCCGGAGAAGGGCCACGGGAGGTTGGCCATCCAGCCAGGGGGAGGGACCACGGAAGGTTGGCTGGCCAGGGGGAGGGACCAAGGGAGGTTGGCCAGCTGGCCCTGACCAGGACCAATCAGGGCTAGCCTGCTGGGGGGAGGGACCTCAGGAGGTGGGCTGGCTGAGGGAGGTTGGCTGTGGGAGCGTACTGACCATCAGGAAACAGCTCCTGCATTGAGTGTCTGTCCCCTGGTGGTCAGTGGGCATCACAGTGACTGGTAGACCGGTCGTTCAGTCGTTCGGTGGTTGGGTTGCTTAGGCATTTATATATGTAGATTCTCATTCTTCCAAGTAGTAATCTTTTTGAAAGCTGGCACTAGTTTATATCTGACTACCCTATAACTCATAGCACACTACCTTGGAAATAATGGGTGCTAAATAAATACTTGCTAAATTTAATTCAATAAAGGTAAAAATCATGTAATCTTCACTAGAAAAATGGGATGACCATGAGAATCCACTGTTTACCAGTGAATCTTCTAGAACTGTCATGTATCAGCTTAAGGGGCTCTGTAGCCCATGAATGAAAAGGATATCTTTTACACCACCTCATATTTAAGCTTTTCCTTTGGAGGGGAAAAATCATTATATTTATTTATTTATGTTAGGAAAATTATGCTTGAGGAGGAAATGAGAGTCACCGTAATAATCTAGGCATCTGAAAATGCACTGGAATTGCCTGTAAATTAGATTTGCCTTTCTTTGGACTGCTGATGCTCTCTTGGCCTTTTGATTACTAATGACAATAGGATCTCAGAGTGACTTTGGGGTTCCTGGAAAGGGTGTTTGGTTTAATTAGTTCTCACTGTGTGAGTGCAAATTGATTCACACTGGTGGGGAGAAAGAGGCAGGAAAGAATAATTCTGTTCCATTCTGCCCATTTCTTCTCCTCATCTCTTCCTGCATCTATTTCTCAACTCTCTCTCCTTTCTACCTGCATCCTTCCTTCTTAGGCTCTTCACACTTCTCAGGCTGTTCAATTATAACTCAGTGCCATTTGTTAACAACCTCCCTCTTAAGCCTATACCTGATTCGGCTTTTCCTTATCTGCTCACAATTTATCTTTCTCAGGGATGAGGAAGGAGGACATCTAGTATTGTGCAGACACACATTCTGTAAATCACCCTAGAAATAACTATTACTATTCAATGAGTGTACTCTGGTGGTTTAGGGCAAGAGGAAAATTTAGCAATCCACGAAGCCTGGGCATCACTGGGCAGAAATAATTGTTAATTAATATCCTACTAGCTTGGAAGCATTAATTGGCTTTGGGGGATCTGCTTTCTAGACCTGAAGTGTATTTTGTTCATTTGAACTTGCTGTGTAGGATGAGGGGAGAACGACAATTACTAAAATAGTTTCATTTCAGTAACTCAGCCTAATGGAGACCTGTCGTTTAAATGATTATTCAGTATTTGGTCCTTGTTTTTCTGCCAAGGTTTCAGAAAAACAAACTCAGATATTCTTCAAGCCAGAGAAAACATTATCCTTTTCTTTAAAATAATTTATAGAATTTTATTTTATTCATGGGTATAGGAATGCTCACAAAAGAATTGTCATTCTATATGACCATGCATGTAGAGAGAAAGAAGATAACTTTTGCAACCCTTCATTTTCATTTCAGAACACACCAAGCAATAAAGTGCTTCAAATTGATATCTTTAATTTTCTCCTAGAGAGAAAATTTGTCATCTATTTTATGATTTATTGAGGCTAAAGGAATATGTGAGAACACGTTTTATGATTAATTAAATGAAATTACTTGAGCATAATACTCCTAATGATATTATCTTTGAATTAAAATTCACTTGAATAAGATCGATGACATTTTCAATCAGCAGATTAATTAAACTCTTTTGTTAATTACACATAAGTCAATATGTTTGGATTATATATCAATCAATATACTGAAGCAACATCCACTTACTTTGCTCTAGAAAACTGTTTTGCTGATATTTCCCTAGTAGTTTTATTTTAGAAGTTAAAGTTATTTTATTTTCTTTATATTAGAGGTCTCAATATTTAGTTGATTCAGATGTGAAAAGTAATTATTGCAATGTTTGTTTTGCTTTCTTTATGATTGTGGAAATCTTTTTAAAATTCTGATGATTGCTCTAACAATTATCCTTTCATCTGGATTTTGGCTCTGCCCTGCTCAGATCTTATGGTAACACAATGCAGTGATGGAGCTCGGGCTGATGGAGGCGGCAGCTGCATTGCTGCGTTCGATGCTCCTCTGATTGGAACTCCTATCTGCTGCTCCACTTCCTACTTGCAGGCAGGGTACTGACTAAAATGAAATCTTCTGTGGTGTTTAACATTCTGAAGAATTGTTAGCTATTCAACCACCTGATCCCTCCTTTGACAACTTACTCCCCACCCTGTCGCCAAGTCCCATCTCTTTAAGTTTAATTCCCAATGAATTCATATTTATCTTTGGAAGGCAGCTATGCTCACGACTATCCCACCAACACCTTCATATTTATCTTTGTAGGTATCAGAGAAAGAAAAAAAATGCCTAGAGCTTTTGACACAAACCATAGGAAGATGATTTTTTAAAATCATCTTGGTGCACTTGTGGGCCAATGATAAGCCCACATGTTGGTACCTTTTTGTTCTGAGTGCATCTCTGCGGTGCAACAAAACTAAACAGGGTGGTTGCACAACCAACCCAGAACCTCTCCTCCTCCTACAGTTTCTGAGCATTTATTTTTTATATTTTTATTCACTGGGCCAAATTCTTCTCTCAGTCTGGCAGGAGTTTACATTCTATAAATACTGCCCTTGAATGAGTGGGAGTTTTCTAGGCTCTCAGGGAATCCAATTTGAGGCTGCACTGAGCTCCTGTCAAAGGCTGGCTGAGACAATTGATATTTGACAAAGAGAGTTTGTAGATGTGCAGTCTCCTGAGTGTGCTAAGCTGTACCCTGGATCACCAGGAAACTCTAAATGTGGTGCTCATTAGCTTAGCCTTTCTCAGTGGAAACTCTTTCATGAATCATATTTTAGTGCTAGGTCTTTATCTTTTTTTTTTAAAGCATTAATACTAGAAAGAGTGAAGTGAAGAATATCTCTGTAGCTTCTATAAAAACTGTTTAAAAATACTGCCCATTATGTTGTTCAATGTTTCTTGTGCAAGAACTCATACAATGAATTCCTTTTAAAATCTATTATCAGGAAAACGTTTGTCTCTATTGAAGAAGTGAAGGTTTTGTTTCTTTTCAGACAACAAATGCCATATCCTTTATTGTTTCTCTCTATGCATTGGCTGTTGGGAAGTTTAGAATAAGAGGAAATGCTATACCCCAGGAGAAAGTGAGAAATCACAGGCAGTTTCTGGGAGGAGCACAGGAGTATCTTTGTCTTCCCTGATATTAATGAAATGGACATTTATTAAAGGACCGCTGTGTTCCAGGCACCATGCCAGGGAGAGGAGCATGGGCCTTACCCTGGAAGGGGTTATGGTTTAGGAGGTGGACAAGGCA
Source organism: Myotis nattereri (assembly GCF_964212035.1). Classification (NCBI taxonomy): domain Eukaryota; kingdom Metazoa; phylum Chordata; class Mammalia; order Chiroptera; family Vespertilionidae; genus Myotis; species Myotis nattereri. The sequence continues at coordinate 81,384,564 of NC_138076.1, read as the reverse complement.
AATAAACAAATGAGCCCATAGGTGAGAGGCATGCTAGAGTAGCGGGATACATGAGGTGCTACAAGGGAGTAAATAAGAAAGAACCCAGCTCTGCCTGGAGACAGGGAAGGTTTCCTTGATGAATCATGAAAAGTAAATCTCTGGGGTAGACAGGCTCAGGGTGGAGGACAGAGCACAAAGGCAAAAAAGGGAGAAGTAACAAAGCAGCCACAGCAACGTATGGGGAGAGGGTTATGAAATGAAGCTGGAGAGATGGGCAAAACCTCAACAACAAAGATTTCTGTGCCTTGCCTAGAAGTTGGTGGTTTATCCTTGGAGCATATAGATATGTTAAAGCATTTTAAGCTGCTTTTATGCTCAGCTCTAATAAAAGATGAAATACTGCTAATTGTGACAACATGGATGGACCTTTAGAATATCATGCTAAGAAAAATAAGTCAAGTGGAAAAAGTCAAGAACCAGATGATTTCACTCACATGTAGGGTGTAAAACTGAAAGCAACAAATGAACAAACAAATCCAACAAAAACTCACAGACACAGACAATAGTATGGTGGTTACCAGAGGAAAAAGGGAGAAGGAGGGAGTAGTAAAGGATAAAGGGGGTCAAATATATGGTGACAGAAGAAGATTTGACTTTGGGTGGCAAACACACAATGCAGTATAATTTTATTAACCAATGTCACCCCCAATAAATTTAAATTTTTTTGAAAGAATAAAAGCATTAAAAAATAAGAATTAAAGTTCAATTAAAGTATATTAAATTATTTGATGTATTAACATCCCCCCGAAACAGTATTTTAAGCAGCACAATCATATTTGCATGTTTGAAAGCCTCTGGCAACCTAGCAGAAGACAATCTGTAAAGAGGGGGCAGAGGAAAAGCAGAGGGTTCAGGTAGGAGGCTGTGGGAAAAGTAAAGAATATAGATGAAGGACAACACTGAGGCTGAGGCAAAGGGGAGAGAGGAGAGATAAAGCAGAGAGAGAAATAGGAATGAGAATGAAAGATTTACTGTCCAGTTGGGTGTTGGGCACAAAGAGAGGAAGCAGCAAGAGTAACAACCCAGGTTTATAAGTTAGGAGACTATGGGCCATGATGAAAGGAGAGAATATGAAAAAGGAAACAGGTGCAGCTGTATGGGTTTGGGGCTGATTTATTAAATTTTGGTGGTGTGGAGTTGAGGTGCCTGAGAAATGGTGGAAGATACTTGGTAAGCAGCTAGACTTAAGGGTCTGGACTTCAGGAGAGAAATCTGACTTGAAGAAATAGATCTGGGAGTTATTTCTACTTGAAATAGATGATTTCCTCAATTCAATAATATCTTTTAAGAAAAATCAGGAGTGTGAGTATAGAAAAGGGCTGAGTGCATGGGGATGGGCAGAAATACACTTGTCCTCAGGCAGCCTCAAGAGCCATGGGCAGGAAGGAAAGGGGGGACCAGGAAACATCCCATTACCTTTGTGGTCAGCCTATGTGATTAACCTATGGGCATCTCAGACTCAGTAAGTCAAAAATGGAGCTCATCCTCTTCTTCCTTTTCTATACTCCCTTTGAAGCAGAAATTTACCCATTTCCCAAGCTAGGTCTGCAGAATCACCCTTGAGTCCTTAGGTCCCCAAGCCTCACAGGGAACATTCTGTTTCTCATTAAGCCCTTCTCTTGTCTCCACCCCCCAGTCACTGCCTAAGTTCAAGACTCACCATCTCTGGCCTGAGTTCTGGCAACAGTTCCTAGGGATCTTGCATCTGGTCTTGTTCTCAAGTTCAAATTTTCCCACATCACTTCCATGCTAAAAATCACACAATGGATTTTCATTTCCTGCCTGATTAAGTGCCATCCTTGGCTTGGTATGGAAGATCTATTTAAACAGTGAGATGGGAGGTGGCCATCTTGCTGTCATCCTTTTGCATGTGAGAGCACATCACACACAGAAAGAAGCCTCCTTTGTTGGTCTTGCTCCATTCCTTCTGCTCAACCTTTCCTCAGTCTAAAGATGACAAAGACGATTCCACCGACCCAAGGTGAGGAGCAGAAAAGGACACCATGTTTTGTGGAGTTGGGAAATGTCATCTTCAGCTAAGATCCTGTTATTGAACAACAGTATTTTTTCTCTTACCATCACACTTTTGCACATGCTATTTCTTTTGCCCAGAATGACTTCCCTTTCTTTTCTTTTTTTTAATATATTTTTTTATTGATTAAGATATTACATATGTGTACCCTCTACCACCCCCCCCCCCCGCTCATTCCCTCACCCCCCCGTTGTCCGTGTCCATTGGTTAGGCCTATATGCTTGCATATAAGTCCTTTGGTTGATCCTTCCCCCTTGCCCCCACCCTCCCCTACCTTCCCTCCAAGGCCCGACAGTCCAATCAAAGCCTCTCCGTCTCTGGATCAGTCCTTGTTCATCAGTTTATGTTGTTCATTATATTCCACAAATGAGTGAGATCCTGTGGTATTTATGCGCTCTCCAGTTCCATCCATGCTGTGGCAAATGGTAAGAGTTCCTTTTTCTTCTTCCTCTTCTTAAAGAATACCTTTCAGCATTTCATATAATGCTGGTTTGGTGGTGATGAACTCCTTTAGCTTTTTCTTATCCGTGAAGCTCTTTATCTGACCTTCCATTCTGAATGATAGCTTTGCTGGATAAAGTAATCTTGGTTGCAGGTTCTTGCTATTCATCTCTTTGAATATTTCTTGCCACTCTCTTCTGGCCTGCATGGTTTCTGTTGAGAAATCAGCTGACAGTCGGATGGGTACTCCCTTGTAGGTAACTGACTGTCTTTCTCTTGCTGCTTTTAAGATTCTCTCTTTATCTTTTGCTCTTGGCATTTTAATTATGATGTGTCTTGGTGTGGTCCTCTTTGGATTCCTTTTGTTTGGGGTTCTCTGCGCTTCCTGGACTTGTAAGTCCATTTCTTTTACCAGGTGGGGGAAGTTTTCTGTCATTATTTCTTCAAAAAGGTTTTCAATATCTTGCCTTCTCTCTCCTTCTGGTACCCCTATAATTCTGATGTTGGTACGCTTGAAGTTGTCCCAGAGGTTCCTTACACTATCTTCATATTTTTTGAATCTCTTTTCTTTTTTCTTTTTCGGTTGGGTATTTTTTGTTTCTTTGTATTTCAAATCTTTGACTTGATTCTTGGGATCCTCTTGTCTGCTGTTGGATCTCTGTAAATTATTCTTTATTTCAGTCAGTGTATGCTTAATTTCTAGTTGGTCCTTTTTCATGTCCTCCATGGTCTCACTATACTCCTTGAGGGATTCATTAAATTTATCGGCGGTTTCCATAAAATTCTTGACAAACCTTATAAACGTGGCCTTGAACTCTATATCCAGTCGTCTGCCCTCCTCCGTTTCTGCCAATTGTGACCTGTTTCTTTGTCTCCGCATTTTGGCTGCTTCCCTGTGTTGATAGAGTGGCCCTGCGCGCCAGGTGTCCTGCAGGGCCCAGTGGCTCAGCCTCCCCAGTTACCTGGGGTGGACACTCTTGGTGCACTCTTGGTGCCTTGGTTGTTGTAGGATCACTGGGAGGAATTGACCTCCAGGCCAATTGGCTGTGGGAAGCAGCTGTGTCTGAAGTGGGAGAATGGTCCCCCTCTGACCACTAGGTACAGTGGCTCCTGGATCTAAGGAGGTGCTAATTCAGCCCCTGCCTGAGGCCACACAGCCGGAGCCACGGAGAGGCTCAGCTGTGAAGCAATGCAAGCCACTGCGGGGCCTTGGGCCTTCTCTTGGAAGTTCCGGGTCTGCTTGGCTGGGCTGTAGTTAGGTACATTCACATGCAAAAGCCTCTGCTGCAGCCTGGGTGGGGCGGGATCTCAGGGAGTCAAAAGGGCGGAGAAAGAGGCTATGGCTGATTCTCCGCGCCCGGAGTCGCACGTCTCAGTGTCCCGGTAACGGCTGCAAGCACCTCTGAGGGAAATCCGCCCTCAAGTTCGCCCGCTGACGCCTGACAGAGCAGCCTCTCCCCGTATGAGTCCTGGGTCCCCAGAGACTTCCCGGAACCGGAGTTCAGAGCAGTCGGGAGCTTGTGATTCAAAAAGACAGCCGCGTCCTCAGGTGCCACCCCCTTTCCGCACACTCGAGCCACCGCAGTACCTCTGCACTCAGCCTCCGCAGCTCCTCTGGCTCTCAGCGTGCTTTTCTTGTCTTCTAGTTGTAGAAATTACACTCAGCCAGCCTTCCTGTTGTTCTGGACGATGTTTGCTCCATTCTTTGGGATATTTATCAATTGTTGTGGGAGGCAACTATTTCCCGGTGTTTATCTATGCCGCCATCTTAGTTTTCTCTCGACTTCCCTTTCTTTATGTTGATAGATTTATATAAGAAATAACTGCCCTAACCGGTTTGGCTCAGTGGATAGAGCGTCAGCCTGAGGACTGAAGGGTCCCGGGTTCGATTCTGGTCAAGGGCATGTACCTTGGTGGCAGGCACATCCCCAGTGGGGAGTGTGCAGGAGGCAGCTGATCGATGTTTCTCTCTCATAAATGTTTCTAACTCTCTATCCTCTCTGTAAAAAAAATAATAATAATAATAACTGATGCAGTGAATTCTGTACAATAAGGGATGTTTTGTTCAGGTTATAGGTAACCTAGATGTTGTTTTCTTTTTCTGCCCCCTCCCATCCAAGCCAGGATTTATAAAATCCTTCCATTGCTACAGTGAAGTTCAAAGACACAGAGAGAGAGCTCCAAACAAAGAACAGAAAGTCACCTCTGGGTGTCTAGGAGAAGCTGCCAGTGTTTGTAGAGTGCGCTTTAGAGGAAACCAAATCTCCTCAGAAATAAGCTTGATAACATAAAGATAAATTTTGAACAACTACTGACCGAGAAACTGAAAATTCTCTGTGGTTTGAATGAAATCCCTGATGTAGAAAAGCTTCCTTTGCAGAGCACAGAGGTTTCAGATGTAGAATTTTGTAAAGCAAAGAAGACGATCAACAAGTAATGTAGCTCCAGGGCCAAGAGAAAAGAATTTGCACAGTATCTGTGAAGAGACATTTCTCTTAGCAGTATTGGCTAAAAGTTGCACCAATTCTGAGGTGAGGAAAGATAAGTGGTTTACAATGCGTTTTTATGCCTAAATTAACTGTTTAATAATCCATACACAATTCCAAAGTAAGCATTGATTTAGTCATTTTCCTCAGGGGAAACAAAAATTATAAACCTAAAACTCCTGGTTAAAATGAAAAGCAAGTAGCTCGGCTGGTGTGGCTCAGTGGTTTAGCATTGACCTATGAACTAGGAGGTCACAGTTTGATTCCTGGTCAGGGCACATGCCCCGGTTTTGGACTTGGTTCCCAATGTGGGGCATGCAGGAGGCAGCCAATCAATGATCCTCTCTCATTATTGATGTTTCTATCTCTCTCTCCTCCCCCCTCTCTTCTTCTCTCTGAAATTAATAAAAATATTTAAAATTAAAAGCAAGTATAAGACACTTTGCTATTTGATAAGCCCAGGAATAGAAGAATCTTATATGCCAAGTGCTTTGAATTTTGAAGGTGCTTCACTGATGAGATAAAGGTATTTGCATTCTGTGACCACAGCCAGAGCTAGCAAAGAGCAAGCACGGTTAAGAGAACAGACAGGAGAGGAAGGGCGGTATTTACATTTCAATTTATATAGGATTTGTCTGGCATTAAGTTTGTTGGAAAGGAGCTAGAAGCTTTTGGACAGATTCAGTAACTATAAATTTCCCTGAAATAGTTATTTGATGTTAATGACAAAATTGCTACTTAATATTCATAGAGTGCAACCTTCCATTGCTGCACGTGCAAAATATTCTATTATTTACGGAATCCATATTTGTTTTGTAGAGAATGGGATTTATTTACTTAATTTATAAAGAAGTGCAACAGCCTTGTGTTAATCTACGTAAAAATTGTTCTCACATTAGTTGCAACATTCTATCTCTGTATCAATTACTTTTCTTTGCAGGTTGCAAGAAAATACATGCGTTTAGCAGATTCCGATTTAGGATTGGTTTCTGTAACACACTAACTTTAACTTGTTGAGCATTTCCTGTGTGCCAGTATTGTATTGAGCATGGCACCTGTCATCCTCTAATCTCCATGTATGAGCCAGAGTTCAGTCAGAGAAGCAGAACCACTGTAAGTTATGGAAAGAGGGCTTATTCAGGGGTGTTCTGGGCCCAGCTCACATGGGTTCCTGAGAACACTTGGATGCTCGTCTTTCCAATTATGTGTTCAGTGATTTGATATTGGTAGCTTGCAAAGTGGGAGTATTTACACCATAAAATGCAGCAAAGGCTACAAATTAGGCCTCTCGGGAGATCAGATTTATTACAAAGCTGTAAAAGGAGTTGGGGACATGGAGGTCTGGAAGATGGAGTTGGAGGGTGGGAGGTGTCATCTACCAGTTCTCCTGGCTCAGAGAAACAACTCAGAGCTTGCAGGGACATCTGGGTAGCTAAATATGTCCAGCAGCCTAAGGTGCACTGTGGGGGGAAGCTCTTGGGGAGGACCAGGGGAAGCTGTTGCCTTTGCGCAGCAGTTGCTCCTGTGGCTTTGCAGCCAAGCACCTGAAGGTGGGCTTCTAGCTGCTGTTAATGAGCAGAGCCGGCATTTGGGGCAACAAGCTAAATGCCGAGCAGATCAAAGTCAATACCGTTGGGATCCACCAGGTACTGCTGTATCACCATCACCACACCTGACTGCAGAGAAAGTCTCGAGCCTTTCCCTTCCCCTCCACTGCATCTTCCAAATTTTGGACAAGTTCCTCTTCTGGCCTGTCCTAACCTTGAATCATACAGGAAGCACTGATGAGATAAAGGCATTTGCACTCTGTGACTGTTGGGAAACACAGTCCCCTGCTTAACCAAGTTCACATGGTAGAACCCAATGCACTTCCCAACAGTGCAATAAACAGATATGCCCATTTTTCAGAAAAGAAAAAGGAGATGTAGTGAGGTTATGCAAATATGTCACTAGGTTTGTTAGATTCCCAAACATGTCTTTTTAACTACTGCAGGGTATTAGGTGTGTCTGTTTGTTGTTTTTTTAATAATGATGCAAGTGAAAGGATGCTATTCCAAAACAGCTATAGGTAAACATTTAAGATGGTTGAACCCCTTTGGCAATTAGAGTCAACATTCTAGTGCACAGAATGGCCAGAGCAGATAAGCATTTACAAAATCACATCTTAACGAGGTTTGATTCAGTCTGGTACTCTGCACCTTGCCCTTAGCTTCTGGGGATACAAAGGTGCTAGGATGGTAGGGTAAGCTTTCTGCCATTAGGGAGCACAGAGATTATTTGACAAAACAGACATAGCAGTATTTCGGTACCAGGCCAGTGCTTTTCCAGATTTACTCAGTCCCACCTGCCCTCCAGGCTGTGGATGATTGCTTGGTGGACAGCCTGACCAACGCTGCCATTGTCTGAATCCTACCACCACCATCTGGGCTTCAGCATGGCCTTCATTTTGTCCACTGAAGAAGGGACCTTAGAGCTTCTTGGCTCAGATCTGATTAGAGTGAACCCATAAGGACTATGATTCCCCCTGTACTGCTGGGCTCTGAATAAGCATTGCCTCACTGGTGGTGGATTGGGCTTCTTTAGTAGCTTCGAGTAGGGACTGAATGAGTTTTGATTAACTTGGAAGTGGTGGAGAATTGAGGGGTGACCTTTGACCAATGATAAACAGGATTTGGAGGATCCTGGCAGATACACACTCTCTTCTTTTCCACACAGACTATTCTCATGTACAGTGGTTTTACACAGCTGTCTAAAGGGGGTAGAGGGTGTCATATGATTGAACAGCTGACCCTGTTTTCTAGAAAGATGTAGCCAGTCTAGTCCTGAATCGCTTTGCTTATATCTGCCTTCTTTTCCTTCCACACTCCCCTTCCTCCCTCACTGTTGCTCTCTGAAATTGCACCTCTTATAACACCTTGCCTCAGACTCTGATTCTAGGGAACACAGACAAAGATAATTACCTAAAACAAATGCTAAATCTTATCTAATGAAGATGGAATATACAAATTGATCATCATGCTGTCACAAAGATGGTGGCGGCCACAGTGGAGGTGGGGTTTCTGTAACACAAGATGGCTGCGCCCACAGCGGAGGCTGAATTCCGTAAAGAGCCTTAATGAGCAATCAGCAGGGACCTGAGGCTGTGTGGTGCTGGGCCAGGGCAAGGGACCTGAGGCTGTGCCTCCTGCCTGGTGGGGCTTGACAGAGGACTTCAAGGCGTGGCCCCTGCCTGGTCTGGGCTGGGGGACCTCAGGCCATGTCCCCCACCCTGGCAGGGCTTGACAGGGGACCTAAGGCCATGCCCCTGGCCCAGAAGGAGTTGAGGGGGGACCTCAAGGTGAGCCCAGCACCAGGGTGGGAGACCTCAGGCCATGCTTCCCGCCCTGGCGCTAGAACGAGGGACCTGAGGCTGCGCCCCCTGCCTGGCGGGACTTGATGGGGGACCTGAGGCTGCACCCTCTCCACCTGGTGAGGCTTGACAAGGGTGGGGCCAGCTTGGTCTGAGTCTCGCGTGATTTTGAGGCACCGCAGGTGTCCAGGGACTTGATTCTGGGTTCCGTGGTGTGCCCCAGACTCTGACAGGAGAAAGATTTTCATATACATTTTACTAATTTTCTTCATCTCTGACACCTCTATTATAGAGAAAGGGCAAATAGCAATATTAAAATATTTCCTTCTAATTAATCCCCTTTTAATATGCATGAATTTAATGCACTGGGCCACTAGTAAATTATAATAATGGCATGTATAAAACACCATCAGAGAGTATTGTTTAAAAATATAATTCTTTATTTCTATTTTGATGCTTACCTAATGTTTCACTACTTGAAGTATTCACATGACATTAGGTGACAATATAAAATGACCCTCAGGTAGCATGTTTGCATTTTAAAAGAGATCTCATCCAGTCAGAGGGATGAGTGTTGGACTCCATATTTTGCAGTAGGGTAGACACCATGGAGAAAGGAGACTTTCCAGTCCCATCCCATTGATGGCCATCTGCTCCATCTCAATGTGATAATTTTACGAGTAATCCTTGGCACAGTAGAAACATAACTTTATGTTCTAACACTTGTTAAAATTACTTGAGTTACTAATATTAGAAGTAAAAAACTACACAGTTTCTTCAATGGAGCTAGTGGATGCTTCCTTTAAAAAAGATATGCAATTATTATTATTATATACTAGTGGCCCAGTGCACAAATTTGTGAACATTGAAAGGAAGTTAATTAGAAGAAATATTTTAATATCGCTATTAGCCCTTTCTCTATAATAGAAGTGTAAGAGATGAAAGAAAATTAGTAAAAAGTACATGAAAATAATATATAAATTGATTAATAAAAAGCAATAACAACATGATATAACAACAAGTATTTTCCATGAAATTTTTGCTGTCAGAATCTTCATTTATCATTAATTTTTAAAAATATGCCAGGTATTCTGGGAAATTGATACCATTTGAACACACTTTGCCTTTGCTACAACATCGAGTAAATTTTCCATCAGATGGTTTTCCATTGGATAAATTTAGGGATAGACAAAATTGACATCTAACAGTCATTCCACCTCAACTGTGTTCGATAATTGCATCCTCATTTACCTCATTTTCGCTATGAAGGCAGTTCCTACTAATATTGGTAGTACTTGTTGATGACTGTTCTTCATACATATTCTGTCAACGATGTCGCTTTCTTTAGGTTCAGAGGTATGTTGTGCCAATAGTTGTTCTTTAGACATATTCTGTTGATGACGTTGCTTTCTTTTAGCCTCAGAGGTACACTGTGCCAACAGTTGGTCTTCAGATACATTCTGTGGACAATTTCAGCTTCAGAATGTCAATAAAAATGAGACGTCATTCCCGGCACCCACAGCCACCGCTTGTGGTCTGGGCTGGGCTGTGGGCCACATTTTGCACCATGGCAGCATTGGCTGTGATTTGGTGGGCTGTCGCTCCAGGATGGTGGCGGGGCCCATGTCCCACTTGGGGGAAGCCGAGTATTGCTTTGTCAGTGCCAGGTCCATGGTGCCTTTTCTCTGTGCACATTACAGCAGCTCCTGTGTTGAGTGTCTGCCTCTGGTGGTCAGTGCGTGTCGTAGCGGCCAGTCAGATGGTGGGAAGGACACTTAGCATATTAGCCTTTTATATATAAAGATAACTGTGGGGAAAAACAAAAACAAAAAACACTTCATCCAGATTATCTTCAGTCAATCATACTAATCTCACTGTAAATGCACAAGATTCTATTAAAATTAATAGATTATGGCAAAGTAACAGATTCCTTGTATTAATAATTAGCATATTATAAAAGTTTAAAAAACATATTTCTAAACTCAGGGATAACATGAATGTGTTCATATCTTTGTTGTTGTTATTAATCCTCACCTGAGGATATTTTTTCATTGATTTTTAGAGAGTGGAAGGGAGGGCGAGAAACACACAGAGAAAGACATCAATGTGAGAGTGCCTCCTGAACGTACCCTGACCAACTAGGGCCTGGGATCGAGCCTGCAACCCAGGTACATGCCCTTGACCAGAATTGAATCTATGACCCTTTAGTTTGTGGGCTGATGCTCTATCCACTGAACAAAACCATCTAGGGCTGTGTTCATATTTTTAAATGTGATTGTTTGGCAACTGTAGAATAGCTAGATGAGCTGCTTCTCCCCCCCCCCCCGCCCCTCCCCCCCCTTTTTTTTTTTCTGAGAACAACTTTCCCAAATTGACTTTGGGGACTAAATCCCAAACTGCAAATAATTGAAAATAAAGGTTAAAAGTGAATATGCTGATGCAGCAGTCACCAGAATGGAATGCATCATCACTATGTAATTATAACTGGGTTTACTATGTGCAAGATTAAAAGAGAAACTGTCAATACAACATTCTAGCCGCAAGGATTTTTAGCAGAACCTTGTAGTAAAATTTAGGGCAAAGGTAAAATGGTATATTTACCCTAAAGCACCTCAGAGTCTTCACAATAATTAGAAAAATGAATTTTTTTCTATCAAGATGTTACCTTTTCTTTGCTTGACTAGCAGCAGAATCATCTCGATGGAAAATTAGCAGTCACAGTGCAATGTTCAATTTCACTAAATTATGGCACAATTCTGGTGCTGTGTTATAAGGAGCCTTTAATGCCATTGCTGCAGGACAATCAGAGATTTTCCCAGTCCTTGGTACTTGAATTGCAAAGGAGAATATTAATAAGATAAAATACAAGAATGGGAAAATCTTTCAGCTCTGAAATTCTATGCCTGGAAGAATCATAAGATAACATTTTCTCATAAAGTTCCTTTGCTTTAGAAGATCCACAATCCTGATTATTATTCAAACCTAATTTCAGCTCAGAAACTTAAGTAAAAAACAATCTTCAAGTTCTGAGGATTATGAAAGATGACAGGACATATGTACTTTTGATAAAAAATGCACCAGGGGCAACAGCTGCCCACCAAAAGACAGTCAGAGAGGCTGCCAGTAAGAATAACTGGGAGGCAAGTCAGAGCAAATCACTGTGTCACACTCCCAGGCAACAAAACCATTTACTCCTTAAATGCTGGGCAGTTAGGAAATGTTGCTGCACCGTGAAAACATTCTCAGTTTGTGATTTCTCTTTAGTTTTTATTTAACATTTATGTACTTGAAAAGGAAACCAAATTACACATTGTCCTTGTTAGGGTTTGAAACATAGCATAACATTCATCTCGTTCTTCAACAAATATTTATTGAGTGCCCGCTATTTACCAGGCACTACGCTAGGTCCTAGAGCCATAAAAATGATTGAATCTGGATCCTTGTTCTGTAGTAGCTTTTGGTCCAGTGGGATTTTACAGTCGGAGGTACAACTAGAGATTATTATTTTATGAATAAGGACTTTTGGGCCCCTAGAGCATTAGGGACATGTTAAAGGTGATCTGGCTTATTGGAGACAGAAGTGAGATGACCCATAGCCTCTGATTTCCACAACAGAGCTGTTTGGAATTCATTACTCATTTATTTATTTACTCATTAACACAGATTCATTGAGTGCCTATGCTGGAGATTACAGTGTTAGCAGGGATGGTGAATATCAAAATAGTGAAGAAGGGACACATTCTGAAAGCCATAACTTGGATATATAATGCTGCTTGATTTTTTGATAAGTAAATAAGTACATTTAAACAGTATTTCAAACCCCACCTCTCCTTCAGCATTCCCCCCCTCCTCCCCACTGATGGCAGAATATTTAACATGATCAATGTCAGGTGAATCCTGTTCATACTGGTCATTTTTCACTCCTTCTCTCTTATAGTTGATATTAATTTGCCCCTGAAACTCGTGAATTGTTGAGATGGCCCATCTAGTCCTAGGTCATCATATGTCAGTGCTGGCAAGAAATGTCTGATTTTCCCTGTCCTTACCGTCTTTGTCAATTCCTTTGGCATCTATTAAAATTCCCATCAACCCTCTGGTCTGCACTGCCTACGTGCCTGCAGGGAAGCCCCTTATCTGGGGATCCAGGCTTCTCCAGGTCCATCCCTCAGGCTCTTTCTCTTCTCCCCAACAAAAATTTTAAAAAAGATTTTTTAAAAATCTCTCCTGAGACTGGAAAACTCACTCTTACATCTTGCTTTCTTGAAAATTTGTGCTTAAGTCATAAATATTATGCCTCTAAGTTCTTTAGGGCTCTGTTTTTGATAGTCAAGTGCTAGGATTTTCAGATTCCTTTAAGCCATTGTCATAGAGATGATTTTTGAAAAACTACTTTGAAACAAAAAAATAATTGACACTTTTTTCTTTTAATATCTAACTTGAGTGCAGTGGTAAGGGTAAGGTGGTGTGTTGGTTAGTTATTGCTCAAAGCACTAATATTCATTTATTATGCCCCATGGTTTCTATGGCTCAGGCATTCACCCTGGGCACAATGAGGACAGGTTATCTCCATTCTACCATGTATGGGCCCTCAGCTGAAGATCTCCAAACACTGGGGGCTGAAATCATAGTAAAGCTTATAAACTCAGTGTCTGGAGCTTGCTGTTGGCTGGGAGCCTTGCTGGGGCAGTCAGCTGGAGGACCCTCACATGCTCACATGGCCATTCCATGTGCTGTGGACTCTCTTACAACAGGGTGGCTGGGTTCCAGGGCTAAGAGGGGGAAAGAGAGTGAGAGAGAGAGAGAACTTGGCAAAAGCTATGCTGATCTTTATAACAAGACTCATCAGCCACACAGTGTCCTTTCGATGGTTGAGCCAGTTACAAAGGCCCACCTACATTCAAGAGGAGGGAACATTGACCCCAACTCTGGAAGGGGATGCTCGTCCATATCACATTGTGAGCACGTGGACTGGGCCATATATTGGGATGGCCATCCAGGAGAATGTAATCTGCCACAGGGGGTTTAGCAGGAGACATGGGGAATGAAAACCCCTGGGTAATACTGTACAATATCATTTTGTGATATTTGGCCTGCAACTGATGCTCATCATTCTTGGATGCAGATATGGCCAAAAGAGGAAAGGATGCATTGACAGAGAATCAAACTATGTGTGGTTGGTTTTTAAAAAATTCTCTCCTCTTAGGTGAGAGGCACTTTCTGGTATTTGTGTCCCACTAAGGAACTTAGCACGTTTACAAAGGAAGTGCCATTATCTCGTCAGCCACTCCCTTTCTCTACTTTCCCCAGGGACTGAGTTTACTTATGTTGTATTTCCCCCACCCCAGTCACAAATTTCTTTCTATTCCCCCCCCCCCCTTTTTTTTTTCCTGTATCATAACTTAATGGTTCAGCTTTTTGCTGGGGAAATTAATTGGGTTATCATGTCCTTAACTAATAATAGCTTTTTTTTTTTTTTCTCCCATGAATTTTAACAGCTGCCTAATTGAAGTATTCAAATGGAATGACTAATAATGAGAAACTTAGGCTTTTAATGCATGACTGCAGGACTCATTTGAGGATGAGACCAGGGCAGGATGGGTAGAAGCAGCTCAATAGCTCCTAATTGTGCAATGCAGATGCCCATCTGTGTGGCCTGGCCCAGGGCTGACCTGCTTTCAGGAAGCTTAATTAGCAGGGTGAGAATTGCTTCCTTTCCATGATCAGGCAAAGGGGTTGATCTAGGAGAACAGTAGAGCCCAGTTCCTCTTCTCGTTATATGTTTTTAATTGAAATAATTTTATTATTTTATTTTGGTTATAAAATAAATACATGCCTCCTTTTAAAAATTAAACATTTCTGGAACATACAGAGAAAAAAAAACACACAATCATCTGAAATCTTACCACCCAAATTTAACTCTTCTAACATTTTGGCAAACATCCATCCATATACTAGTATTTCTATATGTATACATAACTTTGTATACATATTATACTATATAAACAGTTTTGTATCCTGTTTCTTTTATTCAATAATAGCTGGTGCCTATTTTTTCATATCAACAGATAAAAATCCACATCATCATTTTTATTAACTATAAGATTTCTCTATGAGACTTACCATAATTTACTTAATTCTATTGAACAACAATTATGTCTATGTATTTTTTTAAAATATTATAATCAGTGATCTGAAGAACTTTCTTGTGCATCTATTTTTGTGCACTTGTCCATAGATCTCCTTGGAATAAATTTCCATAAGGAATTTATCTCTTTTTTTGTCTCTTTTAAAAAGGACAAAAGAAACCATGGTTGAACAGCCTAATTCCAGAGAATTCATGCAACAGATAGGCATAGAAGTCCATGATGTGACAGGAAACTGATCTAGACAGTTTGAGATGTAAAGATTTAAAAAAATCTTCTAGTCTAGCAGGGAAGATACACTCTTACACAAATAACTATGACAGAAGATCAAATTCCCAAGAGAGGGGTGAACAAAGTACCGAGAGAAGGAGGAAAGAAGGAGCTATTTAATCTGGGCAAGAGAGGTGGGGAAGAATGAACACAAAACAACAGTGAGCTGGTTGTGGAGTTGAGACAAGTTGAAGGGATGAGTGTATTGGTCTGCTGGGACTTTTGTAACAAAGTACCACAGACCAGGTGCCTTAAATAACATTGTCATCTCACAGTTCTAGAGGCTAGAAGTCCAAGATCAAGGTGCTGGCAGGGTTTGTTCCTTCTGAGAGTCATGAGGGAAGGATCTGTTCTAGGCCTCACCCCATGGCTTGTAGGTAGCCATCTTCTCCCTGTGTCTTCAGATTATCTTCTTTCTGTGTTTGTGTCCAGAGTTTCTTTTCTTACAAGGACAACCATATTAGATGAATACGCACCCCAATGTCCTCATTTTAATTTAGTTACCTCTTTAAAGACCTATCTTCTCCAAATAAGGCTACATTCTGAGGTACTGGGAGGTAAGCATTCAACATATGAATTTTTTGGGGGGTGGGGTGGGGCAGGGGGATGATTCAGCCTATAACAGTGAAAGAATGGCAAAAAGCTTGTATAAAGGCCCAGAGTCAGCCAAGGGTGCTGTGGTTGGGGAAGAATGAGAAAGTTCTTTGAGCTAGGTGGAGAAGGTCTGAGGGCTGGGAATGAGGAAGGGTGTGATGAAAGATATATCTGTGCTGGGAGGCAGGGGCTTCTAAACAGCCCTGAGGAAGGTGAGCTTTATTCTGTAAGGGTGGAAAATCATGAGTAATGTTAAGCAAAGAAGTGGTATGATTGAGTTTGCCCTTTATCTAGATGTTTTTGTCAGAATACCTAAGAATGTAGAGTATTTGGAACTCTCACATACAACTGATGGGAATATAAAATGAGACAACTATTTTGGAAAACAATTTGACAGTTCCTTAAAACGTTACCCATACAACTACCATGTGACACAGAGTTCCTTTCTTAAGTATTTACCCAATGTCTATCAACAAATTGTGGTATCCCCATTCAACCTAGTAATAAAAAGGAAATAACTATTGATACCCACAAAAATATGCACAAATCTCAAGATAATTATGCTGAGTGAAAGAATCATGCCGCCTACCTTGCGCCCATCTCTCCCTCCCCACCAAGAACATTCTATGCGATTCCATTTATATAAAATTTTGGAAAATAAACTATTCTGGGTTTGAGGGTTGGGGTGCAGGTGGGTCAGGGGAAGGGGTGGGAGTGAAAGATTGAAAGGTCATGGAGAAACTTTGGGAATATAACTATTCATTATCTTGATTGAGGTGATGGTTTAATGGGTGTATACAGATGTCAAAACTCATCAAATTGTACAATTTACGTACAGGTACTTTATTGTATGTCTTTTTTACCTCAATAAAAAAACCAAGCAAACAAAAGGAAAACAAAACCAAAATAAACAATAAAGGAAAAACTAGTATGTGAGGTGGATAAAAAATTGGAATATAAACTCAAGGGAGGCAGGCTACTACTCGTATAGAAGACTTGCAAGAGATTATGAGAGTCTAAATGGTTAGGTGGTGACCACTTGAATTGGCTTCATTTCTGTTCTGGGACATGTGTTTTTAGGAAATGAATTCCCGTGGGGTGCAGAAAGGCACTTGGTCCCTATGTGATGGTGGAGCATACCAACCTTTCTTCCTCACTGTCTACTATATGCTAGGAATACTTTCAGGAATTTTTAGGAGTAGTGACTAAGACAATAAAATATCTGTTGTCCTCATGCAACTATCATTCTAGTAGGAGATAAAAAATATGTCAAGTAGTGTTAACTGATCTGAAGAAAAAGCAGTATAAGGGACCAAATGATGGGTGGGCACTGGGTGTGGGAGGTACTTTAGAGAGGTGTCTAGAAAAGGCCCCTCTAGAAAGGTGACATTTGAGCTCAGGTCTGCATGCAGTGGTGAAAAGAAGTTGGTTGCTATCAGGAACAAATGCCGTCGGCTGAGAGACTGTCCAATGCAAAGGTGTTGAGGTGGCAGTGGAGGTGGCTTGCCAGGGAGAAGGCTGGAAGGAGTAGGGACAATAGCAGAGGCTTCAGTGGGTTCCTGCTTTGACACCAACGTGTGCCTAAACCAGAACTCTGATAATTTATACTGGGCTTTCTTTCAACAATGTTCATATGAGAATGTCAAAGTGTTAAATGTTGTTTGAAATACTATTCTGTTGGTTGGTTGTAGCTTAGATTCACTTTCTTATGCTCTCTCTTCACTCTCTCTCTTTTTTTTTTTCCAAAGTTGAGGTTGGTCATGGCATTTGTTCTAATGGGGTTTTATCTATCTTATCAGGTTCTTTTTTTAAAATTAATTAATTAATTAATTTATTTATTTATTTTTTCTTATCAGGTTCTAAGTTGTGAAAAAGTCTTACAAAGGTGGATTGAATCGCAAATTAAAACAAATCTGAGTGTGACTGAGAAATGGATAATGGGTAGCGATTGAAAGATTAAGATCATTGATACATCTTTATAAATGCTGCTTTTAAAAATACAGTATTAAGAAGAAGTAACAAACCTTTCTGATAATCTCTTAGGAGGTGAGCATTTCACATCTTAGTTAATTCTCTCAACAACCCTATTATTAATGCTATTTTTCAGCTGTAGAAATCAAGGCTCAGGAGCATTTAATAACGTGCCCAAGGTCACACAGCTAGTAAATGCCACAGTCAGGATTTCAAGTCACGTCCACGGCCTCCTGCTTGGAACTCCTGTCGCTGCAATGCATCAGTCTTCTGAGCTATGTCCCAACGTCCATAATGCCATGCTGTCAGGGACTGAATAGAGACAGTCCTCACAAAAAAAGCAAACAACTTCCTTGAGAAAGATGCCCCGAGGCTTTATCTCTTGATTGTCACACCTAGCTATCTGCATGAATGTTTGGGAGTAACCTGTGTCCAGCTTCAGCCACCCTTCCCTTCTGACAAGAATTCTCCAAAGGAACTGGTGGCAGAAGGAGGCTGGGGTGGTGGCTGGGTCAGCCGGGAGTGATTGAACACTGCTCCAGTACTGAAGACCTGATAAAAATCTAGAGCCTCTGGGTACTCGATTTTTAAAGTAACCCTGTCAGTTCCCTAATAATAGTAATAAATTAACCAAACAGGGGATTCAGTGGTATTTTATGTCCTAAGGGTATTGCTTTCACACTTCAACTTGATAGCATGATTTATCAAGAGATAAATTACAGCTGGGAACAAATGGATTTACTGATGACAGAGAGACAAATATATTCCGAAGATGTTACCAGTGATGGGCACGTACCTGACAAGCATACTTGAAAATCCCCAAACAAAAAGCTTCTCCTCAAAGGCTGAATAACTTTAATCTTTACTTTAGATGTAGGTCCTTGCAAGGACAGCATTTTGGTGGTCTAATTACCCCCTCCCCAAATCATTATGACCTGAAAGTATTAATTACTTTGCTCATTGGAGATGGGATTATGCAACTATCTCTAACCTTTTCTGAAACCCATTTTGTAACATAAATAGGTAAATGAATATGAGGTTATGCTTCTATAAGTGTGTTATACATTCATTTACAGTAGCTGACTCCCTCCACCCTCCACTCCCAAGATGATATTACTGGGTGTCTGTCATTCTCATATGGGTGCATGTGACTAAGACAGAGTTTGGCTGTTGGACTTGCTTAATGAGCAAGACCTCCTCATTCTTGTATATAGGAGAAATTGGAATTATTTCCAGGATATTGCTCAGAAGAGTAATCAGAAAGCAGAACTAAGAAAGAGAGCCCAGGTAGAGGGCAGAGATGGCTTGGACTCTCCGGTTTAGATGAGAGCTCACTGGAGATGCATGAACGGAATCCTCCCTGCATGCAGAGGCTGACCCGGAACTGTGAGCTGAGAATGGGTCCTGCCCTGCACATCTATAGATGCTGCTGGGGCTATCTAGAGTATGTAGTTTCAAGAAAAGACATACCAGAAAAATTCTTGCTCAGAAATAGTCTAATGAATGTGCTAATCTTAAAGTCTTTTTTGAGTTTTTATGAAAAGAATAAAAACAGACTTATTCTTTGTGAGCATGCAGTGGTGAGAAGTGATGGGAGTAGGGTAGGATGTGTGCTATTAGTCCTTAAGAGTATCTTGAAGGAAAAAACCATCTAAACTTGGACATCTCTCTACCTTATAAAAAAGGCAAGTTAAATGTTAATGCCTTGAGCATTTAAAACATGTTTTAAAAACAAACTCCAAAGTTTGGGCAGTATACAATGAAAAAAGAGACACATAACATTTGCCCCAACAAATCAAAGCAAAAAATATACATCATTAGAAAAAGTAGATATAGAAATAAGATTTAATTTCAGAAGCAAGTAAGCCGATTAATAAATAGTCCACTCAAGGAATAAATAGGATTTAAAATGCTCCCAGCCTTTGGATGGTTTAAAGCTGCCCTAACTAGACAACTATGTACACAGATTAAAAGAAAATGGTGCAATGCAGTTTCTTGTTAAATCCCTTTAAAGTTTTCCAATAGCCTGAAGCATCTGTCAAAATCCCAGGGAGGTGCTACAAAGAACTATTTTAAACCTCCAAATTCAGGGCACCCAAAGTTATAAAGGTGCATGTCACTTTTCCTCTTAAGGATAAACAGCTTTGCCATATATATTTATGTGAAACTGTTATAAGCACGTAACACTTTCCTACCTCTTAGTGTATTTGAATTTCTGTATATTTGGATTTTTTTTTTTATTATAGAGGTATTTAGTTGCTTCGTGTAAACCTTTTTTATGACAATTTTTGAGTACTTTTTTATAAGAAAAGAAGATCAAGTGGGAGACAGAATTCTTGGACTCTGGGGAGACATCTAGTTTTCAGGATAAAGCTCTAAGACAAAAGCCCACGGTTGTGGACATCTGACTTCCAGATAAATCCTCCAACAAAGCCCTCGGGGCCAGAGAAGTCATCTTTAACATGCATTCTTCATACTGCCTTAGAGAAAATATGCCCACAGGCTAATAAGAGAGGCAGAGCAGAACAGACAGAGGCTTACATCTCCTACCTGCGAGTCAGTCTCGGGTGTGGAGATGAATTTTGATAGGTGTCCAAAGCAACTGTTGGCTTCCTGCTGTCCCTCACACTTGTAGTGGCAACTGTGGGGGTACTAATATCAGGAAGCAGGACAATCCAAACTAACTCTATCTAGAAAACCCAGATTTGGCTCTCTGCCAGCCTGCTACACTATCCATTCCTCAACTCCACATACAATCAGAAGGAGGGAGGTGGGACAACGAGGTGACCTCTTCCATCTCTTTTGCTCTCTTTTGAATCCACGTTTCTCTCACTTCCTCTCTCTCTAAAATCAATTTTAAAAATACTTTTAAAAAAGAAAAGAGAAACTGCTCACAATACATTTTGTTCTCTACCCAGAAACATACTGTCCCGATTTTCATCTTTTTTGAACCAATTGACACATCTCTTTTTGATTTGTTTTTTTTTTAGATGATATTAATATTTTTCTGCCTTCCTTTTATTGAAGCAAAAGTTCCCATGTGTCACAACCTTGGCCTGCTTCATATTAACACAAATACATGACACTTAAAAAAATCATACTGTGGACCTGGCCAAGTGGCTCAGTGGTTGAGCATCAATCTATAAACCAGGAGGTCACAGTCTGATTCTTGGTCAGGGCACGTGCCTGGGTTTCAGGCTCCACCCCAGTGGTGTGTGTGTGTGTGGGGGGGGGGGGGGGGCAGCCAATCAATAATTCTCTCTCATCATTGATGTTTCTATCTCTCTCTTTCTCTCCCTTCTTTTCTGAAATCAATAAAATATATTTAAAACATCATACTGTGGGAAGAAGTGGCACTATTTTTAAGTGATGTAAAACATCCTATCTAATAATAGACAAACATGTTAATTAACTGTAGCTCTGACATGCTTCCCATTGGCTAATCAGGGTGATATGCAAATTAACTGCCAACTAGATGGCGGTTAACCCCCAACAAAGATGGTGGCTAATTTGCATACTACAGGCAGGGAGGGACAGCGCCATCCCGCCTGCCCCGCTGCCATCCAGGCCTGCTATCTGCGACCCAGGTGGCAGGCAGCCCATGTGGGACCCGATCCAGGGCTGGCCAGCGGGACCACAGTGATCCACCACCAGACACACCCACAAACAGCCCTCCCCACGTCCCTGGCTGGCGGGTGCTAATGCATCAATCAGCCACTGGCCACACCCACAAACGGCCTTGGGTAGGGGGGGGAGGGATCCCGAGTTGGTGGGCGCTAATGCACCCATCTGCCAATGGCCATGCCCACAAATGGCCCTCCCGCGGGGATCCCGGGTTGGCAGGTGCTAATGCACCAATCTGCCAACTCACACACCCAGGCTGCCTTTGCCCTGCGCATACTATGCAGCTGGGAGAGGGGAGTGGGGCCACTGGGAGCAGGGCGGGGTTTGTGTCAGGCAGCCCAGAGTGAAGTGTGAACTATCCCGACAGGTAGCTGCTTGCTCACTGACTTACTTGCTCATTCATTCACTCATTCACTCACTCAGCAAACCCTCTCAGGTCCCTGGCACCAGGCCAGGCTCTGAAGTTGAGGCAGGATAAGACAGAGCTATGTCCTCAAGATGTTAATAATTCAGCATGCAGCCAGGAGCGGGGTGCCAGGCCTCTGGGAGCAGGGCGGGAACTTTCCCGGGGTGGACTTCAGGCAGCTTGGAGTGGGGCCAGAACTTCTGCTGTGTTGCCATGGCAATGCGGCAGAAGTTCCCGCCCCATAGCTGCTTGCTCATTCACTTACTTGCTCATTCCTTCACTCATTCACTAGCTCATTCATTCACTCATTCACTCACTCAGCAAACCCTTTCAGGTCCCTGGCACCAGGCCAGGCACTGAAGGTGAAGCAGGATAAGACAGAGTTATGTCCTCAAGATGTTAATAATTCAGCAGGGCGAAGCAGGCACATGAACGAGGCAGTTGTATGCACAGATGCAGTGTACTGGGTTCGGTGAGGGCTGTAACTAACACCTACTTTGTTCTCTTGATAAAATGGGGCCTCAGGAGCCAGGCCTCCCCAAGCCTGTAGGCCTGTGCCTAGGCCAGGAGTGGCCGGGGTCCAGGAACATGACAGAGGGTGCAGGTCAGGCTGAGGGGTCTGGCCCCACCCCTCACCCTCACCCCCGAGTGCACAAATTTTTGTGCACCGGGCTACTAGTATCATATAAGAAAAAATGTGTGCCTTGATGAATTTTTACAAACTACAAATTGAACATTTCCATGAAAACCCTACCAAAGTGAATAAATAGAAAATTACCACAACCCCAGGAGACCCCCCTATGCTTATTCTGGCAAAGCTAATCACTATTTTGACTTTCTGATAGATCAGTTTTTTAAAAATATATTTTATTGATTTTTCACAGAGTGGAAGGGAAAGGGATAGAAAGTTAGAAACAACAATGAGAGAGAAACATGATAGATCAGTTTTTTAATTTACTTTAAATAAATGGAATCATATATACGGTATGTATCTTTTGTGTCTGGCCTCTTTCATTCAACATTGTGGTTGAGACAGAGTTGTTGGTGCAGCAATAGTTCATTAATTTTAATTGCTCCAGCATTTCATTGGGTGAACATGCCACAGTTCATTTATTCTTTCTACTGTGGATGCATATTTAAGTTGTTTACAGTTTTTGCCTATTATGAATCATGTTGCTATGTGCAATCTTGTAGTCTTTTTTTTTTAAATCATAAAGAGTATGTTTTTATTGATTTGAGGGAGAGAGAGAGAGAGAGAGAGAGAGAGAGAGAGAGAGAGAGACATTGATGTGAAAGAGAAACTTTGATTGGCTACCTCCAGTATACACTCTGAGAGAGGATTAAGCCCACAACCTAGGTATGTGCCCTAACTAGGAATTGAACCTGCAACCTTTTGGTATATGGGACAATGCTCCAACCAACAGAGCCACCTGGCCAGGGCACTTACTAGTATACATATCTTTTGGTGAACATATATGTACTGTCTCTGTTGGTTATATACTTAGGAATGGAGCTGATGGGCCTAAGAGTATGTTTACACATTTAGCATTAGTAGACACTAAACAGTTTTCCAATGTGATAATGGTAATTAACATTCTGGTTTGAGAGTTTGGGTTGCTCTACATTTTCATCATTATTTGATATTGTGTCTTTTACATTTTAGTTATTCTGGTAACTGTGTGAATGTTACAATTTCTTGGAATATACATGGTAAAACATAATAGTTATGTTAAAAATAAAATACATTTTCATGTTATGAAGATTAAATGTCCTGAGAGAGATAAACATGTGGGTAACTTAGTTGGGGAATATTGGTGACCTATAACTTATGTATGACCAATGTTTTGGAGATAGCTGATTTTAATTATTCCCTCAAAGATGTGCAGAGTTGCTCTAAAATGTAGAATCTTAGATTTCAAATAAAAATAAAACATTTTTCCCTCTATTTTTTGGGCACTATGAAGAGTGATCAATATCTGATGGCAGGCAATTTGACCACTGGTCAATCTATATCAGCACAAAAATTACTACAAGAAGGAGATTGTTCATATGCTAAATACTCGAAAGCATTTTTCCCTGCAGTCATCTGGATTCTGCTATTATTTATTAACTCACCTTCCATTTTTTCTACAAACTCTAAGTTTTGAAGAAAGTTTACATGGTTTTCTTACTGCATTAGAGCTGTTAAAATTATCATTTTATCATTGTAATCACATTGAATGGATTCACAAAATGCCTAGTTCTTTCTGTCCATGCAGAAACATCTTATCCCAAATGTTAGTTAGGAATGCATTTGATATTAATAACAAATGAATTGTCCCAGGGTAGCTCAAAGTGTTTATTTTCCTCACATAATAGAAGATACATGTTTGCTTTTTTTCTTTAAAGCATCCATGCAAATTTTTCTTTTCTTTTTTTTTATTAATTTTCACCCAGGGATATTTTTCCACTGCTTTTTAGAAAGAGTGGAAGGGAGGAGGAAGAGACAGAGAGAAACATCGATGTGAGTCTGTGAGAGAGACTCATCAATTGGTTGCCTCCTGCACACACCCGACCAGGGTCAGGGATTGAAGCTGCAACAAAGGTTTGTGCCCTTGATTGGAATTGAACCCAGGACCCTTTAGTTCACAGGCCAATGCTCTAACCACTGAGCAAAACCAGATAGGGCTTTTTTATTTTAAAAATTTATTGAAATGATTAGGGTAACATTGATTAATAAAACTATATAGATTTCCATTATACAATTCTATAATACATCATCTACATATTGTATTGTGTGTTCACCACCTAAACTCAGTTCTCCTTCCGTCACCGTTTATCCCCCTTTACCTTCTTCTACCTGCCGCCACCACCCTTTCCCTCTGGTAACCACCTTACTGTTGTCTGTGTCTCAGGTTTTTTTTGTTGTTTGTTTGTTTTTGCTTAATACCTTCACATTTTTCACCCAGCTCCCTAAGCCCCTCCCCTCTGAGAGCTGTCAGTCTCTTCTCTGTATCTATGAGTCTGTTTGTATTTTGTTTTTAGTTTATTTTGTTCACTAGATTCCACATATAAGTGAAATCATATGGTATTTGTCTTTCTCTGACTGGCTTGTTTCACTTTTCATAATACTCTCCACATCACCTGGCCATCATGGTTCAGTGGTTGAGCGTTGATCTATGAAACAGGTGGTCATAATTTGATTCCCAGTTGGGGCACATGCACTGGTTTCGGGCTGATTAATGAGTCTCATCATTGATGTTTCTATCTCTCTCTCTCTCTTCCTTCCTATCTGAAATCAATAAAAAATACACAACTCTCCACATCCATCCATGTGGCTTCTGAAGGTAAGATTTCCTTTTTTTTTTTTTTTTTTAACAATTGAATAGTTTTTCTTTGAGTAAATGTACCACCATTTTTTTTAACCACTCATGTATTGTTGGGCACTTGGGCTGCTTCCAGTGCTGGCTATTGTAAGTTATGTTGCAATGAACACGGGGGTTTATATAGTCTTTCAAATTCGTGTTTTGGGGTTTTTTGGGTATATTCCCAGAAGTGGAATCACTGAGTTGAAAGGCAGTTTCATTTTTAGTTTTTTGAGGAAACTCTATACTGTTTTCCACAGTGGTGGCACCAACCTGCATTCCCACCATCAGTGCACAAGGGTTCCTTTTTCTCCACATCCTTGACAACACCTGCTGTTTGTTGATTTATTGATGATAGCCATTCTGATAGGTGTGAATTGATATCTTATTATGGTTTTAATTTGTATATCTCTAATTATTAGTGACAATGAATATTTTTTCATATGCCTATTGGTCATCTGTATGTCCTCTTTGGAAAAGTGTCTACTCAGGTAATTTGCCCATCTTTTAATTGGATTGTGGTGTATGTGTTTTTTTGTGTGTGTGTGTGTTGAATTTTATAAGTTCTTTATCCATTTTGTATATTAACCCCTATCAAATATATATTATTGGTGAATTTATTCTTCGGTTTAGTGGGTTGTCTTTTGATTTTATTGATGATTTCTCTTGCTGTGCAAAAATTTTTAGTTTGATGGGACAAATTTGTTTTTTTTTTTCCTTCTGTTTCCCTTGCCTGAGGATATGTATCAGAAAAAATATTGCTATGACCAATGTCTGAGATTTTACTGCTAGAATTTCTTCTAGGATTTTTATGGTTTCAAGTCTTACATTTAGGTCTTTAATCCATTGAGTTTATGTTTGTGTATGGTGTAAGAAGGTGGTCTAGGCCAATATCCCTGATGAACATACATACTAAAATCCTCAAGAAAATATTAGCAAATCAGATCCAACAATACATTAAAAAGATCATACATAACGGTTACAACAGTCTGCATTCCCACCAGCAGTGTACCAGGGCTCCCTTTTCTCCACACCTTCACCAGCACTTGTCATTTGTTGATTTTTTGATAGTAGCCATCTGACAGGTTTAAGATGGTACCTTATGGTCATTTTGATTTGCATCTCTCAGATGATTAGTGATTTTGAGCATTTTCTCATATGTCTCTTGACCATCTGTATGTCTTCTTTGGAAAAGTGTCTATTTAGATCCTTTGCCCATTTTTTAATTGGATGGTTTATCTACCCTTTATTAAGTTGTATGAGTTTCTTATATATTTTTGATATTAATCCTTTATCAGATGTATCATTGCCAAATATGTTCTCCTATACAGTGGGCTCTCTTTTCATTTTGTTGATGGTTTCTTTTGCTGTGCTGAAGCTTTTTATTTGGATATAGTCCCGTTTGTTTATTTTCTCCTTAGTTTCCTTTGCACGAGGAGATGTATCTGTAAAAAAATTGCTACAAGAGATGTCTGAGATTTTGCTGCCTATGGTTTCTTCTAGGATTTTTATAGTATCATGACTTACATTTAAGTTTTTTATCCACCTTGAGTTTATTCTTGTGTATGGTATAAGTTGGTGGTCTAGTTTCATTTTTTTGCATGTATCTGTCCAATTTTCCTAACACCATTTATTGAAGAGACTGTCTTGACTCCATTGTATGTTCAAACCTCCTTTGTCAAATATTAATTTAGCATAATGGCTTGAGTCAATTTCTGGGTTCTCTGTTCTGTTCCACAGATCTAAAAAAATTAAATATGGATCTGCCATTTGACCCAGTGACTCCACTTCTAGGAATATATCCTAAGCACCAATCAGAAAGAATGTATGCACCCCTATGTTCATAGCAGCACAATTTACAATAGCTAAGATCCGGAAACAGCCCATGTGCCCATCATAAATGTAAAAGCTGTGGTACATTTACACCATGGGATACTATGCAGCAGTTAAAAAAGAAAGAGCTCTTACCCTTTGAGACAACATGGAGGGACCTGGAGAGTATCATGTTAAGTGAAATAAGTCAGTCAGAGAAAGACAAGTATCATATGATTGCACTCGTATATAGAATCTAAGTAACAAAATAAACTGATGAATGGTATGGGTCTAGTGACTCAAAGTATGGAACAGAGTGTGGAATCTCAGAGGGAAGGCAGTGGAGGGTGGGTGGGTGGGAGGTAATCAACCAAAGACCTTGCATGCATATATGCATAACTCATAGACACAGACAATAGGGTGCTAAAGACCTGATATAAATTGATTAATAAATAAGCAATAACATGATGTAACAACAACAAAGACATGATATGAAAACAAAAACAATATAAAAACAACAAAATCATGATATAAAAACAACATTGATATAATGACTGATAAATTGATTAAACTTGTTCTAATATCTCCCTGTATACCACATTAAGAGTAAAAACACTTTTAGAGTGCTTGACTAATTTCCCTTGTGATGAAGTATTTACAACTTTAAATTTAACATCACACACTCTTAGAACTTGAGAGAAAGCAACATATAACTGACCATGTCCAGAAATGGGTTCAGGTAGGAATATTCCTACTCTGTCTAGAGTTTGTCCTTGTGATTTATTAATAGTCATCGCAAATGCTGGGATCACGGGAAACTGTCTTTGAATTAATTTAAATGGGAGGCCAGTGTCACATGGGGACAAATCAATTCTTAGAATCAGCACAACCTCTCCTTCCACAGATTCTGTTAATATTTCAGCCTCTATTATGTTAGGCCGCAATCTTGTGATAATAAATCTAGTACCATTACAAAGACCCCATTTACTATTAAGATTTCTCAGTAGCATGATGATTGCACCTACTTTCAATTTTAATTTATGACAGCATTCCTGAAGGAGTAATACTATTAAGAAATTCGATAGGAAAATTTTCCTTTTCGGCATCATCCATTAAATCGATGGAATCATCACTCAAATACGTGTGGAAATTTCCATTGAGTATATCTAAAATTTCTTCATTTAATTTATGAACATGCTCATTTTTAGGACAAATAATTGCATGATTAGATATATTTTTGATATTATCTATAGATATACTATTCCAAAGGTAGCTTCAATAATAGATCTGTTACAAATCATTTCATGGGCGATTTCAATAATATCCATTCCTAAGTGAAAACTGCTATAAAGTTTGCCATCTAAAGTTTTACTAGCCATTTGCTATCAGCAGAATCCTCTGATCTCATATTTGTTTTAAGAGATAACTGTCTGAAATATCCCCAAACACTACAGTACTTTAAACTCATTTGTACTATGGCCGATCGCATAGCATGGGGCACAACACTGAGACATTGTCGAAAATTCCCTCTGAGAAGGAGAACTTTCCCACCAAATGCAACATTCAAATTCATTATTTCTCTTAGTAATCTGTCTATGGCGTTTATAGCATGACTGGATGCCATGGTGCATTCATCAATAATGAGAATTTGGGCCTTTTTAATGTTTTTAGCAACTTTACTCTTTATATCGAGTCTAGAAATTGAAGTTACATTTAATGGATTTGGTAATTGATATTGGGAATGAAAGGTTCTTCACCAAGAAGTTAATTTGCAGCAATTCCTATAGATGCTGTGGGTAAAACAGTACCACCACGACCTCTAATATAATATATTAAAACTTTATAAAGATATGTTTTTCCACTACCACCTGGGCAATCCAAGAAAAAGCATTTGGGGTGCACAGTTTGATCTTCAATGGTGGAACTGATAGTCTGAAAGGCTGCCAACTGCTCATCGTTCAGAGAATTGATCAAAACCTCTGCCTGTTGTCACTCATATGATTCATCACATGTATTTGTATTCATTAATAAAGGATAGTCTGGAAGTTTGAAATGTGAAAATTTCATTCCATGCAATGTGAATATTTTTTGAATTTTGTTAAGGGCATACATTTCACAGTTCACACAGGGACCTTTTCTTCATTGTAATTTCCAACAAAAATCTTCAATAAAATGAGATTTATTCTCATCCCATAATTTGTCTGCATCAGAAGGACATCCAAACATGCATATATATGCAAAAAGTTGCCATAGCTGTTTGGGCATATTAAGAATGATCGCATTGTCAATCATATCTTTCCAGTAGTGTCGTTGATTAATAATCCTCGATGTTTAGGAGCTTCACAAAAAGTATCATAAACTACACCCCCTACAGTTTTCAGTTCATGAAAACTTATTGCACCTTTTACATGCAGAAGCAAAAGTCTAAGGTAATATCGTTCTGGTTCTCTAAAGCTCACAGTGAACAGGCTACCTAATAATTTATTCCCACCCTTTTGGCATTTTCTCCATGAAGAATTATTAAACACATAATGTTATGGAATCTCTTAATAATCATTATTATGCTCATTGGAATCTTCTCTATTCAATAAGAACCAAGCCATCAAAGTCGAATTATGCCTTTTAGCCCTACCTATAACTTCAGCAAAATTGTCAGTATGAAAATACAAATTCTGATCATTTGGAAAATGAATAGCTAATCTTGTGATTGCATGAGATTGGTCATGCATTCGCATTGCAAAAAGTTTCCAAATAGCCTCATGAGCGCTCACATACCTGGAGTCAATGAAGTGCTGTACTTTGTCATGATTGATAATATTTTTTTCAGAAATTTGAATATTTGCACAATCATGCCCTTTATAGATGTATTTAAATAATTATTTGATACTTTTAATAGATGCACAGACTTCAACATTTATATGACAGTTATATTTAAGGCACAAATATAGGTTGTAAGGGACAATCCAAATGTTATTGACAGCTTTATTTCCAATAGACATGGTGCTACCAGATCTTTGTCTGTATTTGGGATATCCATCAATATTTCCAATGGTTGTATTTTAAAATTCTTTTGGATATCTCTTTGAACATTTTCTATTTTCCATACGTGGACTATTTGTATTTTGTATTCCACATGGTCCATGTACCATATTTGATTTTACAATTTGAAAAAGTCGAGGACACTGGTCTTCATCCGGAATTTCTGCCTTAACTATACAGTCAATGTCATCTTCCGTTAATAATTTGGATTCACTGTCTAATGTCAATAATATGTGAGCGTGAGGCAGTCCAGTTTCTGAAATTCGGCGACATGCATTTTAGCTATTACATTATCAAATAAATCAAATTTACATATATCATTTAAAAGAGCATTCAGCTTAATATTAAAAACCCTGGCTACCAAGTCAGGTCTGTTTTCCACTTTTGCTAGGGTTTTAAATTGTTTATACTATCTGCCCATTTTGGGTTGCATGTCATGGTTATGAATAAATCGGGCTTGCCATACTTTGTTACAGTTGCCATAACATCCTGATATCGCTGCTGCATATTTCTGGGACTACCCTCAAAAGAGGATAGAAGTATTATGATTTTACCAATTGACACATTATCATTTTCAGATCTGGATGTGAGATAATCCATCAAACCACTATATTTTTCAACTCTCAACTTAGATTGGTTTGCTTTAATGAAATTTATCTGATTGACTTCCATTTTTGAATATGGACAATATATACTGTTGAGTTAATTTTCCTGCATTTAAAATAGGTTTGAATGTGTCCCAGGTGGAGAGATGAAATCCATAATACTGTATTTGTGTGACTCGCGTCCTTACATTTTATCTAGTATTATTGTCTATTACACTGTCATCTCTGAGTCTTAAGCAATAAATGTTCCCCAGCCTTTTTCACCATGTGGAAAAAGAATAGGATACATCATTGCATTTAATGTAGGAAACAGGTTACTGATTTGTTTCATTTTAGTGGCATTCGGATTATTGGGTTCTGGTTTACAATGAATGAGCAAGTCACTTTCAAAAGGAGGTTCTCCATCTTCATTTCTGAATATGATGGCAACTTCGGTTACACGGGGATAATTATATCTACTGGATCACTATTACAAGCATATTTAGTCACCATTGTTACTTTCGTGGGAGCAATACCTTTTGCTGCTGCTTCAAATTGGCCTTCCTTTTCTACCACCTGTAGCATCTTGTATGATTTTGTTAATTCATTTATTTCATTCATGATGTTGTTGATATTGATCATGAGTCTTTCTCAGCAAGCTTGGTTATCTGGCATTGCTAATCTTTTACTTGTTGCTTTGGCCATATCGAAAATATAGAATTGAGCAAACTTCCAAGAAACACCATCTGAAGGATATAAAGTTCCAGTATGGTGATAAACTTGACCATCTACACTAATAAAAGACAAACATGCAAATTGACTTACCTTTGCTATGCCTTAAGCCACGCCCACCAGCCAATCAGAGTGACCATATGCAAATTAACCCAACCAAGATGGCAGCCAGCAGCCATGGAGCTGGAGCTAGCAGGAGGCTTGGTTGCCTCACTGATGGAGGAAGCCAAGCTTCCCTACCTGCCACGGAGGCTCTGAGCTCCACTCAAAGCAACAAAGTTTCAATTATAGAAGGTAAATAAACCCCAGATACCTGCTTTCAGCTGGCCGTGGCCACGGAGCTGGAGCGAGCAGGAGGCTTTCCTCCTGCCACCCCTGGCCAGCTCTGAGCTCCTCTCAAGGGTACACAGTTTCAATTATAGAAGGTAAATAAACCCCAGAATAATAATAATAAAAAAAAAAAACAGAAAAAAATGAGAGGCTGGGAGCTTCCATTTCCTGGGGGTTGGCCAGCCTGAAAATGGCCCTCAGCCCCTCTCCCAGACTGGCCAGGCACCCCAGTGGACCTTCCACCCTAAAGGGGGTGTGGCCAGCCTGAAAACAGCCATCAGCCCCTCACCCAGGCTGGCCAAACCTCCATGGGGTGAGGGTCCCTACTGAGGGGGGCTTGACCAGCCTGCAAACACCCAT
Organism: Myotis nattereri; assembly: GCF_964212035.1. Classification (NCBI taxonomy): domain Eukaryota; kingdom Metazoa; phylum Chordata; class Mammalia; order Chiroptera; family Vespertilionidae; genus Myotis; species Myotis nattereri. The sequence goes on along the minus strand of NC_138076.1, from coordinate 81,353,005 downwards.
CAGGCTGTCCAGGCACCCCAGCAGGACCCTCACCCTGATCCAGGACACCCTTCTGGGCAAACCAGCTGGCCCACACCCATGTACCAGGCCTCTAGCCTATATAATGAAAGGGTAATATGCAAACTGACCCTAACAGCAGAATGACTGGGAATGACTGGTCACTATGACACACACTGACCACCAGGAGGCAGATGCTCAATGCAGGAGCTGCCCCCTGGTGGTCAGTGCTCCCACAAGGGGAGTTCTGCTCAGCCACAAGCCAGGCTGACGGCTGCCAGTACAGCAGTGGTGGTGGGAGCCTCTTCTGCCTCCTCAGCAATGTTAAGGATGTCCGACTGCAGCTTAGGCCTGCTCCCCGCTGGCAAGTGAACATTCCCCGAGGGCTGCCGGGCTGCCAGAGGGATGTCTGACTGCCATCTTGCGCCCGATCCCCCAGGGAGCGGGCCTAAGCCAGCAGGTGGACATCTTCCGAGGGGTCCCAGACTGCAAGAGGGCATAGGCCGGGCTGAGGGACCCCCCCTGCCCAAGTGCACAAATTTTTGTGCACCAGGTCCCTAGTGTATCATAAAACAGTATGGCCCATATCCTGATGATAATGCAATATTTGCACCCACTGAAGCAAAAGCACTATTTATTGAATGAATATTTTCCAGGAAATTTTTACTGTGAGAATATTTGTTCATCATTAATTTTTTTTAAAATATGCCCTTAATTCTGGAAAATTTATGTCATTTGGAGAAACTTTGCCTTTGCTACAAAATCAAGTAAAATTTCTATCAGATGTTTTTTCATTGGAGAAATTTAGGGATAGGCAATATTGACATGTAATAGTCATTCCACCACAACTGTGTTCAATGATTGCATCCTCATTTACCTCATTTTTGCTATGAAGGCAGTTCTTACCAGTATTGGTAATATTTGCCAATGACTGTTCTTCAGACAGATTCTGTTGACAATGTCACTTTCTTTCAGCCTCAAAGGTACATTGTGCCAGTAGTTGGTCTCCAGATACATTCTGTTGATGACGCTGGCTTCTTTCAGCTTCAGAGGTACATTGTGGCAACAGTTGGTCTTCAGACATAGTCTGTCAACAAGTTCTGCTTTGGAATGTCAACAAAAATGTGACATCATTACTGGCATCCACAGCCACAGTTTCTGGGCTGGGCTGGGCTGGGCTGTTGGCTGCATTTTGCGCCATGGGGTCTCAGCAGCGTGAGCTGTGATTTGGTGGGCTGTCACTCTGGGGTGGTGGCCAAGCCTGTGTCTCACTTGGGGAAAGCCAAGTGTTGCTTTGTGGGCATCAAGTCTGGGGTGCCGTTTCTCTGTGCACATCATGACATTTCCTGCATTGAGCATTTGCCCCCTGGTGGTCAGTGTGCATCATGGTGACCAGTCAGATGGTCAGACACTTAGCATATTAGCCTTTTATATAGATAGATAATGAACTATCAGAAAGGGAAACTAAGAATACAATCCCATTTACACTTGCATAAGAAAATAAAATACCTATTAATAAATTTAACCAAGGATGTAAAAGTCCTGTATTCAGACAATTATAAAACACATTGAAGAAAATACAAATAAGTGGAAGCATATCCCATATTCACGAATAGGAAGAATTAACATAATTAAAATGTCCATACTACCCAAAGCATTTTATAGATTCAACACAGTTCCTATCAAGACAGCAATGGCACATTTCATAGAATTGGAAAAAATAGTCCAAAAATTTATGTGGAACCACAAAAGACCCTGAATAGCCACAGCAATTTTGAGAAAGAAGAACAAAGTTGTAGGAATCATGCTACCTGATATCAAACTATACTACAAAGCCATAGTAATCACAACAGCATGGTACTGGCATAAAAATAGACATATAAATATATGAAACAGAATAGAGAGCCCTGAAATAAACCCATGCTTTTATGATCAATTAATACTTGACAAAAAGAGGCAAGAGCATAAAATGGGATAAAGATAGGCTATTCAATAAATGGTGTTGGGAAAATTGGACAGATACATGCATACTGTACTTGCTGCTTTTAAAACTTATTTACCAGCTAGTGTTGCTATTGATCCAACTGCTTAGCAATGTATTTTGACATTCAGTTTATTCATTCTGTTTCATCTTCCTTTATGTACCAACTTTCATATTCATGCTTGTTGTCTCATGGATGCAAAATGGCTGCTATGCTTTAAGTATCACATCTACATTTAAGGGCTAAAAAAGGAAAACAGAGGGATTCCAGACATATCTTTACTATTTATCTGGAAAAGTAGAGTCCCCAGAAGACTTATGCTTATGCCTCTGTATTATTTAGCTATTGCTGTGGAACAACGAATCCCTCCTTCCCCAAACCACTGTCAAAACAATGACAACAATAACAATAAGAATACTTCATGGGGTTAATCAGCTGAAAGCAAAGACTAATAAGTAATTATTATTTTACAGTTTCTATGGATCAGGAATGCCATAGAAGCTTAGCTAGATGTCTCTGGCTCAGAGTCTTTCATGAAATTCTAGTTAGGAAGTCGATAGGATCTGAAATAATATGAAGGCCCAACTGGGGCTGGAGCATTTACTTCTGATATGGCTCATTGCCAAGATGGAAGTGAACAGGAAGCCTCATTTACCCATCCCATAAGCCTCTCCATAATTTCTATGTTTTATTCTCACAACGTGGAAGCCGCCTTCCTCCAGAAGAAGAGATCCAAGAGAGAGCAAGGCAGAAATCACATTATCTTGTGAACTAGCCTTGACTGACAAACACTGTCACTTCCAGCTTTTGAAGAGAGGAGTGTCAAAGAATCCGTGGACATAATTTTAAACCAGTACTGCCCCATTGATCAAAACGGACTCAGCTGTTCAGTCTAGTTACAGTGGAGTCTAGGAAGTAAGTTTATCATCAGAGGCCATGCCCATTCTCCCCTTAAACAAAATAGAGGCTCTACTAGCAGAAAGAAAGGGGAAAGGATTACTGGGAAGGGAACTAGCTCATTGATTTGTATGTAATGGAAGTTTTGATAACTTGTCCAAATAATTCTAGAGTTTAGCTAAAGGAATGAACAGTTTAGAAAGATACATTTCTGAAAAACAAAGCTTTTTAAGGGTGCGAAGGGAAATGACCATACCTACTGGACTATAAAATACAAGATGAAGCAATATATAGGCAAATGAATAAAAATAATAATGTACAGTAAATAAATATATGCTAATTTATAGAAAATTAATATTGAAAGGGATGATTTTTTATAAATGGCATTGTAAATGTGTGTTTGAGAGATATTAATTTATATTATTGCTATAAAACACAGTAAGTTATAGATACATTAGAAAGTAAAACATGAAAAATAAAACCATTTTAAGAAACTAGGAGACATTTTATTATTTTTTTTGTAAGACAATATTTATTTGGTAAATCAAAGAGGTAGAAGAAGCAATTTCTAGAAGAAATGGGCTTAGGAAACAAGTTCCAGAGGTAAAAGAAGTGCCCTTGGAGCTTGGAAGTGAGGAAGCTAATGGTAACATGCTTGGGGCTGAGAGTGGGTGGGCAAATGGAAGGGGAAAGGGAAAGGCATGGGCATGTCCTTGGGAGGTAAATATTTGCCTTATCCCAGATTCAGAAGGATTATAAAAGTATATAAGTAATGGAAGTACATATAAGATTATATAAATCTATAAGTATAATAGCAAAGGAAAAGATTGATTCTAATATTTAAAATTATAAATTCTATGTTGAGAACATCATAAAAATTTAAATGCAAACCAAGGAACTATGCATTATTGATATTTTGGTGGGATATATTTATTAACAAGAAAAATACCTTAGCTTTCTTGAGGTCTATAGCCCTTTTCTGTGAGCAATTATTTCAGAGAAAAAATAAAACAGTGGGAAAATATTAATATATAATGAGTTAATCTAAGTGATAATAAAAATCTCAATATTCTTAATAAAATGGGCAAAAACATAAGCCTACAATTCACAGAACAGATAGAACAAATGGCTAATAAACAGGAATAAATGGTCAACCTCATTTGTAATCATAATGATGCAAATTAAAACAAAAATAAAATTTAATGTTTTACCTATCAGATCAACAGAGATTGTTTAGTGTAAATACTCAGGAGGGGCTAAAATGTATGAAAAGGAATAATCAATTACTGCTGATGTATGCAAAGCAATATGTCTGCAATATTATTTATTATTTATAGAAACAAAAGAAATTATCTAACTATTACACAATAGAGGCCTGGTGCATGAAATTCATGCACTGGGGTGGGGGGTCTCTCAGCCTGACCTGTGCCCTCTCACAGTCCAAGACCCCTCGGGGAATGTCCACCTGTCGGCTTAGGCCCTATCCCCGCAGGGGTCAGGCCTAAGCCGGCAGTTGGACATCCCTCTCAGAATCCTGGATCCCAAACTCCTTACTGCCTGCCTGCTCACTCCTTACCACTTGGCTTACTGCTCCTTAGCACTTCCACAAAGGTGGGAGAGGCTCCCGCCGCCACCACTGCACTCGCCAGCCATGAGCCTGGCTTCTGACTGAGCAGCTGCTCCTCCTGTGGAAGCATACTGAACACCAGGGGGCAGCTTCTGCATTGAGCATCTGCCCCTGGTGGCCAGTGATCATCATAGCAACCAGTCGTTCTGCCTTAATGTCGCTTAGGCTTTTATTATATAGATAAACTCATAGTCATGGCTAAAGAAATCATGGAATGTCCTTATAATCGGATATTTGGTTGTTGTTAAAATATTTTAATGAATTTCAATGATTTGAAAAAATGTTCATGATACAATTTTAATTATAAAAGTAACACATAGTACATAAAATATATTTGACATTATGTGAATTATGGCATATGTATTAAGTAAGAATTTAAAAGTTTTGGAGAAAATAGAACAAAATATTTGCAGTACTTCCTGAGAAATATTTTGGTGGTGGTGGTGGTGGTGGGGAGGTTGTAAGATTATGAAAGATTTATATCTTATTTAGATTTATGAACTTCTCAAGTTTTCTATAGTCTGTTGCTTTTGTAATAAAAAACAGTACTCAGTAAACTCTAATTATACTGTTTTAATCCTAACAACTAACCTATCATAGTGTTCTTGGGGAGTTGTAGAGTGTGTGTGTGTGTGTGTGTGTGTGTGTGTGTGTGTGTGTGTCTTATAAAGACAGAGAGAAGAAAGATGGGGTAGTAAGGATTGGGGAAGGGAGGGAAAGAGGCAGAGATAAAGGGAGGAAGAGAGAAAATTTGTGTACTATAATTCTAGGAGACTTATATATAAAAAATATCAAAACTCATTTTGTCAGGAAGTGGTAAATTAAAGCTTACAATAGTGCATTAACTCTTTCAGGGCACTAAGGGACCAATTAGTACATTATGCTAAGGGTACTAAATTGTATCTTACTAGCCTGGAGGAGACCAGGCATGTCCTGAAGCTCTAACTCATAGCACCACTGGGAAGTGATTCAAATCTGGGAAGAAGCTGGTTCATTGAATATTAATTGAATGGGTGAATAAATACACAGAGAAAGCAAAGAAGAGAGCTAACAAGCTAACACTTATTGATTGATTTTTATGTGCTAGGTGCTTCTCATTCATTATCCCATTTAATTCTCATGGCAACCATATGAGGTCCATATTATTATTATAACCATTTTACAGCGAAAAAAACTGAATTTGTACCATGACATAAACACTTTCCTGCCCTTCCTATGGGATCACACTGGCACTGACCTGAGATAGTCACATCTTGCTGTGGTCTGGAGTACAAAATCCCTCTTGGTTCCCCAGAGTCTTCTTTCAGGTTGTCTGATTTATGATATTCCACAGTTAAAGAAAGCATTCCTGCTCTAGCTGGTTTGGCTCAGTGGATAGAGCATCAGCCTGCAGACTGAATGGTCCTGGGTTCGATTTTGGTCAAGGGCACATGCCTGGGTTGCAGGCTTGATCCCCAAGAGGGGAGCATGCAGGAGGCAGCTGATCAATGATTCTCTCTCATCATTGAGGTTTCTACCTTTCTCTCTCCCTCTCCCTTCTTCTCTGAAATTAATAGAAATATATTTTTTAAAAAAAGAAGAAAGAAAGAAAGAAAAGAAAAGAAACCATTCATTGGAGCTTCTGGTCAAGATGGCAATGTAGGTAAACACTGTACTTGGTATCTCCCACAACCACATCAAAATTATAACTAAACTACAGTACAACTATCATTCAGAATCACCTGAAATATAGCTGAACAGAAGTCCTATAACTAAGGATATAAAGAAGCCACATCCAAACTGGTAGGAGGGGTAGAGATATGGAACTGGCTGGTCCCAAACATAGGTGTGGCAGTTACAAATCAGGAAGGATGCCTGGCCAGTGTTGCTCAGTGGATTGAGCATCATCTCATACACCAAGGGGTTGCTGGTTTGATGCATGTCAGGGCACATGCTCAGGTTGCAGACTCAATCGCCAGCAGTGGGTGTGCAGGAGGCAGTCAACCAATGTGATATTTTTCTCTCATTGATATTTCTATCTCTCTTCCTTTCCCTTCATCTCTCTCTCTCTTAAAAAAAATCAATAAAATAGATTTTTTTAAAAATCAGGAGGGATTTCTCAGCAGGACCAGTTCCTCACTGAAGAGTGAGGGGTCCCAGCCCATCAAAGGTTTGCCAGCCCTGGGTTCCAGTGTCAGAAAAAGAAGTCTGCATCACTTCAGGCTGTAAAAAACAGAAGATTGCCCTGGCTGGTGTGGTGCAGTGGGTTGGTTATTGCCCTGTGTAATAAAATGTTGCTGGTTCTATTCCTGACCAGGGCACAGGCCTAGGTTGTGAGCTCAATCCCTGAGAGGGGGAATGCAGCATGCAGGAGACAGCTGATTGATGTTACACTCTCACATCACTTCTCTCTCCTTGTCCCTCTCCCTTACTCTCTCTAAAAATCAATTAACTATTCTTTAAAATAACAAACAAACAAATAAATGAAACACAGAAAAAATAGCAGAGATTGTGGCTGAGATGGAAGGCTTCTAGAGTCACAGGCCTTCCTCTTAAAGGGCCTGCACATGAACTTACTCAGAGTCACTCCCTCTGAGCTCCAGTGCTGGGCAGAGCTCAAAAGGTGCCTGGGACACACGGAAAGAAAATGAATTTTTTGGCATCTGGGTGTGTGGTTCTGGGGTGAGAGTTGGAGGGGCAGCTTTCTCCCAGAGAGAAGTGCTGGCATAGGGCATTGTTCTTTGATGAGCCTTCCTCCCACAGAGCCAGCAGGCAGACACCATATCTAAGTCTCCACCAACCTGGCTCACACTATTTCCCCACACTGGTGATTCCCTCTGGCCCCACCCAACCCAATTTGCAGGCCCATCCAAGCCCTTTCCAGTGGCATTTCCACACAAATGGCCTGTCTTGGCTCATACTTCAGACTTTCCTAAAATCTCTCAAACCAGCAGCATCTGCCCTAGCCAGTTTGGCTTGGTAGATAGAGCATTGGCCTGCAGACTGAAGGGTCCCAGGTTCGATTCAGGTCAGAGGCATGTACCTTGGTTGTTGGCACATCCCCAGTCAGGGGTGTGCAAGAGGCAGCTGATTGATGTTTCTCTCTCATTGATGTTTCTAACTCTTTATCGCTCTCCCTTCCTTTCTGTAAAAAAAAAAAAAATCAATAAAATATATTAAAAAAAAACAAAAAATACAGCAACATCTGGCCTCTGTGTACCCCATACCTTTTACTATATGGCCCAAGGCCTGGGACTAGAGGCAGCCAGCCTTGGTTTACAGCTTGACCTCTCCTGGGCAACTCCAAGCCCAGAACAAATAGAAGCCATCTATGGTCACTTTGTAGCTCATGCTGGGTCTCCTCAGGTAGGATATAGGCAGGAGCTGACCTTGACTTGCACCTCCCAAGAGGCCTCAGAGCCAGCACACCCAGTGGACAGCAATGGACCGTGCCAAAGCACCACCCAACCGCTCCACAAGCAACCTACTCAAGGTGGGGACTTGGAAGTGAACTGAGTTCTGTTGTAGTGAGTTTTGCTCTATGTGGTCAGCTCCTGCATAGAAGATCCTCCACATTAGTCTCAGCCAGTCCTCACAGCCCATTGGCCTGGGGGTAAATTTCTCCCATTTACATGCCAACAACAATCAAAGCTCAACTACAACAGGAGGATGCAAACAGCCTGCATGGGGTGGGAGGGGGAGGTATGCACCTGGAGCATCTAGCTTGACTGAGGAGGCTACACCATTAGGCCCTATAGAACACCTACTACATAAGGCCACTTTATCAAGAAAGGGAGATGTAACAGCTCTACTGAATACATAGAAAACACAGGGAAGCAGGTAAAATGAGGAGATAAAGAAATATGTCCCAAATGAAGGAGCAGAACACAACTCCAGAAGATCTAAACAAAATGTAGATAAGCAGTATACCAGATGCAGAGTTTAAAACACTTGTTATAAGAATGCTCAATAAATAGGGGAAGATAGAGAAACTTAGTGAAAACTTCAACAAAGAGATAGAGAACATAAAAAAGAGTCAATGAGAAATGAAGAATACACGAACTGAAATGAAGAATACATTATAGACAATCAATAGTAAAGTAGATAAAGCAGAGGATCAAATTAGTGATTTAGAAGATAAGAAACAGAAAACACCCAATCAAAAACAGCAAAAAACAAACAAAAAAGAATCCAAGAAAATGAGGATAGTGTAAGGAGCTTCTGCGACAACTTCAAGTGCACTAACATTTGTATCATGGGGATATTGGAAACCCAAATAAGCCAGTCAGAGAAAGACAAAGTATCACATGCTCTCACTTACATGTGGAATCTAATGAACAAAATAAACCGATAAGCAAAATACAACCAGAGACATAAAAAGCATGCAGCAGACTGATGAATCTCAGAGGGAAGGGGGCAGGGTGGGAAGAGATTAACTAAAGAATTTATATGTATGTATGCATAACCCATGGACACTGACAATAGTGCAGTGAAGACCTGGGGAGGGGGTGGGAGCAGGGTGGAGGGTGTCAATGGGGGGAAAAGGGGACATTTATAATACTTCCAATAATAAGGGAAAATAAAATTAAAAAAAAGAAAACCTATTTGAAAAAATGACAGAACTTCCCTAACCTGGAGAAGGAAATAGACATACAAATCCAGGAAGTGCAGAGAGTCTGAAAGTAGATGAACCCTAAAAATATCACATCAAGACACATAATTAATTAAAATGCCAAAGGTTAAAGACAAAGAGAGAATCTTAAAAGCAGCAAGAGAAAAACAGTTAGTTACCTACAAGGGAGCTTCATTAAAACTTCAGCTGTCAAACTACAGTGAGAAGCCTGGGGAGGGTTGTGGGGGGCGGGGAAAGAGATCAACCGAAGGACTTGTATGCATGCACATAAGCATAACCAATGGACATAAGACACTGGGGGGTAAGGGAGGCTGGGGGAATGTCAAGGGGGAAAAAAGGGAGACATATGTAATACTCTTTGTAATACTTTAAGCAATAAAACAAAATTGAAAAAATAATAATAAAAACAAACAAACAAACAAAAAACAAACTTCAGCTGTCATTCCAGACACATACCAACCCATTTTCTCTAACGGAAATATTATTTTCTCACATCAGGTTTTCATGTTTTGTTCCTTCACTTCTTTTACGTTTTAATATCACTTTAATAAATCACTTTTAATGTTAAAAAAGACTATCAGCTGATTTTTCAACAGAATCTTCCAGGCTAGAAGAAACTGGCAAGAAATTTTCAAAGTGATGAAAAGCAAGGACCTACAACTAAGTTTACAGTATCTTATAAAGCTATCATTTAGAATCTAAAAAAAAAGACAAAGAGCTTCCTAGACAAGATGAAACTACAGGAGTTCATCACCACCAAAATAGTATTATATTAAATGTTAAAGGGTCTTCTTTAAGAAGAAATAAAAAAAGATTAAAATATGAACAATAAAAATAGCAATAAATACATATTCATCAATAATTACTTTCAATGCAAATGGGTTAAATGCTCCAATCAAAAGACATATGCTTACTGAATGGATAACAAAACAAGACCCTTGCATATGCTGTCTACAAGAGACTTACTTCAAATTGAAAGACACACACACACATACACAGACTGAAAGTAAAAGGATGGAAAAAGGTATTTCATGAAAATGGAAATGAGAAAAAAAGCTGGGGTAGCAGTACTTATACCAGACAAAATAGACTTTAAAACAAAGACTATAACAAGAGAGAAAGAAAGACCCAGAAATTCTACTTCTGGGTATTTATCCATAGAAACCCAAAACACTAAATCAAAAATACGCATACATTCATATGTTTATTGCAGCTTTATTTATAATAGCCAAGGTATGGAATCAACCTAAGTGTCCATCAACAGATGAATGGATAAAGAAGAAGTGGTGCATATATACCATGGAATATGACTCAGCCTTAAAAATAATGAAATCTCACCATCTGCAACAACATGGATAGACCTAGAGGGCATTGTGCTCTGTGAAATAAGTCAGACAGAGACTTATTACAAAGTCTTTACAAATTCCAGATGATTTCACTTACATGTGGAATCTAAAAAACAAAATAAATGCGCAAGTAGAACAGACTTATAGATAACAGGGAACATTTTGATAGTTGCCAGATGATAGGTGGGTTAGGGAGGTGGGTGGGAAAGGTAAAGTGATTTAGAAGTACACATTGGTAGTTACAGAATAATCATGAAAATGTAAAAATTCACATAAAGAATATAGTCAATAACAATATTATAATATTATATGTGGTGTCAACTGATTATTAAATTTATTATGGTGACCACTTAGTAAGTTATATAAATGTCTAATTATGGAATTGTTCACCTGAAATTAAACTAATATTGTATATCAACTGTAATTTTAAAAAAAATATACCATTTCTTTTGGGATTTTGGCTTTTCTGAGTCTTACACAGTAAGTAGTATCCTATTGGACAGTGGGTATGAGAGAGAATAGGGGAATAGAAACCCTTTGGGATATTAGTCACTTACTAGAGGCCTGGTGCACGAAATTTGTGCACTCGGGGTGGTGGTGGTGGAGAGGTGGTCCCCCAGCTTGGCCTGTGCCCTCTCACAGTGCAGGAGCCCCGTGATTGATCACCCCAAAGAGGTAGGTCCTGCTCCCCACTCCCCCTTCCGGAGCTCCTCAATGGATTGCCCCAAAGAGGTAGGCTGGAGCCGAAGGCTTTTCCTGTGGAGCCATGGGACCTGCATCCTCGCTGCATACGCAGTGTCACACCCCAGCCCACCCGCATGTGCCTGCTGTGCATGCAGCCTCCTGGTGATCATTCGTTGTGGTGTGAGTGCATCACGGTGTGAGAGCATGACCACCACATAGGCTTTTATTAGTATAGATACTGAAATAGAGCTCCTTTTCATTCCTCTCTGAGAAATATTTTTTTTTTTGAGAAGTATTTTAATTAAAAAAAAAAAGTCAAACAAAGCAGAGAAGAGTAAAGATTGCTGGAGAACTAAGAGAAGTGTCTCAAGACATAGAAGAGTAGGTCTTGGGTTACTGCCTATTAACTGGTGTGTTAGAAATGTACTTAAGCCATTTCTCTTTTAATATCCTAAAGGCAAAAGGCAGGCCTTTGCAAGATAGGTATCTGGATTGCTGGGCATAGGTACAAGCTGTTTTGTGATTTGAAGCAAAGGAAACTGGCTCATAAAGAGAATGTATTCTTGACTCATTTAATTAATAAGGAGTTGTAAACCAGTAAGTTGATGATTGCAGACTTGCAAATGATAAATGAAACTGACATAGGAAACACAACGTCAGAGTGTTTCAAATACAAAGAATCAAAAAGAGGAGTCTATATAATCAATTTTTTATAGGGATCCTGTGTTAGGGGAAGAGTTGGCTGCTCTGAATATTTCAGATTTTTATTCAGAAGACTTTTTCTGTCAGAGCGGGAGCATATTCCTGCATAGGTGGTAGGACACAGTTTTACATTTTAGACAACTAAAATTTTGAGTACAAAATTCCACATCCCTTTAATTTTATTTTTAAAGGATAGATCAAGAAATAAGATGAAAGTTCTAAAACCTTTTAATTCTCTCCTGCTTCTTAGTTTGGTTACATTTACATATAGGCTTTCAAAGACTGAAGAGGGCAAAGTATTTCTTTCTAGAAAGAAAATCCAAACTAGTGATATCTTTAAATACATTTACACCCAAATTATACACTGTAAGTCTACAAGCAACTTTATAAAAAATCACCCACATGACATTGTGTATTGTGATTCTTTATATGATAGCAAAACTCCTGTAGGAGGAAGAAAACAATGATTAGGCTAAGCAAAGTGAAAAGATATTTTCGCAGCTGGAAGCTGTTAATACTTGAGCTGATAGAGACTTGGAGAATAACTCCTCTGTTGTGTGTTAAAAAATAAATATACAAGCATTGGAGTAATCCATGGGATGAGAAATCACAGGAGGGAGATAACAGCCATACAGATCTGAGACTGATTGTTTTTCTGCTCATGGGGATGTTGCTCTTTGGCTCTAAGTCTTGGACTGACAACTCTTCTGGATGTTGTCTCTAGTCCTCTGAGTCTTATTATCTTTGAGTAAATACTCCATTGCCAAGTCAGCCAAGGGCTTTACCTTATCATAGAAGACAGATAATTATTGGAAACAGGCAAAGAGTTTGGGATTCTAAACCTCCTCCACATTTAAACCTCACACCCTTATTTTAAAAGCAATACATTTTCATGATAGAAAATTTAAAAAATACAAAGAATCAAAAAGAGGAGTCTATATAATAATCCTACTAATGAGAGATAATTACCAATTAGTAGTGGAGTTACCTATTCTTTCATTCAATCCAATGGGAGTATATGTATTTTTTAAATTCTCTTATGGTATATATCCTATCTTATAAAAAGGTAATATGCAAATTAACTGTCACTCCACCACAAAGATGGCAGCGCCCTGTCCTCTCAGCCTGCCGCTGGAGTGGCGGCTTCCTTCATGTGGCAGCAGCGGTGAAGCCCCCATGCCAGGCTGACAGAGAGCGGACATCAGGGCATGGCGGCTTAGTTCACACAGCAGCAGCAGTGAAGCCTCCATGCCTGGCAGGCAGAGAGCTGACAGCAGGGCCTGGGGGCTTCCTTCATGCAGTGGTGGCAGTGAAGCCCCCATACCTGGCAGTCAGAGACAGAGAGCAGACCGCTCTCTGATGAAGCCCCCAGAGGGCATGGAGGCTTCATCACTAAGGCGGCAGCGAAGCCCCGAGACCCCACAGACAGAGGGCAGTGGTGAAGCAGCCAGCCCTGCAGAGAGCAGAGAACCATGTGGAGTAGGCCTAAGCCTTCAGTAAGACATCCCCTTACAGCTCCTGCATTGGAGAGGGTGCAGGTTGGGCTGAGGGACCTCCCTCCCCCACCACATGCAGAAATTTCATGCACTGGGCCTCTAGTAGTTTTATAATCTTTTTGGGTCTACTCCCTCATCTGTTCCCATGAGTAACAGTTAAAGTCTACATTTTGGGCCCATCCAATGTGGCTCAATTGGTTGAATGTGGTCCCATGCACCAAGAGGTCACAAGTTTGATTTCCAGTCAAGGTACATGCAGGGTTGCAGGCTGGATCCCCAGTAGGGGGCCTGCAGAAGGCAGCAGATCAATGTTCTATCACTCTTCCTCTCTCTCTAAAAATCAATAAAAACATTTTTTTTAAAGTCTGCACTTTGGAATCAGAACCTACATTAATAGAATTTTCAGTCTGCCTCTTATCATCTAAGTGATGTCAGTCTCAATTCCCTCCTCTGCAAAATGAAGGTAATGTTGTCGGTTTGCAGGATGGTATGAGGATAGAGTTAATGTGGGTAAAGTGCTTGGCATGTAATTATTCAATAAATATCAGCTATTATAATTTTTCTCCCTTTCTCCCTTTTTGTACCTATGCCATATTAGTGCTGTGCTCTATCTTTTGCTGCGCTCAGCTCTCACCCCCCCGCCCCCACCCCTCCACAAACTAGTTCCATTTACAATCACTTCAAAAGATTTCTTGAGTCTTTGGTGTCCTGCTCCCCAAGCCTCAGCTCTCTTGAGGCTGGAAGGCAGTGCTTCTCACACAGTCACTTGTGGCACCTGTGTTTTCCATTCAGCCTTGACATAGGACATTGATTTTCACAACCGATAATGAAATCCAGTCACTCACATTTCTCATATCTCATAGTAAGTGTGATGTGATTTTCTAGATGATTCTACCTGCCAGGAATAGACACTTGTAACCTTTGGCTATCCTCTGACTAACCTTGGCATACAGGGTTTATTCTAGTTTTCTGCTTCTTTGCAGGAATAATGTCTTTACTATTTGACTTCCATCCCTTCAACTTGCATAAGCACCCACATGTGTTCTTCTACCTCTTCCCATTTCTCTGGCCATTCCCAAATGTCCTTGATATAACCCTTCCTACCAACCAGAGTGCTCAAGGTGTTTTGAACTCTATCCATCAACTTCAATCTGTTCTGTTACCTTGAGCCATTATTAGTATATATTATTATGCTTATTTATAAATATGCTAAAAGCTAAATTGTACAAATTGTTGAGTTTTTATTTTTTATAATATTACTAAAGTTATATATGTCACTCAAAAATATAAATTTCTTAAATTTTTTTCCTTGGTAAATGAATAAGAAGTAAGGTTTTCCATTTGTGATCATCTGCATTAAGGAAAAGTAGTTTAAGTCTGAGTGCTGATTGTACTTTTTTTCCCCAATATATAAATATTGGAAATGTTTTGAACAGGTAAGAAAAAACAAAACAAAACCTGGCAGTAGAATGTTTTAATTCACTATTTCGAACTGTCTCTTTGAGTATGATAAAAAGCTGAGCCAATAATAATCCAGGTCTCACTTGTCTGAGAGAGGGATAAAGGATTATGAGCAGGAGATCCTTACCTCTGCAGAACAAACAACCTTTGGACAGAAGGGAGTGTGGTCGTGAGGTTCTGCTTGGATAGGCAGGATCATAGAAGTGGCATAAGAAGGTTGACCCTCACCAAGGACTGGGGCTCTGCCTGGACACATTTCCCTTGTTTCAGACTGGACTCTTATGATTTTACCTGGGACAAGCAAGATGGAGGGGTCTGCCTAGGAACTGTTAAGTCATGGAGTAAGAATTGTCATACACAGTAACATATCAATGACTCAGCATATTCCCGTTCAGGGAATGCTGAGTCTGGCAGACTCTACTTCCTTGGCCTCAGCAGTGGGCAATAGATGAGGAATGGGCAGTCACCTGCCCTGCCTTCCTTTCCTTGTTTGCTGCACCCTGTCCAAGTGCCTGGTGTAATGGGATGCTCCGTTTAGTTGGCCGTTGTGAATGGGCCTGGGAAGATTTTAAAAAATGTTTTTTTTAATTATGAAATTAAAAACAATATGTAAGATTAAAGAGAATAGTATAATGAAGCCATGAATCACCACATAACTTTTAGCAGTTTTCAACATTTTACTAATTTTGTTTCATTTTTTTCTCTACCACTTATCTTCCATGCTTCCCTTGTAACTACAGAATTCTAAAGCAAATCTCAAAGAAATTCTCTAAATACTTCAGTAGATATCTCTAAAAGATAAGGATTAAAAAAACGAAACAAAACAAAACATAATCACGGTACTATTCATACCTAACAGAGTTAGTAGTAATTCCTTAATATTTAGTTCATGTTTTAAATTTTCTTGATTGTCTAAAAAATTCATTGGTTTGTTTAAATCAGAATCTAATCAAGGCCTATACATTGCATTTGATTGTTGGTTCTCATAAAACTCTTTAATTATAACAGTTCTTTCTTCCTTCTACCCTATTTTTATGCCATTTAATTTTTGAAGAAACTGGATCATTTTTCTTCTGGAATAGGGTAGTTTGGACGAGCTGTTTCTTCAGGCCTAAAGATTTTTTTGGCTAACTTAGAGGCCATGTGGAACGATGTAACAGTGTGTCTGCGAACATGTTAATATTATCCATCATGGTGGGGCCAAGATGACTGAGTGATTGATGGGACAAGGGAGAGAAGCTTCAGTCACAAGTTACAGAAGGTTGAGAACCACTGCTCAGAGGGACTCCTTATGCAGAGAAACTTAAATGACAGACTCTAGCAGAAAAGCTGCCTTGCCAATGACCTCATTGATCATATTTCTGTTCTGTAAGAACCTCACTCTGACTCAGGGACCACAGGAACTGTGAGTGTGGACTTCACATCTTTTTCTTTATGCAGGCTGTACTCTCCATCAGCACCATGCTGGCTGTTTTTTTGTTTGTTTGTTTGTTTTGTTGTTGTTGTTATTGGTAATATACTGCTTTTTCCATCTGTAAATTCTCAGTGATTCCAGCCAACACACTGGGAGTAGCTATTCACATACCTACTCTGTGCTCTGCAGAACAGCAGAGGTACAGTGATGCCATTTGAAAGGTATCTTCTTTTAACCCCAACTTCAGACAGATTAACTCTCTTTGGTTTTTAAAAGATGCTTAGTTGATTCTTTGGGCTTTGAAGCCTTCTGATCCTGCTAGGAACTGGAAAAGGAAAACAAATTCTTTCTTGACATGACCTCTGGGTTAATCTCAGCCATTTTGCCATCTCTGTGGGTCGAAATAGGTAGGAATGTAGTGACAGAATAGCAGAGTTCTGGATTCCTCCATGCCACATGGACTAATCAGTAGTTCTTAAACCTACTTTATGATTTTCCAGCATTGAATTCTGCTTTCTCTTTTAAAAATGTGTTTCTCCTGCATTTGCACTGAGACCTGTTTCAGGTTCAGTTAAGATGACCACTCCTTCACAAAACCTTTCTGGAGCTCCCCAGCCAGGTCTGCTTTCCTCTTCTGTGGCCTTTCACAGTGCTAACATTCAGTGGAATTGCTGGGATGTGAACTTGTGCAGAGACCAGCACTCTCACTTGTCCTCTTGCTTCTAACCCTTCTAAAGATTGTGGCCAGGTATTTGACAGAAGACAAGGGGACACATCTCCAAGTAGTCAACAAAGAAGCAAAACCCAATCAAGAATGACAGAACTTGCCCAGCCGTGTTGCTCAATGGTTGGGCATCAACCTATGAACCAGGTGGTCACAGTTTGATTCCTAGTCAGGGCAAATGCCAGGTTTCGGGCTTGCTTGATCCCCAGGAGACAGGCGATCGATGATTCTCTTTCATCATCGATGTTTCTATCTCTCTCCTCCTCTCCCTTCCTCTCTGAAATCAATAAAAATGTATTTTTATAAAAAAGAATGATAGTACTTAATGAGAAACATTTGGTGAGATATCCTTACCTGTGCCTTGTTGGTGAGTGGAAATTTCAGTTCAGTTCAGTAAACCCCCTTACCCCTCCATGTTTACCATGTGCTAAGGATCATGCTAGATATGGAGGATACAAATAATAATAATAACCAATATTTATATCATGCTTATGATGTATCAGACCCTGTTCTTAGCACTTTAATTATTTACTTAATCCTCAGAATGATGCTATAAAGTTGGTACTATCGCTATCTCCATTTTATTGTTTGAGAAACAGAGGCAGATTGTGAGGGTAAGCAATTTGCCAAGGTTATACAAATTAGGATCTGTGACAGAGCTAGGTTCTGAACCAAGGCCATGTGGTCCAAATTAAAATAAGACATCATCCTTTAGCCTTCAAGTGTTTACAGCCTGAGGGTTCTAACAAAAGGGAGAAAATGATTCTCTTCCAGTCTCAGACACATTCCACAGGACCAGATGTCACCAACAATGAGGTGCAGAGTATGTTCTTGGTTGGGGCACTGGACAGGCCACAACTGAGACCAATGTTGAGATGGTTGTCCCAGCATGCACCAGGAAGAGAGGCAGTGTAAACAAGGGCTGAGCTGAGCTCCTGTTAAACTGTAAAGCCTCCTGCAGAGGGCAGTGTTGGGCATTGTCCTTCAGAAGTGACTGGGAGGGAGGATCAGTTGTATGAGGAGGCTGGTCTTTCCTTAAAGAATTAGCTTTTTTTCTTGTTCATTAGTATCAGTGAATCTAATTGCACAATGCCATTCTGTGGTGTGAAATTACTGCTTATTAAGAACTGTTCTGAGGAGACTTCAACATATAAATAACCATTTGGATGTTTCCTTCCAAAGCAACAGATCATATGGCAATGATGAAACTCCACTGATCTGAAACCATGTGGAATTGTAGCTAAATGTTAGGATGACATAGCAATAGCCACATAGCCACAAGCATTTCTCTGGGGGTTCAGGAATGCTCAGAGTAACCCTCCATCTTAAACACTGTTTTTATTTTTCTTCTTTTTTCTTTTTTTGCCAAATAGATTTCCTGAGAAAGAAGAGACTTTAAGGGCTTCTCTGGAGACAAATGAGCATATAATCATCTGCTCCAGTCGAAAATGGTTCCCAAACTCTGGCATAAATCTGTGAAGTTGTTGCCTTAGAAACAACTAATGTCGTGTAACTCTCTTGCCTGGACAACCATATGGGTCTCTATAATTTGCTCACTTCTACCCATGGTTTCTAAATCTTTAACCCCAGGTGAAAAGCTTAATCTCCTTCCCAATGAGGATAATAACCAACAACCTTTCTTATTTCACCATGCATTAAACACGTGGTGGGGACTGTTCCTCTTTTCCTTAAGAGGAATTCTACTAACATGGTGGAGAGGAGATCCTTCATGGCAGGGTGATTAAGGAGTTGATGACATCTGTCCTGGTTTGCTAAGGACTGAACAGTTCCTGGGATGCAGGATTTTCCATGCTACGACCAGGATGGTTGTTCACTATAATAGGGACATGGGCAGCTCAACAAGCAAGGACACCCAGCTCCATGGCCTCTGGCCCGTGGACAGCTCTGAATTCCTCCCCAAACATCATCAATGGAGAGCAGCTCAGAACATGGTCCCTACTGAACTGCCCAGTGATTGCTTTTTCAGATTTCCCTACAGCAAACAGTTACATTAGAGAAACTGATGGAAATGTTGCAGTCAGATTCAGTTCATTTCATTTAATTTTACTCAATTTATCAAGCTTACATGAAGTTTCTATAAATATGTGACACTGCACACGAGGCAGGGGATATAAAGATGGATAAGGCACAGTCCTGCTCACCAAGGACTCTTAGTCTAATGGGAGAGATGAACGCATAAGCAAAGAAGCACCTTGCAGTGTGATGGAAGCTGTGGTAGAAGTGGCAGACAAGGAATAGGGGAGGGATATATCACGTGGGCAGCTACACAAGAAGATCAAACAGGCTTCACAGAGGAGGTGGTACTTCAGTGGGGAATTGGAGGATAAGTAGGTGTTTGCTAGCCAGACAGGAAGGAAGAGCACTTCAGGTAGAGACAGACCTAGCGCTAACACAGAGATAAGAAATGATCTGTTGAGTAGGAACTTACAGCAGGTATGGTTGGATGGCAGGATTTGAGAAAGGGGAATGGTGGGAGAGGAGGCTGTAAGCAAGGAGCAAGAAACAGACCACAAATGGCACTGTAAACAGTTATTATTACTGTTGGCCACTTAGCCAACTCCTTTTTCCATTTTGTTGATTTTGTTCAGGGGATCCACCCTCCCCACAGAGCCATGGGCTTCTTTGAGCTAACCACAATGATTTCATTTCTCTTGTCAGTGACTCATTTAACATTTGAACTGAAATAAAATTCTGGCCAAAGGGATGTGAGGAGATCCATGTTCTATTGCTGAAAGTTATCATGACTATGTGTGTGGAAGCTATCTTGTGACCATGAAGAGAGCTGGTGTGAAAAGATGACTTGCTGAGGATGTTAGATCAGAAAGATGGGAAGTGCCTGGGGCCTTGGAGTCACTTTATCTTACAACATATTTTGTTATATGAGATTTTTAAAAATTTTCCTCAATGTTCTAGCCATTTTGAATTGAGATTTCTGTTGCTTGTGGCTGAAAGCATTTAATGATATGGTAAAAACACAAAAAGCTGAGGCTTTTGGTGATAGAAGGAATGGAGTAATGTCATGGTTTTTTTTTTTTTTTTTATGGGTTTTGTTTTAGGACTTTGACTCCTATTTGTCAGTAGGCATATTTCTTGCATTCAAATCCTGGATATAGAAACTCATTCATTTATTTATTTGATTAGCACTTTTGGAAACTATACCAAATACTATTCTTGATGTGGTAGATACAATGTCAAATAATATATGCTATGTACTCTTAGGGAGTTTGCAATCTCATGATGGAGGTAGGCAAGCAAATCAATAGCACAGTGTATTGTGCAAGTGCTTTGGTAACGTTACATTCAGGGCACTGTAGTCGTAGTGCAGGGCTCCTAAATCAGTATGCTAAATTGTAGCATGCTTATCAAGGAGGTGAAACTTGGGCTAAACCAACTGAAGACTCCTAGAGCAGCAACTAGTTGTCCAGAGAACTCTCTGTGGGCCCAGATATATGCACACATCCAAGGCACATGGGTTCAGTGTACTAATAACAACTCTGATCCACACCCAGGTAGTCATTTTGAGACTGATGTAGAAGATCAGATTGATTTAGAAAACTTTGGAGTAGGTGAAAATTAGATAGGAAATAATTTCCATTTTCCTCTTGGCTTCATTTTCTGAGGGAGTCTCAGACTTTTGCAAGATAGCATCTGTCAAGTAGTTTATGAGAAATATAATTAGTCCTTGAGCATGACTTAGAAAGAAAAGAGTGATCCCATCTTGAGGTCTTGAGTGGGGAGAATTATTTGAGCTGGTTCTTAATGGATTTTAAGCCTTTTAATTGGCAGAGATGGGTGAAGATGGTATCATCAGAGGAGGCATGGCCATAAGCAAACCAGAGTGGAGAGAGGCAAGAAAAGAGAGAAACTGGGCCGTGCAAGGTGTGCAGACAGTCGGAGCTGAGGATTCACTTTTGGTAGTTGGGAAAGATATGGCCTTAAAGGTAAGATAGGGTGTGAAGGGTAATGTAAAGATTTAAGGATTTGGGTTTTAGATTTTGTACAGTGGGAAGTAACTGAAAGTTACAATGAAGGGAATGACATGATCAAAGCAAAGTTTTTGGTGGATTGGATGTTACCCTCAAGCAGGATGAATTAAAAGAAGAGAAATGCAAGGAAACTAAAATTAAGCAACACCTGGTATATACCAAGCTCTGTGAAGTTATTGCACCTCAGCTCTCGGGAATATATCAGAAGGAGGCACTTTTATTTCCATTTTAAGACTGTGGAAACAGAGACTTTAAAAAGTTTAAGTAACTTGACCAAAGTTTCAAATCTAAACTGTGAGTCTGAAGTAGTTTCTCTGACTGTCTGCACTCAAGGAACATGGTTTGATCTGCCTCCTTCATACAATGGGGAAGAACTGGCATTACGGATAACTCATAATAATTGGAAGATTGAGTGTGCCAAGATGTTAAAGTTTAAAAAATGTGGTTTGCTTAGGGTCCAATTTCCACCCAACCTTTTGGAGAGTTTGGAGAGTTTGATGGACTTGGAGAAGGGCTAGCCCTTAATTGGTCTGTTAGACCCTGAACCAAAACAGCTGGCACACTCTCACAAGAAATATTTTATTGGTATATTTTTTATGTTTTATCTCTCCCTACTCAAGCTCTCAAGGAAAGGAGGGCAAGTCATGATGGGAGTAATGAAAATTCTGCTCTAACTTGCTCAGAACACTAGCCACCCACTTTGTCCAGACTTTCTATCCTGACAGGTACCAGTAGAGAACAAAAGGCAGTGATTTCTGGCTTGTCCAGCACAGTGGGCCATCTCTTTGCCCTGCCTGCAGGTGTGTACATGGGAGTGGGTACACACATACCCATGCTATACTGACAGAGTTGTTAGGGTTAGCCAAAATATCTCTAATCTCACTCTCCTGGATTTTTGTCTCTTTAGTGGCAGGCAAGCTTTTCTAATCTCTTTTTAAAGTAGAAAAATAGTCTAGAGATATGAATATTAACTTAAATGACTTAGAAATGCTTCCAAACAGTTTCAGAGGACAAATGGGAAAAAAGACACTTTTAGAAAGCTAGTGAAAATGGCTAGGGCCTTGTGAGTGAATTTTGGAAAGAGAAATTTGATTTGTTTTTAAAAATGTCACACATCTAGGAAGGAGAGAAGGAGAAGCCCTAGGAGTATTCAGACTGGTAAGTTGTGGTACTGGTCCAGGATTTCCATGGTTCTTCTTAGACTCAATTTTGATTTCATCCCTTCAGAGGCTCCTGGTCAGCCAGAGACTGATCTGGGTCTCCAGTGTCCCAAGGAGGCTGTCCCTGTTCCTTGGGGTTTCATCTTAGTGCAAAAGAAAAACCCACAGCACGAAGATGCATGGGGTCAAAGGCTTCCTTTTTCCAGCTGCTCCTTCTGTGTACCTGCGCATGACGGTATGTAGCTTTGCTATAGAAGAACAATCTGTTGAGATTATTGCATCAAATATTGTTGAACATTTAGAAATTGTGATGATGATTAAGACTCATTGTGGATGACAGTTGGTGGCTTTTGATTTCTACAGGATGAGACAGCAATGTGCCAAAAACCTAAAATAGCCATAGGGATAATATCTGGCCCAGAGCTTGCCACCTTCAGACAGCACCCAGGGTGCTGAGTTCGGCTTTGAATGACACACTGTGGAAGTGACAGGAACAAATTTGAGCTCATTCAGCAGAGAGCAATGAGGACCAGGAAGTGCCTTGAAATTTTAAGGCACTGAGCATGCTTTGTCCAGAGCACCTAACTCCTGGAGTTAGACTGGTTATATAACAACAGATAAGCCGCTGTTTCAGGCAGATAAAGACAGATGCCAGAAACAACTCTTCTAATAATGACAAAATGGGCTACTGATAAGAAATGAGCTCCCTCACGCCAGAGATGTTCAAGTATATGCACCTGATGGCCTCCTAAATCAAAGATTCTATAGCTTTATGATTTCTCATGGTCTTGAAGGTGACCTATTTATATGTGTGTGTGCACAGCTGTCAGCCGTGGTTAATGCCTCTTTCCTTTACCCACAGTCTCTTTTCAGCCCAATCTAAGATGGCTTTTGCCCCAACCACCCCATGGATATTGCTTCTGTCGACCTCTCAGTCATCAAACCCAATCTTCTCTATCTTATTTCACTTTTCAGAAGCATTTAGCACAATGGCAACTCTTACTTTATGGAAAAAGATCCTCTCTTGGCTTCCATGCCCGCATAATCGCCTAGTGGTTTTCTTCCTACCTCACTGACTTTCATCTCAGTCACTTTTCTAATCCTTCCTCCTTCCTCAACTTCTAAATGTTGGAATGACCCACAGCTCTCCTTGGTATTCCCTTCCCTCTAGGTTAACTCTTTGTGGTGGCTTTAAAACATGTCCACACATTCCTTGACTCTCTTCCCACCCAGAGATGGGGTCTATGTCTCCTCCCTTTGAATTCAGGCTGAGTAAGTGACTTGATTGTAATGCAACAGAAGAGATGATTCCTTACGTCAGAGGCTGGATCAGAAAAAGTCATGAAGCTTCCACCTGGTTCTCTTGGGACATTGGTCCTTGTAGTCCTGAGCTGCCAGTACTGTAAGAAAGCCTGGGCCCCTCGAAAGGCCACTTATAATACTCGTGCCAGCAGCCCAGCTGAGGATCCAGGCATTGTGCAGTAGAGGCAAGTCTTCTCTGTGTTCTCTGTCCAAATTCTTGGCCCACAGACACTGACAGTATGTCACTAAGTTTTGAGGTGGCTTGTTATACAGCAGTGGAACTGATACATAACCTAAGGGATCTCATCCTGTAACATTACTTGAAATATCACCTATAAATGCTAATGGATTTGAAATCTACTTTCCAACCCAGATCTTTTCCCAGAACTCTAGATTTAAATCCAATTATCCATGTTTCTACTTGAGCTCTCCACTTGTGTATTCAGTAAGCATCATCTCAAACTCAGTATGACTAAAACAGAAAGGTTGACATTAACTCTTGACCCTCAAATGTACTTTACTTCTTTCTCCATCTCAGTATACATCTAGGTTTTCAAGCTAAAACTCCCTCAGTCATACTTCCCCCCTTTAACAGCAAGTTCCGTTTATTTTTTCTACAAAGTGTACTGGAATCTGTCCTCTTCCTCTCCATCTCATCTACCTCTGTCATAATCCAAGTTACCATAATCTCTCTCCTGCAATATAAACTTGATAAGTTTTCCTGCTTCCACTCTTGTCCTCTTAAAATCCATTTTCAACAGAAGTCTGTATCAGTTATCTGTGTAAAGAAATTATCCCGAAACAGTGGCTCAAACACAACACATTTATTATCTAACAGTTTCTATGGGTTAGGAATCTGCACACAGCTCAGCGGGGTCCTCTAACAATGGGTTTCAAGCTCAACTGGAAAGTATCTACTTCCTAGCTTAGTCACCTCATTGTGACAAGGTTTAGTTCCTCAAGGGCCGTTAGACTAAGAGCCCCAGTTCCTTATGGACTATTGGCTGGAGGCCTCCAGTGACTCCTTACCACATAGCCTTCTCCATAAAGTGTCTCACAACATGGTAGCTTGCTTTATCAGGGTGAGGAGGAAGGCAAGAGAGAGAGAACTAGCAAGTCAGACTTTTGTAGCTTAATCATGGAAGTGACATCCCATCACTTTTGCCATGTTCTATTAGTTAGAAGCAAGTCACGATATCCAGAGCACATTCAAGGGGAGGAGATCACACTGGGCATGAAAACCAGGAGGTGGAGATCACTGGCAGCCATATCAGAATCTGCCTACCACACAGCCCCAGAGTGATCTTTTAAGATCACAAATCATAACCCAGTACACCTTTCTTAAAAAATCCCCAGTGGTAAATACATGTCATTTTACATTTGTCTAAAGTCATAGATGTAAAAAACGAAGAGTGAACCCTAATGTAAACAATAGACTTGGGTGATAATGATGTGTCGGCCTAGGTTCAGTTGTAGCAAATGTCCCACTCTAGTGGGGATGTTGATAATGAGGGACACTCTGCATGTGTGGGAGCAGAGGGCATATGGAAAATCTCTGTACTTTCTATTCAATTTTTCTGTGAACCAAAAACTGCTCTAAAAAAATAGTCTATTAAAACAATCATTTGCAATGGCTTTTAATGCACTTTAAATGAATTCCAAATTTCTATCTCTTTACAAAGCCCTACATGTTTAGCCACAAACTACTTTTCTCCCTTCTTGTTTTAATACCCATTCTCTTGTCCATTTCTCTCCAGGCACCCTGGTTTTCTTTCTGTTCCTTGAGCTCCAAATGTGCTCCTTCCTTAGGCCTTTGCATGAGGTGTTCCTCTTTTGGACTTCCTTCTCCTGATCTGTGTAGGGTTGGCTGGTTGTTCTCAAGCAGATCTTGGCCTCAATGTCACCTCCTTAAAGAGGCCTCCTTGACCACTCAGCTTTAAGTGGGCCTCTTGTCTCTATCACATCCCTCTCCTTGATTCCCTGCACTGAGCTCATCACCATTTACTATTATTCTGGTTTGTGTATTTGTTACCTATCTCTTGTTTCTCTCCTGCAAGTAGAATGTAGATACCATGAGAGCAGGGACTGTTTCTGTCTCAGCTGCCATGGCCTTCTAATCCGCAGATCTCCATCTGGGTCCTAGCTGGCCCTGAGGATGTGTGTGTTTCCTGGTAGCATTTGACCCCAGGAGGTGTGTCCACAAATACCATCCATCATTTTCTCCTATGGGGGACCCAAGTAATATTTTGTCTAACGTCCAGACTCCACATGGAACTTGCTGTAGCAGTTCAACAAATGAATAGATTGGATTTAATGAATTGACCAGTTCCAACCTGGGCTCATTCACTCTACACCTTCTATAATATCAATTTGTTAATAGAATTAGCAGAGATTTTCTAATACACAGATTTCATGACTAAGTTTATGGCAATAGTTAACAGTTATATGAGACAAGGTGGCAAATACAGTTTCAAATGCTTTATGTTTCAACTCATTGAACCATCATGACACTCCCATTCCGCAGATGAGCAAAGTGAGACATAGAGAGGCTAAGTTACCCAAGGTCACACGGTTAGTGAGTGGCAAAGCTGAGATTTTACCTCATAGTCTAAATTTAAAGTTCTTGCCCTTAACTAATACATGCTCCTGCCATTGACATTGTATTAAATCCCTCCATCACTACTCAACACAGGAATAGGCTGGCTAGATTTCTTCAACCCTTAGAGATATTTTTTTTTAAAGTATGTAGAACTTATAGTCTTTTGATCTGTTTATCATGTTTATTAACTGTATTTCTAGCATTTTAGTGACTGTGTTTCAGCTATCTGGGGCAGAGAAAGGAGAAGTGTTAAAATGTAAGGAGAGATATTCTCCAAAGTGCTTTTGAAAGCCACCATTTTACCCAGAGAACAGATTATGTCTCTAAATGTCTCTCAGATCTGCCCTGGCCTGTTGTCCTGGGAGGGCTTTCAAGAGTTTCTCTGGCTTTTTGGCAGGAAGAGAAAAACTGTAAGCTTGGTTATGACCTAAAAAGTACTCCCTTGCTTTCAAGATGTTATTGACTCAATGATACTTCCTGTGTTACATCACTGAATGCTCCCCTTGGCTGTCACAGTGCAGGCTTTTGCTGTGTAATTGCTTCATTCTCTGTCCATGTGGAGCTATACCTACCCCTCTGGTTCTACTATCCCAATCTGCTACCCTGCAAACTTCTCTCCACTCACATTCTGAGATTTAGCTAGTAATATCCCAGCAAACAAATTCTTCCTGCCCAGTGATGACGATCGAATGGCAGACAACAAGGAGCACCTGTTGCCAAGTACTGAGCTGGAGTAAACATCACCCCGCTTCCCACTCCTTACATTCTGAGAAGGTTTAGCAATGTCTTGAAAATCAGGAAGAAAAAAAGTGGCCAAATAAAAATTATGTATAAAAATATCCAGAGTCCCTCTGGGAGGACTGTCACTCATGTCTCCACAGGCAGCCAGGCTCCCCTGCTGGCTGCACACGGAGGACCTGAGCACAGACTCTATATCCTGTGATACATGTTGTCTTGGGTAGAAGAATGCTACTTTTTGTTTAAGCTGAATATTCACCTGAACAAATAACAGATGTTGATGAATATTAATTTGTGCTTAGATTAATGCTTCAAAGTGTCAATTTAATTTCTGCTTTACTATTCAGCCCCTGATTGTAATGAGCTACTTCAGGAAGTAGGGAGCATACACCTGGCTTGAGGGCAGGACTGGAGGTCTCCAGGGGTTGGAGCGGGGTCTTCAGGCACAGGGACAATTCCAAGGGAGCCCAGGTGGCCCCTAAAAATTATACAGTTGTGCACTAGCCCAGTGGAGAGCTGGCGACTCCTCAAGGAGAGAGAAACACACACACATCAGACACTCAACCTTCAGGACAGGCTGAGAGCCGAGCCAGTGCCCAAGCTGGTCTCTGGGCTCTGAGTGGGACAGACTGCTGGATGCCCTCTCACGGTCTCCTCTCACTCTACCTCAGACCATTTCTGTTGCTGACTTTTCAGGTGCCTGAGAAATCTAATTCTAATTTGTATCTTTATAGGTCTACCCGTGGCGAGGGGAAGAGTGCCTACTTTTGGAGTCAGGCACGTCAGAGTGTAAGTCCCTGCATCTCACTGACTTAGGCACATTTTGTAACCTTTCTGAGTCTCCATTTCTGCACTGGTAAAGCAAAACCATTGAGTAGGCTAAACGAGGTGCCTGTGTTCCATGCTTAGCGAGGGCTTGGCAACAGGCAGCACTCAATTTCACAGTTCCCTTCCCCCTTTCCTTCAGATGAATGAACCCATTCTCAAATAATATAAAAATTAAACTTCTTTCTTACTGAGTTTTCATACATCACTCTGTCATAAGTGTTTCTCTATGTTGCCTGGTTTCCTAATTCTGTGTGTCTTGTTAGTCACTTGGTAAATGGCAAATGTTTTCATTTTGAGTTTTTGGACAGAATCACAGGAATGCTGTGGTTTTTAAAAAGGGATATGGCCGAAACCAGTTTGGCTCAGTGGATAGAGCGTTGGCCTGTGGACTGAAGGGTCCCAGGTTCGATTCCGGTCAAGAGCATGTACCTGGGTTGTGGGCACATTCCAGTGGGAGATGTGCAGGAGGCAGCTGATCGATGTTTCTCTCTCATCGATGTTTCTAACTCTCTATCTCTCTCCCTTCCTCTCTGTAAAAAATCAATAAAATATATTTAAAAAAATAAAATAAAAAGAGATATGAATGGCACCATATTCCATATTTGTCTTGTTCCCCATTGACCTACGTTGTTCTTTCTCTGTTAGTTGTGCAAATAGAATGAATTCTTCTCTCCTGCATCCCCAGCCTCTGGCTGCCTGGGGTCTGCCTCACCATTTCCCTCCTCACTCCTACTTTGCAGGCTCACATTCCACGGGCACCCAGGTTGTTGGCACATTGCTATCTGCAATCAAGAGAATCCTGAGTAGGGCTAATGTGCAGGTTTACAAGGCCTAGTTGTCTTGTTCTTAAAACTGTTGATGGCAGATCTCAGCACGCTGTGTGGATTTTCACCTCCCTCTTGATCTTCTTCTGAACTTAGACGTCGTATTAGTTTCTTGGGACTGGCATGACAAAGCACCCAAAACTGGCTGGCTTGAAATAACAAAAAATTATTCATTCATTGTCCTAGAAGTTAGAAGTTCAAAATTGAGCTGTTGCCTGAGCCATACTCCTTCTGTGGTCTACAGGAGAGACTCCTCCCTTGCCTCTTCCAGCTTCTGGTGGGTGACCATCCATCCTTGATGTTCCTTGGCTTGTGGCAGCATAATTCTAGCCTCTGCCTCTGTCTCTACAGGGCATTCCCCCTTCATCTTCACATCATCCTTCTCTGTGCACATCTGTGTGAAAATTTCCCTTCTTTATAAGGACACCAGTTATGTTAGATTAGGTCCCATGGTAATGACCTTATATTAGATTAGTTAAGTCTATTGCCAAATAAGGTTATATTCTGAGGTACTGGGGTTAGGATTTCAACACTTTTTGTGTGTGTGGTGGGAACACAATTCAACTCATAACATATGTAAATTATTTCTCATTTCTTTTTTTCTCCTTGGGGCTTTGGTTGTGCCTTTTGGATTTTACTTTAGTTTTAACCAAAATCAGCAAAGCCTTTCGTAATCTGGCCTTTTCATTTGCTCATTCATGAAAACATTTATTTTGCACTTATAGTATGCCTGGTGGGGAACTTTTATATCTATCAACTTACTGGATTTTCAAAATTCCTAGAAAGGTTGATATCATCATTCCCATTTCACAAAGGAGAAAACAAAAACCCAAATAACTTAAGACACTTGCCTGTCTTCTCATAGTGTCAGAGCTCAATGTCTGAGCTGAGCATCCCTGACTTCAAGTATTGACTCAGCAATAGCCTTTACTTTCTATTCAACTGTATATCTCTGCCCTGAACTCTGAGAAATCCTGCCTGTCTTGGATCTCTTCTCTCTCTCTCAACATTCTCTGGTCATTCTCTGTCTTTGTCTGACGATTTCAGTGACTTTTGGCCTGTGCCCTCTCTGTCAGACCTGCAATATTGGTTCCTACTGACTACTTTCTTCCTTGCCCTTCTGTTCTATTCTCTTTTAAGGATTTTTCTCTTCCCTGCCCTCTTCCTTTCTGTCTCACTCTTTGTTCTTCACTTAGTTCTTTAAACACTGCAGGATCCTGACTCCTGGTGTCAATCATCTATTCCTAAATTTATCTAGCAGTCTGTCCTTTACATGAATACATTCTGGACATCAGCATTGTTCCCTGCCACTTCTTCTTGGCACTCCTGTTTTTCCAAAGCAACCCTCGTAGCTTCGGATGTATTTTAAACAGTCTTAAGACACCGCTTCATCCTGGAACAGAGCCCAGTTCCCTACCTCTACTGCTTCTTCCAAACACGACGCTGGATCCCTGGGGCACATTATGTGTTTTTTCCTGGAGCACTGAGAGGTGCCTCCTGCTAATGTTATTGCATGGTGCCTATTCAACAAAACTTAAGGAGTCTCGATGTCTGACTGCTCCTCTAATGAGCCTAGTGCCCTCCTTGGGAGAGCTACTTGAACTCATTTGAGAGAATACTGGCTGATAGGTCTGCCTGTTAGGATGGCTACCCCAAAGTACCCTAGGAAGTTGAGAACCTAGTCTATTTAAAAAACCTCCAGAAATGGTGATTTAGTTACACCCTTATAAAATGAAAAATAACTCCCCATACAGGGCTGCATATTTTCTTCTGTCTATGTACATGCTCATGTCCTCAGTGATCTGATTTTTCTTTATAACTTTTAGGTTCTATTTACATGCCGGAAAATATCAAGTATAATTCCTTCACCTTGGTGCCTTCTCCAAGCTCCAGATCTATATTTTTAGCTAACTGCTATCCACTTGGATGTGCTGCAGGCACCTTCCACTTAACTGTCATTCATCCTGGCTGAGTGTTCTCTTCCTCTTGTAGTCTGTATTTAATGTAGGATGATGTTATGTCCTCCAACTCCCAAGCTATGCACCATTATCCCTAGTTCTATGTCCAATCAACTGCCATTCTAGCTCAGAAATATCCATGTATCTGTCTTCTGTTGATCTGTCCTCAACATTTTTCATTGAATTTGCCATTAGCCAGTCTTTCCCTCTAGCTTCTCTTCATTTCAACCCAAACAGACTTCTTTCAAAAAAGTAAAGTTGTCCACGTGGCCGTCTTGTTTTGAAATAGCTTCTGGCTCCTCACTGCCGTGGCTAAGTCTCTAAACTCCACACGTTGTCATTCTGGGCCTTCACAGGTCTGACTATGGCTGACTTTTCATTCCTTAAGCTCTGTGCTCTAGTCTCTCCCCACGCCCAAGCACCAAACTTCTGCCAAATGGGCTTCTCCTTGTGTCTTGGAGACAACATACCCTTTCATGCCCTGGTGTTTTTGCAGGTGCTGTTTCCTCTGCTTGGGACACCCTTTCTTTCCTTCTTTACTTGGCAAATTCCTTTTCAGGTTAGTGGAACTGATAGTAATTCCCCTAGCTAGAGTTGTTGGCTCTCTCTATTCTACCCCAATAAGACTTTATTCTGAGCTTTATAATAATTTGTGTGTTCTCATGTGTCTCCTCCATTACACTGTAAACTCTCCAGCAGCTAGGAAGCACCTGGCATTCCATGGAAAAGCCACAGATGTTTTGAATGATTGGAAGCTTCATATCATCAAATTCAACTCTGTATCTTTTGATCTCTCATCCTTCTTTCTTTATTTGTTTTTCTAAAGAGAAGAATCTGATTATCAAAATCCATAGTGTAAATGCTTTAAATAAATAAATACATAAGTAAATAAATAAACAAGCTGGAGTGAAAAAAAAAAGAGGGCAATGAGATCAAGTCAAGAATGGGTTGGTACATTATCTCTCTGCCTGGGCAGGACAGGCATTAGAAGATGTCTGTAAGACTTGTTCTGAGCTCCTAGCAGCCCAAATAAAGAGTTCAAGATCGCTCTGGGGAATAGAGTCTAAATCTTGAGACCCAAGAGAAGTTTCTCATAAGGGCATCATGTAACTCAGAGGTCCTCAAACTTTTTAAACAGGGGGCCAGTTCACTGTCCCTCAGATATTCCACACATGCGCACTGCGGGCCTGGGATGAGTCGGCTGCTAAGCAGGACAGGCAGCGCGGCAAAAACACCTGGCGGGCCAGATAAATGTTTTTGGCAGGCCGCATGTGGCCCGCGGGCCGTAGTTTGAGGACCCCTGAAAAGAAAACCACCATTTCATTCCTCAGATAGACTAGCTAACCAGATGATTTTTGGTTGAGTGATGGGAGGGGAGTGTAATATTTGCCCAGCAGGTACATTGATGAGTTTTAATTAGAAATATGAGTATATTTCCTTTTGGTATGATGTACAGGAACAGGAAAAAAGTGAAGAGGGGGGCATCCCCATCTTCTAACTAAAATCCCTAAGAGTTTCACTCATCTGTTCATTCATTCATTCATCAGACACTAATTATTAGTAAAATGTCTATCTTATAATAAGGCCTTATTGAGGGATTTCTCCTCTACTTCCTACTATGCAATCTTTTCCATCCTAAATTCAACTGGAAGGTATATTACCATATATTGGCTCTTTCAATCAGAGGCCAGAGGATATATCTGCTTAAATTGCATTGTACAGGATTCGGCACTCAAAATGGAGGTTTTTCAGCGGCAGCTAATGGTTGTCATAGGGAGGAACAAAAAGGGCTCTTGGACACGCTTCTTTTTAAGCGTTCAGGGAACATTTTCTGGCTCTGGAAAGATTGCTTTCACAGAGCAATTTTAGCCATTATCGACTGAGAATAAAACCTACTTTACAAAATTAAATTAGCCAGTATTCCCTCCCAAGATTCATTTTTCCTCCTTTAGCATGGTGAAACCCAGCTCTGTTTAGCAGGCCATGTAACCTCTCTTACCTCATCGTTCAAATCATTTAGTAAAATAAAAGGGCTTTAAAAAAAGGAGGTTGAAAATATAAACACGAGTGCAATTAAGATCTCAACTCCATTAGATTAATATAACTACTTTGCATGGAGTTCATTATGATGCGCATCAGGGTTTTAATGTTTTCTCCAGTTTAGTGCCATCCTTAGTTAGAGGGAAACATCGTGCTATAGGAAACAATTGCCTCTTGGGTTGGAAAATAATTTGAATAGGATTCCATTGTGATTAATTAAGCTCACACATGATAAAGTAGAAAGAACCAAATAGTTGTTCTTCAAATTGACAGCATATTTGGCGAACAAAAAGATTTATAACACTAAATTTAAATTTTCCTGATGTAATAATATATTATGTAAATTACTATTTTTTTTTCCTTTTTGTTGGAAACATGGTAACTCTTTTTTTTTTTTCCTATGCAAAGAATAGAGGCAGAAACAATGAAGGAAATTGAAGAAAAGAAGACTTAATGAGCAGCACAGGCATGACGATATGGATAGAAGCCTTTATTTTCTCTCCATTACCTTCAAATTATTTCCCACAAATATTGTATCTGACAATTCTTTGGAGTCAGCTCTAACTGTGTGCTGCCTTTGTGAGGAGGGGCTGTGCATCGTTCTCCCTGGATAGCAGCCCTCCTTCCTGAAAATAATTCTCCAAATTGAAAAGCAGCCCCCCTGTCCTTTCAGTTCCTCTGCAGGTCTAAAATACGCCCTGCTCCACTCCGCAGGTCCTTCAGGAAATACCCATTGTTAGCCCTTAGAATGCCAGGCGAGCCACATCACTGGCATTGGGAGACTGTCACTATAATGTCTGCAAGGAGAACAATCAGCCTCACTTTGAAAAATGTTTCCTCTCCGTCTCTCCTTCTCACTCTTCCTATATTTTGTCTCTGCCTTGTCATTCTGTCTCTTCATCCCTTTCTTTGTAACTGCGTCTCTCTGTGTGTTCATCCATCCTCAGTTAGTCCATCCATTTCCTCTGCCCACCCCCACCTCGTCCTGGCCTCCTTCCTTGCTACTGCTCTCTCCATTCTCCACCCTCCTTTCCTTTTAAATGCCGAATCTCCGGGTTGCAATCAAGATCCCTGAAGCCAAATTAGGAGTGATGGCGCATGTCTCCGGAGAGTGTCTTCTATTAACTGGCAAGACTCAGGAACAGCTATTAATGAATAGAGGCAGCTCCCCAGGGCCAGCCAGGTTACCTGGGCAGCACATTCAAGTACTTTCTGTCTTTGTGAAGCTCAGTTGGGCCTCCAGCGCTGGTTTCTTGTCTGATGGAATGAAGCTTCCGAGGCTGCAGCAGGATCAGTGTGACACTTCAAAAGGTGTTGGTGCGGTCCTCTGTCCACACTGCCATAGTGAGGCCTGCATGGAGCCCCAGGAGCTGACCCCAGGAGACAGTGGGTGGGCCTATGGTGGGAGGGGACACAATTTAAATTCTCCCTTGTCTTTAAAAGACACCAAAGCAACATTTCCCCTTAAACACCTTCTATGTTTGGGAAGAAAGCTGACTTCTCACAGGACACTGGCAGCTTCTGATAGAGAACCTAATGGGCTAAGACACCCATAATCATCTTGTTTGCTCAAGATGTGCAGGCTGGAGAAGCAGACTTAGCAAATCATTCTGTAAATCCAAGGGGATGAAACACGACAGAAACTTTATTGATTTGGCAACTTTACGTCCCCTTTTTGAGCTCGTGATGAATGTCTGGAACAAATGTACAACAAACACTCATGGGCCAGTGGCCTCCTGATTTCTGATGCTGCCTCCCTCTGCAACCACGCAGACCTTGCTTTACAGACATTTTAAGACAGTTAAAATAATTAATTTTGAATATATATATATATAAAATAAAACCTAAACCTAGGTTTCAGCCTTCCCCATCTATGATAAACAGAGAAAAGGAGTTAAAATACTTTTAAAGTGAAGCTATTAGATGTGTTTATTCCTAGGAATATATTCTTTTATTTTTTTAATTTTATCTTTATTGTTGAAAATATTACATATGTTCCCTTTTTCCCCCCATTGACCTCTCCCAGCCTGCCCCCCCCCCCCCACCACACTAGGCCCTCACCACCCTATTGTCTGTGTTCCTGGGTTATGCATATATGCATACAAGTTCATTGGTTGATCTCTTCCTACCCACTCACCTCCCTTGCCTTCCCTCTGAGGTTTGACAGTCTGTTCAATGCTTCTATGTCTCTGGATCTATTTTTTGTTCATCAGTTTATATTGTTCATTAGATTCCATATGTGAGTGAGATCATGTGCCACTTATACTTCTTTACTTTTTATTATTTTTCAGTCCTTGGCGCCATCTGTAAAATAAGAAAACAACAAGAATTGGAAACCTGAGGTCAGTTCAGTTAAACATGTATTTATTAACTATTATGTATCAAACTGAGATCATGGGGTGAGTAGGACACTGCTCTTGCCCTCAAGATGCTCACAGTCACAGAGATCTTGTAAGGAAAGGACTGAATGTATGCAACTTCTCTTTCCTGCTAATTACAAACATTCTAACTCTCACTTGCATCCTGATATAAGGGCTTTCTGGCCAGGGTGGGCATGCACACATTAGAATCCTTCCTTAGCTTAGATTGTTCAGTTTCTTCCTACTTCCTACTAGGGTCTCCTTGGTACAGTAGTAGCATCTCCGTACTCTATATGGTTTTGCATATACTTTTATCTTCAAACTGTGAGCAGGGGATGTTTATTGAATGAATAAACATATGAATAAGGGCCTGGATTGTCTTTCAATTATTTTTTATTAATCCGTATTTTACTTTGGTTTTTATGAATTCTTTCAAGGAGGGAGGGCCATATCTCTCTCATTTTTTGTGTCCCCATGTAACATGTGCTATTGAAAACTCTGAGTGACATTCAATTTTATTCTCTCTCTCTCTCTCCCCCCACCCCTTCCCTTATTTTTGGTAGGAAGAGAATGGTTTTCTTCTTATCCTCATTCCAGACACAGGGGGCATAGGGCTGTTGTGAGGCCATAGCAAGTGTGGATCCTAGTGAATCTGAGTAGCTTCGGGAGGAAATGGTATGGAGGGCGGAAGGTGGCATCCATGGCACCTCCATGAGAAAACATGGCAGGTGTTTCTGGCCTGGGCGTTCTGCTCTGAGCATCTCAGCAGAAACCCACACTCAGCAGCAATTGAATAAGCAATTATTTTTCTTCTCCTGCCAACTGTGAAGTGAAGGTGTTGGCTGACTTCTGGCTTTCCCTGAACCTTCAGAGCATGCCTCTCTCCTGGTTACAGTGATCCTATATCAATCATCTGTTCCTTGCTCCATGACGTGCCTTCAGGCCTTTCCTCCCTTCCACCTGCTCTGAATCTCCCTACACACAAGCTCCTCACAGTTCTCACCTCTTCAGCTCTCTCACATGCTTTAATGTTCTCTTCTTTTCTGGCTTAGATGTGGTAACCTGATTTTGGAATATCTGCTTTTGGACTGACTTGAAAATTCTTAGGATACCATTGCTGTGAACAGCCCCTAAATTTTGCTTCTTGATAGTGACCCAGAGCCATCTCACCCTTACTCTCATCTCTGGTCCACGATATGCAATAGTCTAGATCCCCTAACCTTGTACTGTATCCCCAGAGAAAGATGCAATTTCCTCAAGATAGGCTGCTGTTCTCACTGTCCAGCTTTCCAAGTTATGGAGGGGAGATTGTGGGTGAATCAAAGATAAGCATCTCTCTTTCTCTCTCAAAGGGCACACAGCTAGCCCTAACTTCACCCAGGTGCACAGGAATAAGAGGTGTGTGGGTGCCATCTGCAGCTCCCTGATAAAGATACCCAGAAAGTGCATATGCTGGTTCCGAGATGGGGATGCCATAAAGAATCTTCTTGGAAAAACAAACAAACAAACAAAACTAGTGAGGATGCTCACCTCATTAAAAAACACTCCAGAACAGGACAAATATAAGGAGATGTATCTGACCCTGGATTTTTAAAGGTACCCCTCTACTCCCAGACACTAAACTCATGAAAAAGGACAGTCTCAAGGGCAAAGTAGGAAGAACAAAGACTCTATGGGCCTAGCTATGCAATGCTTTTATGTTTTATCATCGCTCCTTAGATTTTGAGAAGCCATCTTTGATATCTGAAGACTGGGTTATGTGTCTTTCCTAAGTGCCCTCTTAGCACACTTTGCATCCTTTCTGCCAGCACCCAGCATGTGAAGGGCCGGTGTCAGTGAGACGGTAGGTGCATTGAGTGCAGGGCCTCACAGAGACACTCCAGTACTTGTTGAATGAGTAGAGTAGGCAGGCCTTTGATAGCCTGGGTAGTCCACTCTAGAAAAAGCCCTGCCACCTCCAAAAGTCTCCCAGGCAACTTATACCCAGGATGTGATTTGTGAGTGTTGATATTAATTTTTGTGATTGCTGAGTGATGATTAAATTTCCCCCCCTAAAGTCTGAGGCAAAGTTTGTGAATGAGCACAGTACTTTTCCCATGTGGATTTATGAGGACTGTCTATCTTAGCTCTTGGCAAAGTCTTCAACAAATCTTTGTTCCCTTCCTATTGCATGCAGACAGCCCTAGAAGAAGTGACATTTTATACTGTCCAGTTGGAATTAGGTAAGAATCTGAGAAGTTTGTGTTGGAGGTTGTTGTATCAGGAGAGTACACAGAGGGAATGAAATGAGTCAATATTTGAAAAGTGCAGTTAGCACTATAAAAATATTTGTTGAATAAATAAACTGTTACTGCTGCTATTATTATTATTAGGCACTAAGACACCATACAGTCAAGAAGACCATTTCCAAACCACAGAGGTTCTGATATTCCAGAGAAAAAAAATATACTATATGTTTTGAAAGCCCCCAAATAAAACATGCAAATGCTCTTGGCTCGAGGTTTATTCTATTTAACACCTTTCAATAGGGCAACATCTGGATGTTCTCAGGCTTGTCATGATGAGATGCTGAAATACAAATTCTGGAAATGCTATGCATTAGGAACTCTTGTCTTTGCCTGTAATTGCCTTTAAGATATAAAAGAGCCTGATTGTAATAACTCCCCTAGTGTAACTATTCTTCATGTCTATTCTGCAAGACAAGGTAGCAGGAAGTGGTATCACTCTCAGGATATGAGTAAGGAAAGAGGGGAGCTAATCTTAAATATGTGCGCCTGGCATCTCAAATAGCTACTCAACAACAGTGTGAAAGTAATATACCACCAAACTTATACACATATATCCCTTAATCTATTAATGGGAATAATTGTTGCACTAAGATAACAAGCCCCTAAGTTTTCTGGGCTAGGGGGCCCTAGGTCAGAAAGCATTTATTATTTGTTTCTTAAAGTCCTGCTTCCCAGAGATAGGGATGGAAATTTGGCAGGTGGGAGTCTCCCCTTGTCAAGCAAGTGAAATAGTTGTTTCATTTTTAATCTGGATCCTTCGCCCTGACGGGTAAATCTGAAGGGTGCTGTTAAGGATGTGATGAATTGGGCTCCTGGTGATGGCTGCAGGAAAGGGAGAGAGATATGGCAGCCACAAGTCTGCAGCCCTTTTAGAATGAAACAGGTAGAGCCTGACATTTCTGAGACTGAAGCAAGGAGAAATGTTTGTCTCAAACATGCCTTGAGTCCTTTCACTGGACTTTCCTCTCTCATTTTTGGGAATGTGTGGAAGGTCTTTGGGCTGAGCTGGGGTGATAGGAAAAACCAAGTACTGTTATGGCTGGGTTTGTTTTACCCTCGGGTACTATGACTCTTTGCGGGCAGTGAAATGGGTGCTCTGTGCTGTGGTCCAACGGCTCTAGCTGAGGTGAGCTGCAGTAAACAAGGGTGCGGAGGGTATGCCTGAATAACCCTTGGTATCTTGTGGCTAAATGCCATATCCCACAAGAACACAGGCAAGCCGCAGTTAAATCCTTCTGTGCTCATCTGATGCATGGACACACCTAAACTGTGTGAGCATAGTTTCCGAGTAGACTTTTGTTTTGGACCCAAAGATAATTTAGATTTAATGTTACATATGACAAGAAGTTACTGCAGGTTTTTGGCAGGAGGTTACATGCTTTGATTTATTTTTAGAACAAAAGTGGAGTGAACCACTTAGAGTTCAGTCAGGAGACTGAAACCACAACAATAATTTGAACAGGGAAAATGAAATACTGCGTAAAAGTGATTAGCTAGTTAATGGCATCACCTACTAAGAAGTAGAAAGGGAACTCTTAAGAATACAGGAGTAAGACATAGGAAGCAGTCATTACTGATATTTACGTGGCTGAGAGAGAGCATGCAAGGAAAGGACACATTTGGAAGAAGTTCCTCTCTCGGCTGCCAAGACTGTGATTTTCCAGTGTGGTCCAGTAGGAAACAGAAGTTCACTGAGGTGATGCCATCTGCGCTGACAGCAGAAAGCCACCTGGTGGAGGGCGTCACCAAGTTTCCTGCACACCATTGGCAGGGAGCTGCCCATTGGAAAGGAAGCAACACACAGCCCTTTGTAGGAAGAAAAGTGCTGGTACGAGGAAGAGAAGCCCCCTTCTCTTGCAGTCTTCCTCCAGTGCCCTCTCTGGACAAGGCCTGACACTGTTCCCCTGGCAAAAAAAATATTTATTTGATTCAGCTCCAATAGCTCCAAGCAGGGCACAGATGGCTACAATTGGGGCTTAGAGATAATAAGTGGATAACAGGAACAGGTGGTGAAGTAAAGGTTGTCTTGAAAAGGGGAGAGTCTAAAGGCTGGAGTGGATGGGTAGCGGATAAGGTAGGAAAACGTGAGATTGCTAGGTGGATGCACTGACCTTGGTCCTGAAACCTGACAGAAAGTGGGGCTGGCAGGGAGGAGGATTCCAGTGGTACTGACAAGACAGAATAGATGCAACCCAAGGCAGATGAGATGGAGACATGAGAGAAGGAAGAGAAAGGGATGCTGCCAGGTTTGGTAAACTTCATAGCTGGGAGGAAAAAAACGGTTGAGTTTGAGGGGAAGATAAGGAATTCTG